>NW_022900927.1:54136915-54228314 GCF_012274545.1 Fukomys damarensis | reverse complement strand
CCTTCCTTCTCCTTCCTCCCCTCCTGCCTTCCTTCCTGCCTTCCTTCCTGCCTTCCTGCCTGCCTGCCTGCCTGCCTACCTTCCTGGCTTCTTTGGTTTCCTTCCTCTCCATCTCACTAGAAGCAAAACCATTATTCCCTCTTTCTGTGACTCCTATACCTCTGCATTTGTGGGATGCTCTTGACTAGAGCCTGGACAACACTTTTCCGTCAGTATTGCCTCATTTAAGTTTTTGGTATTCTGATACTTTGGCCTTCTAGTCATGGTAAAAATGGAAAACGATAGATGTTTGAGATGTTTGCCACAGTACAGGGCCTGAGGTGGCCCTTCTGAGTCAGAGGTTAGGTCTAGAAAAGGAAACTTCTGGCAGGATGAGTGAGCCTGACCCATGACTGCCTACCTCATCTGCAGTGCCGCCCCCTCCACCTGTCAGGGTGCAGTGACATAGGCTCTCACTTCATGCCACTCAAAGAGCACTGTGTATGAAGCCCCCTGTGCTAACTACACTTCCTGGGCTAGGTCACTTCCTGTAACGGATGCTGTTGGTGACCTGCCCAGGCCCTCTTTACCTCTGCTCACCCTTCCCCTAAATGCTGTCAGGATTGGCTGACAACAACTCACAGCCTTGTCTTTGGGAGGAGGCTGCCTTTGGCCACTGGGTGTGGCCTCTCCACCCAAAACCTCCACAATGCCTGATGACCCGAGGGCACAAGAGACCAGCTCCTCCATTTTCAGGTGGACTAACACAGAGATTGTAACCTCTGGAGTTCCCTGCTTAGGCTTCTTGCTTGCTCCACTATGCTTCTCCTGAGAGCACTACCTGCTCCCCGCCACCAAAGGACTACCTCAGACACTGCTTCATTTTACAAATGCAGATATTGGAGCCCAGAGTGATTATACCACGCAGCAGACCAGGAATAAGTCCTCTGCCAACTGACTTTCATATTGAATTCTAGTACAATAATGTATCCCAGTGCTAATTTTGGTGAACAAGTTTCCTCCCTCCTAGGGGACATGGGATTCTAGCTGTCAAATGGGCCTGAGTTTGATGTGCAGAGTGGGAAGGGCTGGGCCAACAGGTGAGAACCCATGAAGACATGAACAGAGTCTCTATAAAGTGGAGTTTACTGACTGGGGTTGTGCCCTTCCTCCAGCTCCCGACTGCAATCTAGGGATAATTTGGAAATGTATATCCATTTTTTTTGTTGTCACCATGACTATAGAACCATTCTAACATTTAATGAGCATGGCTAGGGATGTCAAAAAATCTTGCAACACATGGGGTGGTTCCACTCAACAAGGAATTGTTCAGCACCAAAATCTAATAGTGTTCCTGTTGAGAAATGCTACAAAGTGCCCAGGGTCAAAAAGTAAGTGAGCCAAAGACAGGCAGCAAGTCCAAAGGGCAAGAGTGATGAAAAAGAGAAGACAAAGCCAAAGCCAGGGGAAGCCAGGAGGCTCTGGGGCTGGAGCCAGCTGGGCTGAAGGAACAGGAGCCACATGGCTTGCAGTTCTTAGTATCCACTCTGTGGGGGACAGGGAGTTTGCATCTGGCCACTGTAAAAGTTTAGGACAAAAGGAGGAATGCAAGCAGATATCACGAGAACCCAGAGCAAAAGAATCCGTCATTCACTGTCCATTTATTCTGTTAGATATGGAGCCCTATCATCATGTCAGCAGTGTGGTGAGCACGGAGGCAACCACAGATGGCTCCAGGCAGGGCTGAGAAGTATAGGTGCAGTGATGTCTTGTTATGGCATAATTTTGAACCTTGTCTCACAGAGGAATTATTTTAGAAATCTTAACGGTCAGGAGCCCATCTTCCATGTTAGGGACTAAAAGTGTCAGACGTCCACCTTCCCGGGCTCCTTTGCAGGTAATTGAATGCACCGCCTCCTTTCTAATTGGGAGGGGTTTTGGAGAGGAGAGGTGGAAGGTGGGTGGCCTTCAGTTTCTGAAGGTGGTAGAGACAGCTGAGGAGTGGTGGCATCGTGCAGCATCTACTGTGCAGCAGGGACCCCACTGATGCTACTTGGGCCCTGGTTTCCAACCACACCAATTTATAGGCTGGATCTCCAGGCTTCCTGGACATTCAAGGAATCAGCCAACACCCTCTGAACTGATTCCTTTCTTGCTTAAATCAGCCACAAAGAGCCCTTTTTGTGAGGCGACATGAGCATCTACCATGTACCAACTGCTGGACAAACAGGTAACTCAAACTAATGTCCCATGTTCTCATCTTCAGAAAGAAAGACAAGGAACTGGGCCCGCCTTGGGGAGTCCAGCCGTGGGGAATGAACAAGGACCCACGGGTGCTGTGAATGAAGAATGATAATGCATACCTTGCTCAATTCATACAGGAGGCTGAGGTTATTTCTCAGAACACAAGGAGGCTGACTTGAGACATGAGATCATGTAGACATTAAAAACAAATAAAGACGATGAAGGGTGGGACTCGCAGATTTTTTATTAGAGCATGGGCCAGAAATGAGAAATGAGTCACAGGATGCACCTGGAACCAAACTGACCTTCAATTCCTGTGCTGGGAACAGGTTCCCTGGTGGGGTGGGTACTGCGGAGAGCCGGCTTCCCGGCCAGGCTGCCAGGCAGAAGTGGGCGGTGGGGCCTGATTGCTCCCTGCCCGTCTGTGGGAAGAGAGGACAAAGAGCTATATTTGGTGACTGGATTTTTGGCCTAGTTAATCTGTGATCCTGAACTGCTCAGAGATTGTTGAATTTCTTCCCCTATAAGTTTGAAATCCTATGATTTCCGGCACACTGTCCTGATGGACTGTGGTTTGTGCTGTTTTGCATACACTCAGTAGAACATCATTTGGGGAGAACAAGGGGGAGGGGAGGAGGTCCATGTTCTAATTTCCTCTTATTCTACAACCAACCTGCATGCAGCATCCTTCAGAACCACCCTCCAAACAGGGAGGTTAAGCTTAGTTTTCAGGCAAGGCCTAAGGACTGGGCTAAGGCCACAGAGCTGTGAGGACAAAGACTTTGACCTCAGTTCCACCTGCATTGCTCCACACACACAGCTGTGCCCCCTCCCAGATACCTCTCTCGAGGAATCCTATGTTCTGCTGCATGGACAGCCTTCCATCGCGCCCCTTATGTCATAACTCATTCCTGGTGGGTTCCAGGCCTGAGATAAGCACAGAGCATTCTTCAGGGGTCGTTGATAAAGATCAGTTACATCATCAGGAAAACTACCAGAGGTGAATCCGTTTCCTTTTTTGTTTTAATTCTGTAACTAAAACCCTGGAGGTAAGGCCCCTTGCAGACCTGATTTCTCAGCATACAGATTACAGTGCAGCTTTCCGTGGCTGCTTAGCTTAGTTGTTAGGAGGAGGCTTTGTGGTTAGTTGGGAGAACCCTGCCGGAGATTTAAAAAAAAACAGACGAGAGGGGTCTCTACAGGTCAGATCTGCCAAACCCTGCCATTAGGTGCAGAGGGGACACAGGCCAGTGGGAGAAGACTAATGTTAGTAATGAAGGCAACGATAAAAATAAACATTTATTGGGTACCTACTGTGTGCTACTACTGTGTAAGTATCTTTGACACAAATCTGTGAGTCCTTACTTTTTAAGCAAGGAAACAAACTCTGAGAAGATAAATAGCTCAGGTAGCAGATAGCATTTTTTTTTAGATTCAAACCCAGAACTTCCTTCCTCCAGGCCCAAATCTAAGTGTATATGTGATACTAACCCAGATGAGTGGTTCCAGCTACTTCCAGGAGGAACTACTTTAAATTATTACCATCCATTCAGTGATTATTAATAAATGCCTACTTTATGGTGGGTAATGTGCTGCTGCGTAAGTGAGACAAGGCCTCTACCCTCACGGTGGAGGAGAAAAACGTCAAACAAAAGCAAACAAACATTTGGAAATGAAACACGGTGCTACGGTGGGTGAGGACAGAAAGTTGAGGCAGATGCCAAGGGGACCCTGCCGAAACTAGCAGATCAGCGAAGCCTTCCTGGAGGGGGTGGCAGACAGTACCAGAGGGAAGAGTGTACTTACCTAGGAGAGAAGGAACGGGAAGGGAGAAGAACAAAGCTGGGTAGCATGAAGGGCATGCATTAAGGACCGAGGCAGGAGGACAGAACTTTAAGCCTGTTATTCACTATGGGTCCACAGGAAAAATTTAGTTTTAAGTATCTGTTTTGGCTCACAGATTTTTTTTTTTTTTTTTGGAAAGAAAGACTTGAGCCCCAGAGAGTCAGTACTGTGTAAATAGTCTGGCACCCTTTGGCCCTCAGGGCTTCAGGGTGACAAGGACAAGTGCGACCTCATCAGTTTCAGTGGGTGTGCACTGTCCATTTCATCCATCTGCCTGCCCTTTATCGTCATATCACTGAGGCCTCCATCAGCCCTGATCGTAAGGTTGGCACTGCAGCTTTTCTCACAGTGAAGAATTACTTCTCTGTATTTCTGTCTCCACTAAAAATTAAAGCTAGACCAAGAGAACCATGTGCCTTTCTCACTCTCAGTGTGTGTCGTTCACGCACAGAGGCCCCATCCCTCTGGGCCTGTGGACATTTAAATTCCCCCCACCCTTACTTTCCTTTGCAGGGAACAGAACAAAGACCAGTTGGCTTTCTGTTGTGTGACAGCCTAAATATGTCGACTTAATTTCTAACTGCAAATGCTCAGTGAGATTGGGATGTGCTTTGTACGTTTTCAATGCCACCAGCATGGTAGGCCCAGAGAGCTGAGTATCCAATTGATTTTTAGTCAGAGGTATTTTAAAAAATCCTAGCTTTCTTCTAAATGTAGGGCTGCATCTGGTTTTAATCACAAATCAATTTATTAAGCATTTATACTATATTAAGCAAAATAGAGCTCTAGATCCCCTGCTCTGGGGAGCACATGTTACTCAATCCTTCCTTCGTCAGATAAATTAGTCTTGCCATCTCCAAACCACTGTTACTTATATATCAGCGAGACAGCAAAAATTAATTTTGAACTTTGCCTAAACATTTACAAACATGTCAAGCAGCAGAGGCCTCTCCAGTATCATGTAAGAGCCCCGGACTGTGACCTAAGGAACTCGTTTATTTTTCACAATCAGTATCTTCCCAAAGTCAGGGTATAAAATCATGTCACATGTTCCAGGAACTTGAGGAACTCCCCGGGGAAACTGGTGGTGAATCACTTTGTAAAGCAGATACTGAATGTCCTACGCAGAATCATTCATTCATGTATTGTTTTTCCGAGAACCAAGTATTGTACGAGGATTTCATGAAGTGCATTTATATTGCATACACATAGGATACCTCAAATGTCAGTTTAATTGCATCAGTCTAAAGTTAGTTGTGTTTTTTTTTCAAATTTGTGTTTGCCTTTTACACGTTAAGGTATAGTTTTCACCTTGCTTTCTCTTCTGATTTCTTTTCCATCTGTTGTCAGTACAACTAAGCCCTGCTAAAAAGAAAATCTTCAGCTCAAACTACACCAGCAGAGGGTACTGTTTGAACACTTAAGTGGACATCTCATCTTTGTCTTTCCCTTCCAAAGAAAACAATATCCGAATAATAGGCAGGGACAATATTCAAAAGGCAATATACTGGCAAGAAAGTATGCATCAGCGATCACGTTTTGGCATCATTTTGCAGAGAATTTCCTTTGTTCTTGGCTGTTCCAAGAAACAGTACTTGTAAACACGCCGCCCACCAGTTCCTGGTGGTAAATGTATGTGTTTTGAAGATAGTTGAAGGGGGTGGTGGTGGAGTGAAATTCGCATCTTGATATCCTTAGTACTTGCACTGCATCAGGTTTAAGGTTCCAGACAGATACCGATCCCACATGGTCTCATCTTGTTGGTGAACAATCATGAATAATTTCTTCAGTAGCAAAATGACATAATAAAACAATCAGGCATTCCGTGCACATGGTTGATCGATGATCACCAATGTCTTCAGATGCCGGGAGTAGCGGCACACACTGTACATCTCACTGTGTTGGAGCACTTGAGAAATAGTTAGCAGGCTGTTTATCAAAAGAGTCAGCATCTTCCCATCCTGAGATCACGTTCAGCATTAAACACACTGTAGCGGAAGATTCTGTCACAAATTTTACATAAATTGGATCCTTAGCATATCATAGTGGATTGTGCATCTTGCAGTAAAATGTACATCCTTGAATTTTTTATCAGTCATTGAAAAATATCAAAGCTAAAAAAATAAAAACTGCACACGATAACAAAGGACAGAAGCATCGGGGCAGAAAAGCAATAGATTTCAGTCCCGATCCTCGTGTCCTCAGTGTGTCTGCTCAGATGTGACTGTGTCTGCTCAGATGTGACTTTTCATTTTATAGCAGTTTTTGTTTGTTATGTTTCCATTTGTAATTAATGTGCTTGTATTGCTTTCTTGAGTTGCTGAGTTTAGGAATCTGCCAAGGCTTGGGCATGGCTCGCACTTGTCCCCCAAGTTCTCATGTGTTGGAAGCTTGGTTCTCAATGTGAGGACACTGGGATATGTCAGCTCCTTTAACTGATGGGACCTAGTGCCAGGCAATGAGGTCACTGGGGACTCTACCCTTGGAAAAGATTAATGTAGGTGCTTTGGGCACCCAATTGCTTCTCGCAAGAGTGGGTTGTTACAAAACAGCAAAACAGGCCTTTCCTCCTGCTCTGACTTCCCACCTCTTCCTACTCTTTCTCCTTTGGGCAAGCGTTTCTGTTACAGTGCCACCTTCCAGGAGGTGACACAGATAAGGAGATCCTCACCAGAGGCCAAACACATGGGGTTGCCCAAGCTTGGACTTTCAGTCTCAGAAGCTGTGAGCTGAATAAACTTCCTCTCTTTATACATTATCCTGCTGCAGGTCTTTTGTTACAGTGGAGGAATAATGGACCAATGCAATATTATATATTGCTTTGCTATGCAGTACTGATAGATTAGAATGTAATTTAAGGCTCTTAATGCCTCCTATTCATCTTATTTTTATTTTATGTCTTTATCTGTTACCAATGCAACTTTTGGTAAAATACTCATTTCTTTAACAAAAGCAATTTGTTCTGAGTATCTTTTCAGTTCTTTTCTCTCATTTCCATCTCCCAATTTTTGTAATCTTTTGCTCTGTGTTGTCAAGATTATTGACATTTGCTTTCTGCTCTCTAATTATAGTTCTATCATCTTTTCCTGTGATTTTATAAATCAGTAAAGGCTATCTACTTTGGAATTCAAGATTGTTTCTCACAGTGTCAAGTACTGTGCTATTATTATACTTCCTGTCTTGTATAGCTTTTAACTTTTCTAGAGTTTCTAATTGCCTTTTCAGAGATGCTGTTTATCTTCATCATGTGCTCTCTTTGTCCCTTTGGTTAGAGGTTTTGTCAATTCTTTTTCAGGAACCTCCTTCTGCAGCTACTTCAAGAAAAATTCCTTTGTCTTCCACTCTTGTCTACTTGCACACTATGCCTGCTACCCATGGAAACTCTTTGCTTTCTTATCACCTGTGCGTGCTTTGTTCCTCGTTTAGAGGATCAAGCTTTTGCCTTTTTGCTGACTTCTTTTGCCATGGGACATCCTCAACACAATTCTAAAGAAATTATACATGAGGCACCTTTTCTGATTCTTTGAATGTTTGGAAATCAGCACCTGCAAGTGTGACCCTTGTTGACATTTGCATCTTAACTTAGGCATAGGTGATATAGTTAGGAAGTAACTTTTTCTCAGAATTTTAAAATCGTGTTCCTTTTTCTTGAGGGTACAATATTGCTAATATGAAGTTCAATGCCTGTTTGATTTTCACTGTTTTTTTCTTCCCCTTTTCATCATTTTTCTGTCAATGATGATCCTAGATAGAAGACTTTTTACAACCATCTGAAATCTTAATTCTTTCAGGTACGAAATTCTCTTGTATCATTAAAATGCCCTTCCATCCACTCCATACTTCTTTCCATCTAGCATCTCATTTTACTTAACTCCAGTTGATTTTCTGTTAGTCCTCCTGATTTGATCTTTTTTTCTGTTTTCATTTTATCCTCCATGAGATTTTACAAATATTATATTCTGAATTTTAAAAAAACGTATCTACATATGTTTTGTGTTACATATATTTGTAAAACTTCACTTTGAAACCCAGCTTATTCTTTTTCAGAATACCCTGTTCTTGTCTAATAGAAACAATTGACTCTTTCAAGGATGTTAGAATTTTTGTAAAATCTTATGCCCTTTGTTTTGTTATTTTTTATTTTGGAATCAGTTTTTTCTGCTAGTTTATCTTGGTCAGGGTCTCTCACATTAAGGACTTTCCCCAAATGTATAGGAATCTTTGGTTTTCCGTTTACCCTGTAGAGCAAGGCAAATGCAATGAGTGTGGTTTTAACTTGCACAGTGTTAAAATCAGCTTACCTTGGACGTATTTTTCATTGATTTCTTCTATATTTTAACCTATATTTCATGTTCACCCCATAATGTCTGAAGTTTTAGGCTCAGCATCTCAAAGATTTTTCTGGGCAGCTAATCTCCATCCCTGTCATCCTCCTGTTCCCTTAATCTTACTCTGCCGTGAGTGAACTTCTGTGAATGCCTTTTATTGCCTTCATTTACTTTTCATCTTCTAAATATTTGTTGAAATATTCGATCATCTGATAACCACTTCTAATTCTTATTCTACATTGTAACGTTGTACCTATTTGTGTTCCTTTAATAACATTTGTTGTATGGACTTTTGCTTGGAAAAAACTATAAGTAGATGTGCATAATCTGCCATCTTTATCTGGAAGTTCATGCTAACATTTAAATGCACATTTGCGTCATCTGAAATTTCTACGTGCATAATTGACATCTGTATTTGTTGAAATGTATTTTAGGTAGACATGTTTAAGTGTTTTGAGCATGCTTCATTTTTCTGACAATTTTCTTGATATGTGAAGGCCTAACAACGATCCAAACACTTGTTTAATCGTTTTTAGCTTATGAGTTACTTTAATGATTATAATTTCTTATTCTTCATAGCAACACTGTAAGATAGGTATTGCTACTACCTCAATTTACAGATGAAAGAGAGATTGACAAGCCTGTGATCATATTGCTGGCTCATTGACCTGGTTAGATATAACCTTTCAATGCTTTTTATCCTATGCCTCACCATCTCTGAGATACTATTTACTAAAAGCAAATAAATTGAACAGCATAATGTGTCTAGAGAATAAATTTCTTCTTTCAAAGGGCTTCATGTGTAATGCTTTAGTTTAAGTCTTCATTGTGCTTTTTAAACAATGTTTAAAACTAGTCCTGAATATTTGGTAAGGATACAATCCTTCTAATTAATCCTCCCAAAGAAAAACTTCAACTGATAAAATAAGTCATTTCACCCAAAGGAAAAGCTATAGTTCCAAAAATATTAGGGGCAGGACTAAGGTATTGTCAGACTATTTTAATTGTTTTCCACTATTATGTATTGCACTACATTTTAGGTCAGAGAACATTCAAAAATGTATTAATTATGGGATTTTACGACAAGATTATATGGTAAATGTTTGCCAATTGGGAAAGAAAGATAATTATGTTTGAATGTAGGTCACATTTAAGAAACTCTCTCAGGCCTATGGGAACTGCGTCTCCTTAGAGCTCAAGAGTTTATGATATTAAAGACAATGGTGCCTCTCCCGTCCTGTGACCCAGTTCTTTCTGTCAGAGACCTTTCTTGCTTTCTTGGTGGATGCACTTAGAAACAGAAAGTTGCGTAATTTCCTGTAGGGCAGCGGGGTCAGTTCTGGTAGCTGCTGAGTTGGATCTTGTTGAGTGAGTGTAAGAAGCCGGGGCATGAAACTTTACTAATAGGATGGTTACGGGCTCATCTCCAGGGTTGAGATCTTAGGCAGAGGAGTCTCCATACTCCCTCAAAGTTGTTTCCTACTGGCTTTTATCTGGGCTGGCTTTTGCTTCCATGCAGTTGTTTCATTTTATATCCTTGGAACTGAGTCAGTGTCAGTGTGTTTAAACTCTCCGTGCTTCGTTTTTTTTTTTTTTTTTTTTTTTTTTTTTGAGGCCTACACAATGAGTTGTATCTTCCGTGTTTTTTTTTTTTTTTTTTTTTTCCCCTGTGAGTTTTTGGTTTTAGCATTACTAAATGGCAAATCTAAAGAATGACATTAAAATGGGATTGAATCCTCTCAAAACAAGGACTGGATATAAGAATTTAAGAACACTTTGTCGTGTCCATGGAATCTCTGCCATATTTAATTAACTGTTTAAATTGTGGTATTAAAAATACTCTACTTAGAAATTTTCCAACCTCTGTCCCGTCCCATCCAACTTTGCTCTTCACTACCAGAAAAAGGCTGTAACAAAATAACTGACTGTTTAAAATGTCCTGGAATGGTGGATGACTTCACAAGCATGCAAAACAGATTTGAGTTCCCAATATCCAGAGTGAAATTTTGATTTAGCCCCTGTTATTTAAGTGGTCTAGTGGTTCACCTGGTGTTGAGGTTGCAGCAAAATCACTTTTTAAAAGGCAGAGGGAAGGATTTACAGTTTTAACTAAGCCTTATGTTGTTACTGTTGGACTGTTACACTTAACTAGTCAGCTGATGAAGTTTTCTGAAGATAAAATTTATGCCCTGTGTTCCTCATTCTCTTTTCTCCAACTTTATGGACTTAGATAACTTCCATAAGCAGCTTTAAGGAACTACCAATACCATAAATCCTACTGTGCTTTTAGATTATTGGTCATTTTGCAGTGCAGACACCAAGGCTTGTCAGGAAGGAAGTATGGTACACTAAGGAGGATGGGGACTGTGGAATGACCTAGCTCCTGAAACAACCCTCTTCGGTGGGTCTCCCCACCCATTCTTCCTGCATATCCTTGGTCTACAGGCTTGATGCTTAGCTAGTCATTTCCCTGCCTCCTGTCCCCAGGTGATATTTGTGTGAAACTAGCTTCCTCAGACCAGTTTCATTAAATATCTCTTAAGGGGAAACCTCATATCCTTTTCTCCTACGGTATTTCCGATGACATTGACATGCTGGTTCTTGAACATATTAAAAACTCACAGCAAGATATGGATAGTTCAGATGTATCTATTGGCTGGACCTTACATATTTAGACCCCCAAAGAATTCTGAAATAAAAAATCAAGAAAACCTAGTTGTTTCCAGGCCTATTCTGGCCCGTAGAGCTGTGAATTTCTACTTCAGAATTCTTTAAGGTGAGGCATGAGTTAGTTGGCAGGTGACTTTCTCTAGGTTTAGAGCACTGTGTGAAGGAGGACTCTAAGACGGAGAGTAGTGACACAGAAATCCAGCAGCTGTTTGTCTTTTGGGTGTAGTGTGTTTAGCTAATGATATTGACTACAATTCTCACTGAGTGTCTGTTGCTAAATCTTTAAGGAAAAGATGTAATCTTTAGGCTAGGGGCACATGAAGAAAACATTCCAATTACTCTTGACACTCCCCAAGTCTCAAAGTAAAGAGTAGATTTACTTTTTATGCAAGGTTTGCAAGCTACCCGGACTAATCTCTACTCAAAAATTGTAGTTGGACCCTAACCAAAAACCTAACCAAAAGGGGACAGAGGGAATGGAGAGAAAACAAAGAAGGAACTAAGATGTGTTGTGAATACCTACCGATTCCCTACAAGAAATGTAAACATTATGCAGCGCAAAAACATAAACCAATAGAAAAGAACGCGATGTACAGGTAAATGAAATATCCTGCTTTAATCAAGTTGGGCATTCTCAAATTTGTAATGTGGGATGAAGAGGATGCAGTGGACATCAGCTTTAAAGATATGCCTATTTCTAGGAGATCTTTCAGGCAGCAGCCCAATAGGTCTACTCTGAAGACATTCTTAAATATTGAGAAGACCAAGTCTCATAATAGAGAAGGGATAGAGCTATGTCTTCTTCAACACCTTTTAAAACACCAGGATGATTTGTTGAGTACATTATAAAATGAATGCAAATAGTTGTGAGACTTTAAGACTTTGTAAATAATATGTTTGGGGCAGATCTAAGAGGTTTCAGCAGCAGGGAGGGCTGTATAAAGAGTATTATAGGAAGAAAATCTGAGTCTGGTGAAAGTAAGTTAAGGATTCTACCTTTTCCTGTTTTGGTTACTTTCACTGGCTCAAAATTATAACTAGGGGAGCTTCTGGAGAGAATGTTAGATTTAAGAACAATGTATAATACTCAATGTAGCAAATCATTTTTATAAGCACATGAGTTTTGATTTTTAAAATGTCACATTTGATAATCTTATTATAAACTTTGGGACACATATTGCAGTCCATAAAAGAGCTACAAGGGTTTGGGTGTTTTACAAGGACAGAGTCTTTATGTGCTGCAGCATTTGGATTTGATCCATGATACTTTGTAGTCCCGAGGGCCCAGAGACCTGGGACCAAGTCCAACAAAACAAAAGGTCAAGGTTGGATGAGAAAGAAGTTGCTGCCTGGATCCCTGCAAATGGAAATAAGGGACAAGACAACATTATCAGTGTAAATAAACTGAGATTTATTAGTCAGGGGGTGGCAGAAAAATAGGCATTAGTCAGGTATTTACTCAACTCCTGCTCAATGCCTCACATGGTATTAGTTGCTTTCATGCATTATTTCTAGTCCTCAGTACATCCAAATGCTTTATTATCTTCATTATTATAATAAAGAAGCAGAAGAGAGAGGTTACAAATTGCCCCAAGGCTCTAATATATATGCACTTCAGAGTGTCTAACCATTCTAAAGCTTATTTTTAAAAATGATATGTCACAGTCAAGAGTTATTTTAGTGACTTGTTACTAGGGACCGCTATAGATCTATAACTGTCAGGTCTTCATAATGTCAAAGATACATAAAATGTCAAGGCACAGAATTCGCAGGACCTTGGCAGTCAGAATTAGCCAGATGTTTGGGGTTCATGCCTTCATTCAACAGACATTAGTTACATGCTAGGCACTGAGCTAAGTAACGTCACTGCAGCAGGAAATAAAGGCGTACAATTTCTGTCTTCATGAGCTTGCACTCTGGAAATAGTAAACAAATAAGGAGGTAAAGATGTTTAAGTTCAAGGAGGGATTAAAGAGTGGGATCATAATGCAATCCAGGACTCAGGTTGCTAAAAAAAGAAGAAGAAGAAGAAAAAAGAGATGTACAGGCTTAAACATGACCGGGTTTATCTCATACGAGAAACCCAAAGGATTGATAAAGAGCAAAATAGAAGACAGATAATAGAAAGTCGGGAGAGCTTTCTGAAAGGGGGAGGGAATCAAGAGATGGAGGGGGCGTAGAAAGGGAAGGGAGGAAAGAGGATGAAAAAAGGAATTAAGATGTGTGTGTGTGTGTGTGTGTGTGTGTACACCTGTACTCACCCCACATGAGGAATATAAACATTATGTACTACAAACATGTACAAAAGGTGAGGGGAGATTAAAAGATGGACAGATGGGGACAGAGGGAATGGAGAGAGAATAAAAAATGAACTAAGATGTGTCGTGTACACGTATGGATTCCCTACAGGAAATGTAAACGTTATGCAGTGCACAAACATAGACTAATAGAAAAGAATGTGATGTACAGGTAAATGAAATATCCTGGTTATCTATGTAGAGTTTATTAAGCAGTGGGCCAGCCCTTACTGCATTGCGAGTCCACAAGAAATATGCCTGTATTGTATAGAACAGTTACCAGGAACTGAGGTCCCTCATTCTTATATGTATATAGCATTTGAATTCTTGCACCTATAATTTTTTCCTATTTTTGGAGGGCTTTGCTAGATTTCACTGGTAGCAAAGAGGTATATCAGAGCACCTTAATAGGACTGTGTCATTTCTATTTGGGGGTGTGAGTATTTTCTGCGAAAGGGCATGGTTTTTTCCTTTAAAAAGCCCACTTTTTTTGACTCAGAGCGCTCTCAAAGACATACAGCTGAGTTAAAAATGAAATTTGCAAATGATTAATGTAATGACATTTATTTAAAAAGAAACCTATCAAACAATGCTGTGTATTTTTATGGGTACATACATAGGCAGGTAAAGATCTAAGAGACACACCGGAGCAGGAGGAGGAAACTGGCGCTCAGAGGATACTTTTTGTCTAACTTATGCAACAATAATATTTTAGCTAGAGAATGCACCTATACATTTTTATCATGAGAAATAGTAGCATGAGAGGAAGTACTTTGAATGGAGACTAAAAAAATCTGCTGTGATATTCAAGGAAAGGATTTCTTACCTGCCATAAAAATGGAGGCAGCGCAACCCAGGAATTGAGAACAAAGCCTTTGATTCTGGATTGTGTGGCTTGAATTCTACTCTTCCACTCCCCAGCTGTGTGTCCCTGGATACATTACCTCATCTATTTGTGTCATAGCCATTTCATCTGTGAATAAGCATGAAAAGAATTCTACCTGCCTTCTAGGGTTGTTGTGATAGTTTAGTTAAACGATATGGGCCACGAAAGGCGCTCAGAGCTATGGTGGGTACGTAGTGAGGCCTCTGTAAGTATGAGCTACAGTGTCAGGGAAAAGAAACAGGACTAAGCTGGGCCTCGGTGGGGCAAATGGGAAGAGGGACAAATAGCTGGAGATGCTCGTACATTTGATGCCAGATGGGTCCTGCGAGTCTTGTTTGTCGTTGTGAATCATCAGACGTCTTGATGATCAGTTCAGCTGAACAACATTAGGTCACAGCGGGGTGGAACATTGCTGTGACTACTCATTCTATGGCAGGAACTGGATGTTGCAAGATGGATCGAGATAAACACATTGCTTAGCCTCTCTGTATTGTTCTCTCACTTTAAATTAGGAGCCTTGCCATTTATCTTTAGTGCCTAGATTTTAAAAATAACTAATAAGGTGACTGTGCCCTTCAGCAGATATAAAATAACTCTCATCCGCCTGCCCCGCTTACTCTTTTGCATTTTTTATTGCCGGCCGGCCGAGCTGCTCGTATCTGGATAATGTTGTGGGAAGCCAGACAAGTCAAAGGAAAAACTTATTACCTCTTAGGCTCTGTTTGTGTAAAAACAAAAGAGATGACTATCACGCCAGGGTGGGGGTAGGAGGAAGACCCAGGTCTACTGCTCACTTCTGTGAGTTACTGTAAGGACACGGTGAGGCAAGCATGCTTTGGGAAAAGGTAAAGCTCTGTGCACACCAGTATTTAGTCTGTGGATTTCCATCTTCTGCTAAATACACCAGAAAACAGACTCCAGAAGGCCGCATTCTGAGCCAGCAGCATGCAGAGTTAATATTTCTCTTTTGCTTTGTTACCTGTCTCGTCTTGGAGTTTACCAACTATGGGGGAATTATTTAAACTTTGGCATTTATGCACTCTAAGTCTTAGGGCACTGGCAGGACAATTACTGACCTTTTGGAATAAGGGCCAATATTTAATTTAGATCATATTCTCCTTTCACCACGTATTGTCTTCCTATATACTTTCCCCCTAGGACTCTTAGTGAAGTTTTGATGGCATTAAGGCTGTTCATCTGCTCAGGACGCTCTGAGTCTTTCCAAGAGACCTTAATTTGACTTTTATTCCTTTACTGTGGGTCATAATTTAGTCCAAAGTCTAGACTTTTAGAGAAGTGTACAGAAATCTACAAACACTAGCCATAATTCCTGTCCTTTCTCCCCGTTGGCCTGTACTCCAGATCATAATGCCTTCTTGCTCACTACTCTCGGAAAAGAGTACTTTTGTTACTCTTTGCCTTATCACTATTATTTGTAAACCAAGAGTATGAGTTTACAGATTTCTGGCTGTTTGCTTTCTTGAGTTTTTCTCATTCATGCATCAGGAGATAGCTTAATAGGCTGTAATAAATCTGAAATCAGATTCTCAAATGAAGAAAAGCACTAATGGTTTGTGAAATTCTAAAACATACTTTAAAAATACTATTTTATCGAAGCATAGCTAGTATACAGTGAATGACATATTTCCCATCTACCATTTAGAGCCTAATTCCAAGTAATAAAAGTCCATTCACTTCCCCGAAGAGCTCTTGTTTGGTGTTGGCCTCCCTTTCTCTGGTTGGCAGGGTATGGTCTGAGTTCGCATTCTCTAATTACTCTCCTTGCAGTGGAACCTGTCCTCAGCAGCTCTCTGGCTTCTGTTCTCATCACTCTAGGGAAATTGCAGTCTGACCCAGTGGGCATATTTCTAGTCTTCTCTTCCTTGTATTCTCTGTGGCAATTGCCACCCCTGCTCATTCTCTGTCCTCGTGGAAATTTATATTTTCTTGGCTTCCGCAATGACACAGTCTTCTGGTCCCGCTCTTACCATGGCTGTGGTTTCTCCCCACCCGGTCCCTTGCCTGGCAGTGCTTCTGCCTCCCTGCACCAGATTGTCTTGCTCACTGCTCTCCCTGTGCAGTGTAAGCTCATGCATGCCACCTGGCAGTGAACTAAACATAGGCCAACAAGTTCCAACCAATGAGTTCAGTTTAGGCCTCTCTTCTGATATCCAGATGTGTGTGTAACAACTGCTTATTGGATGTTTCTACCTACATATACCACAGGTGTGCAAAACTCAGTGTATTAAAAACTCCCTTCATTATCACCCCCTCAAAAACTGTCTTCCCTCTATTCCCTAACTGGAGACATATGTCCTCTCTGTAGGGAGCTTACAGTGTTGGCTGGGGAAACAAAATCTGAATGCTTGAAACAATCAGCCAAAAGCCCGTGCTGTCTATATCAGCCTGGGTAATGCAGGGCAGGAGGCTTCACGTACTAAATGCACAGCCATTAAAGAAGACGAAGGTGCAGGTGAAGGCCTTGGTGACGGGGCAGAGCTGAGAGATACAAAGTATGTTCAGAGAAGCAAGAATCTCAGACTTGGGAAGAAGCCGAGACTTCATTCACTCAGCAGGTGCATGCGAAGATTTCCTTTGTGCCATGAACCCTTATTTCTCAAGAAACCTCAGTGAAGGAAAGACAGGACTCTTGTCACGGAGCTTACGTTCTCCCAGGATGAACGAGACAATGGCCATGGAAAACATCCGTAGAATATGTTTAGACAGAGATAAATACTGCCAAGAAATTAATAGAACGTAATGAATTTGAAGGTGATAGAAGGGTAGGGGGACTCAGACATTCTGATGAGGGAAACTTCTTGAGGGTGTGACATTTGAGCTATTTGTTGAGTGAATAAATGAATCTTCCTCTCTCTCTCTCTCTCTCTCTCTCTCTCTGTTTTTTAGCTCTATAGAAAAAAAGGGGGGATTAACAACCAAATCAAACCATTCAAAAGAATCTGAGGAGTGGGTGTGAGATCCAGGGTTTATTAGAATCTCCCCAACACATCTGGAGCAAATGTTTCTCTCTGTCACTTTCTACAATGTTTTAGATAAGATGTGAACTTATCAAACGTCTCTTTTGCCCCAAATATTGTGTATGTGCTTGCCATACAGAGTCATCAGAAAACCTTGAGCAAAAAGACAACTCTTGGTGGCTTCTAAAGTGAAAAATCCTTAGCAACAGGAAAACTGGTTTCTCGTTAACTAGTATTAGCATCCTCAAATCCTACCTCTTCTACGACATAGGAGGGGGAAATAAAACAAAATTGTCTTACAAATGGCATCTTCAGGTTTATGCATGGAACTGGATTCAGGATACTGGGTCCTGGGGAATACAAGACAAATTCACATGAAAAATCTTCTCTTTTAACAGGGAAGACAAATTATATAAACAGATAAAACATGGCTATTAATAAAACAAAGGGGATAAGAGGATAGAAAGTAATGGGAGAAGTCTGACTTTAGAATAAGCAAGTGTCCTCTAGGAGCTGATATGTGAAGGGAGGTTTGAGAGAGGAGAGGAGAAGGCACTAGCCATGGGAGGGGAGTCCAGGGCACCAAGTGGCTGCAGAGTGAGCAGCAGATCAGGGACCCCAAGGCCGAAAGGAGCCTGGTGTTCTCAAGTGAGGTGAGAAAGGCTGGCAGGGCTGGAGTGGAGCGGAAGATGAGGCTAGCTGAGCACAGGCAGAGCCTCTTACTCCACAGAGAGGAGTTGCATATGCTCTGGGTGCAGAGGGAAGCCAGGGAAAGCTTGGAGCAGGGAGTAACATGATGAGATGCAGTTAACCTTTCATCAGGACCACTGATCATAGTATGGAAAATGGGAGCAAGGATATTTGTTTTTTTTGGGTCCTGCTATATTGCCAGGGCTGGCCTTGAACTTGGAATCTTCCTGCCTCAGCTTCCTGAGTAGCTGAGATTGCAGGCATGCTCTACCACACTCAGTGTGAGGGTGTATTTTGATGGGTTAGCTCCTGATACATAGAAGAGAGTAGACAGCTATTTTTTTGAAAGAAGTGTGAAGCTATATAATACATTAAAACTTGTGAGCCTGGCATGATGGCATGCACTTGTAATCCCAGCACCATGCATGGCTAAAGGAGGAGGGCTAAAAGTTCGAGGCCACCTCGGGCAACTTAGCAAATAAGGAGACCCTGTCTCATAAAAGAGGGAGTAGGATGGGGATGTAGCTCAGGGAAATCCTCAGCCCTGCAGCAAAACAAAACAAACAACATACTCCCAACCCCCCCCCGAGACAATCCTGATCTTGTTTCTTCTCTCTCTCTCTCTCTTTCTCTCTCTTTCTTTCCTTCTTTCTTTCTTTCTTTCTTTCTTTCTTTCTTTCTTTCTTTCTTTCTTATCTTTCTTTCTTTCTTTCTTTCTTTCTTTCTTTCTTTCTTTCTTTCTTTCTTTCTTTCTTTCTTTCTTTCTTTCTTTCTTTCTTTCTTTCCTGTACCAGGGATCGAACTCAGGACCTCACACGTACAAAGCCAGTGCTCTCCTGAACTTACCACGGATGTCGCTTTTTGTTCCCAAAATCTGAGAACAAGATGTTTCTTCACTTCGGAGGGGTAACAAGTCAGTTGGCTAGGAGTATGGCTTACTCAGCAGAGGGATAATTTCTCTCTTCTCCACTTTGCTTTCCACACAATATCATTTTTACAAACATGGCATTTAGGCCAGAAAATGGAAGTGCAAACATCCTAGAGACTTCTTATATCAAAGGAATTTCTACCCCCAAGTTTTCGTATCATCTTGAACGAATGTCCTCAGAAAGTGCATACTCGGTTCTTCTACGGAAGACAGGATTCATAAACAGTTCATGGGCTATGAATCTAGCTGTTCTGTAGAAGAAGTCTTTGTTGAAGACTCAACAAAATTGAGTCCTTTTGTTCAATAAGATATGAGGTAAGAAAACAAGTGTAAGTCAGTGTTGTCCTGGGTAGAGGATGGAACCCATGTGCCCAAAGAGTAGCTTAGTGAAGTTGCATTTCCCAAGCTTTTACCTTTTTCTTCTGCCTTGGAAATCCCATAATTCCCCTTGGGGATGGCAGTTCTTTTACACAAAGTGAGCAAAAACTAAGACCTGCTACCACTGAAGAGAAGCCTGAAGTCACTGGTTCTTGGTTTTCATTGCTTTTGGTTTCTATTTGAAGATGCTGGTTCTTGGAGAACGCATAATGCTGAGCAGGGGAATTTCTGCTTGAGGTTTTCAAATGACCCAGCTAGTAGGGAGACAGAAATCTTTTCTTTAGAGAACATTTTGAAAAGGACACGAATTTTGAAGTCACAGCCTGGGAGTTGAGATCTATCATCATTATTCTTGCTGTGTGGCTTTCAGCAAGTCACCGACGTCTTCCAGGACAGGAGGGATGCAGCGAATGGGTGTTCGGTAATTACAGAGTGCATTGAAGGGCTTGCTCATTCTTCTGCCAATCCTTGTTTTCACTTCTGTGGTCTTTTCTTCCTGGGACTCATTTTCCCCAACCAACGTACTTCAGTTTTTGGTGCCATCCTTAGTTTTATTTTCATTACTTAATTCAATACAGTAAAAATTTAGATTTAAAAGAAATTACGTATCAGAAGATGCTAATAAGGCAGGTGTGTCATTAAACTTAATCTACCATCTACTGAAAAAAGGAGCCAGAAAGAACATAAGCCCAGGTTTAAAGAAATGGAACGGAGCATGAAGGATGAATTTTGCCGGGAGAGCCAGGAAAAAGACCCCCTGCAGAATCAGCTTGAAGGAGAGCTCATTTACCTCACAGGGACTAGGCAGGTGCCAAGGCCCTGGCCTGGAAGTGAACAGGCCTCTGTGAGGGGCCAAATGCAGGACAGAGCGAGAGAGGCCAGAAGTCTAGACCTGCACATACAGCACGTGTTTGGAGAGCATGGCAGCAGCCAGCATGTGACTTCCCAGCCTTGCTGTCACCATCACAGGGTCAAGAACAGGAAGGCAGGGCAAGTCCCCGCAGGCCCAGTAATAGGGACGGGAGAAAGCGATAATAACCGCTCCTGACAGCCAGGCAGCAACTAATCAGGACCAGAAATTCTAGCATGAGTAATAAGGTCTCAGAAAGCTTTCCCACCACTACTCCCTATCCCTACACACACACACATGCACACACACACCCACCCACCACTAGTTATTTATCAAGCAAAAGCTCTAGAGTTAGAATACCTGGCTGGAGTCCTGCTTCCCCCCATCTAAAGTCTGTATGACCTTGAGAAAGTTTCCCAATGCTTTCAGAGCGTGGAGCCATGGACTGTGGGGAGTGATAAGGAAAGCGTGTCCTGTGGAGGAGGTGTGTGCCACAGAGCCTGGCACATAATATACACTCAATAAGATGAATGAAAATAAAACCAGAAGACCAGTGCTGGAGCCCAAACTGGGCTCATATAGGAGAAGTAAGATGGTTTCACAACAGAGATGCTCTTGACCCTGGAACATCTAATTCTGGATCTCAGTATGGAGTTGGTTGCCTTCATGTATATTCTGCTTGATGATGGGGTGGTTCTTTAGATGGGCACAGAGTTGAGATCCAGGGGTATGCAGTGAGGTTTCAGGAGTCAGGGGGTCCGCAGAAGGTAAAGCAGCCACCCAACCATCTCTAAGAAGCTCTGAGGTAAAATTACAGAGAGATGAGTTTGGTGGAGAATATAAGGAAAATTGAGTAAGAGCTTTTCAGGGTGGAAGACTTGAATAAATGCTTGGCTTTGGAACAGATGGCAGGAGTGAGGGAGAACTTAAATAAACAGGAGAGAACATAATTGGTGGTATGAGTTACAGAGGCAAGAGGGAGAGGGAGCCCAGGCTCAGGTGGACTTACTTTTGGAAAAGGGAGAGTGGTGATGGGAAGAGACCGTGAGGTGGAGAAGAGAGAAGACGAGTCTTTGTCTGGTGCCCTCTGCCTCAGGGAAGAATGTGAAGTCGTCATGGAGGGGTGAGTGGAAGGTGAGGTGGAGGCCGAAGGGAAAATGTCAAACAGCAACTGAGGGGAACCTGTTAGGGAGCCGACTGGCAGCGAATCACTCCACGGTTGTGATGCCTACAAATCCGGAATGCACCTGCCTTGGGCTGGGGGTCAAATGGAAACAGAAAATCTCCAGTAACCCGAGGCCTGAAATAGCAAAGCCACACTCGTCCTCCTCCACTCTGCCGAGGCAAACGCTCTGCGCCCACTTCCGACTTCCAGTTCTCACCTTGCACCCCCAGGGAGTCTCATGCCTTCTGCGCTCTGCAGTCACAGCTCTCTGGGGTCACCCAGGCCACCCAAAGACCTGTGGGCTCCTTTCAGTTCTCCTCCTTAGGGCTCTCTGGTTCTCATTCTCTAGGTTCTTAGTCTCCAGCTGCCACCCCAATTTGGACGGCGGCTTTCTTCTCATTTTTCTGGTCTCATTTTAAAAGTCACACATTTGGGTTTTCTTTAGCAGAAAATCCTTTCCTAGCCTATGTTCTTACACACTCATTAAAAAAAAGAGTAAACAAATGGTTGCTTTTCTCATTTCTTGGGTCTCTTGCCTACTGGTCTGTCAGCTCCCTGAAGACAGAGCTACAGTCTGTCACAGAAGGCAACGCGTAGTAGATTCTGCACGAAAGCTGTGCAGTGAAGCGGATGAGCAAACCAGTGACTTCCTGGACTTTGCACAACCCCTGCTGTCTTCTTGAAGCTCTCAGGCTGTCATTCCTCTCTGGTGCCTCTTCTTCCTGTCCCTTGTGGTTCATCTGCAGGTCATAGGGTTGGCATCCTGTGATTCTCTTTGCAAAAGCCTCAGTCTTTGTCACACAGAGGCTACGGCATCCCTGGCTGATCTGACTTCCCAGCCCTGGGAAGTCCCGACCTTCCTCTCTGTCTGAAAGGGGCAAAGCAACTGGAATGTCCCAGCATGGCCTCTGTGTTGGTCGGCTCCATTTCTCCATGGCCTGTCTTTACATCTCCTTCTTCTCTTTGTTTGTTCTGTATAATCACAATTCGTCCCTTTTTGGGCTGACCCATTTTTGGGAACCTTCCTTCAATGACACATCCATCATCTCCTCTTAAGCGGTTACTAAAAACTCACACTATATTAAAAAAATTTCCAATTCTTTCTAGAATGAATCTTTAGTTTTAATAAATTCAATTACCCAGCGTAAAAAAGGCTGGGAGAATTACCTGATCGCACACCCAGTCCTTAAATACTTGTAGTCATGATCTATTTGGCAAAATGGTTAACACTAGGTATCAAGTAAGCAAGTGATTCATATAGCGAACAGGCACTCTTCATAAGTCAGAAGTTTGTTTTCTAGAACTACCTCTCCCAGCCTCAGAGTTAGCTGACAAGGAAGCACTTTGGAGAAATATCTACTTCAGAGTGTGGACTCTGGAGTCAACTTTGTGGATTCAAATCCCTGCATTGTTGTTTACGAATGGAGCAACCTTAGTTATAATTCTTCATCTCTCATGATGTGGTTTTATTTCTTTTTTCACTGCTGGAGATCAAACTCATGGCCTCATTCCTATTAGGTGAGCACTCTACCACTGAACCACATCACCAGTCCTGTGTAATGGTTTCTTATCTGTGAATTGATGGTAATAATTATGCTTAAATAATAGAGCAGTTGTGGATATTAATATGATCTGGTATGTGCAATGCTTACACATGCGTCTGGAACATCATAAGTGTTATTGTAACTTATCTGTTAGTTATGGAATAGAATATAATTACAGAGCAGGGGAATATAATCACAGGACAAAAATGCAATTGAGTAAAAAGGTTCCAGACTTCAAGTAGTGCTATACTTGGGACAGAAGACTGGGGCTTTCATCAGAAATAAAGGTGTGTACATCAGACATTAATTGAGACTGAAAAAGTTGTTCATAGTAGACAGCGAAGGCCCTGGATGTATGCATATCCTTCGAGCTGAGACTACCACTAATCTTTGTAGTCCCTGCTCTCTAAATTCAGCCTGCTTGAGGTACCCTGTTATTCTGCTTTCCCAGGGTTGTACTATATTGGACCCCTCACCCCACTGGCTGCCTAGCTCTCCTTTTTGATTAAGACCATACTCAGGCAGGAGCTCTTCAGGACTCTAGCAGTGGAAAAGATGGGGCTTGGGTTAGCGCTGTAGTCCTCTCAATTCTACCAAAGAGAAGAGGGTTCTTATGGCCACTAACATTTTCCCCGTGTCCCTTGGATTGTACCTCTTTGTAAAATTATGGCATCAGAAATGAAGGTTATTGGGCAATGCTACAATCAGCCCACACGTACATTTCCGAAATTCTTTTCCACGACCATCTTTCCAGGACTTTGGATACTTTCAACACTGGTCTGGCTGCCATTTTCCAAACTTAACTGGAGAAAAACTCTATTTTTCCTCTTCTGAAAACTTGCCGATGCCCTCTACTCTTGTGTACCCCACAGTGAGATCTTACCTGTCTCTGAAGCTCTCTCACAGATATCGTGTCTCCACGAAGAGGCCATTGGCTTTTGAAACACTGAGTAGCATCTGATTTTTCCAAACTCCCCTTAGATGTTTTTGTTTAGATGAGTGTTTCTTAATATCACCTGGGAAACCACGGTAAAATGTACACTATCATTCAGAAGTGTAATGAGCTGCCAGATGACGTCAGTGCTGTAGGTCCTTGGGCTACGTGCATGACACTTAGCTAATTTTATCCTGTATCCCAGTTAGATTTATGCTAATTCTCCCACTAGAGCTAGCTGAGGGCAGCATCATGTATATCATTATATCCTCCCAAAAACGCCTGGCACATCGTCTTACATATTGCCAATGACCAGGGAGTATCTGCGGAATTCATGGCAGATGCTTTTAAAGTTCAACCTCTCATCAGACTGGGCTTAAATACAGAGCCTGATTTATCCTTTACTTTTCCTCTAATGGGCTTTGCATTTTGATACCACTAAAACCATATCAACTGCAGCCTGGACCCCACCTGGCACATGAAGGAATCTCCTTCATACTAAAATGTGATGATTTTAAGTAGAGAATATTTGCATAGAAACAAGAGCACTTGAGAGAACCGGTTGGTCTTTGGCCTGTGTGGTGCACCCCAGCCTCTGAAATGCTTTGTGCGCTGATCTGGAAGCTCCTTTTGTAGCACCTTGCTGAGTGGCATAGCTCCCCTGGGTATATCTGAATCAAGGCAGAGTTCCTGCTGCTTAGAAATTTCGCATCTAAACATCTTTATTATGTAGATATCAGAATTGTATATGCATGTGTAATTTGCTAGCTGCCTTGGCTTCTGATTAACGATGCACCCCATCTGATAAGCTGGAGGTGGAACTGCATTCAGATTCAGGTGCTTGTTTTCCTCTTTGTCCTGGGACTTCTGTGAGTATTCTGGCACTAGCTCTCCTCCAAATCTTCTTGGTATCACGTGATGGTCTCAGTTTTGGGGCAGGAAAACAATCTTTGGTACTCCTTCCCAGGGGGTTGCCATGCCCGTCCCTCCTGTGCTTTTCTTGGGGCCTGGCTCTGCTCTCCTGAGGTAGCTGCTTTTGAGAATTGGTGAGTCCTGTTGTCATTGCAACAGCAGCTCTGGGCACCCAGCCCCACATCAGCTAGTTCTAACATTGTGAGGAACAGAGGGAGAAAACTATTCATTTTATTCAAAAGGCCACTTACTCACATTTTCCTTCGTATCTGAACTATGTATCTGGAGGGATCTTTTGGGCCCACTGGGAGCCTTTTTCATCCAACTCCCTCTCTCCTACTTATCTCCAACCTGTAATCTTCCCTAATGCACATTCAGGGCTCTATCACAGTCCAGATGTACAAAGGAGCTGGACTCTCAAGAAAGGACTCTGACCCCTCAAACTTATGTGGTAAAGACATACAGGGCCTGGGGGCTCTCCCCATCCACCGAACCCTTCCTGTGCCCCCAGTCACTTCCATTTGCCCAGCTGCACCCTGACCAGATACAACCACCCATTTGAATGAATTGAGCTTTCAGAGCCACTCTGTCCTCATGTGGCCACCTGTAGGCCCAGCAAATTCCCGAATGTGGTTTTTCCCAGGCTACTTAGGACCCCTACCCTGAATCATAGACCTTCTGAGCCCCATGTGATGAAGTGTGAGATGTACTTTGTCAGTAGCTGTCATGGGTTGGGACACATGGGCCTTAAAGTTTTCTTCAAGATGCCTTGCGTCTTCCCAATCCCCCAGTGTCAATCTCAGTCAGTACTCTGATGGCCCAAGTAGCTATTTGCCCTCATGCATGCATTTTCTGCTTGTGAGAGGATGGGTCAACATGACGCCCCCACTCCCTTTTGTGAGGGGGCATGAGGCTCTCCCTCAAAGCCATTTAAAGTGGCCTGCCTTTCCGAAAGACGTTGTTCAGGCTATGGCCAAAAGTTAATCTGACACCCTAGAAAAGTTGCAGGTGAAGTACTTCACAACATATTGGAGGGAGACCTACCTAAGGTAATTATTAAAAGGCTGGAGCAATAGCCATCATGTAAGCTGTTTCAGAAAGAAACTTAATGCAGAAATAGAGGTCATTTGATTTGCTGAAGGGTAAGGACAGGTGGCATATGGCCCAAGTTTGCCTTCAATTTCCTTCAGAAGTTAATGGGTGTTGCAGGTGCTTATCTAATTATGGCATTTGGACCAGTATGTTTTGCACATTCAGGACTTTGTAATGAGACACAGTATTTGTGTTCCATACTCTTCCACACAGACTGCAGATATGCCCTTTCTCAGCCTGTCAAATCATTGCAAGTGTCAACAGTCAAACCCAATTATAGAGAGTAGGTTGATTGGGCGATAACCCTGCCACTTGGCACAAAAGGTCTCTTCCCAGAAAAAATAAAGTTTAAGTGATCATCGAACTTCAGTCCAAATAAGGAAACTTAGCAGTAGCACAGTAGCTTCGAAATTTGTCGGTAGCTTGGCAATTTCAACATAACAGCTTTCTGATCAGGTTGGCAGTAATTTTGAATGTGGAGCAGAGACAAGGATATTGCAGCTGATGAGATCCTCATCACGTTTAGCTCACGGAATTCTCCTATGAGTGTCGCTGTATGTGTGAACACAGGGTGATTATTACTCTGTAAATTAAATCCTATTCTTTGACACCTAACCAATGTCCACTCAGGGTTGGCTTTGAAGAGTCAAAAACAAAGGGATGAGAGAACTGACTTTAACAGTTCTCTATCAGATTCTGAGTCTGTGCATCACAGTTTTTCTAGAGCCTCATTACTAAACCTAGGTACTCAGTGTAGCCCACCACAGAAGCACTACCTTGGGAACTTGCTACATAAACAGGCTTGGGAGCCCCAACACCAAAGATTCTCATTTGATATATCTAGGGAGGGATATGGAAATTGGTATTTTTTTTTCCCAAAAAGTTACAGTTGTAGCTTTTAAAAAATGTGTTTGTTTTTATGTTTAGTTCATCATGTTAGACAATCTGCTTGAGCCAGTTAAGGCTGAACGTGTTAGGCTAAAATATTCTTCTGATGTTATACTTTTGTCTGCCTGGCCTTATTGTGTTATGATGTGCTGTGTATGTGTTTGTCATTCTCCCCAGACTGCAGAAATCTTGGACCCTCCTTGGATTTTTTTTCAGTGGTGCAACCCCAATACCTGTTGGTGAGCTGAAGGTACTGGAGGCTGTGCCCTTGGAGTTACAGTCCCATGTTTATTTCAAGACAACCTGGGCCTGCCTGGCTCATTGAGTTTCGTAAATATCTCCCGTTAATTTCTAGCGAACTGGCAGTGGGATAAAACAAAAGTCAGATGTCTAATTATTTTTTAAAAGTGGGCTTCTGTGTTTTGCCAAAGGCTTGTGAGAGATCAAGTTTGAGTCCAATTCTCTACACTGAGATTCTCTCTTCACTTTTTTTTCCCTGTCCAAGTGCACAGCGTGGCACAGATGCAATCTGCTCCTCTCATTTGTCACATCCAGAAACCCAGCCCCTCTGCCTCCCACGACTGTGCAGTCGCTCCAGTTTGACCTTGGGGAGGGTCTTGTTTACAGCTGAGTGAACCTGGGACTCTCTTCTGGCTTCCAGCTCAGCAAAGGGAAGAGAAAAACCTGCAGAACCCGTTCAGCCATTTCAGACTACAAACAAGCAATCCAGAGGGAATAGGGGTGGATATTACCTTATGACTGCAATTAAAGTCTTCTCTCCCAAGGTTGTCAACACATCAGGCTGAACAGTGGCCTGTGAGCGTTGCTCATTTCCCAGGAGGGCTTGCTGGTTAATGCTATCCTGGGAGCTTACTTAATGCAAGGTGCAGCAGGGTTTCCTTCAATGCTTTGCTTTATCAGACATGTTTTTCACACATATGTACATACGTCTGCATGTACAGACACACACAGTTGCTAATAGTTCAGTATAGAAATAGTGGAGAGAGAATGTTGTGGCCACATGAAGGGAAAAATCTTTTAAAAGGCAATTAATTCATTCTAGGGGACAATGGGGCCAGTGCTTGGGAAATACATGAAAAGGAGAGTTTGGCCAACAAATATGGGGAGTGGCTGTAATGTCATATAATACGCTTTTATATCTGCAGTACAGAGCTACATTACTTCATTTCTAAATTTTTACCCTGATCATTTGGGAGACACAAAAGAAATATGCAACACATTTCTTATCCTCCAATATTTGGGGAGAAAAAACAAGGAGTTTGATTACTAAATAAATGCTGCCGAATAAGTGAATGAGGTACGTGTCTAAGAAAACAATGAAGGCCTCAGGTGAATGAGACAGAGACCACTTTTAAATGAACTCAGCAGAGAGGCTCCGCAGGGTGGCATGGAATGGCCAGGGGGAGGCGGTATTTGACTGAGGTCAGGAAGGACTGACTGATAGCAGAGTGAGGTGAAGACCATATCAAGTTTGTGGTGACCGGACAAAGGCAGGGATGAAAGCTCTGTCTGCCTCCATTGTGGATTTCTTGGGGGATGGTGGGGCTTATTGGCAGAGGAGGGTGGAACTACTTTTGGGAAGCTGAGTCACGTTGTGGTAGAAGCACTGGGCTTAGGTTCAAATCCCAGGTCTGCCACTTTCTTTCTGAAACTTGGGGAAAGTAGTTTTTCCTGGAGAATCAATTTCCTTTTCTATAAAATGGGGCAATAAAATTGTTTAATGCCTGAGTTATTCTGAGTTATTGAATAAAATCATCCATGTTAAACTCTCTATACAATGGTTAGTCACAGTAAAGAACCGATAAACAAAAGCTATTAAATTATGGTGGATCTTGAATGTTCAAAGGGAATTATTATTTTCCAGACATGTTCATACTCATCTTTTCTAGGCATTTGCTAGTGACCTAAGCGTATCTTCTGAGACTACTGCCTCTTTCTTCTCCTGTCCTCAGCCCACGCTTCGCTGGGTTTATCGCAAAGAGTTGTTCAAAACATGCTGAGGCCCTGCTCACCAAGTGAATGCCTGGAGTCAGGACTTTGGGGTTCTGATTGGAGTGATCTGACTGATGTATTTGTTCTCTGTGCCTTTGAGCGGAGCTTTTGCATCTATACCAGGACCTTTGATGCCAATACAAGGAAAATAAAGCACTTCACATCCATCTTTCCTCTCCCTGAAAAGTCTAAAATTCTAAGTAAAAATTCTACTATTATTGCGTGCATGATAAGCCTTGATTAAAAAGTTTGGAGCTGTGAACAATAAATGAGAGTAAGAGTATTCAAGGGAACCCATAGGTATCATCTTAGAGTAAGGATTTGGAGATGAACAAATTAAAGCCCAGAAGGGTTGGACAGACACACTTACGGTCACTTGGTGCAGGTCTCCCAAGGAAAACTGGGGGACTTCTTGTACATCACGTGAACCCTGTTTGTTCTTTTATACAAGTATTAGCTGCTTTATCTTCACCTTAATTAGGGCAAAGAGTAATACTCATTATTGGGTCCAGAAAGAATTATACCAAGCAGAGATTATGCCTGGAATATTTATTATGCAAAATGCTGCTCTCATAAAAAGCAGACCGTGTCCCCTCCCTGCGACAGCCAGTGTGAGGTCTGAATCACCGCGGGCGTCTCCCACCAGCTGCCATAGATGGACCCCTCCTTTGATGGGATTGTGATGCCCCTTTGATGGCCATGAAATACCACTGAGGAGCGGGCTAAGGGTCTTTTTGTTGTTGCCCTTTAACCTGCGTGGAGCATGAGCCTCTGCGGGGCCGCTCTCAAGTCGCGTTCACGTCGCTTTTGCTCGACTGCCAGGGCCAGAGTGTGCTGCCCAGCAGTGCCAGCGGGACCTTTTCCTCCCTGTCTGTGCCCCGAAGCCATCTTCCGGGCAGCTCTGTGCATGCCCTTCTCCCGGGCTGACTGTTGGTGGCTGAGAGATGGATGCAGGAGTCACCCCCTTTGACCAGTGTCTGGGCCGGCGCCAGTCTGATTTCCAGGGTAGTCGCGGTGTGGCGACACCGGGGGCCGGAGGACCCCCTGGGAAGCTTGTCAGGTGGTCCCGTGTGAGTGGCGGGGAGCCACTCACTCCCACAGCCGTGCTGCCATTTTCCTGTCCCTTTTTGCTGTTGGGATTCTGTCGACTTTGAGAAGGCTCCTAAGACCCTGGGCTCAGAAGGGCCTTGCTGTGTAAATATTTCTTCCTCCCTGCTCACTGGGTGGCTTCGTTGGTTCCTCTGGAGCTAGGTGAGCCCTGGTGGCTATCAGGACATCTAAAGTTCCTAAGTGGTAGCAGTGAGCGGTGTGGGGTTCAAAATGTCCAGAGAGACTATGACTGGGCCCAAGGGTTGGGAAACAAGACACCACAGCAACCGTTCCTGAGTATTTGAGTATTTACTGTGTATCAGGCCTGAAGATGAGCAGTTTACACAGATTGTATTATTTGATTTTTCACCACATTCCAAGAAATAGTTTTTTCTACCCAGTATTTCCATTTTACAGATGAGAACATTGAGGCTCCAGTAGGCTAAATGATTCAACCAAAGCTACAGATTTAGTGGCAGAATCAGCATTGCATTTGGGCCCCGGTGCTGTTGAACGGCACAGTCTAAATTTTGAAACACTGTGTTATACTGGTTTACTTCTGGTGTGTGGGGACTATGGCAGGCCTTGAGAATAAACAGCCTCGATATAAAGAAAGGAGAAGCATGGGTGGATCTGGCTCACCGACACATTTCTTTGAGTTGCAAAGGATGAGAAGTTAACCTCGTGACTGTGATAGGAAACAGAAGCCAGGTTATGAAGCTTCTGGGGAAATTTAGGTATTTGGACACCTGCTTGGCTATTCTGGGATTCTATGGTGGGGTAAGGGAATATAGGGAGGGTGAGGTCATGATTGCAAAATCCATTTCCTGAGAGCTCAACTTCAGGAAATGCTGGGGCATTAAAAATACCCATTGTGTGGGAGCTGTGGTCAAATGATGACTCATATTTAGCAATTGTGTCCATAGGTCACAAAGGATTTGGGGAACACAGGGGATATTCATACAAGACTGTGTTCGTGGGTGGTTCATTATGAAGTTGTTAGTAGGTTGAAAAGTATGGTCGCATTTCAAGAGGAGTGACATTTGAGTGTCTCCATGGAAATTGTGAGACCTGACTCACCCATTCATGCACTGATTTACAAACACCAATTTCCTACCTCCTAAGTGCAAGCCTTCCTCCTTTCAGGAGGAATAAAGCCTGGTCCTAGCCCTTGAGAGCAGTGTTATGAATTGGTAGGAATGAAACAGGCTGCTTTTACATTTTTTGCCTCTGGGAACTTTGACAAAAGGAGGACTAGCCCTTAAAGAAAAATATTCTGCTTCACTTTCCCACAGAAATAAATTCCAAAATCCAGGTCTAATAACTCCCAGGCTTTCTACTTTGCAAGACATAATTAGCAGGTAGGGCTTGGGCTGGCTTTGGTAACTTTTTTGGTCGTTATAGAATGAGACAGGGTTGAGGGAAAGGAAATCGTCAATTGAATGCTCATGTTCTTTGAAATGTGCCAGAGGATTATTTTGGTTTAATATTTTAAAATTAGATTTGATGCACACTAACGAAGACACTAATGTATACGTACACTGAAAATATAACACGATCACGTAGGAAGCCACCACCCAAGTGCCAGCATGGTATTCATCACTCACATCTCCCTGTATGACCTCCTCCATCCTAACACCCTATTCCTCCCTGCAGCCTCTCTCAGCGGGAGTCATTCTCTTGAAATTTGCACTTACTGGGCAGAGTATGGATATTTCAGATCTGTCAGCTGGAATGTGATGCTGTGATGGGGGAAAGCTATGGTATTCGCAGAGAGTTAGCTTAGCGTCTAGCATTTATCTCACTGTGGCCGATAGACTCAGGTATCTGCCACCAGACAGGTATACAACCTACTGCACAGATTATGTGCAAAAATGACACACTTTATCCAGAGGACTTGAGCATCTGAATTTTGGTGTCTGAAGTGGATCCTGGTTCCAGTTCTCCTTGGAAACAGTGGAAAGACTGTAGAAGGATAGGATATGAGAGATAGCAAGAGATGCTCCTTAAAAGCAATCAAGAATTTGTAGGCATTACTTAGTATTCTTAGCTATTTTTGAAACAATCACTTTAATACTATATTTCATACCCCGATCTCAATAAAGCTCAAATGACAAAAAGTTGTAGATAACAGAAAGCACAACAGAAAATGTTATTGCCTATCAGATCTTTGCAGAAACCACCATTTAGAAAATTATTATTGTGCTTGTTTTTACTCTCGAGTGACAAAAGAAAAGACAAAGGAAAACATTGGTAGATTTGGCTACACAAAGAAATGTAAATACGTGTGCAACAGCAATAACAAAATAACTTAGGTCAGCAGATGGAAAAGAATTATATCCCACATGAGAAATGACTTTCGTCTTTGGGGAACTCCCAGGAGAGTTGATCACAGTGAGTCTGTTCTTCCTAGTGTTTTGGTGATAGGAGGGACAGCTTTAGGTGACAACAGGACTGCAGTGTTGGGGATCTGGCTATGCTCACCCGGATCTGTTGCCACTTTGAGGACTGGAGGATTGAAATGGTCACGGGGCATGCCAGGGTGAGGTGACCCAGGAAGGGGCCTCTTCTCCAGAAGGTAGAGACTGAGGAGTTACTGAGGGAGGACATCGTCCTGGGTGTGGAAAGAATGGGAGAGTTGTCCTAGAAAACCAACCTCTGTGATAGAGCCTGATCTCATTGGCCAAGAAGAGAAAGACAGACTCTCCCAGAGGGCTTCTGGAAAATGGAAAGTATTCGAGCAGGAAAACCGGGTTCAGTGGCCAGTTGGATCCTTCTCAGCCGTGAATTCTTTGCAGGATGCTAACTGATTGTCCTAAAGACGATCAGCCCAAGACTCAGGAGGCAACATGAGAACTCAGAGGGAAACCACTGCAAAGCATTCGTGGGCCTTCACATTAAGCATTCATTTACCACATGGAAAAAAGATACAAATAAGCAATTCACACCACCAGAATGACAAACAGCCAAGGAACAGAATCTGTGGATCACCTTCCCAAGTAACCAAGAACACGCAGTTGAAGCAACACATGGAGAAAATGACTTTATACCTAGCAGACCACCCTCTTCCACTCTTTGTATGCTCCATGCTGGCAGGGAATTTTGTCAGTTTTGTTCACTACTTACCTACACACAGAAGAATGGCTTGTGATAGTATACTTGATAAATACTTGGTTGTTTGGTGTAAAAGATAGCATCGGTAGTTAACTTTGTGATAAAAGTTTGAGAACTCAAACATTGCTGATAGCATACTAAACTCCTTTATTGTGTTGGCAAAATAGTATGCTGGTGTGTCATTATGCATATGCAAGTGCTCAGATCTTTTGAACCCTTCAATATATGCTCTTGGAAATTTGTCCTCAGAAGATAAGGGAATGTTGAAACAAAATTGTCTGTATGAAGCTGTGTAATAGTAGATTCTCTGGTCTTAAATTTTAGTCTGACTTCCACATTCTCATGTGGAAACATAACTCCCAAGGTGATGGGATTAGGAGGTGGAGTCTATGGGACATGATCAGGTGATGAGTGTAGCTCTCATGTGTGGGATTGGTGCCCCAGAAAGACCCTCACCTCTCTACCATGTAAGGAAACAAGAAGGCTTTGTCTACGAACTGGAGAGCGATTCCAGACTCTGAATCTGCTGAAGTCTTGATCTTGTGCTTCCCAGTCTCTAGAACTGTGAGAAGTAGATTTCGAATGTTCAGAAGCCACACAACTTATGGCATTCTCTTATAGCAGCCTGAATGGACTAAGAGAGCAGCAAAAACAAAACAACAAAAAAGTGAGAAGAGCTCAAGAAACTGCATGCCATATACTATTTGAGTGATATGATATATAATAGTGAACTAGTATTTGTTATTTTAAAAAATTGCTGAAAAGACCACAGAAATGTGGAGGAACATTTTCTATAATGTTACACGCACAAAACAGGACACAGTGGCTTCTCTGCTGCCTCTAATGTCCTTTATTGAAGCAACTCCTCCTGCCGGTGTGCATCTTGCTTCTGTAGACATTGGTACCGCTTCCAGTGCTGCCATGATCCACCCAGTGCCAAGTGTGTGACTACTGCTGTTGCTGACACGGGGTGCTCTCTGTTCAGGCCATGGAATCCCACCATGCCAGCATCCACTTTACTGTCATACGTCCATCCTTGGTCCTTGATTTCTCAGCATCTCGGAGAGGTTCTGTGTGGAGTCTATTAATTCAATTAAATAACTCCCCATGGTTCTAGAGTCCAGGTATTGGCTAAGGAGACTGGGTGGGAAAGCATTAGGTACTAAGAAGCTCAGCTTTTGTCTCTACATTGCACTCAGACCACAAGCATGCATCCAACTCTTACTGGTTTCAGATGAGTTTTTAGGAGACTCCTTGGTCGTCTCTCTCTCTCTCTCTCTCTCTCTCTCTCTCTCTCTCTCTCATGCAAATTAGCCTCTACTCATGCCCAGGCCTGGGCATGTCTGAATCCTATGGTGACATAAACTACAACTACAACTATGTAGGTGCAAATTGGAACCTCTGACGTGAAAGTGATTTTTTGTTAAGTGGTGACACGGGATATGTGCCTTTATTTTAAAGACATTTCTGTATTTCATACTTACATAGAAAAATAAAATATAGCCATCACTGATATCTGCTAATTTCTTGCATTACTTGTAGTTTTTAATTTGATTAAAAAAACTAATATGATGTATACTTTAAGAACATCAGAAAATTTATAAAGAAAAAAGCGATGATCTTTCTCATCTTGCCCAATCCATTCTTATTCCTCTGAAAGCCCAGGCCAATAGTTTGATGTATGTGCCTCTTCACATGTTCATTTTTCCACATGCTCATACAAATAAACATGTTAACAAGAATTGCCCTATAGACATAACTTTGAAACATCTTTGAACATATTTTATTGTCTATCTCTCCAGGTCAACTAAGTCAGAGCCTAAAAATTATATTTGTAACTACATAATATTATTTAATACAAATGTCTTGTAGTTACTTCAACTATTTTCTTTTCTTTTTTGGTACCAGGGATCGAACTCAGGACCTTGTGCTTGAGAGGCAGGAGGCAGAACCACAGAGCTAAATCCTCAGCCCTATTTTCTTATTTTTGTACCATCAACCAACCAATTTATTTCTGTGATTATTTAAAAATGCTACAATAAAGCTTCTTCCACATATGTGTACTTAATATAGGGAAATGTTTATGTGCATTTATTTACACATATATACATACATTTTGGTGCTCTTTTTCTTTTAAATGTTATATTATATTGCTTTTTAATATGTATTTTATATTTTTTTAGGCAAGAGAAATAAAAGGAAAGGAAAAGAAGGAATCAAATTATCCCTATTTGCAGACAATATGATTCTATACTTAAAAGACCAAAAAAGACTTAGGTCTAATAAATAAATTCAGCAAAGTGACAGGATACAAAATCAACATTAATAAGTCAATACCTTTTTTATATGTCAATAATGTTTCTAGCTGAGAAAGAAATCAGGAAAATAATTCCAGTTGCAGTAGCTTCAAAAAAATATCTATGAATCAACCTAAGCGATGAGGTGAAAGAACTCTACATGGGAAATGAAAGGTCACTGGTGAAAGAGATCGAAGAACACCTTAGAAGATGGAAAGACTTCGTATGTTCATGGATCAGCAGAACTGATGTGGTTAAAATGGCCAGGTTACTGAAGGCTGTGTACAGATTCAGTACAGTCACCATCAACATTCCAATGGCATTCTGCCCAGACCTGGGAAAAACAATCCTAAAATTTGTGTGAAACACAGAAGACCCACAATAGCCAAAGCAGTTGTGAGCAAAAAGTGTGACACTGGATGCATCACAAGAGCACATTGCAAAGCCATACAACACAGCGCACAGTACTGGCACGAAACGGACGTGTGATCATTGGAAGAGAACAGAGGACACAGGAGCAAACCCTCACGGCCGCAGCTACTGCTTCATAGCTTGAAAGCACTTACAGCTGCAGGTTAAAGTCTCTGAGCATGAAGCATAGTGATATTTGAAATTCACTTTCAAGTGGCGCAGCAAGAAATGTTTCATACACATATAAACACAAGCACTTTTGGAGAAAAAGAGAGGGAAAGGCTCTGCACAACTGCAAAGAATGTTTGCTAGTAGGGAATAGTGTATAGATGTTCTTTAGAGATGTAGAGCCAAGAGATTCTACTCTTCCTATATATACATTTGTATGCATATATATGACACACACATTTAGGAGAAGATTTGTTATCAGGAGTTGGCTCACGTTGTAATGAAGGCTGAGAAGTCCCATAATCTGCCAGCGGAAGACCTGGGAAAGCCCACGGTATAATTCCAATCCAAGTCTGAAGACCTCAGAATGAGAAGGCCCAATGGTGCCAATTATACCCCAAGGGCAGAAGGTCAATGTCCAACACAAGCAGGTAGGCAGGAGGCAAAATAGGTGCAATTCTTCCCTCACTTTTTGTTTTATTCGTGCCCTTGATGGATTAAAAGAAGCCATTCCACCATGCATGAGGCCATAATAGTCCTTCCTGTGTCCACTGACTCAGATTCTAATCTCATCTGGAAGCAAGCTCACAAATACACTCAGAAATAAATTTAATCTGGCAATACGTGGCCCACACAAGTTAGTACATAAGATTAATTATCACAATAGATGAGGAGTATATGGGTTTTAGACATGAATTATATTGTACTGTACTTTTACACTTTCTAAATGGGTTAAAATTATCAAAAGAAAATATGAAGGAAAACACATGGAAATGTTTCAAAACATTGAGCATCCCATGGGTCGAGCATTTTAAACCAATCCTAGTGATGTTACAATTGTGAAGAATCTCTGCTGATTTAATAGAAAAAGTTGCATACCATTTTATTTTGTATTTCCATTTTATAAACTTGAAATCTTTAAATTGGTAGGAGATTTTCTTCTTTTATGAGTTGTCTTTACCCATGTTTGATTGGAGAGTTCATTTCTTAAGAATGCTTGATCTGTGTTATATATATTAATATTTTGATATGTAGATATCCCTCAAGCATATACCATCACATATGAATTTTATGCTACAGTAAATGGTAAAGAAAGTACCATAAGCCACTGGAAAAGTTATGAACTGAAAGTTGGTAGATTTTTTTCTTTTACTTGCACATATGTGAAATTTTCTTGTTTTTCATATTGAGATAAATACCCAAATTAAGGCTATGTAATTAAATGAATTCCAAAAAGTATAAAAAAAGTGTATGTGTGAAATATACATAGGTACTTATTGGTTGATCTTGAGGTTGAAAATCTCTTTCTATAAAAACAATAGAAATGAAAAAAGAAAACACTGGCAATATATTTGATTGTATACAAACTTAGAAAAAAACACATAAATAGCTAAGAGATGGAATAATGTAAATGAAACACTTAAAATCAACTAAATTGATAGTGTTGCAATAGAGAAATGTTGACCTGAAAACCTAACAATGACGAGGAAGAAATTTCAAGTCATGAAAGAAGAAATCCAAGTGTCTTAAAAGCATATGAGGAGTTATTTTGAAACAGAGGATGATTATGTTGGCACTTTGTGAGATTTGACTTTAGCTAGTGACAATCCAGAATACTGTCAGCAATGCTGTTGGAAATGCCAACATGATACTCAGGTCTCTGTCAGAACGGACACAGCAAGCAAGAGTCTCAGATTATCCAAGTGCACTTGGCATTGGTTAGGTCTTTATTAACGTAACGTGATTAGTCAGGGTCCCTATCCTCAGCAATATATGCAGAGAAACCAGAGAGGGTCTCCTGGGAAGTTCCACTAAAATGATTATAGAGAAAGTCAATCCAATAGAAGAAGATTAGAGGATTATATTTATTTAGTCTAGAGGGGAAAAAGCTCAATTGTGAATAAAGTTTTCTTAAAGTATACAAGTTTATGAGAAAAATGATTATTCTGAGGAAAGCTAGATTATTCTACCTTTATGATAGACAATGAAATAAGAGGAATATATTTAAATTATCCCAAAGACTCTAATTAACCTTAGGTCTTACAAAACTTCAGGAGAGACTAACAAAGAAACAAGGGGACCCTGTCTTTGCATATGTTTCTGAGCAATTTAGACAACTTGTGGCTTAGTTGTGGAACAGCAGGTGACTGAGCCCTTGATTAAAATTACAGGTTTGCAAATTCTTAGAACTGAAAAATAGCCTCAGTCAAGTTTCTCATTTATATATTTTGAAATGTCAGTTGCCACCCACCCACCAACAACATATACAGAAGAAACTATAGGAGATGGAGCCTTGAAGGTCAGAGTGTTATTGTGGTGAAGTGACTGGAGTTTTCATAAGTGTCTGCTCAGACCCTGTGCCTACATCACAGCTAGGGTATGAAAAACAAGGCAGCAAATCACAGCAGAGCAGTGTGGTGCTATGATTCTTTAGTGTATTTCAAGTTAATGATGAAAATCAATTGCCATGTGTGTGTTTTACTGGGGATATAACCCAGTGCCTTTGTATTAAGCTATATCTCCAGACATTTTTAAAATTTTTAATTTAAGATAAGATCTCATTAAATAGCAAAGTTTCCCGGGATAGGTTTGAACTCAGAATCCTCCTGTCTCAACCTCCCAGCATGCTGAGATTACAGGCACATGCCACCATGCCTCGCTGAAAATCAGTCTCCTATCCCAAGAAAAATGTGTGTAGAGGTATGTACCCATCAATGATATCCAGGTCCTCAAATTTTTGATGTGCCTCAAATTACAGTACTTATCTTTCTTATAGTTGTATCTGCAGGGATAGTCATCCGCTTCCCTCTTATTAGCCTTATGTTACTGAAAATGCAGTTAATTTTTCCAAGTCTGTTTTCTCATTTCTAAAGTGACAATAACATCTGCATGAAATATTTTGGTGAAAAATCCATGAAGGGACAAACATAAAATTGAAAAAGAAAAAGAAAGGAAGACAGGAAGGAATTAAGGAAGGAAGGGAGGGAGGGAGGGAGAAAAAGAAAGTCTGACCGTTTGGAAAAACATTTTTCCAATTACAAGTTTTGATCCACTGTAGGAGTTTGGTAATAATCCATAATTGAATGTGCATTGTACTTGATAATCATAAGTATTGCTTTATTTTTAATTCATTAATTCCTTTTTTCTGTGGTGCTGGGATTCAAACACAGGACCTCATGAGTGTTAAGTGAGATCTACTGCTGAGCTACACCCCAACCCCAGGGTCATGCACTTTTAACAAAATGCCACAGAGGAGATCTTAGGTATTTCTCAGTCTTCTAAGCAGGCACATGACCTCTCCTTCACCTGTTATTAGTGATGTTAACTTTGATCCATTTTGCTAGATCACACCTCTGCTGAGTTCCAGTTTCCTTCTGCAATTAATACATAATTTGTGGGAGATATTTCTGTTCTGCAAGCATCCAGTTTCTCTAGCTCTTACCATTCATTTATGATTTCCTGACTCTGTCATGTTTCTTAGCTGGCTTCCTATGAAAGAGAAGAGTTTCCTTTTCCCAAATTTATATACTTCTCTATCTGTGCCAGTACGAACTCAGGAATGAATATTTCACTTAAGTGATACTCTATTCCTATCATTATGTGTTATGGTACTGAAATTATCCTGATTTGGCCGGTGAGATCTTCACGGTAGCTCCCGGGGACCTTTGCATATTTCCATCCTTTTTATTACCATTGTCCTTTCCTTTTAGCTCAGCGTTCGAACTTATTTTGCACTTCTGAAATGTCCTTTTTCTGCAAGGAACACATACTCCATGCTCTTAAAAAAACTATTACTTTAAATATTATTTTCTGTTATGCATTTGTTTTGGTGTCTGAGAATGCTGTGGAACATTCATGTACTGGGTGGCAATATAAAATGCTTCTTATTGTTGCTCATGGCCAGAAAGCTTGTAGCCATTATAGTTTATTATTTTTGTTGTTTTTTCTTTTATTATCTTGTCTTATTTTTATAGCAGTTGCTGCAGAATCACAATATTCATTCCATCCCACCATTGTGTAGTCTGAAATAATATGTCACCACCTCACATAAAGGGCAACAGTCTTACAGCAATGCATGCAAATCCATCCCTTCTGTCTTTGAGTACCACGATCCTCAGGAATTTTACTTCTATATGTGTTGCTGCTCAACACATTGCCATAATTTTGCCTTGAACATTTAACTTGCCATCAAATAGAAGAACCTTTCATATTTACCTTCCCTGATGCTCTTTGGTGATTCCTGCAGATGTGAGCCTTCTGCCCTCCTCCCTTCTCCATTCAGAGAATCTCCTCGTGAAAGTTAATTGTGGTGTGAACTTGAATAAGAAACACCTACAACATTAGTTTAGCACAGTTCAGGGTGTGTTTGGATGACTGACTTACGGAAGGGGAAAGATTCACTACGAATGTGGGTGGTGCCGACCAATAAGCTTGTAGAATGGATGGGATAAAAGGGGAAGGGTGGAAGTCTTGCCTTTGCTTCTCTGGAAGAGCTCCAACCTTCACTTTCATCTTTGGACATCACTCTTCAGGCTTCTGGCACAGGCTCATCAGTTTTCCCAGATGGCCCTGGCATGAGCTTCAGTTCTACAACTTTTTGAGTGGGTCCTTAGGATCTCTAGTGTGCAGATGATCCTTTTGCATTCATTTATCCTGACTCTGCAGGTGACCATGCCTACGCTGCAAAACATATATGTATTTATATAATGTTATACATATTACACATTATATATAATATATATTTAATGTCATATGTCTATATAATATTAAATCTGTTCCTCTAGTGAACCCAAACTGATATACTCCATCTGGCAATAAAATTCCTCGGCCACAACACTCTGAAAGTATCTTCCGTTCCTCCTCACAATGAAAGGTTATCTTTTTGCTGGTTATAAAATCCCAGATGAACAATTCCATCTTTAGCACCTCGAAGATGTTGTTCCCTTGCCCTCTGGCCTACTTTGCTTTCAGTGAAAAGGAGTGTACATCCCGAGCATCATTCCCCTGTGTGCACGGCCTTCTCTTCACTCATTGCATATTAAATTTTCTCTTCATACTGGGTTTCCAGAAATTTGACTATGATGTACCTCGGTATTGTTTTGCATATGTTTATTCTGCTTGATATTTATTGAGTTTCTTGAATCTGGGGTGAATGTTTCTAATTAAATTGGAAAGTTTCTTTACTGTTAGCTCTTAAAATATTTTTTTATTTCCTTCCATCTGAGATTTCAATCGACTCATATTACTTAATTTAATTCCTTTGCACCTTTTCACACATGTTATTTTTTCCTTCCATTTGCTTTCTTTTCTCAGATTCAGACTAGAGAAACTGTAGTGATCTACTTTCAACTCTATGATGCTTTCTTCTGAAAGTTTACGATTTTCTGGTGCATTTAAATCCATTAAGAAGCAGATGTAAAGGTGAGATTAGACTTCTGAATGAAAATTGGAGGAGAATGTCAGTGAAGATAAAAGTTGAGGGAGCAGAATGTGGGGGTAACTCTCAGACCCAGCGTTGGATGTCTGTAATGAAAAGGAGAAGGAGGAAGGATTGTGTATGAAAGTCTAGGACTATCGAATAGTTCTCAGAAAAGTGCCAAATCTCTGGGAATTTCTCAGTCCAGAGTCATTCATCAGAGGAGCCTCCCAGTTGACAGGGATGTGTCTACCTTGATATCCCATCGTGTACAGCCGTTGGTAAGGAGCAGCCTTGCTTGGTTTTGGCGTGAATGCTGTGGCAGGATCTCCAGAAACAGCAGCTTCACTTTTAGCCAGTTCTTCTCTCTACTTCAGAAGACCTGAAGAGTAGGTATTTATGACTCACCTACTGTTGTTAAGTCTATTTAACATTATTTAATTAGATATTGTATTCTTAACTCTATAATTTTCCATTTGGTAGTATTTATACTTCCTATAAATCCTGTACTCTTCATCTATCATATCAATATTTGCCTACATATTTTAAAATGTATTTCTAATAGTAGTAAAATTTTTCCTAATTTTAGCAGCTGATCATTTGTTGGTCTGATTCTATAGACTATATTTTATCTTAAATAAGGCCACATTTTCTTGTTTCATTGCATGTCTTCTAATTTTAAAATTTAGATATTGTGATAAAACAGTGGAGGCTTAGGGGCTGGGGATTTAGTTTAGGGCCCGGGATTTACCTCAGCAGTTTGGTGGCCTGCCTCACAAGCGCAAAGACCTGAGTTCAATCCTGGTACAAAAAAAAAAAAAACAAAAAACAGTGGAGGCTAATTCATATTTTTTATTTTGCTTATTATCTGTCTTTTGGTTCTGAGGAGGGACTGATCATTAGCTTTCTTCTAGAGGGGTTCAGCTGGTACTAAATCATACCTTTAGATTGAAAGAATGTGTGTTTAACCACATTCCCAAACTGCTTCACAGACTTTTCGATCATGTCATTATAGAACTAGGGGGAAGTTAGGCTGTAGTTTTACCTTAGACTCCAAATCTGAGCTTTCTCTGGAGTCCAACCCTCACAGGAATGCACACGATGATGTCATTATACTCTTTGTTTCCTGCTTCTCTCTCCTGTTCTAATTTTCATTGTAACTGGGGAGGGGGGCAGAGGGGAGTTTGGTCGGGCTGAGCAACTAGCTTTTCATGCTGGGCTCTGTCAGTCTCAGTCTTTCCTGCCAACAGTCATGGCTGAATAAGGGTTGGTTGACTTCATGCAAAGTGTCGCAGACTGTACCAAGCTGGCTACTTTATATGTGCAGATCCAGTATGAGAATTTACTTACTCTCTCCTCATCTAAAAAGGGATAGATTTCTTATCTCTAAAATTCAGTCCATCAAAGCTTCCTTATATCTACCACTTATTGCTAATTTCATGGAAAAGTATCCTTTAAAAAATTGTCCAAGTTTTTCCTGTTGTTACTGTAGGTGTAAAGAACTCTCATGCCTTTGTTCATTTTAAGAAGCAGAGTTCTATTATGGTAGAGTGTTACCATACCTTGTTGTCGAATCTCAGTTGACAGCACTGTGAAATGGTGTTGAGTAAATCACTTCAAGCTGCTGCAACACAGTCAGATAGACCGAGTGATCTATACATAGGAGAAATTTGTTTTCACAATTCTGAAGGCTTAGAAGTCTGAAATCAACGAGTTGGCTGACTCAGCGATTAGTGAGGGCCACCTTCCTGATTCCTAGATGGCCGCATGGCCTTGTGTCCTTGTGTGGTGGAAGGGGTGATGCTCTCTCCAGAGCACTGATCTCCTTCATGGAGGCTCTTGCCACATGACTCAGTGGCCTTCCTCATCCCATCGCATTGGGAGTTAGGATATTAGCTTACAAACTTTTAGACGTTAGCATTGAGTTTACAGCAGTGTTAAATCTAACTTTTGTTTTATTTTCCTAGTCTATGTGGGACTATTTTCAGCTGATCGCCTGGCTTCAAAGTGGCCATGAGAGTGTACTCTTTAGAAAATTAAGTGAAAAAAAATTACAAAATCTAGGTGTAAGGAGTGTAGGCAATATGACAAAAAATATCACTGAATGATCACTTACAGTGCCCTTAGAATGATTTTTTTTTTTTTAGGACAGGAATTACTGGGTTAAAGTCATACACAGTCTGACCAACATTTCCTTTAGAAGACTTGTAACAATGTACAGATAAACCAGCACTGAAGAGATACCCGTTCTTCAAACTCTACCCAGTGAACTCAGCCACTTAAAGGTCAGTGTGACGGACTGAGCTATCCCTTGAATGCTTCTTCCTTCTCACAAGTGAGGCTGGGTTACAGATTCACATGTCCCTTGGTGAGTAGATTTCTCTCTCCTTACCTCTCTAAACTCTTCATGCTCCACTTCTCTCCAGCCTCTCAGTGCTGCAGATACATGGTCTTTATTTTATCTCTCAGATGTACGAAACTGTTCGGCTGTTGAAAAACTGATCCATGTTCTTTCCTCTGCCTTGGACGTTCTCTGCCCAAATCTTCGCGTTGTTGGCTCCTTATTATGGTTGCAGCATGAATTTATAGGTTACCTACTCATGAGGTCTGTGCTCAAGAAACCCCGTCTCTTTCTTTATGTCACTTTGTGAAACTTTGCAGTTATCCTGCTCAGGTGTTTCTCTTTTACTTGTCTCCTATCACTAAACACTAGACTGTGTGAAAGGAGAAGCTGTGTCTATTTTGTTCTCTGTTGCATCTCCAAATTCAGAAGAGTGCCTGCCACATGATAGGTAGTCAAAGAATGCATTCAATGAATAAATGGTTATGTTCATTGAAAATTTTATTTATGTTTGAGGCAAATTTTGCTCTGGCAGCTCAAGCACACTGAGACAAGTAAAATATAAATATATTTCCCATTTATTTTGCTATTGGAACTTTCATCTGTGCTCCTTCTTGTAAGGTGTGGCTTACCCTTTTAATTTGTCAGAGAGATTTTTACAGAATTGATGAGTAAAGTCCGTCCCAGGGTCACAGTTGCCTTTGCATCATTTTCCAGGAAATCTTATTAGTCTGTGCCATGCAGTGATGGATGAGGGTGTGTCCTCATTTACCTGCAGATGCTCTTGATGCTATTTAGTGTGGATGTAATATTATTCATTAAAATTGGACACCCAAGCAGAATTAAGGATCCGAGGTCAACGGGTTTGCTGGTTTCAAAGCATCTCCCTCTTTGTGGTTCTTCCAGGTGCTTCTCAGCTGCAGTTAGCGATCTGAGAAGGAGGATCGTTGCCTTTTATTTTTCTCACTACTGTCTGAATAAGTGCATCGCATGGCTTGTACTTGCCTATTATTCTCTCTCCTCACAATGTGTCCTTCTTTCTCTCTCTCTCTCTTTAACCAAAGTGAACTGCACCAAACCCTACCTCATGTGTCACCTCTTTTGAGAATCCTTTAAAAATTCTTTTAGTCCCAGTCAACCAACTCTTTCTGTAAAGGGCTGGATACGGGGTCTACAGGGCAGTGCGCTGTGGAGGCTTACACCAGAAGGATGGAGATGGATTTAAGCAGTTATGACCCTGAACACTGCACTTACAATACAGGACAGTCTGTTTGACAGCCCCTCTTCTAAAATATATATCTACTAAATCATTGTGCTTTTCTAATTGCAATGCGGTTGGTTGTTTATTTGAGTTACTTTGAAGATAGTTAAAGAGCACTATGTTCCTAGCATGTATGTTAGGTACACAATAATTCTTTGCAGAGTAAATGAAACAAAGGAAGAAAAGGGAAATAATGAGAAATGACTGTACAAATGGAGAGGTACAAGCAAGTGGGAAAAGAACTGTACTCGATAAAGTGAACGATGCCAGTGACTATAACATAAAATTCCCAAGCTCAGTGCATTACAATAACAGAGATTTATTTCTTGCTCGTGCCATAGTTCAAAGTGGAATAGCAAAGGAGAGAAGTAGAATCTGGTTCACACAGTCATTGGGGATCCGCTTTCTTCTGTCTTTCGGCTCTACCCATTCCTTGGTGTCTTCAGTCCCCTCTCTTCCACTAGTAAAGGAGAACAGGTGTCCCAAGTGGAGCTCATGGCTCTGCACTGAACATGGCAACCACCATTTTCCCCGATTTCTGTTGGCAAGGTCCCACACAACCACCAAAGACAGAAAGTGTCTTCCGGCTCTGTGCCTGGGAAGGAGAGAAGAATGCGTATGGATGAGCGCTCCCGGTCTAGTTGGGATTGCGTTACAAGAGGGGAGGGAGGGATAAAACATTGTAGAGAAGAATGCATTCAAGAAGACCTTTTGTGAAGGCCGCATTCTCTACAATGGCTACAGATCCATTTTTCTTAGTAAAAGTTGGCTGTCATGTGCAAATATGTAAACTGTCTTAACAGAACACGATTGTGTGCCGATGTGGAAGGGAGACATGTGATTGGCTACACTCCAAGATGCACTAAAACACTGTGGTGAGTGTGTTTGAGTGCACCTGCCCTTGGTCTGGGTGAGGTTACTGGCATGAGTTTAGTTATTTTAAAGAACAAGGTACAATCATCAATCTCGAAAACAATTTTATCCTAAGTTAGTTCCAATTACTCTGAATCTCCTTCTCAGTAGCTGCAATTATGTCCTTCAAAATAAGTCCACTGGACATTTCTCAGCCTTATTGAGAGTGATTTCTTATCAGAGTAGGTAAGAAGTAGAAACGAGTATGGGAAGGTAGAGATCTTATGTGTAAGAGAGCACTATTAAAGTACTGCATGAAAGAAAGGCATTGATAATGCAAGAGTAAGTGGTGAGTTTAATGCCATCATTATTATTTTAGTTTATGTTTTGCAGTTGAATTGCTTATGAAGCTGAAATACCAGTAATGGCAGTTGCCTAAGAGAGGTTAATTCATGAGGCCTTTTCTTTATTAAGGGATTTACAGACAAGTTGTTTTCCTGGTGATGCAAAAAAGCATTGCGAATCCCTTCTAAAATTCTACTCACTTTATGAGTCTGGTTCCAAGTGAGCTTTCCAGTAAAGTAGATAATTTAGTTATTGTTTTAACTTTGCATTTGTCTCTGGGCCTGAATTCCTGTTGTGCTGTGGTGGTTTGTGGTACACTTAAAAAATATCTGGAATTAGATCAAGGCTTCCAAGTTGAGACAGCTTGGAGAAACCACCAAAAAGGTTGGAAAAAAAACACTACCCGTTCATTTGCAGAATGATGAGGCATCTCGGCCCAAGCCACAGTCCTGAAATAGGCCCTCACTTCTTCCATGATAGCTCTGGATATATCTCGTACTTAGTGCCACTCTCTGTCTATTGCAAGGTCACTAGTGTTTCCCAGTTGCCATCATGATGTTGGCTCCCAGGCAGGGGGCACGATCCTTCTCACTGCCTTGAAGCATAAATATACCTAGCTCTGTAACTCTACTTGTGTTCGACAGAGCAGGTTGTCATGACTTGCTTTCTTTCCTGTCTTTTCTCTTAGGATAGGAGTTATTTTGGCTGACACAGAAGAATGAATAGAAGATGGGTATGGTGAGAGTAAGAGAGAGCTATAAATATGGTTTATGGTTCTTAAATTTTCATTATATGTTCAAGGAACCTGCATATGTATCTAAGAATGTAAAAAACAAAACAAAACAAAGTCACACATTTATTTATGTGTATGGTCTAATGATTAATGCTCACCAAACAAAGAAAACACAAAGCTAAAACTAGAAATTCCACTTGACCCCAGGTATTCCTCATCTAGGTTTCTTCCTGAAAGAGTTAAAGACATCACAGTACAATGATCCATGCATACTCAGCTTATAGCAGCACAACTCACAAGAAGGGAATCTTAGAAGCAGCTTATGTGTCCATCAACAGAAGAATGGATAAAGAAAACATGATATTTATACATAATGGAATACTACTGTGCCATAAAGATAAACCTGAGTCATTTGTAGGAAAACAGATACACTTGAGACCATAATGTTAAGTGAAATAAATCAGACACACAAGCTTAAATATAGCATGGTTTGTCTTACTTGGGAAACCCAAAGTATAAATAAAGAGCAAGACAAAACACAGATAGCAGGAAGTGGGGAGAGAGATCTTTCTCAAACGGGAAGAGGGTCAAGAGAGGAGGGAGATGGGAGAAAGGGGAAGGAAAGGGTACGAAAAAAGAAGTGGAGATGTGTTGTGGATGTGAACCAGCCCCACACAAGAATGCAAACATGGACTAATAAAAATAAAAAGCAAAAGAATTTAAACATGGATCAGAAAAAAAAAATTAGTAGTAGCTATTCAGAGCTGATTTCACCCTGGAAAGCAGAGACTCACAGGAAGACTTCAAAGGGAAGTGGGTGCTGCGTTCACTGGGCACTTGGAAACGTTAACCTCTCAATAAATGATAGCCATTTTTAATGACTGGACATTCCCTGTGTTCCAGACCTCGTTCTTTATTTTGTGCTGGGAAGGGAACTCGGGTCCTTGTGCTTGCGAGACAGGTGGCAGAACCACTGAGCTAAATCCCCAGCCCCAGATCTTGTCCTTATACCCGGCGTGAAACAGCACGCTAAAATGTAGGCATTATAATTCCCATGTCATAGATCTGGTCTGAATTTGTAAAGTAACCCCAGAGTCAGAATTCAAACTAGTCAAATGGAATCAGAATACTACTGGATAAGCTGTCTCAGGCTGTTGACTACAAACCAACTTGCCGTATGAGTCTTTTTCTGTGTCCCACCACCCATCCTTTTTGTCTGTCCCTGCCCGCACAGTGTGTTTCAAAAAAAAGAAAAGGGAGTCATCCTTTCTCATGTGATGGCCACAGCTTTTCATCTCCAGTTCGGACAGCAGCTATAGCTCCTGGTCAAAGGGCACTTGCTCACCAGGAGGTCTTGCTGTCTGCAGCATAGGGTGAGGCACAGTATTTGAAAGAGGTGGAAAGGCCCCACCCAGTGGCAGAAGGGGAAGGGAAGGGCTGTCTCTGGACTGCAGAGCAGGTGGGACCGGGTGGCCATCTTAGAGGGGTGAAGAAACATTTTTACTGAGAATAATTACACCACAGATAACTGCTCCCCTCCCTTTCTTCTCACATTTATGAATTTACACACACTGAGAACATTTGCATTTTTGTATTTCGGGCATTAAGAAATTAAGATTTGCTAGCACTGTGGTTGCATTGAACAGATGAAACCCATTGACACTTAGGTGTTTCTGCCCCTTGAGCACAGGGAACAGGAGAAGTCACATTCTACTATACGGAGCTGGGATTCTTCCAGCTTTGACATCAATCTGCCCTACAGGAAAATTTTTGGAGCTACACCTTCGGAAGCAGAAGATACCTGATGTGGGTTTGTTCAAATCCCAAAGACCTGTGTTGGAGACATGTATTGGAAAGTGTTCATACTGCTGCGAGCTGTCTCATTCTGTGTTAAAAATCGCAATCCCATGCCCTTATTCGAATACTCTTGCCATAGCTCATTGAATTTTCTTTAAAATGTTTTCTAGACCCTGAATAATATTCTTTTCAAGTGATCTTCACTGGTAACATATAGTTCTTCTCTTTTTATAGGAAGAAATAAGTAGGAGCTAAGTCTGAAAAAAATTTTTTTTTGAATGGTAAAAACATGGACCAAGGCTTTGGGTACAGCTTAAGCTGTAGCTATAATAGTAAGATTAAATTTAATCCTGTAAACTTGGTGCTCCAAAAACCAAACGCTGCAGGAACAACAAACATCACATGCAAGGGTGGCAGCATTGAGTTTATGGTCTGTAGAAGTGGCCACTTGACCTAATTTTTTTTGTATGTCTGAATTAGCTAAAGTCTGCTTGCAAGATTCAGTGTAATTTATAGTCACATGGGATATATATATCTGTATATATTATATAACAATTCCAGCAATATAGATTTAATGATAGAAAAGTGAATGTCTTTAAATTGATTCCAAGAAAGAAAAGCTAAGTGAGGTCAGCATTTCTGGTTTAGAGATAATTTTATTACCAAGCCATGTCATTTTCTTTTGCATGTCAGATGTAGTCCTTCACCTTCAAGGAGTGTGAGAACAGCGCAAGGTTATTATTACTCTTTTAGTGCTAGATTACTTTGACCAGGAAATAACTGAAAAAGTTCTCTTGGTGGTTTGACCTTATGAGTAGCAACTCTTTCCTCTCACAATCCAGCGGAGAGAAAAGGGACATACTTCACTTTTATTATTGTCACTAGATCTAAAACTCCAATTGGACATTTTGCATTTCATGCTTATTACTTTTGGACTGGCTCCTCACTGACATGGCAGAGAGGAAAGCCCTGCTTTTGCAGTTGACATATTAGGGCAAAGTCCTTCCTAATGTTTATTATTGCAAGATTTGAGATGTTCAGCAAGTTCCTTGTCTCTCTGGGCCTCAGCATTCATATTGTTAAAATGGAGCTGGTGAACTACAAGGTGTCTAAAAGTTCCACTGAGTTCTAGCTCTCAGTATCACGATATTTTCTAATGTCACAAATTGAGTATGTTGTGGTTTTTATAGCACAAGTATCCTAAGATGTTGACCTACTTGACATCTTGTTTTCAAGAAAAGAGCCAGGTTATTCATTGTATTTCCTTTGCTGTTTCAATGGGGAGAAAGAATAACTTAGCCTAAGCACCTATACAGGAACAGAAGAAGCAGCTTGCCTATTTCTGCATTGACATACCTAGGAATTATTATTGTTATATGCTTCATGTATTATTAGGTTTATGGACTATAGTATTTTTAGAGTAGTGTTTTTTGGTAGTTTTATTCCAGAAAACCACTATAGAAAAATCAGCTTTCTTTTGTATACATAATTGGCTTCAAATTCTCATGCAAATAAACATCGTTATAAACATTCTGCACTGAAACAGAGCAGTTCAGAAGAAAAAGTCATTTAGTTCACCATATTTATGGTCATGAAATTGTAAGCTGTTTACAATTTTTGGTGGGTTACAATAGTATTATATCTCAAACCATTTATAATAATCCCTCAGTTGCTAACTTCTGATCCAGTGCTCTTTCGCTGTATCAAAAAGCTATAAAAATAAAGCAATATTGTTTGCTGAGAGTAACTCAGTCTAATGCCTCCGATTACTGGAAAACTTTTGCACATTTGGGCACCACGGTACATAAATCTAACTGCCCCTACTTCTGGTTTAAATGCATTTCGGGATTGAACACTTAGGTGTCTGCTTTGTGTACAAATGCACAGCTTTCCCAAATGACTTTAATGATTAGATGGTAGACTACATTTGTACCTACACCTTTTACTGGAAATTTCAAAGGCTCAGCGCATTTAGGGGAAGGGCAATGTTGCCTGTAAACAGGATGTAAAACTTGATACTGTGTCCCGTAATTCAAATTCAAGAATATTGAGGTAAGAGTGGGTGTTTAATTGGAATTGACCTTGGAAGAGCAAGCTCATGAGGAAAGAAAAAAAAAATCTCTGTCCAGTAAGATAAACCATACTTTGAAACTGGATGTACATGAAGATGGAATTTATGGTGATAGCAGGTGTCGAGGAAAGCTGGTGAAGTTGAATTCAAGATATCCATGGCAGATCAACCCTGGGGAAATGGGAATACATTTTGGCATACTTAAGTGACAGCATGAAAACCCCTCAAGTTCTAAGTAGCTTTTAGAGGATTTCCAAGCTTTGGAGGTTTTGGTTTAAACAATTTTTCCCCCAGTATTTGAGAGTTTTGGACTAAACTCCCAGAAATATGTGTATGTTTATTTTATATTTAGCTTTCAAAATATAAAAAAAATGTTCTTATACATATGTTATATCTAAAAAGGTGTACCTATGACATCTATCTTGATATCTAATATTTGTGCATCTTTTAAAGATGACCATGAATAGATTTTGGGCAAGGACAAGGATGAACGACAAAGAAAAGAAACAGAACAGGATTGTAAGAAAGGAAAAGGAATGCTGAGTAGGTTCTTAGCTTGTGCACTCAATTTCATGGGTGTAGTAAGTAATTTGTGTGTAATTTTATCTTTAATTTTTGTCTTCTTTATTTTCTCTACGAGAAGTTACTATTAAATTGGTATTATGATGAGTTCTGACTGTTCTTATTTCAGGATAAATCATCAACTAATATTCTTTTCTAAAAATTATTTTCCATTCCAGAAAAGGAAATCTCCTTCCACCTGGCAGGCACATCTAGTAGGGGTGCAAGGCAAGTGACTTTGAGCATCTTTTAAATCAGTAAATGCAGAAGTTAGCTTCCTGGTTATAATGCTTGGCTTTCTCCATTTTCTCCCTTATGACTATGTATGTGTCTTCCTAACAGTATGTAGTTGGATGGAAACGAAGGATGGAACATCCAAATGGGAATAATCATTTTTTCCTTAAGTACATAGTTCAAGGTTTGAATTCAACTACAATCAGTATGAAGAGGGATGCTGAATAACAAGTCACCCTTGAGTCTCAGCACCTGGGATGAGTAAGAGCTGACTTTTGCCCATCTAACAAGTTGACTGTAGGTCAGTTGGGACTGTGCTCCTTGTCCTCTTCATTTTGAGATCCAGTGGATAGAAGAGCCCGGGGATTTAATGAGCCTGGTGTCAGAGGGAAATGATAAAAGTGATGGAACTTTGTAATTGCCCTCAAAGCTTCTGGGTATGTCTCCTCCTCTCCATGTCATTTATCAAAGGAAAAAGCTTGATGTAAATTCAAAATCATACTTCATGGAGTGACACTAGATGTTTTAAAAAATATATAATGTATTTATAATTATATCAGAGAATGTATGAGACACAATTATCTAATGTCTTGATCTCTGTTGGAGAACTAAGCATCAGCCTGAGCAATGCCTTCCTTGTCCATCTCTTAGTTCATAACTGGCTTAGTTACTTTTTTTCATCACCAAGACAAAATACTTGACACCTACAAATTACAGGAGGAAAGGTTTATTTTATATTCTCACAGTCTATAGAAGTTTCAGTCCACAGTCAGCTGGCTTGAAGCCAAGGTGGAAGGACAGAAGGGCATCTCAGAGGGGAAACAGTCCATGGCCTAACCAGCAGAAGGCAGTGAAGCAGCAAGCGGAAGCAGTCTGCTTTGCCTCTTGCCCTTAATATTCCATCCAGGCTATAAATCTATTGATTGACACTGCCTACACCCAGGGTGAAGCTTCCATTGTGCACACCAAAAACTCCTAATTCTAATCAGTGAACTAATTTAGTACGACACATCCTTGATCCCAGTATCACACACCCACCTTCAAAAAGCTCCACCTATGAGCACATGAGGCTTGGTGTGGGGGATGCATCTAGATACAAGGCACGACCATTATTGTATCTTTTTGAAAAGATAGAGAAAAGCTAAGGAGCAAGATTTGTGGGAAGATATCTTGTTGGCATTCATGGTACCAAAAATATTTCAAGGAAAGGGTATTATGAAAAAAGACCTTCAAACTCTAACCCAAAGACTGTCTCTTCCAGGAAGACTTCCTAGATTAGCCCTATAATATCCTGCTTACCAGAACTTCCCCTTCATTTACCGTTGTGCATTAGCCTTTTTCCTTGAGATAATATACAACAAAGAGGAATATGTTTCATGCTTGCTTCTCCTACTGGATTGGAAATGATCTGAGAGCCAAAGATGCTATGGCATAAAGTAAAATACATTACCTAACTGTGACGTTTCTTAAAGTCTTAACAAAACCTGACTTAGTTATCCTGCTCACTCCCCCCAAATAGGATATAATTTGGTTTCAAGATCTTTTCATTGCTTATTTTCCCACCAGCCCTGTGCCTGCGTAAGGCGTAAGTAATATTCATACACCCATATTACAATTATCATGTGCTCACTGTGTGCCACACTCTGAGGCAGGTGCTGAGCTGTGGTACCTGGTGCCCGTGGACCCCACCTTATAGTAGGAATGATCCAGGCAAATCAAATCATCACCCTAACATATTATTAGAAGCATAACAAGCACAGACAGAAAAACAAAAGAGGGCTCTAAGAACATAGATCTGATTCATTTTGCTTTGATGTTCTGCCTTCCTGAGGAAATATGACAGTTGAGCTGAGATCTGAACACAGAGCAAAGAACAAAAAGAACATAATTCAAAAGGGGTACAAATACATGTGCAGAAGACCTGAGGTTGGAAGAGAGGAAAGAAAAGCCAACTGCGTTGGAACATAAAGAGTAAAGAGGCTCAGTGTGAGAAGCAGGGAGGGCCAGTTTGCTCAGGGTCTTGTATATCACATGAAGGATTTGACTCTTTAGTCACTGAAAGCTTTTTAGAAGTGACACAACAAAAATCCTAATCTTTTAGATGTTGCTCTAGATGTCAAGTGAAATAACATGGAGAGAGGTAAATGGAAGGCAGGACACCAACAAAAGGTCTTTTGTGGTAGCATAGATAAGAATTTCTGTAGTAGGAGAGGATTTATATATATTACTAGATTCAGGACCCTTTGCATCGGTGCATGACATAGTTCCTCCATCATCAGATGGCAATTCTGGGTAATACTACCTGAGTTGGTGGGGAAAAGGCAACTGACTGCCTCTTTCCGGGTGAAGAGTTTGTTAAATGTGTAAGCCCAGCAAGGAGAGTATTTCCTAGCCTTTGCATCTGTGCGTGTGTGTGTGTGTGTGTGTGTGTGTGTGTGTGTGTATGTTTGTGTGAACTACTTCCAAGCAATAGATAGACATTTTTATCAGCACCTGTGTATAGATAGGTTGAGTATATATTAGATGTGTCTATTTCTGTAATCTTCCCATTTTCTCTAGAGACTGTGGATGTCGGATTTAAAAAATGGTAACATCACAAAACAGAAGAAACCATGATTTCTGAGTCACGGAAGCATCCAGGAGAGCCATCCCACTATGAACACCTGCATTGCATTTTAGTGAGTAAGAGATAAATTTTTGTTATCTCATGTAATTGAAATTTGTGTTTTTTTGTGAGAGTGATGAATCTACTCTGGTGTACAAAAATAACATGTTCCAAGGGAAGAGACAGAAAAATGGGTGCACTGGCAGAGGAGAAGTCCCCTTTGGATTTCTTCCTGAAAATGAGGAACAACACTATGTTTCAGGTCAAAATTTCTTGGTGCTTGCTGTGAGTAAGTCACCGAGCTCTTCCATTTCTCACAAGTCCCATCCTTGGTCACATGAGAGTGTGCTTGTCACATACGGCTAAAAAAAAAAAGTGATTTAACCATATAAGAGAAATTTTAGCAAGTTAAAGAGAGACTTGTTCTGAGTGGAGATATCCATCCCTTTATTTAGGTAACAAATATTTTGTTATTTATTGAGTTTCATCATCCATGTGCTTTACAATGTACCTGCCATTTTGCTCTCATCAGATGCGGCCAGGTGACAGACATGGAGACAGGTGCCTTAGAAAGATGAGTTATTGCTCACAGTTTACTGCCTCCAAGAGGGTGAGGCACACCGTGCTGTGTGGGCCTGCTCGGGAAGCACCGGGACTGCTCAGGAGGCAGGAGGAGTGAGGGCCAAACCTGGGGACTTTGCTTCCATTTTCACAGGAAGGGATGGCAAAGGTAAGGCACTGAGGAGGCCTTGGATTGAGCAGCCCTTTGGGCAGGCCCTGAGCCATAGGAGTGGTTTTTAGCATTGCAAGACCTTGTCCTGGGGTGACTTATGGCTGGATGATAATGTTTTAAACCTTGGGGGCCTAACAGAGAGAGGCAGATGGGTGAGGACTCAGGAGTGGTCTGTTTGCCTATGAAAGATGCTCCAAGCCAGATTGCTTCATAGTTTAGAAATTAGCTCATTTATCTCTGGTCTATAAGGCCCTAGAATGCCAAACATCATAAAATATAAAAAATAAAAAAAACACATTTAATAGATAATGTGTCAGACATATGCAAAAATAAGATAGTAAATCAAAATGGCTAACTAATTAGAAAGACACCAATTTACCTGAAATTTGATAGACTCAGTTTATTGTCCCTTTACCTCCCACCTTGGAAACCATGTAGGCTACTGCATATTTCTGCTAAAATTATTCACATAAATAAATATGTCAAATTACTCAAGGTTAAAATAAGTCATGAATATTTCAAATTTTACAAAGAAGTTCTTGAAGAACCATGTGAGTACTTCAGCATTTAAATTACAGTTTATAGTGAAATATGACTCTGAAAGCTATGTAAAGTCCGTTGTGGTTGTAAAAGTTCAACGCAGTCTCCGTTATCAAATATCTTTAGTCTCCCCTGTTCCCAAAAGAACAACATTCTAGCACAGAGGCTCCACCTGTCTCCTGCCACCCTTCTCACGTTTCAGTCATTCGAAGACTGTCCTCTTCATTCTCAGTTTTTGCTATCTGTAGCACCTCTTTCTGTGTATTCTTAATTTTTCCTACAGTTAAGACAGTTCTATCAACGTTAGCTTCATTTTAAGCAATTGCTATACCTTGGTACTTATAGATTTAATGAGCTACCTTAGGTGCTTTTTTCTAGTTTGTATGAAAATCATTATAAAACTACTGTCTTCTCACATCCTTTTTCACCAGTGGTATCCATGTCACCCTTTGAGAAATCCCAGCTGGGAAGGTGATGCTGTCAAGAATCCTCATGAAGAAGGCCCCAGTCCACTCTCTGCCATCTTCCATGTCCCAGGCAGCCGTCACGATGACTGTCCTTAATTTTCACACTGCAGTATGCTTTGTCTGGCTTCCACTCCTGCCCAAACAGGTTCTGTGCTTTGCACAGTCCAGCTGCTCTGAAAGTCCCCTGTGGCTGTGTGCAAGGGCTTTGCTCTAAGTTCTCCCTCCCCATTACTCCAAGCCTATGCTGCTTCCAACCTGCTTCTCTAGCGCCGGCTTTTGTCTTTCTACTGGGTGCCCTTACGATGATGCCCAGGTATCACTTTTCACTAGGATTCCGTTTACTGCCATCCTTGGATGACACCTTTTAGGGTTCTTTGGTCTCAAACTCTCAACCTCATGGGTCAGTCCATTGTTCCAGGTTTCCAGAACCCTTGTCAGGGTACAAGGTTGCAGATTATCCCTCTCCCAGTGTGAAAACAAGGTTTTTTCACGTTTGCTTCCTCCTCTTGCACACCCTCCCTCTGTCTGACCTTCTACTCTGTTCCTTCTTATCACACAAAGCCTGGCTTTGTCATCGCCACCTCCTGGAAGCTGTCCTTGTCCTCCCCGGGCAGGGTTAGGTTTGTGCTGCTCTTTGTCTCTGAGTACTTGCTGTCATACCTGTCATCCCTGGTCTGGACATCTGTGTCTCATTTGTTTGAGGACGTGCAAGGTAGGGAGCTTATTTGAGTTATCTTTGTTCTTCAGCACATAACATAATGTCTGGGTTTGTTGATAGTTTTAAATGATGTTTACGGAATGCGTGAATAAATTGGTAAACTAGAAATGTATCAATGTGTTTAGAAATTTGGTTTCTGGGTGTGATACAAAAAAGATAAGAGAATATCACCATAATAAAATAATGTGAAAGATAAATGGCAATTGGACTTTCCTCGCCCCCACTGTACTGTCCCATCTCCTACCCCTACCTCTACTCCTGGACTGAGGAGACCCCGTAGGAATAGGAATTAGGGAGAGTTTTGACTCACAAGCTGGAGCAGGAAGTGATCGGTAACCAGAGGCGAAATGTCCTGTTCACACCCAATCCCAAGAGATCCACTAAGTCCTGTAAAGAATACTATTAGGGTTAAACTTTAAGAAAAACACTGGATGTTTGCACAGTACATTTTCTAGAAGAAGGAGGAGGAGGAGGAGGAGAAGAAGGAGAAGGAGGAGGAGGAGGAGGAGAAGAAGATGTGAAAAGGGAGCAAAAGCCAAAATTAAATAAGCCAGCTGGTTTAACTTCTCTTTTTACATATTTTCCATTGCAATTCTCTCTTAGTCATACAAACTTTCTCAACCGCTTTACTGCTTTTCATTTGGCTGAGATTTTTCAGCTTTTTCTACATTAAAAAATGCTGAATTAAGTTTGCATGTATTGTGCCTTGAGACTTTTTTGTCACCCCTTTCCTCCCATTAGACACACACACACACAGACACACACACCCCTCTTATTTGCTCTCCAACTGTTTGGTTAAAACCAGGTTTTGATAACAGCTGCTGAGAAACAAGATCGCTGCACTTTCCTGAGAAATACAGCCCATCTTGCTTGAGGTGCAAAAATAGTGGATGTGACTCCCCACGCCCCCCTGCCAGCCAGTGTGCCTACTCCCCCCAGCCCACTCCTATCAGGGCTTGCTAAGAAGCCAGGGGAGCAGGTGCTGAGCAACAATAGTGCCTCACGGAGCCTGGAAACAGACAAGGCCTAATTTTCTTGAACTTTTCCACCCCTACTCGGTCCCTAGAATGAGTGTTTTGATTTCAGGCTGGGAGGGGGAGGGGGGAAGAGGATAAGGGAGGCTCCTTATTCAATTTGTCTCTCTGCAGAGAGAGAGAGAGACAGAGAGAGAGAGAGAGAGAGAGAGAGAGAGAGAGAGAGGGAGAGGTTGAAGAGAGACAAGTGTTCATTGGGGAATTATTGACCAAAAAACAATATAGTGTGGTGTGGCCATATGTATGTATGTGTGCACATGTATGTGTTTGGCAATTCTATTTTAAGAGGGTTGCTCAATGAAAGCGCCCACCCTTTCTTTTGGAAATGGGTGACTTGTTCAGCAGAGGCGAATCTGGCTGGCATTGTTCCAGCAACTCAGTGCACTGGATGAACAGGCTATGCAGGGGACGAGGGATACTGTGGTAGTTCAGAATTTTCAAGTGAGTAAAAGCAATGTTAATTCCTTCAGAGAGTAAAGGAGAAAGCCACACGTTCCAGTAAGGCCTCTAACAGGTACCACGTGGCCATCTTCGCGAAGTCCTCCACCGGGTGTTACTGAGGCCTTCTATTCTACGAATCTCTTGCCAGGTTTTGTTTGCATAGAGCGCAAAGGTAAGGCTGGCTTGGTGCTCTGCCGATTGCGTTCTGGAAACCTCAATCCCGTGAATCCACTGCTTTACAAGTTTCTGACAGTGCAGCCTGATGCAGCAGATCCGTTCTTTGTGCAGAAGTTGGCAAGTGAGAAGTAAATCAGAGCGTTGAGCTTTGCCTGTTAGGCTGCCCGCGCACCCAGGGCTCAAAGGAGACATTGCTCTCCGTCTCCCCCTCACTAACAAAAGGCCCTCTAATCCTGATTTCCTTACACAGAAACAAAGTGTAAAGCCAGCCCAGGGGCTGCAAATAAAAGGCATGCTGGAGGAGCAGCTGGCACATTAATGCCCCTGAAAGCGCTCACTGGCACCTCAACATGAAACCCAATCACCCTGTCTCCATGGGGGCTGGGGATGGATTTAGTTTTGCAATAACACAATGAAGTATATTTTACCAAATAAACACAACGGTGGCAGAAGGGTAAACATCTTCAGCCAGTAAATACTTTGTGTACTGGCTCTCGACTCTGCAACCCCCTCCCCGGCCACTACTCCCACCATGCAGAAAACAAGAGCTGGGAAAAAAAGCAGCAAACTCCCACTGATGCGTTGAGTCAGAAAAGATGCCAGGACCCCCATTTTGTGAGCAACTATTACTTCTCCTGATTAGTCACTATCTAAACAATCCTCAGTGATTTTGTCTGCATTTTCTGCAGTCTTAGATCTTGCCTACTAGCTAACTATATCTGTATTTATTCATTTGTCTTCTTGTGTTTCACCTTTTCTCAAAGCAAACCCAGCCCAACTTTAGGGAAATCAGAGGCAGGTTAAGCCAAGTTGTGCTTAGAAGAGCACATCTCTTCTTGGAATGACTTGAGGCCAGTGTCTGATGATGCTTTGGGACCCATGAGGAACAAGATTCAGCAGTGTGGCCAACTTTTCTTAGAACCACTGCCAGGCCCGTGCTGGGAACTCATAGCTGCTGTGTGTCAGCCTGGGGGACATGTATCGGGAAAGTGTAAGTTTTAGTTAATTGCAACAGCTCGTGGAGTCACATGGATCTGTCACCCAAGGGTCCAGATATTTTGTGAGAAGAGGATGCTGAAAGCAAGAAAACGGAATCACAGAACAGAAAGGGCATTCACATGGGATTCAGGCAGCCAACAGGGAAAATCCCAGAGAAAGAATCTGTTCTCTTTTTCTGAATGCTACTCCTGATTCCCCGTGGCTCAAAGCCGCTTATAATTGAGCTTTGAATTGGAGTGCCTCCCTAGCTGCCGAGTGTGATCACACTTAATTTCAAGTAGCAAAGTCCATTTCGACCCATATTTTCACACTGACAGGGTGAATCTGAATAATAGCTGTATTGCAGCTGGTTTTGGAATGATTTGCCCAGCTGATGTGAATGTTACTTTTGAAAAAGAGGATGTGTTTAATAGTTCAGAAACAACCTTTGCCTGACCCTAGAATCACTTCATGAATCCTGTGAAGGGCATCTCTTTGACTACAAGGGTGAGAAAGGATTATTATCTCCAGTTGTTCCCTCCTGGGTCCAAATCACTCTGTTTTTGCAGGAATATTTCACCCCAGCCTATTCGAAACCCTGTCAAAATGTCCAGTTTCCTTTTAGTTCCCTGATACCTTGGCTTAAGAGCCTAACTGGATTTTCTTTGCCTTCCTACTTTCTGTCCAAGCCTTCTCTGGGTTTCCTTGGCTTTGTTTCAGATCTCTAAATAGTAATTTTCCAAGGTTTGCTTGCTGATGCTTCGGCCCAATGAAGCCTGACTCTTCCTAGGCCCAGGGTGGCACCTCAGTTCCAGGTCTTGTGTGAAGACAGAGGTGTAGGAACTTCCAGAGGAAAACTTGAGCCGTCTCCTCTCCTGCCTCCTTAGCCTGTTCAGGAGGCTTCTACCTGAGTCCTCCAGTCTCATGGCCTTGTGCTATGTCCCCTGCGTGCTCTTACACAGATGGAAGGACAGCAGCTGGCTGAGCCCAACCAGGATCCACCCTGGATCTGAAAAGCTTAGTGGAGGCACATATGGAAGGCAAGATTTAACTGAGCCAAATGGGAATTCCTCTAGAAAGCTCAAGGTGAAATGAATGTTGGAAACCAGGACACTTCCCTTCTTTGTGTTTTCTTAGAAAGTTGTGGACTCTTTGGATTTTAATTTCCTGTCTGGATATGAATCCCAAGTCATTGCTTTTGGTCAAGATCCCTTCTTATCTTTAGCAACACACTCACTTCTGTGTTATTTTCTCTGATCCTACATATAAGACTGCTGTTCATCTTCTCTTTCCCCTTATCCACTTTCCTCAAACTGGGCCTACCTCCCTACTGTTCTACTATCGATGGTAACATAATCCTCCTTGCCATTTGGGGTCTTCCTCGTAATCTCCCTTTCCCCAGTCTATATCAAATTAGCCACCAAGTCCTGTTGATTCTTTCTTGGAAGGAAGGCTCTCATCCTCTTTTCCCTTCCATTTTTTAGTCATCATTTAGCTAAGGCCACATGCCTAAACCATTGGCTCAGCAGAGCTTTGTTCCTTCACTCTCTTCCCCTGTGATACACATTGTAAACAGCTACCAAATAAATCTTCCAAACAACCCTGAAAACATGTCACTTCTTTAACTCAAAAATCTCTGCTTCTATCATCACAAGATTTAGTACAAGCTTCTCTGGCTCATATTCCAAATGGATTTTTTTTTTTCAGTCTGAATCTAATCTACATTTGGAATCAACCTACTTTCAGTAAGCTTTTGTACAACTACTCCTACTACTGTGTGAACCTTCTACCAGCCCTAAAGTTTCATTTATAATCTCTCCACACATACTTCCTCTTTAGAGATTGATAGAATGGGTTTAATTCCATAGCTTGACACATTTGTTAGTCTTCAGGAATATCACTTTGCTCTTGGGAGCCTTACATTTTCAATCTATAAATGGCTCAATGATGAGGTATAATTAAGATCATGCAACAAAACATGTAGAGAGCATAATAGGTTCTTAGTAAAAGTTTATTACTAAACCTCAAGTGTGAATTCTTGACATTGAGTATTAAAGTACCCTTTCAAAGCCAGACATCTGAAACTCTTGACCTATCTTAGAAACTTTGTCTCTTTCCTCTTATCTTCTTTCTTATGAATACACTAATAAAGGTGAGCTTCCCACCTCCTGAACAACACAAGCTCTGCCCAAAATTCATGCTTTTGTACCTATATCTACTGCTGACAAGGTTCATCCTCCTTTGCCTACTAAGCTAACTCCATTTGTCCTTTGGGGAAGAGATTCAAAGTTCTTTTCTATAGACCTCTCTTCCTTTCATAGGATAAATGGATCTATTCCTCCTCTGGGATCCTACGTATACGCAGTTTTAGGCCCCTATTTATTCTCTTTATCTACATGCTCGCACAATGCCAAGAGTAATTTTATTCCCTTCAATCCCCTTGCACCTAGCTTGGGAAATGTTCAATAAATTTCTATGTCTTTGCTTTTATCTTGTTGTATTTTAATCCAGAGGAAAATGAGCTATCAGGGATACTTTGAGTTTAAAATTCTTTAATAGATTCCACATGCTCTGCAAACTGCTAACCATGGACTGTACAGATGTGTAGTTTGGGCCTGAATGTTTCATCACCTTTCTCTTGGAGCCTCCTTCCTTGTTTGTTGTGTTCTTGATGCACTGATCACCTTCAGCTGTTCAGACAACCTGACTCATTGTCTCCTCAGGGCCTTGTCACATGCTCCTCCCAGGAGCAGCTCTTTCCTTAGCTCGTCATACTTCTGGCTTTTCATCCATCCCTTAGCTTCTTCTAGAAGCTTCCCCTAAGCAACTGTCGAGAAAGGCTGTTGTTACTCTACCATACACTCCATTGCATACTTATTTATCGCTTTCACAATATTCCAGATCGTCTCTTCTCAATGGTAATGTCCACTATTTGAATGTAAGTTTCCCTACATTTAAATCCAACTTCTTCCTTAGCCTTATAAGGTCTGCCTTCCCCATGACGTCTTCAGCCACTCTTGTCTTTGCTCCCACACGGCGATCTCATTGTTTGGGGTTTTTTTCTTACTTTTCAGACAAGCAGCTTCATTCTCACCCTAGTCTTCACACTCATCATTTCCTCTGTTGGAAATCTCTGTCCTCAGCTCTTTGGATAGAGGTACTTTCCTCTCCTCACGTCTCAGCACAAACATTTCATCTCAGGAAGTCAGTCCTCTTCTCTCTGACTTCCCTAAAGAGGGCCTAGTTTTATCTCACACCATCCTTTTAATTTTCCCAATAAGATTTATCCTCTCTTCAATTGTCTTCTTATTCATACCTAACGTGTCAGTGACCTTTATATCTCCAGTGTCTAAAATAATGTTAGATTAGAGTAAATGTCTATAAACTGGTTGAATGGACAGAACTAATAGGTAAATACTCTCAGATCACTTATGACAAGTATATTTAATGAAAATATTTATCTCTGTACTTAACAATTGTACTGGTTAGTGTGTTAGCTGCCTATTCCTTATAATAAATCGTTTACAAAATTTAAGAGCTAAAAATAAAATCTGTCTTACTGTTTCTATAGCTCAAGAACTGAATGTGTCAGACCTGGAATGCCACTTACTTTTGTCCACATGATATTAAATTGAGTTACAAGATCAGATTAAATTGCAAGGATGGCAAGGAACTTTGGACATAAACTGAGAAGAAGAAGCAAATAAATTGAAGGACAAGTTTCTAATCACACTTATCAACTTTTGTCTTTTTACCCCTTAATTTTTTTGTGTTCTTTTAATCCTAAGTCACATACCTATTTATCTAGTTGGCATCTGCCCAGGTAAGAGCCTACAGACAATGTGACAAAGCAAATAAAAGCAGTATTTCCTCTGGGATTTCAGTTTAAAATATCCCAAGGGTAACTCTTCCTAGCTCTGCCTCTGTGGCAGGACCATCTGACCATCACTGGGGCCGGAAAAGAGGGATGCTCTCATTGGTCGTGTCCACTCTGAGACTAAGAAGATGGAAATTCACTTCATAAGTTGGAGGCAGCCAGTGGAAGAGTGGCCTGGGGCTAAGCAGATGCCACAAGTTGTTTCTTCCTCACAAAGTGCTGATGCTGATGTACAACATGGAAATGGAGGTACATAATGAAAAGGTACAAACTTCAACTCGGCTAGTTGAAGGGGCAAGGGAGATCTCCTAGTGGACATGTGGCACTAATTCTTTTTGTTTGTATATTTTATGCATCCCTTCAGTGTTTATTAAGAATCTGATATATGTAGGGACCTGTGTGAGATGCAATCATGTTGCTAGGGCCATAGCCAATACTTAGGGATTATAACTGATTGGCTGTCATATTCCTGTAACTCAGAAACTGTCCTGCTTGGCTTCATCTTAGCATTATGATTCAGTCTATTTAGTGTGACCACCTGAATCCTTGAGGGGTTTCTGCTGGTGATCCTGAAATGCCATTATTGGATAAGGACTAAAACCCAGATTTCTATCAGTGTAAGACTTAGCATAAAATAATGTAGGGTTTCCCTGATCTTTTTCAATGAAGATTGGTGAGGAGAATCTGATTTCAAGCCCATTTCCGCCAAAAGGGTAGTGAATAAGTTGCACTTATTTATAATTGTTTGAAACAATATCTCCCATATCTTAACTTTGTCAGTTCCCTGAAAGCAGGAGAGCTAGGAGATGGATAGGTTAGGGGTCTGATCTACAGTTTGATTGCAAATTGATCCTCTCACCCCTGAAAGCATTTTGGCTTCAGATATTGAACAGATTGAGTAAAGCACTCACATTTCTTTTTTGGAAATGATATCTTAAGGGAATAGTTCTCAAAGTGAGGTTCTTCTTATCAATAGTATCAGCTTCACCTGTGCACTTGTTAGGCAAAGTTTTGAGTCTTTCTCCGGACTCACTGAATCAGAGACTCTGGGGTTAAGTCTCCCCAGGAGGCTGTGATGTCAGCTAAAATTTTAGAACAAGTGACTTTATGTTCTCCACAATTCTATTTGCTTAGATGATGGATAAAATGCAAACTTAACCATGGCTCTACATTTCTTATGGTCTTTTGTGCAAAAATTAAAGTGGTTTTTGTCCACTTGATATCTTACTTTTAATAATGACTGTGTTTATCAGGAATGAAGAAAAGTCTGAGCAGTGGGTGTCGCCTGTATTTTATCTCTTACTCAGTCTGATAAAATGTAGACATGGTCTTCAAATAAACCTGTTTCACTCCCAGTTGTTTGAGTGGGACATAAATAGAAGGAATAGCTTTGTTTTTTTCTTCCATTCCCTCCAAAAAGCACATACCAGGAACCATACATGCAAAATGACTTGGTAACTTTTGCGAGACAGAAACACAGGCTGAGATGTGGAATTTGACTGGAGATAATATTATGGTTGTTTGTTTGTCCATCTGATTAAAACAACAATAATAACAATCTTTGAATATCCATTTGAATAAAGGCATATAAAAGCATTATTACTGAAGGTCCTCAGGGGACTATTTAAAATATTCAAAATTACATTTGACTATGCATAGATGTTTGTATAGGGAGGAAAAAGAAAGCAAAGGCTATCAGCTCAAATAGCAGAAGCTGCTAGCATCATGGAGGATGGTACGAGAGGCACTCTTCTTAGAAATGTCATTCTAGAGCTGATCAGCAATCTGAGTGGATAATTTGTCTAGCTGCACCATTTCAGTGCCTTGCTGCTTCCCCCAAGCAGAGTCTCTGAGTGATAAAATTCTAGCCCTCATTCTGTGTAAGCTCTTTTGACCAAGGATAGAAAGCTGGTGTGTTCCAGAGGCCATTAAGACTTGAAAGATGGGAACCAAGCATAAGCAGTCCCTTGTGATTCTAGACTCACTTGGGAAACTGCCAAAGGGGATTTTGCACACAGACCTGAAGTATTTCAACAGCGTAGTTCTAAGACAGGGCTGAAGGGAATGTTGGTAATCATCTAGTTGATTATAATAAACTGAGCTAAGAGAGCTTTCACAACTTACACAGAGTTACTTAGAAGATCCGCTCATTCTCACACTCATTACACTTTTTAAATAAAAATTTTTGAAACTTTTCATCTAAAAAACTAAGCATTTCCCCACATAACTTTTCATAAAACTTCAGCTCATTTTAACATAATACTGGTACTCCTTGCCAAAGCATTTATTCTCCAACAGGACACAATTACAGAGGCCTATTTGGGCAAAGCAGAGTTGTCTTTTGCGTTTTTCTTTTCTTTTTTGCCACTTAAAGGTTATCTAGTGGAACAAATGACTATGGTAAGACCTTCATGAAATGCATTTAGCCAGGTATGGTGGCGCATGCGTGTACTCCTGGCACTCTGGGAGGCTGAAACAAGAGGATTACAAATTTGAGGGTAGCCTGGGCAACTTGGCCTCAAAACAAACCTGTAAAAGGACTGTGAAATGTAGCTCAGTGTAAAGGCCCTGGGTTCAGTTCCCAGCGTCACAATAAATAACTGAATAAATAATACCAGAAGAATTTAGAGAAAATGAGAGAAACATCAGCCTCTCCTAACTGTACCAAGGAGCTTTACAAAAGCCAGTGGCAAAACTTTAAATTCTGTCTGTGATATAGTCAATAACCAGAGCATGTCAATAATTGCTATCAAAGGTCTCTTACTTCTAGCAGCCACATATCAAGTGGAGACTGACCCAGTATGTTGCTGAATTACAACGAATTCACCACTTCATCAAAATATTCAAGTAAAAATAGTCCATAACCAGTAATTCAGATATTTTACATTATTTTGATTTAAGTCTTCAAGGTCTCTTGTACTGCTTGTTCTATAAATGAGATGACTTCAGACTTGAGTTAGCCAATCTTCAGAAGAGATAAAAAAAGAGAGGCTGCTCTGCTCATAGAGATGTACTCTACATATGTCTTTAAATTCCAATAATATTGTATCCAGGTAAGTTAGAAGCTGATACTTCTGCACCCTAGTCTACAGCAGTTTAAATTGGGACATAAATAAAAGGACATGGCCACACCCAGATGGTAGAGCCCTGGCACAAAGGTGTATGTTTTCATCTTCTGATGTGAGGTCACCGGCTAGAGTCTGGGTAATTGCCTTTTTATCCAGGACTTAAGCATGGACAGAATACAGAGGCTGGTAGTTGAAATAAGGCCTTGAGATATAAAATGAAATGAAGAATTTGATTCTGGTTACCTACAGAGTCTTGCCCATGACCCATGGGCTGGAAGCCTAATAAGTTTTTGGAGAACTTGACAACCAAAGGTATCCCAAGCCTGTCCTGAAAGAGCTTGTGATTGTCGAACTCCTTAAGTAAACTTTCAGGTCCCTGGTCCCAAACCACCTGGAAGTGGATTGCTAAAGCTGGGAAACTCCCAGGAAAGAAGTACTAATACCTATGTCAGATGTGGCGATGAAAGACAATGGACAAAGGATGTTCTGTAGCAACAGTGGCATGGACCATGAGGTGGGGCAGTGGGCAAATGAAACTGTCCCAGGGATAAGTGCTGCGGCCTGCCAAGTAGGTCAGCAATACATTTCCCCATTGTGGTCATCCTCTCATGGGTGTGCTGCTCCTACCCTGCAGAATGGGGTCATTGCTGGGAAACGAAAACAGCTGCAATATTCCCTCTCCTTTTATCCTTCCAACACTCAAATCAGATGTTGTGGTTCTGTTTTGTTGTTTTAGTTTCCTCTAAAAGTGTTTACCACTTTATATTTGGAGTAATGGGGAACTTCTCTTTTGGTCTTACAGCATCTAAGGCTGACACAGAGAGTCTGAATTTGGGGCTCTATGTAGAAAATGGATGAAGCTTCTTTTATGCAGAAGAATGAGTATAAATGTTTGCTTCATATTGGGTGGAATTGGGTGAAAGGGTGGAATCTACTACTTGCAATATTTCAATAACTATCCTCCCCTTCTTCATTACCGTAACCCTGGGCAATGGCCAATCTGAAAATCTATACTTCTTAGATTCCTTTCTAGGTAGGTGGGGCCATATATCTATGTCTGGCTAGTGAGATGTAAGCAGAAGAAATCCAAATAGGAAGTAAGGATGCATTCTTCTTGTACTTGCTTTTCTTTCTGCTGTTTGCAATACACATGCAGACGTATCATCTATTCCAGACCACGAGGTGGTCTTGCTGACAGAAGACCCTTGGGATGTAAGTAAAGGACAGAAATCTAGCCCCATATGACTTTGCAGACCCTATTCCACACCTGGACTGCTATCCTTAGACTTATTTAATATGAGAGAAAAAAAAATCTTGTGTCTTAAGCCATTGAACTGCGTCTCTGTTACCAACAGTGGAATGCTGTTTTGTTAAGAGCTATTCATAGCATATTATGATATAAATGAGGCGCTTTTGTGAATTCTATTCATTGCCAATAGCAGATACCCAAATTAGCAAGCTTATGGAAAAAGAAGACTTTATTTGATGCATACGGCATATCAGGTGAGGTGCAGTGAGAGGAAGTACAGATTAACATTAGAAGAAACTGGAAGAAGAAACTGGAAATCCATCAGTAACTGCATACAGTTTTATCAACTTGTCTCTGCTCTCTTTATTTCTGCTTCTGTGTCCCCACCCCTGTCTCTTTATTCCAACTTTTCCACCCATGTGCTCTGAGCTGTCTGTATAGAGCACCCATCTCAATTTCTGCTCACCATTTACACAACCAGAGCCTTGAACAGAATCATCATTTGAATTCGATAACACCATCAATATCCTAAAAGCCTGTGATCTCAAGTTCACATTCCTAAGAAATTAACAATGGGTTCCTAACGAATAGTTCTGTCCCTTGCTTCAACTAGCTGAATGTCAGGATGTGAACTGAGTTGTAAAATATGGTATCTGGGTCCTTTCCCATTGGTTGGTTGGATGTTAGGATGGGAGAGAGATCCTCAGGGGAGTGCTGGACACAGGGCAGATATCCCTCTATGTTTATCATATTTTATCAGAAAGGAGTGTTAACTCAAGAATGTGGATGCCTTAGTGTAAATCTCTTATTGCTACAGTCACAGTGTGCTGATATAAATGTATCTATAATATTGCTATATATTTTGGCAGTTTAAAGTGATTTTTACACTAGTGTACACTAGTGATTTTTATTCTAGCTTAATAAAATGAGTAGGAAAAAGCCATTATTGTCCCCATTCCATAGAAGAGGAAAATGAAGATCCAGAATGCTAATTAGAAAGAAGCCACAGCTAGTCTAGTGGCAGATTCAGGACTCTGGTCCAGGCTGGTCTTGAAGTCTCAAGACCATATCAAAGTTTATGGCACAGCTCACTGCATACAGGAAACTCCATCTGCAGTTCTTTAACACTGATCTGGAGGCTGTTTCATCCTAAAGCAGTTTTCAGTGTCTTCCGACAATAATAATCAGTGGTGGTTTGACTGTGTTTTGTATTTTGCCTTACTTGTTCACTGAACATTCAGTTATCCTAAGGCTAGAAACCATTGAATTATACAAACTAGTTTGTGTGGAATGCAGCACGAAAGCCGCAACACACTCAGAAACTGACCAGCTCAAAACACTGTGATCTATAACACACATATGAAAAGAACTATATTCAGTCCATTTCTATTCACCTGTTTGACAAATGGTTTCATCTGATTTGGATAATTCTCAAATGATTGAGCTCTTTAATTCATTTATTCATGAAACATTCCCTACAAACATTAATGCTTTACTTAGGTAACTTAATCTAGTCTTTGAAGTAGCCATACGATCTCAGTATCTCTATTTTAAAGATGAGGAAACTGTCTGAAAGATTTTATAAAATTTTTCCAAGGAAATACATATTAGAAATTTCTCACTAAGGAAACAGAAAACAATTAAAAGGGAATTTAATGGCTTAGTTGAAAAATCAAGTAGATCAGGCTTCAGTTGATTCACTAAACTTGCTAATCAATCTCACTACAACTAAATTTTTGCCCTCATATGCACTGACTTTTAAGGGCCCTTTTTGAGGCTGTCCCATCCTCATTCTACGGCTAGCTCACTTCGTGTTTGCAGAATGATAGCCAATAATTCCTAACCCAATGACTTTCTGTTTCAGTATCAGTGATTGTGTCTTGCCTGAGAGTTCTCTTCAAAGAGCAAAGATGCTGTAATCTAGAATGCTCACAAATGAGCATGCACAGAGGAACCTCATTGATCCAAACAAAGTCATGTAGCTACTCTTGAACTAATCAAGGGCCAGGAAATTGGCACTGATGATTTATTTAAACCAATGAAGACCCATGGTGGTAGCTGAGAATGATGCCAATTCCATTCAAACTACATGATTGAATGAGGGAAGTGGAATTTAGAAACAAGGAAGTGGAAGGGAAGACAGAATTTGGGTCCAGATCTGGCTCCTAAAGTCCTGATTTGTCAGTACACAATCCAGCTTCTGGTCTCCAGGCAATCCAAATCTTGTGAGAGACAGGTAAACCTATCACAGCAATATATCACTGCCGTGAGCCACCTCTGTGGCAAATGTTACAGGGCACATTGTCGTGACAAATGGTAAAGCAGAGTCTTTAAAGTCCAGCCAATCTTTAGTTCTGCTACCATTTTTTGTGTGAACTTAGCTGAACTATTTTACCTTTTCGTACCTCAGTGTCTTATTTGAAAAATGGAGCTAATAACAGTAGCCACATAGAAGATTGTCACCAGAACTAAATTTGTAAAGCACATGAAAACGCATGGCATGTAGGACATACTCATTAGATAAAAGGAAGAGGGAGCAACTTTTACCACAGTGGTGGTGATAATGACAAAATCATCTACCTCTACTCAGCGCCAGACACTGGGGAGCTCTGAGCATGCAAATGTGTGCAAATCACAGTTTCTGTCATCAAATATGTCATAGTCTATTGGCAGAGGGAAGCAAAAATGAAACTATGATGCTACAAAATCTACAGTGCTATAAAGTCAATATGACATTTGAGGTAATCTGGGGCCTTCCTGGTGTCCAGGGCTCAAGAAAGGAAGCCAAGAAGTGGAAATCCAGTGTGCCTATCTCCTTTGCTAGTTTGAAATGGTAAATAGGGGTAAATCTAATGAGGACTTAGGGAATTGAGAGACTGACATGATTATCAGTTGTATGTGTATTTCTTTATCCTCACCTGTCTAGTTTGATTCCATTTTTTGATCATATTAGACTCTGGTTGCATACCTGCAGTGTCCCAACTGCCATGTTAAGGTGACATGATGACTTGTCTCAGTCTCTCTGATGTGTGTAAAAATAAAGCAAAAAACCTTCCCTAGAAGCTTCAACAGAAAGACCTAACATTCAAATAGCTTGAAAACTGAAGAAACTTTCACTTCCTGAAACAACTTTTCTACCAGAGCTAAGGAAGAAACTTCATCTTCTTCAAGAAGATGTTGCTGTATTTCTTCTTCCTGGCTTCAACACTGAGTCTTGATTGCTAGGGATGTAAGAATATCATGCTTTTAAACTCATTGTTCCAAATTATTGTAAAACTTAAAACATCACTGATATAGGATAGGACTAAATCTTATAGAAATTATTGTGTTTGTAACACTTTTCTTATGTGCTTCTGAGATAATCCTTATTCACATATCTTTTCATTAGAATGGTGGCTATAAAATTGTCCAAGAGAAAATGAATGCCAGTGTTTGGTCTGGCTTACATCTATATGTTCCCCCTATCCCAAAGGCTGAAGCTCTTATAGGTGGGGCTTTTTCAGAGTTGGCTGGATTTAGAACGTCTGATGCTGGAATTAGAATGTCTGATGTGATTACCAAACTAAGCCCATGGATTGGTTTGGCACCTGCCCCAAATTGAGTAGCCTACATAGAATATAAAAGGGACAGAAAGACGCTCCTGTCACTTGTAACATGGTGCTTTCTGCCCGCCATGAACTGTTTCTCCTCTGCCCTGCCCCTCTGCCATGCCACCCTGCCTTAGAGCCAGCTGATTATGCACTAAAACCTTTACAAACGGTGAGCCTAAATAAACTTTTCTCGTTTAACTTTGGGTGCTCGGTATTTTGTCTCAGCACTGAGAAAAGAAACTAAGACAGTTAAAGAATGGGATTTTAAGTTAATCAGCTGTCAACAAATTTAGTGAGAAGCATAGTGAGGCCTCTGAATGTCCACTAGCATCTGATCACCTCTGCTTGCCACATCTATAATGATCTGACCCTCACGTCTGTTGGCAGATACATTTTACAATGAATATTCTTCGGGTGTACAACTTTTGGCTCCCTTTGTATGTTCCAGATGGAGCCCAGATGCAGGCCAGACAGCAGGATTTCTGAATGAACCTGGTTTAGTGCTGAGATTAGAACTCAATAGAGATTAATTTTAGATTTTTGGTTTGGGCCCTCAACTCATATTAGAGAACTGGGTGAGTGCCCTCATTCCCACCGTGTTCATGGGACAGGGAGTCATTCAGTAGAAGACATACCTCTTTGTCACCCTTTAATCTTTAAAGACAAAAAGATGTTTGAGGCATATCATTTTAAAGATGGCACTCTTCTTCTTATTGCAAGAATCTGCTAATGATTTCAGTTAAGCTGACTGCTGTCAAAAACTGGTGTGTGGGAAACCCCAGATGGTTGGCTTTGAATTTTCTTAATTTTGAACGCTGGATTTGAAACATATTCATGAACAACAACGAACTAACTTCATTGTAATAGTGGAATTTCTCTTTTTTCTTTACCTTGCTACCCAAATAAGAAGGAGGTTTTTCCAAGAAATTCCAGTACTGTGTGCAGTGTTCAAGCAAATGCCCTCCCTTTCTTGCATATGAGCCTAAGATGGTCGAGGAATGATAGGGCGATGAGATGAAGAAAGCAACACCAGCAGGGGGCTTTTCTTTCCTTCTTTTAAGCAATAATGGGTTTATTGTGCAGGCCTCCAAATGACAAAATTGCTTTCTAAAAATGCAGGTGGGAAGCGAGTTGCTATTTCATTGCAGCTTAAGAGCCCTTTCCAAGCTTAGATTAATGCATCGATAATGGAAAGCTATCTGGACATGTTATATGTTCTCGATGTTAATCTGAAGCTTTCATGAGTATCTACACATTCAGACCTTCACAGTGCCTAAATCCTTAAATCCTTTCTGAAAGAAAGTGGGGTAGAGATAGGTCCATTGCTTAAATTAAATAAATCCAGTTGCTCTACATTTGTTGAGATGGCTTTCAGTCTAGAAGGTATCTGTTCTTCTTATCTAATAAGCCTCATTAAAGATGCAACTGCCCCAAAAGAGCTTTCTGAGTGCTATAGTGTGATATAATCCAAATGAAATTATTTCTTAGGGCTATGTTAAAGAGCTTCCAGATAATTTTACAGCATAATGAACCAAAGGCACTGACTTCATTTCTTTAAAAAGTTGGATATTTTTTTCCTGGAGAGGTGTATACCACAGGAATCTTTGCTTGCAGTTATTTTCATATGAACATAAACATCTCCCAGCCACAGAATTTCTTATAAATATCAAACATAAGAAGGCTCTGCTGTTAAAGATTTCTCATTCAAAAACTGCCTGAGGCATTGGCTAATATCAATGGCAATAGGATTTCTATAGTTTAGGCCATTTCAGTGACCACTGAGGGTAAAATTTGGATACTTTCAGTACAGGGTAACCAGGTTATAAAATTGCCCTGCAAACTTAATTGAGCATAAAGTTTTTCTATGTAGTTTAAAATGAATCTCCAAGCTTTGAAAACCACTCAATCCAAATTCATATGCTTATGAGTCCTGATGTATTTTATGAGAAAATGTAATAAGGCTCTGGCTTGTCTTTGTCAATAATGTCACCCTAAATAACAAACACACAGAAAGACAGACTCTCCAGGGAACAATGATAGTCACTGGGAAATAAGCAGAAAGCATTGCAGTGAGTAACACGCATATCATGGAAACCATGAGCTTAGTGAAAGTGGGTGAATGAAGGGGAAGTCTTTAAAGGCAAAACGGAAAGGATTACATAAGCCAGCTTGAAGCAATGATGCTGGCTACAGGTATCAATAATGAGGGTGGCACTGGTCCAAGGCCGGACAGGTAGTTAGACAGACGTCCCTGCAGTATTTTCTGTGTATGGCTGTGGCACCTCTTTTGTACAAGGTTGTGGTTCTGGCAAAGTCTGCTGTGACAGACTTTATCTTATTATCAGGCAGATGCCCACGGAAGTCCCTGCCGCATCACAGCAGCCTGGCTTGATTATTTGCTGTTGTACTTGTGAAGTTTTGACAAAGGTAACTCCATGCTGACCCTGAAAATTTTCACCCTACCCAGCTTCTTCTTAAATCGTCCTGTGCTACTTCTTTTAGTTTGTTTCCTTGCCTTAAGAATTATACGAACCACCATTGTCACAGAGTATAATTCTAATGTTCAGAGAAAGACTTGGATTTGAACAAATGAGATTAAAAACCACAAGAAATTAACTAAAGCGTTCTGCTCCTTATTTCTGAGAACTCGTGAGGCATTTTCTTGGAAATGTTTTGTATTAGCCACCTAGCTTTTCACTCTAGAACAATCTAACAGCTCCCGGAGCATTAAACATCTCTAAAAAAAACATACTTATTTTTATCTCAGACTCATCAACTATATCTGATTTCTATTAGTAGAAGTTGCATCTATGTTGTCTGTCCAAAGCAGAATCAAAAGTCACCAAGTTCTGTCCATTGCATTCATGACTCTTAAGGCTTAAGTGATTGTTGTCCTTTGACCTGCTCTCACCTATGCCCTTTTGCAAAGCTCTGCTGCCTGCTGAGGTGATGGCAGGTGCCCATAATTTACCATTATCAAAATGATGACACAGGCCTGTGGTACAATGTGCCCTTCTCTCACGGTGTCCGCATTCTAATCCCTGAAATACGTGAGTGTTGTTACTTACATGGTAAAACTGACTTTGCAGATGGAATTAAGGGTAGAGATCCTGAGATGGGGAAACTATTACAAGGGTTATTACAAGGGCCTTATAATGGTGAGGTAGGAGGAATAGAGTAAAAAGAAAGAAACTTGATTCTCACAGCAGAGAAAGAGGGAGGATAAGGAGAAAAGGGAGAGAGATTTTGAAAACACTCAGTTGGAAGAGGCCACAGGCAAGGATGGTAGAGTTTACAGAGGTGAGAAGGAAGGGAACTGTTCTCCCCAAGCACCTTCCACAGGAACTCAGCTCCAGCAACACCTTAATTTGAGCTCAGTAAGACAACAGTTGTGGACTTTTAACCCCTAGAATTCTAGAATTGTGTATTTGTATTATTTTAAGCCCCATATTTGTAGTCATTACACAGAGACAGGCAACTATTACTAGGCTGATAATTCTTGTTCATTAACCTCGAGCATTAAAAGTTAAGATTGGTTCTGAAAATATTGAACCCGATCACTGAAACTTTCACTTCTTTTCCCGATAGGTTTCCTTCTTCTCTTGGTGTCAGCCTAGACACTCAGGATCCACTCTGAGTAAAGGTCACCACAGTCAGTGGTCAGTGACGGCGTGTGGCTTGCATGTTATCTCAGTGCGGTTCTCCTGTGAGGTTGGTGTGCACATGATTACTGCTGTGGTGGTGGCTGTGCTGGGCCAGGCCTTGGGAGTTGTTCCCTGGGTGAGATCTTGTTCTCACAAAACACCAAGCCACTTCCCTTATTTGTATCAGAAGATATTTCCAGTCTTAGCTTCTCTGAGCCAGACCCCCAAATTTTCCTGATGGTCAGACTTTATCACGAGTCTATATTCTTTCCCTAAGAAGGGAAAGCTGGGAGACCTCAGCTGGTATAATCTCCATCCACTAAAGGTGTTAAAAATCCATTGAATCTTAAAGAAAAATAACGAGATATGTATCTCTTCCATTCTTTGGTCCAATGCAAAATTTTTCCTTCTTTTCCTAGGACCAGCTCTGTACAGAGGGCTAATGGGGAAGAAACGAAAGACACATATCCAACTGCCCCAGAGAAATAGATGCCTCTTCCCTTTATCTTACCCTAGAAGCAGGGACAACTTGTTACCACAAAGCCCATTTTCAATATTATGGGAAGAAATAACTCTATTGCTGAAGGCTGTCACTGAAAGAGCAAAACAATGGGGATTTGGACAATATTCTCAGGAGAAGGAGCATTTAGGGCCACTAAGGTCCCCATCCCTTATGTAACCAGAAGAAAGATCTTTGCTACAAGTCCCAGGTGGGCTGGATTCTGCCTTTAGAAATCAAAAACTGATGGAACTGCCATTTGCTAAATGCTCTAGTTTCTCAATGAGAAAAAAAGCCAAAAGCTGTATTTGAAATGATCTTTTGACAATTTGAAAACTATCTTCTAAGCTGTCACCTCACTATCAATTTCTGTTTTTTCAAAAAGTATTTCTGCTGTATGGGAGTGCCTCCGTTCTATTAAATATTCCCTGTTGTTTTGGTTTATTTTTATTTTTAAGATAAAAGTTTGAGCTGTAATGACGAGAGAAAAAATTATATTGCTACCAACATTTACCCTTATTTAAAATTTCCCTCCCATGCTTTTATCTAGGGAAAACTAAACAAACATAAAAATAAACAAGGGCCTGAAGAGTTTTAAGGAAATTTATGGGATACATTCTGTCTTCCAGGCACTGTGCCATGTTGCAAAAATAGAAAAATGAATTAAACCCAGTCCCTGATCCAGAGAAGCTCCTAGTTTAATGGTGGAGAAAAGCATTTAACCATAGTAAATTGTATAACCACTCAATCAGTGTTTAATTTCCTACTGTGTGTATATTTCAAAACTGAACACAATGGACCTGAAGGCTGCCCTGGTGTAGCTTAGAATCTAATAGGTGAGCAGGTACTGAACTAATTATTACAAGAATGATGATGTTTCAGTGGAAAAACAAGCATTTTATGTAGATGTTGAATAGAGACATTACATCAGAGTCAAAGGACAGGGCAAATATCCATTTGGAAATAGTGGTAGCAACCGGAGGTAGAAAGAGGGAAGTTCTAAAGTAGTATGTAGAGAAATATCCTTGAAGCTGGAATATGTATGGTGTGTCCTGAAACCAAAAGCAAAACGCCAGGGGGCTGGAGTAGAAGAGGGGGAAAGACAGTGGCTTGATTCATGTTTCATAATCTTAAATGAAGATGAGCTCTCTCAAGAAGAAGGGATATCCATCGACAGAGAAAAATTAAAACAACACAAATGTACATGTTGTACATTGATGTAGATATTTACTCATTCAATAAATGGTTATTGAATATATTAATTATGTGGTGGGTCTCTGGTAGACATTAAAAACAAAAGGATGAATAAGAAAAAAGCTGTTCTCTGTGTGAATATGAAATAGTCTGTGCTACAACAGAGGCAGATAGAAAATGTGACAAAAGTGGAGATGAAGCCAGGAATAGCGGTATATGCTTATAAGCCAACACTCTGGGAGGCTGAGGCAGGAGGATCACAAGTATGAGCCCAGACTCAACAACTTAGTCAGACTCTGTCTCAAAATGAAGTAAATGTATAAACACATAGGCTGAGGACTTAGCTTAGTGTGAAAACGTTGGGTTCTACTGTCAATATCACAAAAATACATATATACATACATACATATACATATAGGAATAGCAGAAATGAGAAACTGGTCCTATGTTCACTTTATTTAAAGATGAAGAACACTTTTTAGGCAGCTCTTCTGAAATATCTGGCTAAAATCAAGTCTAAAAACTAAGAAAAGAGAACTAGCTGGTTATTGGATTTCACCCTGGTCACACATCAGAATGCTTTGGGCAGAGATTTAGAACTCTCAGCAAGTTCTTGAGTTGCTCCTTAGATGTAACTCAGTGGAGGTTCTGGGGACCTTAGAATCTAGAATTTTAAAAAAAGCTCCAATAATGTCATATATATTCTGCAAATAGCATTTGGGAACCATTGAGACAGAATAAATACTGTACCTGTAAAGGTGCTGTCACATTTCTTCAAGTGTATTCTGTAGGCTGTTAATTGATGACACGTGAAAAAGGACTCACCGGTACTGAATTGGCCCCCACCTCCATCCCCCCCAAATCCATATGTAGATCGGAAGCTCCAGTGCCTTACAATATGACCTTTAGAGAGGGTCTATTACAAAGATAAGTTAAAGTATGGCCAGTAGGATGGGCTCTATTCTAATCCCACAAGGTGGTGTCTGCATACTCAGGCAGACAGTGGAGACGGCTCTACCACAAGAATTCTACGTTAGCCCTCTACAAGCCAAGGTGGGAAGCCTGGAACAGATCTTTCCCTCCTGGTCCCCGTGTTACCAGAATGCTGGGGTCATGTTTCACAGTGACAAAAAGTGAAACTGCAGACAGAGGAGGTAGGGTGTAAGTAAATTTATTTTTAAAATATAAAGGCAAGAAAGTAAACGATTATAAAGGCAAGAAAGTAAAGCTCTCACTAGTCCGGAGCGGTTTCTAAGTAGGATACCCATGTGAGGTCCTTAAGGATTTAATGGGTGGTTGTGTAAACCGTATAATCTGAACCCTACAGAGAACTACAGGAGACTATACTCTCTAATGTCCACCTTTTGTAGTGTTTATATGGTGTCCATGCAGGGCCCATGTACCCTTGAGCCAGTGGCCTCCCTGGTCACATTCTTGGGAGGTTCCAGACAGCAAAAGGACAATTGGCAGATGTTTTTGTAAGATCCATGGAGGGCTGTGACTCAGCAGATTCCATTTTGGGCTTCCTGACTCCATTTTGGACGTGCCGTCCTTACTGCCTAATGGACTCTTCACTCTCATCTCACTAATTTCTGTTATTACTCAGAAGAGCCAACTCCGCCAACACTTCAATTTTGGACTTCTAACTTATAAAACTGTGAGGCAATTCATTTCTGTGGGTTAAATCAACCAGCGGGTGGTACTTTGCTAAGCCAGCCTAGGAAACTAATACAGTGGTTGCATATATTCAGGAAAGTTAGAAGGACATCGTGAAAGGAAAGCGCGCCCAGAAGCTCAGACGTACTAATGTGTCCTTTGCTATTTCAGGTACCACAGGAAATGTGCATCGCATTCAAAATTGATGCCAGTGTGTTCCCATTTGTCACAGATGATTTCATAAAAACGGATTCTCTGTGGTCCGGACACACAGAAATATTGAATTTATTTCTTTTGAGGAATTGGCAGTGTTGTGGATCTCATGACAAAGGTCAGCCTCATAGACTTGAGCTGCCTTGAGTAAATAAAGGTGACAGTTTCTGGATGAATTTAGTGCAAAGCTGTTACATCTTTTGGAAAAAACAACTCCAAATAAATAACCTACTGAAATTTATTAGAAATCATCTTCCTTGATCCAATTATTTGATCAATCCTTTGATCCTATTATTTTATATGTGTCTCCCATTTGAAGGGAAAAAAGCTAAGAAGTCCTATGCTCTAGCCTTCCATGGTGTAGCTCCTGGAATGTGGAGGAAAACATGCCACAGCGATTGTATCAATTGAGCACACAAGTGAATATTTGTCTTCCAAGAATCCATTTATTTCCACTGCTGTTCACTCGGACCTTGCCAAAACTGATCTGACTTCTTGAAAACAGAAAAATGGGAGAGAAGTGGACCACAGTTATTATCAGAGGTTAAAAAAGTAAGACTGTAAAAATCTGACTTGGGTGTTTCAGTTATCAAATGTGCACATACAGAACCAAATAAATGGGCCCCAGCTGGATGCAGACTTTTAAAACTCCCACAAATCACAATACTTAAACTTATTTACTGATGTGTTTTGTATTATTCAAGGCTAGACTTATACATATGAAAACTTCAGACTTGGTATTCGATCTCTAACTGTGACAAGTGTTTGTGACTATACCCGGTAAAAGGTTGGGATCAGGGAGACAAAACATTCATAGATCTTTGCTTCATATTTTTAAATCATCATCTACCCACCCATTTCATCTGCCCCCCTCTCAAGAGGCTGAAGCCTTTCCAACCATCCCTACAGACACCACCATCTCACACCTTTACCATCGTTCAGTATGTGCTGCCAACCTGAACAGTTCCCTATAACCAGTTTCCATCCAGCAAAACCACCAGTTACTTCAAATAAAAATGTAGTTTCTTTGGCTGTATTTTCAGAGTTTCTGATGTTTGAGGGTTGGGTGAGTTGAAAAAGCTGTATTTTAATAGACCCTATCTGAGTAGCTGAGTCTGATGGTCAGCAACTGAGCTAGTGAATGACTCGATTTGAGAATCAACAGTTATACTGTCTCAGGCTATTAGTGAGCCTTTCTCATTGTATCCTTTCCTTGATTGCAGTTTTAAACTATTTAAAGACTGAAGGGGTCTGGGATTTAGCTCAGCGCTTCTGCTGCCTGCCTCTTAAGCTCAAGGTCCCAAGTTCTATCCTTAGTACCAAAAAAAAAAAAAAAAAAAAAAAAAAAAAAAAAAAAAAAAAAAAAAAAGAGATAACAAAGACTATGACTTTGGACTCTTCTTATTGCTTAGAAAAAGTACTCCACACTCAAGGTTAAAGAGGTAAAGGTCATCGTTCGTTTCAGTCTACAGTTGACTGGCTCCCAGACAGGGTGGCAAGACAGAGAAGCAATATTACTTGGCAAGCAGGCATGAGACCACAGAGCATCAACCAGCAGCAGCAAATAGCAAATAGCCAATAGCTTACCATCCCTTTATCCCTTCGGGACTCCTGCCCTTTTGAGTGGTGCCCCTCACACCCAGGTTGGGCCACTCCATTATCCACCCCAAGAACTATGCTAAACCAATCAGTGGACTAATTTAATAGTCACACACCTTTGACTCCAGCACCACACACCCTACACCCTCCTAAAAGCCCCACCTATGACAGCATGAGGCTTGGGGGAGATATCTAGATACAAGCCGTAACATTTGGAAACTTCTTGGAGTACTGGTTTTCAATCTCTAAATGAATTTTTCTCTTTTGTTGAAGTTGCTCTCCATCTCCTCAACAGGTCAGGTCATGATCTAAGCAGACAGCTCTGCTTTTCGCCAGGAACACTCATCATGGTATGGAGATTGTTTTTCCTCCTTCTGTCTTCAGAGTCCTCTTGAGATATTTGTGATTTTCATGACTCATCCTTGATTCTAGTTGCTGGGATATCTCCTGGAACTGTGGAACCACAGGAATGGAGGAGGATTCAGCAGTCTCAGTCCCTGCTGGCAAACTGTTAGTTTCTAGCTAAGGAATCTGGAGGAAGTCACTTCCCACAGAGCTACAGCATGCTTCATCAGTCGGTCTCAAGGTGGAATGGACCTGAACTTGTTTTCCACTCCTTCTAAACTTCTTCAAAGCCAAGGAAGCTGGCAGATAAGCCAAAGATGACCCCCTGAGCTAGCTGAATTCAGGGGTTCACAGATTTATAGCTTAGGGCCACAGTCGCTCCAAGAAGCATGGCATTCTGATTCTTGATCCCAGGGTCATAGGAATCACCTTGTCACTGGCTTTCTTCAGCTGGATCCCCAAAGATGGGAGGCCTTGAATGCAAACTCCAGTCCTTCCTTATCACCTTGCTCCCAAAAGTGCTCTGCTTAAGACAGGTGGTTGGAGGTTGATTAGAGTCAGAATGGGGGCTTATGGAGAACAGTAAGACAGGGACTTTGGCCACCATTTTTCCCAAGAACTTATTGTTATACAACTTTCTCTGTGTCTATCTGATTTCTCCAGCTAAGGGGCTTTGCATATGTCCTCTCTTGTAGCATGTTTGAACTGTTATAACAAAATACCTTAGACTGGGTAATTTATAAGCAGCAAATATGTATTGATTGCTCACAGTTCTGGAGGTTGAGAAGTTCAAGATCAAGGCACCATAGTTCTGGCATCTCCTCTGGGCTCACATTCTGCTTCAAAGATGGTGCCTTGAATTCTATCTGCTCATGTAGCTAAAGGGGTGAATGAGCTCTTTCAAGCCTCTTTTCTAAAGGCACCGATCCCATTTATAAGGGTGAGGCCAAAATGACTTAGTTACCTCCTGAAATCCCTAACTTATAATTGCATGCTCTTTGTGACTAGATTTCAACATATGCATTTTGGAGTGGTACAAGTACTCCTTCCACAGCTTTTCCTAGCCGAACTATACCTCACTTTCCTTACTCTGAAATCAGAAGTAGTAATAACCTCCATATAAAATTGATATTTTAATCACAGCTGCCACTTAGCCCTTACTCTTTCTGTGCCAGGCACCTGGCTAAGTGCTTTGCAATTGCTAATGCCAGATGAGATAATCCAAATGGCTCAGCACGGTGCCAGGCACAGATGGGTGCTCCATCCATGCCAGTTGTTTTTTGTTTCTGTTCTTAGCTGCTGATCTCCGTGGGATTCGGTCTTGCACATTTTTACAACCTCTGTAAAATGTACTTTGCACAGTATAGTGAATTGAAGCTCTCAACATATTTCTTGGTTGACTAGCTCAGTAGATCATATGCTTCCAATGGTAATTTCTTTTTTTCCCCTACTTGGTAACCTCAGTTAATTTTACACATCTGTGAAGCCAAGTTAGAAGTTTACTTTGTGTGTGTGTGTGAAAACTGCACTCAATCTCTCTCCTCTCATAGAATTTTTACATATTAAATAGATTGTTTAACCCTAGTTCTGCCTCGTGTTCAAGTTCCTGATGCTCACAAAGTACATTTTTTTTTTTTTTTTTTTTTTGGGAAACTGCCTTTTTTCTGCTCCAAGACAAAGATTAAACTTCGGGAGATTTTCAAAGGAAACAAGAATTAGAGGAATCTTTCCTGCATTCTTTTTCCCAGAGGGGGAAAAACCATCAAATTGGGAATGGGTCATCCAAAGCAAGATAGCTATTTAAAATAGAGGATACACAAATAGGTTGATTAGATAGAACATTCCTGTTAAAGTGTTAGGTTAATCGATTCTGGGCATTTTTATTTCTCCTATTTTTCAAGTGAGTTTTTCCTATTAATCCTCATGTTCTCAGTTGCTTAAATAAATTTTCATTTTCATCTCAGTGACTCAGTTTTCCTTTTAGATAATTAATCAATATTTTAGTATAGGCATCTCATATGTTATAAAAGCTTTTGCTTATAGGTGTTTTGGTGTACATCTTTTGGTGAAGCCCAAAGCAGGCTTTAATACTTATACAAGCAGAAGGTGCTGGGTCTCTGCTTGACATAATGCACATTTCCTGATTTTCTGCTGTGTGCTCTGCCCTGTGCTATCAACTTTCAGGAGAATCAAACCTGATTCTGCCTTCAGTGATTGGAAAACTGTAGAGGTCAGGAGGAATGAGCATGAATTTGCACATCCCATGCCCAGGGCATGTGTCCTGAATTCCACTTATGTACTTTCTGAACTCATGATGAGTCTTACATACAAGCTTTTAAATAATATATTAAGTACAAGTATTGATAAGAAAATGAGGTTTTTCCAAAAATTTACTACAGTGTGTGGTCCCACAGCACAAAATCTTCACTTGACTAATATTTAAATGAAATATTTATAATATTTTAAAAATATTACATGGTTTCTTATTACAGCTGAGCAACTGGCCCCTTCAAGAATGTGGCATTATCACAGGACAGTGGCCACCACGTCAGGAACCACAGCTCTCAACCACCTTGCATCTAGGTGTGGTTTTGTGATTGGCTAATTCCAATGGCATGGGAGCAAGTAGTTAGAAACAAGTACATATTGGACTAATACAGAGGACTTGGAATCTCTAAAAGATGATGAAGCCATGACATGGAAAGATTCTGGTTCTGAATCCTGAGATTCACTCATGGTGTTCTGGTTTCATAAGTGAAAATTAAGTTATCAGATCATTGAAATTTGGAAATGATTACTTGTCCTGCATTTCTTTAACTAATACTGCTGTTCAACAAGTTTTTGAAGGCACAGATGAGCTTTGTAACTAAAGCACGGTGAATGCAATGCCATGAAGTACCTAAATATGGATTTACAGTAAGCTTACTGATCTTACTGTATCCATCTATCTTTGACCCCTCATCAAAGCAGTTATAATTGATCATAATGTAAAGTGGGTCTGGGAAATGGAATAGTTCTGAGGCATTATAATGGCTTTAAAAGATATCTTCAAAGTATATTGAATCCTTGGGAAAAAGAAGCAAGCAAAAGAACCATAGTAAAGCGGGGGTGGAGAGTTTCTTGTGTATTGTTGGGGTGTTTCATCTTAGCAGTCAACTAAAGAATGAATTAGAAAGCATTTCTCTGTATGCTTTCTGTTCAATCTACTGTGCATTTTTGTCTTTAAAAAATAATATGCGGGATTGCAAAATATGGCCGATAATTCCCTTGGTGAACTGAAGGAGAATTAGAAAAGGCTGCTAATAGCTTTTGTGCTTAGAAGTATAATGTCTTCCAGTGAATTCTTTTATGGATGAAGTATCTGGAATTGCTTATGAATAGTGGATTATAGATTTTTCTCCTTCCTTTTTCTTTTCTTTTTTCTCTTTTCTTTTTTTTTTTTAACTGAGCAAACTTAAACATGATCTTTTAAAAAAGCATTTTATCTGGTGGTAGAAATGTCAGCCACATTTCAATTCATTCTTAAGCTTTCCCTAAAAGGAATGACTTTTATGCATAACAATAGCCTTGTTTTTATAAGTGGCTGGTAATATCTGCAAATGTGTAAGGCATTCATTTTCCCAGAGCTCTTTTTTCCCTGGTAACACACCAGGAAATATCAGAGTGTTGTTACTTGAATTCATTCTTGTGCTCTGGCTCCCTGATGAATTGAAATTCAACTTCACAGTCAAATGAGTAGCCCTTTAAAGCTCAGGTGTGTATTTCTTAAGGCCCTCTCAAAGGATATATAACTGCCTATGTCTTTCCTAAAGACAGCAAACTGAATTTTAATAGGCTCTCACCTTTCCCAGGAGATCGCTATGCCTCCACTCCAAGGCCATATATTATAAAACTTCAGTGTGAATGGGAACACGAAGCCTGTGTTTGCATTTAGTATTTAAAAGTTGAAGTTATAGCAGCTGACACTCCAGTCATTACGGCAACTCCCTAATGAAAATTTTATTTAATTTGAGTCTCTGAGTAAATGACACATCAAAAGTGCATAAACTTTCTGATTATTAAAAACAGCTTGTTTTACCAGAAATAAGTCTCAAATAGTATTGGTCCCAAATTTTTCTCCTTTCAACCCCACCTTGACCTTGTCAAATGGATAAAAAGATAAGGCAGTGGAAAACATTATACATATATATGACTTGCTGATTCCAAACAGCTTCCTGTGGGATCTTTTTGTGACACAAAATAAATATTGTTATCACAGGGACAGAGACTGGCAAGACATCTAAAGGAAAACCCAGACTTATGAGAACTAATCACCAACCCAAATAAAATAGCTGTGTGCTTTTTGGTTCTTTATAGTTCAATAACTTGCATAAATTTCCCAAGATAAATCAAGACTATAAGGACTAATGTTAAAAACCTCCCAGAGCATGCTAACGGGTAAAATTCATCCTTTAAAATCCTGAAGAGAAAACATTATGGTCTTGCTTTATGCCATAACAAAGTGTATCTCTGTGTATTATACTTAGTTGAGATTGGTTGCTGAATTTTTTTCTGGAAAGTTCAAGTGGTAGCTTTATTCCAGATTTCTAGACCAGTTAGAATTACAGCATTTTGTGGTTCTAAATTTCAAATGAGCGTTTCTCTATTTACACAAGGCTGAAAGTCACCAGCTAGCAGACAACCCCGATTTCAGCATTTTTCTGCCAGGATGTGATGGAATATCTGGGTTACACATTTACTACACTCAGTACTGGAATACTTCAGAGGCTTCACTTTGTCCATTTACTTTTACTTAGTCATCTTCCCCTGAGCTTGCTTCTTTCATCATCCTTTTTAATCTTTTCATTGTATTAAGTTTCTTAGGTTCAAAGCCTTGAATTTTCCTCTATTTTTTATTCTAACTTTGAATCAGTCACCCAGTTTTTTGGGGTATATCTCTGAAAGGTAAGACAAATTTTACAGAACAGAACTGCAGAACTGGAAGGGACTTTATTTATGGCTTCACAGATCTCATAGAATTACTTTGAGGACCTGAAGAAATATAGACATTAGTCCCAAAAGGGGACAAGAAAAAGGAATCAAGATGTGTTAGGTGCATCCACTCCACACAAGACATGTAAACATTATGTATTGCAAAATATGTACTAATAAAAATAAAATTTAAAAAAGAAAAAGAAAAAATACGTATACAATTTTGTATATAATTTCCAGGGAAGCAAAGACTTCATGAAGTATACCATGCACCTCAGATTCAGAATCCCTCAACTCAGCCAAATGTCCCTGGAGGCAGAATTTCACTGAGTAACAACCCTAACTGGTTGAGTACTTCAAGTGACCTGAAGTTCTCATTTGGAGAACTTTTGCTCCCCTTGTTTGTAATGGAACTTTTATTGTTGGAAAGTCTATTTGGGATTAAAGTCTTTGCCTGTGACTCACAGTTGACCTAGGCTTTTGGTATTCAAAAGTATTTCTACCACACACCCCCATGCCTATTTTTCATGTTAAAAATTTACCATCTCCCCAGCTGTGACTTTTATTGCTTGCAGTCCAGACTCTCATTCTGGTCATTTTTCTCTAGCAACTTTGTCCTGACATTCCTTAGGTATCTTGATTTAATTTTGGTTCATTCAGGCAAATAATATTCTCTCCATTGGATACACATATGCAGGGCAAAGTTCTTGGAAAGGTCTCTCATTTATAACACAGAGGAAAGGACATTGGAGCCACCTAACCTTGGCTTACATCTTGGCTCTGCCATTTGCCTGCCATTTTGCCCTCCTGATGGCTATTTAACCTGTTTAATTTTATCATCTGTAAGATGAGAATAGTTACAATCTCACTGTAACTTGGTTATTTTAGAACATACCAGGAACACAATAGATGACATGTTATTTTCATTTATTGAGATTAAGAGATGTAACAGATAAAGATGTAATATTATGTTGATGATGGACAAAATTCCCTGAACTATTTTTAAATATTATATTTATCCTCTTTTATTCCCAAAATTATAACAAATTTTTGTATTTATAGAAATTCATAATTACTTAATTTTTGTGTTGTTTGCTTTACACGCTCTGCTTCTGAGATATGACTGAATTGTGATCTTGTCATTTAGCATGTTACTTATCTTTCCCTTATTGGTGATCTTCAGTCCAGTGTAAAACCAAGTACCAAGATCCATAGTTCTCATTAGCCACTGCTTCTGATGTCAACTTTAATTCTCTAAACAACTCTATTGTAGCCAGAATTTGTGATGTACTTAGAACATGACATTAGTGTAAAATGAGTTTCTATGTGAACTCAACACTTAGTTGTTTAACTAAATTCTTTTGAAGTGCCCTCATCCTAAAAAAAGATAGGAACTAAGGATCAGAATCAAACAGGCTTTGGGGGCCCTATATGTACAATATATCACTTCTTTGTCTCAAAGATCAGAGTGAGAACAATTTAAAGGGGGAAATGTCCAGCTCTTCAAGGGGTGACCCAATCCCTTCCAAATATGGTGGTTTTCATTCTTCCCAAAAACTTCTACAGAGCATGGCAGTGGATCTATCACAATCCTTTGGGAAAAGTGTGGTTGGCCAGATGTGAGGCTTCTATCCTCTTCTAGGTTCTATAATCTTTCCTAAATTCAGGAAGGCAGAAAAATAGTAAACTGGACATTCATTCTCTCTAAAAGGACTTCTGAATGGAAACTCTCTGAGAAATTCTTCTACAATCTTATGAATGAAATGTTTAGAGTTTTTGAAGAACTTCCCTTGAGGAAGCCTGAAGACTCAATGCTAATGTTCTTCTCATGAGCTCAGTCTATGATGCTCTTGCTTCCAGCTATTGAATGAGTGAGGGTCCTATTTGGAAGGGCATGGAAATGTCAGACAGGAGATTGAGCCAGCAGACACATGGGCACAGGGCTGTAGCCAGCTCTTCTTACTCTTGGAGCATTGCTGCCTGCAACAGAATCCAAGGATTGGGCCCCCTGGAATGCAGGAGGACCATGACCCTGCTCAGAACTTGGCAGAGCAACTCTCCTAGAAAGCTCATTTGCTTAGGGTCCCTCCTCTTGGGGGCCTCTTAGCTCTGACTTTAGATTTATGGAGAGCTCTGTTAAGATAACTGAGTGCACCTTCCTGTCCCTGCCACTTACAAGTAAGAGGATATTTAAAAGTTTTCTTTGCATTAGATTTTATTAGAACCTGTCCTGAAGTTTTAAGGCATATGTAGGACAGAGAAGGATTTTCATTCTCCAGAGAAAGATGCAATATCCAATCAATATTTTTATCTTATTTCAAGCAAAAAATAAATATCCAAAAACATCTGGCTCTCATTTCCTGGATCAAATATAAGAATAAGTTAAAATTACTCAAATATATACCTTTCTCTGCAACTTAGCACATAGGAGAAAGCAATGATTCCTTCCATTAAGTATTTAGTTCATAAAATAAAGCTTACCCTCATAGGAAAACTTAAAATGGTATCCTAGCCAAAAACAAGGAATTGTTTTAGCTCTCCAAAACATTAAAATGTAGAATTTTATTCTGCATCTAATTGTCCCCTTTGGACAGTTTGCATTATTTTAAAAGAATGATTATTATTAAAATTGGGTAGCCTAGTGTGAGTTAATTTCCACTTTCCTGTGTCAGGTTCCTAATCTGAAAAAAAAAATGCACCCAGCTCTTACCCTGCATACTTGACAGTGTTACAGATGTCACCTGACACACAGCTCCTGACATAGAAGATGCCCTTGGCAAGTGGCAGCTGGTCATTCTGCTCCTTGAAAGACAGAAAAAATGGTCTAGGGTGCTGACCTTGGACATGCCCTGTGGTGTTGGAGTAACTCTGATGCAGGGTACTACACCCCTTGAGTGAAACTGTCTCTTAATAAGTATCTTTTGATATACCAGTCATAAATTCTTCTTGAGTTGATTTTACACTGAGCCTATCACGGGTTGACTTCCCTTCGTCTTAAGAAGTACTATTTATTGAACCTTTGAGATCATGGAAATCATCAATTCAAAGTACTTTTCCTGCCGCTCCATTTGGGATTCATAAGGACTTCAGCCAGTCCTGATCACTGTCAAAGGGTTCTATAGAGTGACTTTTCCTTCTCTCTCTGGCAAGTCCACTCAAGTCTAAGATATAGGGGAGAAATGGACCAGAGGAGACACTTCAATTTGTTTTCTCCTAAGGTGAATGCCATTGCCAATAGTGTTTCTGCCACCTTGCCAGCCATGCCCACTTCACTGAACTTACACCCAGATCTTTGAGGTGGATCTTCCTTTGTTCCTTTAGGGCAAACACAATAGCAGCAAAAGAAGAAGTGATAATGTGGGGAGGTAGAGAAGAGACCCAGGAAATAATCTGACTTAACTTGGGTTTTTAACTATAGAAATTAAACATTTCAAATTTTAATATCTTCTCCCAACTCTTGAAAGTTATAAAAATCAGAAGACTCCATTGGGTCAATAAATGCTAAGAAGACATCCATTGATCGCTTACTCTTATCTGACATGTTTAACCAGGCTAAATCAATTTTTCCTGGAGTACCTATGAATTTGTTTTTAAAATATTAACACTATTGAATGTCCTTATACATGAAGGATAAAAGAATCCTGTAGACAAATTCGTTTTCATCTCTTTACCCATTGTTGAGCATCTTTGATTAGAAATCAAATGTATGTGAATATATAGTCACTGCATTCATAAAAGTCAAAGCAAAAAGAATTGATTCTTTTTTTTTCATTTCTCAGTGCATTTATTTGTCAATCAAGATGCCTTAAAAGATGCACATGAAAACAAAGAATCTGAGTTTTACACTTAGCACAAGAGATTGAAAATACATAGCTATGCAAAATGTCAACAGTTTTACCCACTTTTTAAAAGAATCTGTTTAACTCAAGCATATTTAGGAAATAGTGCCCTTGCCTAATGTGTTTCTATTCCATCACCTCATGGATAACTTGCAGGTTTAATCATTGTAGTTTAATGAACAAAATATTTCAACTGGAAAATTTGAAACAAAGCTTTTTTAAGCCCTTCAGAGAAAACATTAGGGGACACTCACCACTTCTTTTTGTTGTCACCTGGATTTGTAACTGCGCAACCAAAGATGGTTTCATATGGTCAGATGTCCCTGAGGGTTAACTGGGGCAGGGCTGGGAGAGGAATAAATGAATACTCTGTTTTTTATATTGGCAAATGAATGATAGAAGAAACAGAAGGGCTGAACCAGCCTCAGTGAACTGGAGAGTACCTTGAAAGGTACCTCAGCTTTTCTGTGTAGGCATCTACTTCTCCCAAAGCCAGCTCAGCCTAGATGCTCCTGCTGAGGAACCTAGGAATACTTATCTGCAGGGTAAAACATTGCATTTTTGCTTGGTGCACTCTGGAAGCCATCAATGCTGTAAACAACAGCCAGGAATAGAGCAGGGAATGATCGAAGGCACTTGCTTGAACCACTCTGTTTACCTTGGGTTGGAAGGCACATCTGGGGCAGTGTTTGGCCAAATGATCAGGGCCTGCAAAGCCCTTGCCTCCCTGCGTACTGTGGAGAGCCGGGTCTGGATGCTGGGCTGGTGACCCCTGGGGAGAAACCCAGTGAATTCTCGCTGCTAAATGGCGCAGGACACCATCAGCAGCGTTTGTTTACTTGTCTCACATGAGAAGACTGCAGCTGTTTCTTTCAGCACAAAGGAGTAGGAGAATGTAGCCACCAACTTCACTCCCCCGCTAATGTCTGTGGAGCCCAACAGCTGTCTTTGGCAATCCTGTCGCTTGGGATGGGAATGGTTCGACATAATCAGGGTGGAGTGGTGAAGCTGAGATTGTTGGCTAGCTGGAGGTGGCAGGTGGGAATGAACAGTTCCCTTAATGGGCTCACTTGGTCAATTCCCACTGGGATGGACTCAAAACAGAAAGATAAAAAAAAAGCATTTAAATGTGGCGATGAAGGAAAGTTGAACACACACGTCTCGTATTTCATACTTACAAATCTAAATGGCTGAGGAGCATGAATTCACTGGTTGTTAGAATTGGAAGGGATTTGAAAGGTCCTCTTGTCTAGGAGTTTCAAATTATTTTTAGCAGCAAAAGGAGTTTTTTTTCTGCCCCCAATGAAATCTTAGACCAGGCTATCATGTGATAAATGAAAATACCTGCACAGAACAGCAAGAACATCAATGGAAAAGTGGGCTTCATGTAAGGAAAGCAAGTTCAGTAACAAGTGAACTCAGTTCTGGAATCATGGGGACTGAAGTAAACTCAATGCCCCCACAGGGACTCCTATCGCTGCCTTGGGGTGTACTGGTGCTTTGCCAGGCTGTGATTCACTCATTCATTTCATAAATATTTATGAAGTGTTTACTCTTTACCAGCTACTGTTTCAGACATATAAAAAAAATAGACAAGATCCCTGCTCTCTTGTATTCCTAGTCTAGGAAATAATATATAAGGAAGGATAGCTAAAAAAGGGAAACACATAAAAAAGCGTGTATAAGTAGTGATAAATACAAACAAGAAAACCAAAGCAGGTTAGGGGATAGGGAGAAATTTGCATAAGAAGTAACAGAACTGCCCATCCAGGATGGGTGCTTAAGGGAATATATTCAGTTAGATAAATAAAAGGTGGGAAGGAACATGCCATGTGCCTATCTGTGGCACGGTGGATCTGGTACTGTTAGATTATCCAAAGCTTCAAGAGAAGTTGGATGTCTTTATTTCCAATTAGCAACTATTCAAATGAGAAAAAATGGCAGCTCCCTTGTAGCCCAATTACCCGGCCCACCATCCCCTGGTTTATATACTGGTCTCTTACACAAAGCTTGTGTAAGTGACTTGTGTCACTGGAGCAGGGAGTGCAGGAGAAGAACCATGGTTGCCTGATGTAGCTGTTACTGACCATCTGCACCAAGCGAGGCCAGTTTGCGATTCTATCCTAGTTTGATCTCTTCTGTTCATCCTACATGAGAGACCAGAGCCACTATTATCCTTGCTCAAGGTTTTACGGGGACGCACTGGAAGGGGATCCAATCTCTTCCCACTCCCACTCTGCTCTTTTCTCTGAAAAGCATCTATAATTCTTTTTTTTTTCCATTCCCAGCCTATAGAATGTATAAGACGACTAATGTTTAAGCTACTAATGCAAAGCAACACAAACAGCAGTAGTTTTCAATTAGGAATTTAAGGAAAACTTCAAATTTTCAGAGAGTTCAGTCCCATTTCACCTTGCCAATTCTACCCTAGGGTAGAGTTCTATGTGGTTAACAGCCTTCTCATCTTCTCTCTGCTTTTTGCAAATGAGTACAGTTTAAGTCATTTACTCGCATCCCAATAGATGAAATCCCACAACAACAGAGGAGTTTGGAATATGGGGGAAATCCAAGTTACTAACAAGGAGAACAAAAAAATCAGTTACATCTGAACAGTTTCAAGAAGCTTGGTGATTTTTTTTTTTTTTTTTTTT
>NW_022900927.1:54090896-54136903 GCF_012274545.1 Fukomys damarensis | reverse complement strand
TTTTTTTTGTATACAAAGTGACTATCCAGTTATCTCACATTCCTAGTTCATTTTCCACTCAAAAGTTAGGTCAGCCAGGATCTGAAATAACAGTCTTTGATTATCTCAGGGTTCAAAGAACAGAATACAACAGATTGCTTCTGCTCAGCCAACCAAGCTCTTGCTTTTCAATCGCCCTGACATCTAGTTCATGTGGAGAAAGAATGTTTACATATCAGAGTGGATAAAATTTTCTGCTGGTGGTAGAACCCGCTTCATCCTTTCACCTTCAAAACTGGCTACAGCCAGCACTCAACCTATTTGGAAAGAATTCAACTTATGGACTGGCTCCAAAACAAAATGTATATTTATCATCTAGAAAGGGTGCAATTGTCCTCTGTTATTAACAAACTGCAGCTCCTCTCTTGCTGTTTTTGTATAGTATTTTTATGTATTTGTTTTTTGTTCATACTTTAGTTGTTTTTCAAAAATTTAAAGGTGGAAAATGACAGAATTTTGCCCAAAATAATCTTGTTTTTCATCGTCTGTCTTCCTAGTCAGTGCTTATGAAAAATAGAATTATGTCTCATTTGTTGAAATCTTTAAAAATGCCATTACTTCTCTGGATCCTCCAGACAGCAATAAAGGAAATCAATAGAGATTTCCCCAAGTGAAGGGAGTTTAACCAGCAACATTCATTTTGTTTAACCAATTAGAGGGCAGGTAGTTGTTAAATATTTGATATTAATTCATTCTTGGGTGTTTATTTTTCAGTAACAGACTGTATTTAATAAATATCAAGACATTGGCAACACCCAAGGAGGACAAATAACAAACTATTATGATTTAAATGTCTCTTTTATTAGAAGTATAGTGGAAAATTATCTGGACATATGCATAAACTCTGGATTAGATACGTCTCAGAAATATGCTTACTTTCTTATGTCTCTGCTTGGGACAACTCAAACTTAATTAGATCTATGAATTATCTTTTAAGTGGGTGCGTGTAGTGAGGAAAGAAGAAAATGTGGGTATCATTTAAGTGTCTTACATGGTTGCCTACAATCTCGGTAAAGATTGGACTAACCCATGAGATAGTGCAAGTGTCATCAAGTATAAAATTCGTGCTAAGAAAGTTCCCGAGGGCTAAAATTATTGGGGAAGAGATCATAGAAAATGGACATTAGATTAGTTCTGAAGTCACGGGTGTGAATTAAATCTGTGGAGAGAAATGAAACGTGGAAGTCAGACAACTACTGGTGAAGATGCAAAGAGCACATTCCCCATGCAGAGGACTGTGGTGAAGGGCAACAAGACCAGAGGGGTGTAAGACATGAAGTATGCTGAGAAGCTACACCCGGATTGTGGAGAAACTTGAGTCCTAGGAAAGGAATCTTGGCTTTATTCTGGGAGATCCTGGAGAAACGTTGCTGAATGTTTTGAGAAGATTACACTTAAAATAGTATGTGGAAGAAATCTGAGAGAAGCAGAGTCAACATTTCAAAAATTATCTAGGAACTTATTACAATATTCCTATCATAGTGGTCCAAAAATAATAGTAGCAAAAGGAAATGAGATCTACAAAAAAAGGAGGCAGAGGGATGCCTGACTCCATCATCCTTGAATTTATTAGGTGTGGGTTGGATTCCTCCATGTGTTGTGGATAAAAATAGCTGTTCTTGCCCCCTCCCTGAGGAGTGTAGACTCCAGGAGATCCAGGACTGAATTTGAGACATGAGTGGAGTTCTAAACATAACATTATGTTAAATGACTCTTGCAGAAAGTGAGACAGAGTCCACAACAATACATGAAAATACTCGGCAAGTGGCTAGGTTGCTCTGTTTTCCTCCAAGAGCCTGGAAAACTTGTAGGAAAACAGGCAGGGAGTATGATGTGCCTGGAGAGTCTTCAGATTGACCAGCTTTAGCAATGGCTAGAAAATGATCTCTGGAATTCCAAAACCACCCCTCAAATCCCAGACATCTCTGACTTCAAAACTTGTGAGAAAATGCTTTGGGCCAGTAGTTGCAAGTTTCCTTATTTGTCTCGACCCTGTCACTCAGTAGTATGGGAAGTCATTCCTACTGAGTCTCATTCAGTTTCTTCATTCATAAAATCACTATTACCTGCCTGGCGAACTCAGAAAATTACCACAAAGATCAAAGGAGGAAATATATATTAAGACACCAGAATACAGTGTGAGAGAGGAGAAGAATGACAAATTCCAACTGGGTAACTGTGCCTTGTCCTGGTTATCAAGGTGTGATTTTTATAAAGAGATATATAGCAATAATTTTCATGCCAGGAATTTCAAACCCTGATCAAGGAAGAAAAAGTTCCTATCTAAAGAAATAGCTGTCATCCAGTTAAATGTTAGTTGTTTTTCCTGGGGAATATATATTTTTAATGCTCCAAGTGAAAATTTACATGAACCTTTAATAGGTAAAACAGGAAAATATTTTTGAGTAGTTTTAAAAAAAGGTATTAGTACCTTTGCAGTACATAATGATTACATTCATTGTGGGGAGATTGTATACATGTCAGATATATGTTCATTCTTTTTATTTCTCCATTCTCTTCTTTCCCTCTTCCCTCCCTTCGTCTCTTAGTTGTGAGTCATTTTTATGTAAGATTTAAAAAAATTTATAGTATTTACTTATTTTAATATAGACCAATGGAAGTCAATTAACACAAAATTAGAGATGAGAATCTTATATACCCTTCAACTTCCAATTTCACTTTATTAAACTTTGCTTTTATAGTATTGAGACAATTCTGATTTACACAGCTCTGTAGTTACAAGTGGTAATAATTATTTTAGTAAATTAGTTTGAATTCTCTGCAAAATAAATAAATGGAAAGAGAAGGAAGGGCTTTGCTTCAATGTCTGTGCAACTAAAAATATTAACTGACAATACAAATTAACACGGAGAGTGAGAAGATGTTAAATTTGGTATATGTTTGATGAGCATATGCTTCATTTTACGTTCAGTATCAGGGATTGAACCCAGGGCCTTTTCACCTGGCTACCTCCACAACCTTTTTTTTTAAATTTTTTTTTGAGACTGGGTGAAGTTGCCCATGCTGGGCTTGAATTTGCAATAGTCCTGCCTTAGTCTCTTGGAGTTCTGTGCTTATAGGTATGCACCTCACTTCATTTTATTAAGATATTTTAAATAGTAAAAAAATTATTTCAACAGCATTGTTTGTATACTGTTTTTTTTTTATACCGGGGATCGAACTTGGGACCTTGTATTTGCGAGGCAGGTGGTGGGACCACTGAACTAAATCCCCAGTCCTTGTTTGTATGATTTTTAAAATTTCTGAAATAACTCTCTGGAACCTTAAGTGTCTACATAGTTGTGTTCAATGCTAGCACTTTACATTGAGCATAGAGTACTGTTCTAAGCACAGTACTTAGTACTTTGTTTTCTATTTCTTAGTCATTTCATAATCACTCTCTGAGGTAGACAAAGACCCTGAGATACACAGGGTCAAGTCATTTTTTTATAAAGCATGCAGATCAGGTGTCAAGCTTGGTTATGATATTAACTGGAGAACTTGGCATTTAGTAGGTGATAAATAAATGTGCACAGACTGAATTTACCCCGAGGCTGACTCCCTATCAGAAGTCCAGCCTGTAGTGATTAATACAGAATTTGGCAAACTACAGGCTATAGGCCACATTTGGCCCACAATTTGTTTTCTTTTTTTTTAATTTTATTGAGTTTATTGGTACATTTTAGGGATACAGTACAGTTACATTCATTGTTGGGATCATGTACCTTTACATGGCAAGTCTTGATTCTCGTTTTTTCCCCTTACCTCTGCCCTCCCTTCACCCCACAATTTGTTTTTGTAAGAAAAGTTTTATTGTAACACAACCCAATGAATTGGATGCTTATGTGGCCCTCACAATTTGTATATTAAATCCCCAAATGATGATATTAGGAGGTGAGGTCTGTGGGTGGTGCCCTTAAGAAAGTGATTTCAGAGAGCTTTCTCCCATTCTTTCTGCAAAAGGAGAACACAAGAAAATAAGAATCTAACTCACAAAACACTTTTACCAGATGCCAAAATGCTGGCACCTAGATCTAGGGATTCTAATCTCCAGAACTGTGAGAAATAAATTTCTGTTGTTTATAAGCCACATGATTCCTGTTATTTCATTATAGGATCCTGAAGTAAGACACACATATGTATACATTTGTCTATATGTTCTCCATAGTTGCATTCCTTCTATAATGGCAGAGTTGGGTATCTATGACAGAGACTATAAACTCACAGTTTCTAAAATATTCATTATTTGGCCTTTTAGAGGAAAAGCTTGTTGACCTTTGATCTGATATAATGACCACACTTTCTGTCTGCCGACCCTCTATATCAGAGAACCAGCTTTCTATTACTGTGACAAAATACCTGAGGCAATCAATTTATAAGGATGAAGGGTTTATTTTGGCTCATGGTTTCAGTCCATGGTCACTTGGTCCTCACACTTTTGGACCTGTAGCGAGGCAGAACATCATAGTAGAGAGTACACTGCAGAAGAATCAAAAGAGAGAGAAAGAGAGGAGAGAGAGAGAGAGAGAGAGAGAGAGAGGGAGAGAGAGAGAGAGAGAGGAGGGGAAATGGTCCTAATATCCCATTCAAAGGCACACCCACAATGATCAAATTTCTTTACACTAGTATCTACCTCCTAAAGGTTCCACCACCTGCCAAGAGTGCCACAGGCTGGTGAACAAACCTTTAGGAATACTTAAGGTCCAAAGCATAACAGTAGCCATCCAGCTATGTGCGGGGAAGAAGTGAAGGGCGAGCATTCTGGTAAGCTGAGTGAAATCAGAACTGGTCTCCCGGCCGCCTTCCTGGATCTGTTCAAGGTTGTTATACTGACCCATTTTAGTTTTTATTAAAATGGTTTTAGTATGATTGTCCATCAGAAAACATGGTCATGCTTATGAGAGATTTTTAAAAAGTTATAATTGAGAAACTCAAGTCACTGATGGCTCAGAAATGAGTGAATAATAATGATTTTACAATGGGAGAATGGGTTTTTTAGAAGAAAAAGTTTGGGCTATCATCTGTCATGAATGAAAACAAAACAAAATAAATAGTATTAAAGTGGATGTTATTTATGTTAAAGTGATTTCTTCGGGTTTGATTTTATGTTATGGATTTTTTCTGTAATTTAGGGAAGTGGGTCAGGTACTACCTTTCTTTCTGCCAAGAGGAAAAAGGCCGCATATTCCTAATTATTTTTGTTAATTCATATCATATTGACAGTTTCAAGCCTCATTCTTCATTTTGATAACATATTTGAAAAGTTATTAACAGCCAATTATTTGCTTTCCAATGATACGGGAATATATATTAGACTCAAGAACTCATTAGAGAGTGAACACTGTGAAATTGGATTCTGAATTTCAAAATGGTTGCTTACCTTTCCACTGCTTACAATCACAGTGAACTGTTTCTATGGGTAAAGTTTCCCTTATTTATGGAAATATGTTTGAATTTATAATACAGTGGTGTAGAGTTGTAAAACTATGAGGCAGCAACTGAAAGTTTGAATTGAAATTCCTGTTGGGCACTTGCTTGACAAATGGACACGGAGCATGGATGGCTATCTCAGTAATGGCTGCCGGTCTTGCATGATGGCCAATGCACACAAGGTAACAGCTCCAACGCAACTGGGGAAGGAAGATAAGAAGCAAGACTGTTTTTCCTTGTACATTTTTATAAGCACCATAAAGAAAATAAATAGAGCAGAGAAATAGGGAAAAAAAAAGGGAAGAACCAACTAAAATAGGCCATAGTTGTCGGGGTGAGGAAGAGGCAGGGGCACCAGCAGAGGCCCTAAAGCGTGCATGAACTTGGGACTTCCGGTGACTGGAATAGGGCACAATGCAGTTGGGAAAAGAGGAAGGAGGCGAGGCTAGAGTGCATGTGCAGAGCCTCTGGGGCAGTGTCAAGAGAGAAGAATGTGTTAAGCTTTTATATATTTTTTAAGTGAAAACACAAGATCTCATTATTAAAAGGAAGAGTAACATAAGGATTTTTTTTTTTTCTGGACAAACTTCAATGCATCCTTTGCAGTGCATCATTTCTCATCTATTTATCTCTAACATCTCCAAGGGAAAGGTCAGGATTGTGTAACATGACTCACACTTTTGTGACTAATTATATAACAACGCTACTAGGGTAAAGCATCCAGAGAGAGGAGATAATTTTACTCTTTTCAACCTAGAATTTTCAGTAGACAAAAACAAAAACATTTCAAGTTTTCTCCAAAAACATTGCTATCTCTGCAGATTCTAATTACCGTCCTTTCTCTCTTTTACAAAAGATTCATATCCTAATTTATCACACTAAAGAAAAACATTGTGTATTGCATTCCTGAGTTGCCACAAGAATGAAAAGATTATTAACACACACACACATATGTGTGTGTGTGCGTGTATATATATACATATATATATATATATTTAAATATAAATATACATATATTTAGTTTTCTAGAAGTCTATGTGGTGTGGCAATTTATAACACAAGAATTCTACAGAGAATTACAGCTTCTGAAATATTAGTATTTTGAGATAGCAATGTATGACATTATCACTTAGCACATGTAAAAATATGACCACAGTAGGTATTCCAAGCCAAGTGAAATGTAGAGAATTCTTAACAGAACTGATAAAATATTAATGATCATGATAATTAGTCACACAAAAGTCACACAAAAACCAATTTGTCCTACAGAGTTGGGCAGAAAAGATGGGTCAGGCTTTGGTAGCCCTTCTGTCACTTAAGTAAGTGGACATCTTTTGTTCTGTGGATTACTCTACTTTGAACAGCTGGGTTTTGAAACACTAGATGATTGGCATGTATCCTCTTAATCACTAACCATCAAATGGAATCAATAGAGAAATGTGAAAGGTAGAATTTCAAGTTCTATGGTTTCCACCTGCAATTTCACTGGTAAGTGGGAAAGCCTGGGTTAATTACTTTGAAGATTAAATTGTTCTTACTGTAAAGCTGGTATTGGGAACAGATTATATGTCCTTTAAAGCATGCTTTTCTAGAAGTGTGTGGTCTTGAAAAGAACAAGGTTAAGCATTAGAAGACTTGATCTTGCTAACCTAAAACTAAGTACAACCTTGAACAAGTCACTCAAGCTCTTAAATTGCCAGCTTCCTCATCAGTAAAATGAAAATAAACAAAAAAAGTAGTCTTTTGTTTCCTTTACTGTGTTTTTGAGGTCAAAAGAAAACATTGGGCTCTCTGTGGAGCATTATACATTTACTTTAAGCACTGTATTTCATTTGACAGTGGGAAATCAAAAGAGGACCACGTGATCGCTTTAATGTGGTCAGTGTTTACCCCAGGTCACTCTGAGTCATACCAATTTTGGGAGTCCATGGAACATCTTACTGAGTTACTTTCCTCTCCTTCACCATTCCCTTCCTCTTCCTCTTCTTCTTCTTCCTCTTCCTCCCCCTCCTCCCCCTTCCTCCTTCTTCTTCTTCTCATAACAAATAACCCTCTCATCTCATTCTCTACCAAACCCAAAACCTGGTGGTTATTTTAGATTTTTATTCCTGTTCAACGGCCACATCTAAACCCAACACCAACCCTGTAGGTTCTGTTTGCTTTAGTGCATCATCTAGCCACATATTCTGTTCTCTTTGTGTTGCCTCTGCCTTGATGCGGATTCTTATTTCTTTACCGAGGAATGACTAGCTTGCTAACTCATCTCTGATGAGCTAGCTCTTATCAATGATGGCAGACTAAGCTTCCTAAAGTAGAGACTTAATCAAATAATTTCCTCATTAAGAATTTTCTAATGTTCTCTAGAGCTTTCAAAATGCAGTATTTCAGCACACATGATTTTTAATCTCTAGCACTATATTAATCAAGTCCCATTATCTTACATTCTCTGCAAGTTCTTTACTCTGTTTATATCGATACTGTTTCATGCTTCTGTGAGTTTGCACATGATATTAATACAGTCTAGAAAATTCTTTTCCCTACTGTATACCTGTAGTGCTTGTTCATTCTTCAGACTTTGGCAATATTGCAAACTCCTCCCAGAAACCTTCCGGATACCTATCCCCTCTCTGGACTGATGGACTTCATGTATACCATTACTGTTCTTATTAATCCTGATCCTTGTGCTAATGTTTTCCTATGTATCCCTAGATTCTAACAGGGACTGGTACATTATCTGGCATTCAAAATATTTCTTTTTGAATAGATGAACAAGCCAGGTAAAGTGACCAAGTTAAAATGAGGGTGAGCCCTCAACTAATCTGTCTCATGTTGCTGTACAAAGAAGAAATCTGGACACAGAAAGAGAAACGTCACGGGCCTGCGTGTGCAGGAGGAAGACTGTGTGAGGACCCAGCAGGAAGGTGGTCACCTGGAAGCCACAAGGGGAGTCTTTCACAGAAGCCGAATCTGCTGACACTTTGACCTTGAACTTCCAGTCTCCAAACCTGTGAAAAAATAAATTCTGTTGTTTAGCCCCCTCTACTAGGGCATTTTTATCACCACATCTCAAGAGGAAATTAACAGAGAGGGAAAGAGTAGGAGGTCAATAAAGTCAGAGAGGTAATAGAAGCCCGGGCAGGGGAAATGGCAGACAGTTATGTTATGAGACTCTTGTAAGGATTTACATTTTTATTTAATGAAATGGCCTCCATTGAAGGCTTCGGAGATGAGAACTGATGCACTCTGACTTTCACCTTCTTTAGTTCTGGGAATTGATTTTGCAGCTGTCATAAGATTGTCTCAATTATCAACTTCATAGGAGAGAAAGGGAAGAAAAGCACAGTGAAATGGAGAGAGCATCGAGGATGCTCCTTTGCCTCTATTTTACAGCTGAGAATCCCGAGGATCCAGAAGAGGAAGCAAATTACCCAAGGTAACACAGTAATTGTTCAGCAGTCCCAGAGGTAGGAATCAGAGGTCTGGTGCTCTTCACTACCTTGTGCTTGGAGGGAAATACATTTGGCTTCTCACGTAAAGAATTCAAGTTTGGCTTCCTAATATTTTAAGGAGGCTGCATTTCTTCTTGGGAGGAGCTCTTCACACAGGAGCGAGTTGCAGCAACCCTCTCATACACTGTGGCACTCAGCTGCTCACCGAGATCTCTGTAACCCAAGGAGCTTGAGAGACCAGCAGGGACAAGTGGGAAGTTTTCATGGGCTCTAGTCTCAGGCTGTTTCCACAGATGTCCTTCCTGCTGGATCATTTCATGGATAGAACAATTTTCAGAGATGATAATACGCGGGACAGACTAGGAGAAGGGCCTTCTGGTTCTAGATTAACAGAGATTAGTGTATGCATGTGTGCGTTTTTTATATATATGTGTATATATATATATATATATATATATATATGCATTTGTACACACTTTGTATATATACAAAATAGAAAATATCAAGTATATAGATAATAAAACTTCCTTAAAGTGTTAACATGGTCAACACCATTTATAGGCATCGGAGCATAGAGATCTGAATTCAAATCACAACTCCATCTCTACACAAACTTGGAGAACTTAACTGGATTTCAGGGAGATACAGTCTCTTCATTTGAAGTATAGGATAATAATCATGACTAACTCATAAAATTGTGACAAGATTAGAAAAGGTATTGGGCATAAAAACAAGAAAATAACTCCTGGGTTACAGTAAATGTTCGATAAAAGTATCTTTTATTTTTATCGTTTTTCCTTTTGCTTATTTTGGATTTAATATTCTCTTCTTTTTTTAGTTTCCTAAGGAAACTAAGGTCATTGATTTGAAATCCTTTTTCTTCCTTAATGTAAACATTTATTTAATGCCATAAACTCTGGGGACTGTTTTAGTTTCATTCCACAAATTTTTCTATGTTGTGTTTTTGTTTCTATTCTAGTCAAAACGTTTCTAATATCTTTTGTGATTTTCTTCTTGACCTCTGGTTCAGTTTCCAAATATTTGAAGTATTTTGCAGATTTATTTCTGTTGCTGAATTCTTTTTAATTCTCTTAAGGTTCAGAGAACTTACTTCATATAATATTCACCCTCCTTAATTGACTGAGACTTGTTTTATGACCAAAAATATTATATTTAGCTTATTGAATGAGGTAAGCGTGCTTGAAAAAAAATGTGTGTGGCTATTGGATGGAGGGTTGTATAAACTTTAACTAGGTCAAATGGTTGATACTATTGTTAAAATCGCCTATATGTTCACTGATTTTCTGACTACTCTTGTTATCACTTCCTGTGAGGAAGGGGCCAGGCTCCTAAGTATCAGAACTATAAAATGTTATATTATTTTATAGCACTTCGTCTTCCTTTTGATTGGTGCTTGCATGACATAACCTTTGCTGTTCTTTTATTGTCAGTTTTAAAAATCAATATGTTAAGTGGTGCCTTTCAGTGAATGATCAGTTGGGTGCGTTCTCTTAATCCAGTCAAGTAATACCTATAATTCAGTTCAAGTGTCCAGACCTTTAGAAAAGTAGTTATTGATATTACTGATTTTATATCTTCCATGCCACTATTTAATTTCTAGTTGTTGATCTTCTATGCTTCTTTATTCTTTCCTTATTTTTAAAACTTAGGTAGGGCAGGGACAAGGGGAAAAATGAGAATCAAGACCTATTATGTAAAGGTACAAAATCCCAATGATGAATGTAATTGTATTGTATACCTAGATTGTACCAATAACCTCAATAAAAAGGAAAAAAAAACAGGTAAATTTTTTTATTACTGAACTTTAATTTTTATTGGCTTATTAGCCATCACTCATTTATATTTTGGCAATAGCTATTTTGGTGTTTAAGGTATACACCTCTTAATTTGTCACAGTTCACCTTCAATTAATATACTACTTCACACATGATGTAAGAACATTACATCATTACACATAGATCTGTTTTCCCTTTCAACTTTTGTGCTAATACAGCCGTACTGTTTATTTCTACATAAGACAGAGTCCAGAATACACCTGTATTTTTTTTCTTGAAGAATTATTCATCTTTTAAAGAAATTAGAAAACGATGTTTTATATCATAATTATTATATATATTTATTCTATTATATATTTTTGTAATTTGGTTTTTTTTTGTACTTATTTTTTTTCTCTCATTGAGTTTACTGGTACACTTTAGGTATACAGTACAGTTACATTCATCATTGGGATCTTGTAGGTTTACATGACAGGTCTTGGTTCTCATTTTTTCCCTTTGTCCCTGCCCTCCCTTCACCTCTTCCTCCCCTCCCAATTTACAAACACTTTATTTCCATTTTTTCATTTTCTCATATTTTTTTCTTTTCCCTCATTACCTTTCCCCTACCTTTCCCACTTTCCCCTCACCTTTAGCCCTTTTCTTCCTATTTCACATTGTCAGTTATCTCATTAGGATCTTATGTACTATTATAGTTTTTCACACCAGAGAAACTACTTGGTATTTTTTCCTGGATTTATGGGTTTTGTTAGATGTATCTGAGTAATGCTAGTTTTCTGTTGCTTCTGTTTTATTTCTTGGTGTACAGTTAAGTTACATGGAAACAGTCAGATCCTGTCAAATAAACTCTGTTAGGATGGGTCCAGAACAGTTATTAGTCTAGAGTTCATTCACTCCCATGGCTGTGATAGTGTCCTCCAAGGATTAGTACCGCTAGGTGGGTAGCCACTGTTTATTGAAGCACAAGATTTTTCCCTTCTTGCTTTTGGGATGGAAACTTAGTCCAAGCCTGGTGTGAGCTCCAGCAGTTTTCCAACTATTCCTTTCTGATGTTTCTTTTCTGAGCCTCAGGTTGTCGCCTCTCATGATTTTGCAGATCAAAACTCAAGCCAGTGAGTTGAAAAGACCCTTCCATACATTTATCTGCAGAGCTCTACCTCTTTCTTTGTGCAGCTTTGTTTTTTTTCCAGTACTCCTCAAATTCTATCTTCCTCACCTCTCTAATCCTCTACCTCTATCTCCTCCATGCAAGAATGGTTAGCTACATGTAAGTCTCCCCCAGCCCACTCCTACAAGCAATCAGCTAGTAAAAGCACAGGGTTTTTAGGTGAAAAAGTCATTCTGGTTTGTCCAGGACTTTTCTACTCTTAGCACTAAAAGGTTCTTGTTCTGGAAACCTCCTAAGTCCCAGGCAAACTGAGATCTCCAAGATAGTTGGTAACGAACGCTATGTCATATTGTTGTTTCCTCTTATTTAGGGATCATGGTGCTATATTATCTTTGGTTCACATCTAGGAAAACATATTTGTAATCTTCTGTTTTCTGATTATTTCTAAATTATTCTATTGCTTCAATTTAGCTGGAAATCAATGACCTGATTTATTTTTATTTTTTAAGGCTATTTGTTCCAAAAGAAAAAAAATCAACTGGAAAAGACAGAATAAAGGTAGAAAGACTAACTGATACCTATTACTCTGCTCTTAGCTGAGGGTGACCTAGAAATCAGTAGTGATATATATGGTCAAAAAAGTTAGAAGGAGTTTAGAAATATTTGAGAAATAATTTCAATAAATCCAAGCCCGAAAAGCAGTTTGCTATAGTTGATCTTAAGTGGTCCCTGAAGACCCATGTAGTTGGTGTTTGCATGGCTTTGTTGAGAGTGCTCGGCCCATTAAGAGGTGAGACCATGGGGTAATTGGGGGCATGGCTTAGCAGAGATCAGCGGAACCTCACCTCCTTTCTTTCCATTTCATCCCTGGCCATATGATGAAGAGTTTTGCTCTGACAAACATTCTCAGTCAGGAAATGCTTCTTTCCCAGAGGCATAAATACAACTTGGACCAGTGGGTCATAGACTGGAGACTTCAAAACTGAGAGTCAAAATAAACTTTTTCTTCTTGTAAATTGACTATCTCAGATATTTATTGCGGTGATGACAAGCTAACATACAACTCATAAAGTAGTGTTTAGGTTGATTTGAGGAATTCAAGTAATTATGCATTGAACCACTTGTTGTGATACATCCTTTGTATCCTCACCACGTGGGACCATAGATGAGATCCTTAGACCTAGGGTCCACATCTATTGGACAGAGAATCTAGTAATTGGGGAGGAACTTGGTAGAGTGGAGTTAACAATTCATAGAGGGAGCAGAGGAAATGATTGCATTTCAGGATACAGAGGCTGGGACATTTGAGACTCTCCTAGGACTAGAAATTCCTACTGAACCTGTGTTGACCAGTACGTAAGAGTAACTACTTACATGTCTAGGGCCACTGAACCATCTCCTTTGACATCTGATATATTCACAGCTACTCGGTCAAGATCAAAGTCCTTGCTAATCTACATTATGTAGAAAGCTAGACATCATCATCATCCCAGGGTACAGGGAAAAATGTTTTATTTGGGTCCTATATATTTTTCTTCACATCATGTATCGAAATTTACATGCCATAGTTAACTAGAAATACACCCATTTATTGGGAATAGAGGAGCTCCACTGCATATAAAACTCTCAGATGAGAATATATTTTAGGAAATTTTATTTCTTAAGGTAGAGGAATTCCTGTGACTTAGTATAGGCCTCTCTTCCTTCCACAAGATCTTGGATTTGTCCTGTTTTGAGGAGGGTATGTGTGTATGCATGTTTGTATACCATGTGTACTTGTGTGTTATCTAGGTGAAGAAGAGAACAAGAGCCCCAAACTGTCCAGCAATAATCAACAACACAGCAGAAATCTGTCAAAAGACCTCCCAGTAAATCCAAACCAATCAAAATGCCTGATGTCAGGGCCCTTCTGAGATAAGAAGAGGAGAAAAAGTGGCGATTTCATGTCTAATAAAGGGAGAGGAGTCAAACCTAAAGAAGTCAAAAAAAAGGTGAATGACTTAGACTTTTATCGAGTATTTTAAAATCCTTATCTAAAACTGATCAAGGATATAAAGGACTAAGGAAACTAAATCTCTTTTGTTATACTTGGTTGTGACCCCCCCTTTTACATTTTACAGAAGCACATCCCTTTCATATGACAACTTCTTCCTCAGGTGATTTGTATTTTTTTGACAAGTAGTTTTGCAGTGTCGTAAATCTGGAAAATGGCATAAAATAGATCTCTCCAAAGAGAATTGCAGATTAAGAATTTGGCAGTAAATAAACAATTCATTAAGTTAAGACTTATAGTGCAGACCACATCTACTATATTCAATTGATCCCCAACACTCATCCCTACCCTTGCATATGGCAGATGTCCAACAAATATTATTTGAATGAAATCCTAGAGTTTTAAGAATAATAACATCCCATGGACAAATTAGTTTAAAATTGTTACATGAGGCATTCCTTTTCATAGATTCACAATGCACATTAACCTATGAAAGTCTCTAAAAAGCCCTATAGTAATGATATCTATGTATTTTTTTACTAAGTTGTTCACCAGTATCTTTGACCATGGAACTGGTTTCTAGAGAACATCTATTAATATCTTGCAGAAATAGTTCCATAACCTAATCATATATTTGAAGTAGCAAAGCTGATCTTAAAAATAAAGATTTTAAAAGATGACACTGATATCACATTATACTCTTATAGAATTGAATTCACACATTTTATCCATTTAAATTGAAATGGTTTAAAATATGAGTTAGATTGTGTTGCAAGTTGAAAAACATTTACATTGTACTCCTATTCCTTTAAACCTGATATTTTGACTACTTTCCCCTAATCCCCAGGTTCTACTACACAGTAAAATTCTGGATAAGTCTCTGTTGGCATTTCTGATTACCAATTGAAAAATATCTTTTTTTCCAAGGTAGTAAAAAGTCTAGTTCACAGTTTGATCCATGTAAACTTCAGCTTTGTCTCATCCGCAGCTGTTATCACTCGGGTTGAAAACCCAAGGAGAGAAAGAGGAGTCAAGCTGGTTTCCTCCTTTCTCCTCTTTCCATCTGCCCCTCCTCCCCTAGCTGAAATATCTGTCCTCCCCAGAGATAGAGGGATATGGTGGAGCAAGGGAAGGTGGCAAGGTGGAATAAGAAGTTCTCACCCGAGCAGTACAGTTATAATTTCTCCTTGGGATTGTTTGAGCCTAGTGGACTTACCAATGGATTTTTTTACTAGTGGGATATTTTGTTGAGATTTTTAAAAGGTATTTCTCTTTTTTTAAAGATCTCTCTCTCTCTCTCTCTCTCTCTCTCTCTCTCTGTGTGACACACACACACATACACACACACACACACACAGGTGCACGCACACAAAACTATTCCCTTGACTCCATTCTGCCTTCTTAGTTGAGTTACTTATGATTTCTCCAGTATCCGCTTGTTATGGTACCTGACCCATCTTTCCAGACAATTTCTCCAAAGATGACTCAATCTACCCCTTTTGAGTAAAGTCCTTATTAGCCCCACCAAGTTTTGGAAGTGTTGATTATTTACAACAGAGCCATGCTCCAGACAATAGGCAAGGACTAATCTGTCACCATCACTATGTTTTCAGGTTTGAGTCACACATCAGAACTTCTGTTGCCAAAAGTCCAGCAAACAGATGTGAAGTTTTGCAGGTGACCCACAGAAGTGTTCTCCCTTGGCTCATGTTAAAGAAGAAAGACACCTATCTAGGGAGGGGTGAGACTGAAGATTCATACAGAATCAGCAATGCCTTCTGAGGAAGTCCTTAGTGTCAGCTTTTGAGTCTCTTTGGACAGGCTGAGGTTGCCAATGTGGTGTCATGGGTAGAACCACTTTCAAGTTTTCTTCCCAGGTCCACTTCACTCTAGAGGGAAGGCTTCCTTAGTGCCAGCTGTGTGGGGCCTCTTCTGCACACCTAGACAAGAGGAAATGCACCCCTGAAAATCCCTTTGTACATGATTTAATATACTCAATCTGCACTCATGGCTTTATGAAAAATATAATAAATAGCAAGAGGAACCGCAGATGAAATAACAACTAGCCATGGACGGAACCACTTGGTCTTAATCATGTTACTTAAAATGCATAAGGCTTACGAAATAAGGAAGAAAAAAACTGAAAGTATTACTTTTCTGCATCATTTATTAGCTTCATATGATGGGTTTTACAGCCATTAGAATTCTGACAGAGATTAAACTACACTTGCGAAAGACTTACTTTGCTCTATTGCCCAGTTCATTGCCATCAGATGACAAATGAATTTCTTCAAAAATACTTCTCTGTGCTTGGGCTTGTACTTGTCATTTTGTTATGTTTGGCTTTTACTACAATATCCATTTTTCCCATTGTCTCTTTTTAGCTGGATCTTAATGAGCCCAAGACATTAAGGCCACTAGCAATGATAATGGAGAGTCAAGAGTCTCATTAAAAAAGAAAAAAAAAGAAAAGGAAATAGCAATTCATATTGACCATGAATTCTCTAATCTACATTCAGAAATTGATTGCGTATTTTAGTACATTAAAACTCACAGCTCCCTGAATTCTTGAATTTTCTCACAATACTGTAATACAGAGTTCCTCAGTAATGGTTGCATGTTAAAATAACTGGAGGAGCATTTAAACTTCCTAATGCTTATGCTGAAACCCTCTCTATTAGATCAGAATTGTTGTGTTTCTACCAAAGTGCGGTCAGCATTGAGTGTCGCTATCGATACCCTTGGTCTGGAATGTCATTTTTACTCTTTCATAGCAGAACACTTATTAAAGCCCTTATGAAACCTCCTCTCCATCTACTGTAAAGAAAACATGGGCCGGGGATTTAGCTCAGCGGTTCGGTGGCCTGCCTCGCAAGCGAGCTCTAGGACCCGAGTTCGATTGCTGGCACCAAAAAAAAAAGCTGAAAAGTATATTGTTTAGACTGTATGCTTACTTTTGCCTACCCAGTATCTCTGTAAAAGTTAGACCCACCATTCAAAACATCAGCAGTCCTGGCAGGCATAGTTGCATAAATGTGTAAATCCCAAAAATTCTGGGAGGTTGAGGGAGGAGGATTCCAAATTTCCAAGTTCAAGCCTAGCCTGGGCAATTTAGCAAGAGCTTGTCACCAAAGAGAAAAAAAAAGGAGGTAGGATGGGGGTGTGTGCTTGAGATGTAGCTCAGTGTGTAAATGTAGCTATGGGTTCAGTCCCTATCCTGGGGGAAAAAATCAGGAGTCCTAGTGACAAAAGTCTCAGTATTTGGTTTCTCTTGAAAACTCAGCAATTCTGTTGACAGTATCTTACTTCTCTGCACGACAAGCAGCTGGTGCTGGTAGCCCCTGGCCCCAACTTGAGTGGGCTTCCATTTTGCTCTCTGGCCTCATCCACCTGGGATCCCAGCCTGGCCCCCACAAGCAGAGTTCTGAACACCTGCTGTTGTCTGCATTTAGAGCAGTCTGTCAAAGCTCCCTTTGGCTCTTCCATTTCCAACGCAGCAGACTCCAACTTGTGCCAAAAAGCCTTCTTTGATCTGAATGACTCAAGCCATCCCTTCACCCCTGGATTGTTTAAAAGGTTATCAGGTTCCTCTTTTCATTCTCTACCCGCCTCCACCTCAGAGTTTGTTCTGTTCCTTTGCTTTTAAAATGAAAACAAAGCATGACTATACATCTATTCTCCAAAGACTGCAGTTCCTGAAGGCTGAGAGCCAGACGCCTGATTTGTTTTCCATCTAGACCAAGGCACACAGAGAAAGTCAAGGCGAGGCCATTCTGCTTTTGACCTTCCTAGGGCTGAACACACAGCTAGTCAACAGTGGAGCTCAAAACAGAATGCAGGATTTTCAAATCATTGTTCTGCTCGCTGGCCTGTGCTTCCTCCCATAAGGACTTGGTTAAGCAACGTCCTGTTTTGCAAAAGCAGAAATCATAATATACGTATGAGAAACTGGACGCAGAAGAGACGTGGCCCCACCCTTGGGAAAGATGCATTGCAGCCCAAAGCAGGGTGACTTTGTTTCTAGTGCTGTAGCTGCTAAATTGGATGCACTCGAAATCTGTGTGTTGGATCATGTAATGCGTGGTGTTCTGACCAAGTTTGCACTGGGTGCCAAGAATGTCTTTTCCTGACAACTCACAGAAAGAAAATTTAGAACACTAGGAAGGTTATCTGACAAAGACAGACCTGAATACAAAGATGACGGGGGACCTGGGATCTGGGTGCTGGTTTTCAGGATAGGATTGACAGTGTTCTGAGGATTGGTCACGCTGTCATTCTTCACGCAGGTATGTGCATGGCCCACAGAAGGCAGATCTACACAGCAAGAGGTATCAGAGGCCAACGGAAGTAGAGAGAAGAATGTCTAATAAAGGAACTTTGATTTCAGAGTAAACAAAAAACGGATTGAAATCCATGACACACATGCATTGGCCAGGGTGGCATCCAGTGTGTCCAGGGAACAAAGGAAAGGTTGGGGTTTTTAGAAGGACAGAGAAATCTACATGGAAATCTTCATTGGTACTTTGGGTGCTGGTGAGAGCTGGCAAGTTCTGATGGGTGGATAGGGAGGATGTTATATAAAGCTAGTTTTAAGGTTATAGTTGGCAGTTCCATTGTCAATTGCTAAGAGAAAATAGTCTTAAAGATAAGGCCAGCCATTGTTTTGGATTGCTTCTGGAGAGTAGTTCCTGGAGCAGACGTCCGTGACCTTAGTGTTTCCTGTTCTTCCACCTGGACCCTTGACTCAGTCTTAGGAGGGTGTGGTGGACACTTGGTGTAAGGACTCTTCTCTCTGATACTTCCTGAGTTGGTGTACAGTAAGCTTCTTGAGAGCATGGCACTCAGTTCTCATTGCTGTTGTCCCCTCGTTTACACAGCTCAGCCCAGGGAGACAGCGAAGCAGAACCTAGAACCAGACTTCAGAGTCTGAGGCCGGGCTCTGTGACCTCCCAGCTACAAGGTGTGGGAAAAGTAAGTTTTTGTCTCTGTGTCTCAATTTGCTCACCAGTAAAACAGAGATAGTAATGACAGTTCTTACTTCAAAAAGTAATTATAAAAATGTAAATGTTACCAATTGTGAAGTGTTTAGGAAAATACTTAGTCCCTAATAGCCATTCATTATGTTTAGTTAGAGGCAATCAGCACACATTTTATGAATAATTATTGTAGCTAACAATGTAGGATACTTGGAATAGAGAGGATGACTTGTTAAGCGCTTTAGGTAGATCATCCCACTTAATTCTAAAAATAGATGCATGAAATCTTTAATCCTATTGCTCCATATTACAGAGAAGGCAACTGAGGCACAGGAAGATCAAGTAACTCACTCAAGGTTTCACAACAGATGTGACAGGGGGAGGATAACTGTAAGTTCTGACACTACACCTTTGATCACTATTCTGCCAATTAAGCTCTTATTTCCTAGGATGAGCTTTAAGGTAAAAGGCAAAAGCTGTTTTATGATGGTCTTATGAGGCTTAAATATAATCATTTGTTGATATTTTGAAAGATATATATTAATAAACACATGAGAAATCCTACAGTCATTAGCTTCATTTAGCATCTCAAGAAGTGATAAAAATAATAATTAGCCTTGGGAACCAAGGAACAAGTAAAACCAGTCATTTTGACACACCAAAGTATAATTTGATATGTGTGTGTCAGTCACCTACTCAAAACCACAGCCATTGAATAAATTAATAAAACATTGTGCTGAGAACTGGAGCACCATGCTCTTTTGCTTTGTTGCTTGCAATTCTTAAAACATGCTTAGGTGAGATGGTTTTATCTTCTCAGATATTAGTTGGAGTATTCTAGTGTCCTGCAAATCAAACCGGACTTGAGTCTGGGAGACGAAATTTCTACTTCCGGCTTCTCTACTAAGTAATTTCCCTGAGCTTCCACAGGAAGTTTCTTAATATGCCTGGGCCTCAGATTTCTCTGACTTAAATATAGCTTTGGATTGTTTTATATATGGATTATATCACATATGAATTATATTTTCTATTGATTATAAAATTTTTAGTACCTTTAAATGTCTTTCCTTTCCCTCTTGGGAATTTTCTTATGAAGTGCACTTGCGTCATTCACACCCCTACGTATATATTTTAATTTTCAGAAATCATATTGTTTCTTTCTTTCTTTTTTTTTTTTTTTTTTTTTTTTTTTTGGACCAGGGATTGAACTCAGGACCTTGTGCTTGCAAGACAGGTGTGGTGCCCACTCAGCCAAATCTCTGGCTCAGAAATCATATTGTTTTACAATTAAATCATACATTAAATTTAATCATTTCCTTTTTCCTTCTCCTCATCCTCCTTCTCCTTCTCTTCCTTCCTCTTTTTCCCCTGTAATGTTGTGGATAAGTTGATCTTATATCTTAAAATGAAAGCAAAAACAAATAAACAAACAAACCAAAACCAAATCAAACACAAACAGTGCAATCACCACTCCCACAATTATGAACCAAAGCCACTCTAGAGGCTTGCTTGATGGATTAGTGGACTCGCTTACCGAAAATGAGAGGAAAGGCATCTAAACTGTTTCTTTTACATTTTTTTCCTGTTAGTAAATTCAATTTTTTTCTCCTTGAGTTTCTTGGTACATTTTAGGTATACAGTACAGTTACATTCATCATTGGGATCTTGTACCTTTACATGACAGGTCTTGGTTCTCATGTTTCTCTGCCTTCCCTTTACCCCCTCCTCCCTTCCCTATTTACAAAAATTTCCATTTTCATTTTCTCATATTTTTTATTTTCCCTTATTTCCTTTCCCCTACCCTTCCCACTTCCCCTACACCTTAGCCCTTTTCTTCCTATTTCACATTGTCAATTAATTATACTATTAGGACCTTATTTACAATTATAGTTTTTCACACCCAAGAAACTATTCAGTATTTACACGTGTGACTTATTTATTTCACTTAAGAGTACAACCTCCATATACATCTATTTTCCTATGAATGACTCTAATTTCTCATTCTTTATGGCTGAGTAGTATTTAATTTTATAGAAAAATCACATCTTTATCCAGTCTCCAGTTGATGGGCAAATGGGCTGTTTCCAAGTTTTAGCTATTACAAACTGTGCCACTATAAACATGGGTGTGCATATATCACTGTCTTTTTAATTTTTTTTACAGTCCAGACCCTCTTTCAGAGAATAAATTATATTTTATCTGTAGCAGTTACGATACCCTCATTTCCCCTGCCAAGAATGACAGCTCTGTATCAGCAGCGGCATAATATTTTCTAAATTAAAATGTTTCCATGAGTTTGACAATGCAATCATCTGCACGTACCAACGGTGAATCTGTGAGTCACTTTTTTGTAGTTGGCTGAGAAGATTAGAGGACCCCTCCTGACTGTGGGCATAAGCAAGTGGAAGAACAGCTGGCCTTTGTTTCACAGAACCACAGGGTAAAGGTTTGCTCATGGGCAGAGTTTCCTGTTTGCAATGTCTGCAACCAAGGGAGGTGACAACAGCTGGGAAGGTTTCATTGAAGGGGAGAGACATCTTGCTGGTTGAGCTGGAAGAAAAGTAAGATCCACTCTGCAGTTGATGTTTTGGTACCTCAGATGCACGTAACATGGATTATATTATTACCCTGCTAGCAAGCCTTGAATGACTCTCCTTTGCTGGCCAAGGGTGGCCACATGTGTGGCCAAAAACTACACATTTTAGCACTGTAATTCTACCCAGAAATTCTTGCAGTTCCATGAACTCTTCTTGTTTCTACGTGCTTGGAATGACTTTCCCAAAGCTTCACCTGGCAATTCCATCTTTGAAATTCCAAGACAGCTCAAAAATCGTCTTCCCTGAGTAGCCTTGTGTACCTTATTAATGAGACTAGGTGCCTCTTCTTTGTATTCCCAATCATTCTATAATCTCTTCTGCCCGAAGAATTGTCCAGTGTGGCTGCACCTGGAAAGCTGTCAACACCATCAATGCACAGACCCTGCTCACAAAGCTTTTGATCTCTTTGCTATGGGTCGAGGCTGGGTGTCTCTATCCCATGTACCCAGATTATCCCAATATGAAACTCTGCTCACTTCTGAGAACCACTGCTTTATCTTGAACCTTACAACATATAGTATGGAAAGTTTTGTGTTTATCTTCCCCAAGCTTAAGTTTCTTGAGAAATGGAATCATGTTGTATAGAAATACATAGTCCTTGAGATTTAAAAATGTCAAGTACGAGAAAGTGTTCAATAGGCAGTTCATGAGTGAAGAAAGAATGGATGAGTGAATGAAGATATAATACATATTCTTACCCCTCACCCACCTCTATTCAAAAACTCTCTTATGTTCACGTCGTTGTTAGAGCTTATGAAAGACATCAGAATCAATGTGGACTCGAGTGTTTGGGGATGAAGGAGGTAGTCTAAGAGAAGAGTCTGGGAAATCAAGTAAAACACAGCCTAAAAGAAACCAGGGAAATTTTGAATAAATTAAGAGCAGGTGCTGAGAAAAATAGAATCATGAAATCTGACCTCAGCAAAAACTTTGGGAAAGAGACTAAGACAAGAAATTCTGGGCTAGAGATGAAGACCAGGAGCATTAGCTCCAAGTGAACTTTAGCTTCCACTTACCCAAGATAGACATGCGAGTTACTCAGAAGAGATTTCCTTAGAGACCTAGAGTCTGGGGCCTCGAGATAAAGATTTTGAGGGAGCCAGAGGAGAATCAGCTGAACAGGATTCTACCTGAAGCATCACAAGACCCCAGTGTGCTCTCTTTGCTCTGTGAATCTGCGTTTGGGGGTCAGAGCATGTGCTAAGTGGTTTATATATTTTCTCCTATTTATTGTGCAAAATTAGGCTTATGATACAGTGTTTAGTATCCTCAACTAGACAGATGAGAACAGTGAAGTTAAGAGGAATTGAGTAATTGTCCCAAATTACCTGCTGTATATGTGGGGACCTTCTCAATGGAAGTAAGCATCACTGACCAGGGAGAGAAGTTCTGAGAGCAGATGGAGGGCCAGGCAGGGGTTGCCGATTATATAGCTAAAAAGAGGGATTTGCTCCTCATGTCTAGCAGTGAACCAGGAGACAGCACGTGAAGGAAACTGTGGCCATGGTTGCCTTACTGTTTTCACTCTAAAAGCTTCTACTTGTCTGATCCTAGACCACTAAGTGGCCTTGAAGAGTGAGGACAAAGCCATCTTCACATCTGGACTCTTAGTGAAAGTGTTTTATGGAGACAGAAGCCCCTTCTCAGAGATGGAAGGATGGATAAGAATATGTAAAATCCAGTAAGTCTGTAATACAGAAGAACATTTGTGAATAAGGCCTGTGCTGTTATTAAAAATAAATAGTGAGCTTTCACTATATTATTCCCATAATATACAAATTTAATGTCAAAATTTTTGTCTTGAAATTTTGGTTTGCCATGTTAAGGGGAATTCCCTCTTCCTGGACCTCTCTGTTGTGTGTTTCTAGTTCATGTTCAGGCGAGCTTGTCTTCTTATCTTAATAAACATTTAGTTTCCCAGACAAAGTCTAATCTAATTATTCATCCAGCCAGTCAGTTCAGTCTGTCTACTTTAAGGTGCGAGGAAGTTGCCTGAAGATTTTAGTCCACTAAAAATTAGCTTTCCTTATTAGCCCCTTGTTATGACTAGTTTACCTGGAGTAGCTAATGTGGTCACAGCCTTGAGATCAAGCACATGGGAACTACTGGCCTTTCCCCTAACCCCTAACTGGCTTTTCCCCTAAGGCACAATCCCTGTCTGGGGAGCCTACAGTACCCTTGCTATAACAGATGCCAGGAATACGTTGGTCTTTGGGAGATTGCTTGGTCTTACTGAGAAATAAACTGTAAACTGAACTCAGTTTGATCTAATTGAAATGTTGATGCTGCCATCTGCAAAACAACAACAACAACAAAAACCCCACAAACAAACAAACAAAAATTTCTTGGACCAAGGAAAGTCTAGCACATAGTGGTTTCCTTCCTCACCCAGCTCTATTAAAAAGCAGTGTATTCTTCTTTGGGCATTTCTATTGTCTAGTTATACATATATTCTGTCCATCACACATATGCAAACATGCACATAGATTTTATGGATTTTACTGCTCCCTGCTTTTGGTTCTCTAATAAGGATGTCAAATACAGCTTATGAGCAGCCTGTATTTCATGGAGATTTATTATCTTACCTTTCCTTAGAATGTGGATAGTATATTACCCCTGGCTTTGTGACTTGTGAAAAAATACGTCCCTTCTCTATCAGTCTGGGTCTTCTGATAACAAGTCAGGACGAGCTCCTGCTAAATAATAAAAGAGGAGGTAGCTTCCACAGACATTTACAACTATGTATTTCAAAAATTTGGTTGGGCAATCTTGACCTCATTTTCAAGACAGATGCAGTGTGTGTCATGGGAAGGTTTCTCTGGAGGTGAGGAGCGTAATTGGCAGTGTCTGATCTTGGCTCCTTCACTCATCCCTGCTGGTCCTGCTTTTCCCTCTGTGAAAGGGAGATAGTGTCACACGACAGCTACCATTCATTCACACCTACAGCCCTGTGTCCAGCTCCTGCTGATTTATAGGAAAATAAGTTGACTTGCCAGAAGATAAAAAGATATTAAATGGCAAATATTTCACAATGGAACTAGTCTTTTTCTCTTCTTATTCTCTTTTCTGTCTAGGTTGTGAAATTATTTAATGATTACTTTTCATCACATACTTAATCCCCTAAAAAATATCTCTCATTATGTAAATGCATATGGTCTGTTTCCCTGTAGCAATGACTCATTTTATTCATGGGAATCGGGTCTTTGCTAAAGCCCAGTAAGGTAAGAGAGGGTGCCTGTTAGTAGACTTTGTTTTCTTCTCTGGTCAAAAGTTTTCTTATGCGTAAGGCCCAGTCATTGTCAATCTATTGTCTTCTCCTAGGGGAGAATTACCAAGGAGGATTAAGGTCCAAACATAAGTACCATGTGTCAGGAGAATGGAGGAAAAAAAGGACAAGAATATTTATGTATTTATCAGATGTCTTGGTTCAGGTTGGTATAACAAAATACCATGGGCTGGGTGACTTTAACAGCAAACATTTATTTCTCATGTTTCCGGGAGCAAGAAGTCTAAGATCAGAGAGCTGGTGTAAGATTCTTGGTGAAGGCCCTTTTGGTTATATCTTGACATTTCCTTCAGAAGGGCAGAGGGAGAGAAGAGAAAAGTGGGTGGGGGGGGAGAAGAGGTGAAGGAGGGGGAAAGAGAAAGAGGGGAGAAGAATTTGGGGGGAATAAACATTCAGTAAATAGCAGTAAGAGCAGACAAAACACAATATATTCTTCTTATTTTGCTACTACATTGTTTGTGTTAAGCTTGTGTTAATTCATCTTGTGTAATTATCTTATACCTTTTATTTTACATGTATCGTCTCCCTCCTGATCATGTCCTAAACCTCTTGCTTAGCTAAGAAAATATAGCCTCAAAGATCTCGGCCTTATTAATGATTTATCCACGGTCTTCTAAGCCCCTGGCTACAAACCATGCTTCATTTTATTTTTGTGGTGAAGACTTCCAGGGTCCTCCAAATGTGCCTTTAGTGGGAAAAGAAAAATTGTTTCAGGATGTGGGAGAAACCGCTACTGGTTGGTACCACTGAGGCAAGTCTGTACTTGCAAATTTCAAGGAGAGATGCCTCAATGAAGTTGGAACTAAATAAGAAAATTAGGTATCCCACAACAAGAGGAGTTTAAATTCTTTTCCCAGGCAGGTAAAATCACAGAAGTCAGATGTGATATGAGATGTAACAGTAACGGATACCATGGATTGAACTCATAATGCTGCTTTGGTTGTGAAATGTACTTCATAGGTATTATCTCACTGACTAAATGATGGCCCGTGAAACAATTACCACCTTTGTAGACAGTCATTGACATTGAGACTTGCAGAGATGCAAGTTGGGAAGATGGGTATATGAATGTATCTTAATCTAAAAGAAATTACTATACAGTGTGTCCCTACTGCAGGTACAAAAGGACTCAAGGAGTTCTTTTTTTCTGCTGGGTCTCACCATTGTGAATATAGAATGTCCTCAGCTGAGAACCACAGTTGTAAGGAAGGCCAAGACATTTAAAAGACAAGAAGGAAAGGGGGAAAGTCCCTCTCTTTAAACAATAGAACATTCTCCATAATTATTCAGAGACAACAGAACTGGGAAGACATCAGGAATAGGACTACCAAGAGACCTCCAGAAACTACCTCCCTTGCAGTATTTCCCTGGAAGGTCACTTGTTTAGTTTGTTGCAAAAACAATGAAAAATAATGAGATCTATCAAACTAGACTGATTAGAAGAGAAAAGATTACTAAGAATGGATTGTTTTCAGCCAACTACAGCACAAGAAAGCCAAATCTAGCTGACTGTCATTAAGGAAATACGTGCACACACTGTCCTTGGATTCCACAATGACAACATGTGAGCAGTTAGTCATTTGCAGCCTGAGTCACTAAAAGCTCAGCTTATTTTTTTTTATCATGGCTTCCACTTCTTACCAAGAGCTGATTAGGATAGCGGATTTTTTTCCTGGGAATAGAGTGAATTTAAAATATGTAATGACCTGGTATCAGTCTATTGGGAGACAAGGTCACAGATAGGAAATGAATCAGAGTTGGCAAAAGACCTGGCCACTTACGTCACAGCTGTGTGTGATGAAGGGCAGCCAGCCACTGAAGTCCGTGGAGTCCTGTAGAATGGATGAAAGCTGTGTGGTGTCAGAATGCAAATATTGAAGCTATAGCCCCCAATGCGATATCATATAGAGTTTGTACAACACCCAGTGTGATGGCATATAAAGTTTGAACATAATTCTACTTAGGTGAAGTTATGAGAATAGGGCCCTCATTATAGGAAGAGAAAGAGAGAACAAAGATCTCTCTCTACCAAGTAGGGATACAGCAAGAAAATGGCTGTGTGCAAGTCAGCAGGGACCCTTCATCACAACCTGACCATGATCTTTTTTTTTTTTTTTTTTTTGGTACTGGGCATTGAACTCAGGTCCTGGCCCTTGCAAGGCAGGCCACCGAACTGCTGAGCTAAATCCCTGGCCCCAGCATGATCTTAATTGTCTTAACCTCTTAAACTCTGGGGAATAAGTGTAAGTTATTTTAGCCACATTTCGTACAGGGTATCTTTTTTAATAGTAGCCTAAGGTGAATAACATAGACTGGTCTTGAAATATTTGGCAGCTCATTCCTGTCTGATCACCATCACTCACATCACTGTCTCAAAACAGTAGAAACAAGAGTCTCTGTTTATACTAATTTCGAAACAACCTCCTCCCCAACTTCCTGCTCACCAATAATGCTTGCAGGCAATTTGAAAGGTGGTGGGAAACAAATTCATTTATTCATTTTTCAAGTATGTGTTGAAAACTAATTGATATGCCAGCCATTTGGAGAGTCTGGTATAGGTAGAAGGAAGAAGACAAAGCCCCTGTAGAACAAACAGCAGTGGAAGACAATCCTTGCTGACTTCAAAAAGAGGCAGAGGATGAACTATAAAGCAATGATTCAACCACTTGTAGCTGAAGACTTAACAGCATATTGCAACGTAGATTATATGCCATAGACTATGCTAGATTCTGGATTCCTAGTCTAGTGGAGAAGGCCCTGAGGAAAGCAGAGAGAGAGAGAGAGAGAGAGAGAGAGAGAGAGAGAAAGATGGGTGACATACAAAAATGTAGCAAAATGGGACATCCTTTGGCTACACAGGGAATGACAAGAACAGAGACCTGGAAATGGGTGTGCTTGGTCAATAATGAACAGTCTGGTTTGGTATATGGATCAGAGGAAGTCCATTAGCACAAGAGGTCCTTCCTCAAATAAGAGAAACTACTCAGTAGGAGCTAGCCTGAATTTAAAAAAATAAAAGTGTGGAGTAATGCAATGAATACAGAATCCAATCCTCTGCTTCTCCTGCCTACCCTCTTTTCTGTAGATCATTCCATAACCTAAGGGAAGACCAGTTAAGAGATGTCACTAAGGCCACTAGGGTAAAGTGTGTGCCAGATGGTTTAGGCCAATCCTGATTTCACACTTGAATTATTCTGTTATTCCCAGCACTCTCATAACACATCCACACGTTTTAGCGTGTGTTGCATTTGGAAGTGCGTAGTCTGAGAGGCACTTAGAATCTTGCCTGAAGGAAAACCTCTTCACCTCTGGCCTTCCTTTGGGCTGTGAGCTAAGACCAGGAGTGGCTTAGAACAATCCATGTTCACATCATCAAAGAGAAGAGCAGAGCTCTAGGGAAACAGAACATTTGAGTAGGAATTTTTTGTTTGGTGTGGCAGATGTGAAGAGGCATCACTCAGGTTTCTTTTAAGACACATGCCAGCTAGCTGTGGGTAGTGTGATGAACAGATCACCTTCGGTTGGCTGCTTCTGCAGGTTCAGCGTCCCCTATAGGTATCTGGCTCTAAAAGTCAGATCCTTCCTTGGACACCTTGCACGTGGTGACTGAGACATGCAGGGTAGACACACCCAGCAATTTTGCCCTGACACAGACAAGCTGAACAGGCAGTTCTAAGTCCTGAGCTCTGTTCTGGGTTGGCTCAGGCTTTTATTGTGTCACAGCTCGGCTTCTCACTTGGAGGAAGATCCCTCTTCCTCCCTCTTGTTTTCACAGGGGACAGTTCTTATTAAACATCTTGTGCTTATTTTGTGCAAGACTGTGAGTTTGCTGTTGGGTATCTGACCTATGATGTTTGTGAAAAGGGATGGGTCAGAAAAGGTTTCAAGTAAAAGCCGTAGGATTTTGGAACAGGAGAAGAGTGAAGGGTCTGATGTGACAAGGGACCTTTTGGGTATCTGGAGGAAGACATGTCAATGGAGGAAGGGTCAGAGTTCTCTAATTCATGCAGGAGAAGGATATAATTCACTTTTCATTCAAGAAGCACTTGAAGAGTAGCTACTATGTGGGGAATGCAAAGGTGTATTCCAGTTTACAAAGAGTTATAGACCAGACCCTTGCACTCACGAGTAAAAATGGAATGCTTCATGGAAAGATGGTTTAGATATTCCAAAAAAGGTAGCTCTCAAAACAAAAGAAGACGAAGGAGAAAGGGGAGATGGAGCAGGAGGTGATGGAAGAGGAGGAGGAAGAGAAGGACAAAGAGAACCAGATGGAGAAGAAGAATTCCACAATGATAATACTGTGAAATTATCTACAAGAAATAATCATTCAGTAACATCTTCTGGTTTTGTTTTTGTTTTTGTTTTTTGGTACAGGGGATGGAACTTGGGTCCTTGCTGTTGTAAGGCAGGTGGAGGAACCACTGAGCTAAATCCCTGGCCCAACATCTTCTGTTTTCTATTCACATCTTAATCCAAAACCAAAAACATTGTTTAAATGATTAAATCCCAGTAGAAATCAGCATCTGCCAGCCCTACCCACACAACAAGAAAAAAAAAAAGGCTCAGAGGCACCACTTAATTTGGCCCAGGAGAGAGGAGAAAATCCCAGGGGTCTTGGCCTCCCTAATCTTTACTATGACCTGGACTTGGCCTCTGTTGTACAAAAAGAGTGAGATTCTCAGGGAAAATATAAATAATCATTAAATTATAGCAATAACAGAGTCCTGTGCCAGGTGTTACAAAGGGCAGAAACAGAGAGGATATAAAGAAGTATAACCATAACTTTCTGAAAGACGACGAAGTTTAGGGCGAGCTTCCTGTTTGCACTTGCAGTTTGGAGCATGAAGTTGTCCGATGCTCTTTAGCAGGGAATTTCCTGCCTCCTCAAGGAAAGCATTTTCCACAAACCTGACATTCTTGGAATGTAGGATAACACCATGGAGTTTCCCTAAGCCTGAAAACAGACTATTATTTTTGGTTTTTCCTATTCTAAAGAACGTATTCGCACTTCCCTAAAGAAAATAGATCTATGAATGGAGAACCTGTTCTTTTCACTTTCTTGGGATCCCAGCCGTTTCTCTATCAATTCACATTCTCAAGGGGTTGATGCCATCAATTCTTTGAACAATTTCTTGCCATCTCTCTGTCTTCTGACCATCCACAGAGATCATCTGCCTCATACATGGGATGTTGCCAACAGCATTTACAGAAATCAGCTCCATTGTTAGCAAACTGGATTGCATTTCCTAAATTAGGTAAATTACTAAAATAGTGCCCAAACATTTTGGAGATGGCATTAAAATATGTCTGTAAATCCTTTATCAGAAGCTTCCATCAAGAGATGGAGCTCAGGTTCTGTCGCTCAAACTTGGTAGAATTTTGTGGTTGCCTTGACAAACTGAATGCTGAGAAGAGATGGTGGGTAGCTTTTCAGATCAGGCTGTAAAAGTTCATGTAGCCACTGCCGGTCTCTCCCTGAAAGTCACTCTGGAAGATTTTACCCCTTGGGGAGAAGTCCACCTGCCATGTAGCATAGAGAAAATTATGTCCAAAGAGCCCAGTCCCCCAGCCCCCAGGTGTTTGAATGCACTCAGTCTAGATATCAGAGGGAGAGCAGAATGCTTTGTGACAATCTTAGTCCCAGCCACCATCTGACAACTGGGACTATCTCACTGAGTCTAGTTAATCCCCAGATTGGCAAATAAAATGTGTTACAGATATGATCTGGAGATATTTTATACAGAGTAAATGATGATTGGAATAGGTTCTAAGAAATGGAAGTTGGTTGCTACTGTAACAGTACCTAAATGTGGGCAAGAGCTCTGGGAGGTATGGACAGAAATAGGAAAGGGGTGAAGGAAGCCCTTGGCCTTGGAAGAGGCTGTCAGTGGCGGCGTAAACAAAAGCAAAGAGACCGTCACTGGAGACTGGAGGTAGGGCTCTTCGTTATGTAGTGGCAGAAAGCCTGCAGAATTGTCGTTCTCCACAATAGGGAAAATACAAAATATACCTATTGCAATGGTGGATTTGGCTGAGAAAAATCCCTGCCAGAATGCAGAAAATGTCTGGGGGTTTCTTAACATCCCATGTAGTAAAAGTGTGGAGAATAGAGTTTTTCAAAAAAGACTTTCACTGAAGTTTAAAGAATATATATAAAAGACCTGGGGCTTGTTACACATATATACAATTATTTCTCTTTCTCAGCCTCTTTCTACAGGAGTCAAATTTAGAAAACATTTCAGGTCAAAGCTCAAACCCAAAAGCCAAAAAACCCCTTCAAAACAAAAGTACTCTAATAATCTAAAGGGATGCTAGCAGATTGTCTCTGTTAAAGAACAGGGCTGCTAGTCATCTTAGGGCTATGGTTCAGTGGCAATCACAGGGAGCTGAGTATAGGCTAAAAAGAAGCACAGGAACTCCATATAATTTCTAGTAGAAATGTATATTGTCAGCTTGGACTGAAGACAACAAAAATACAATTAAACAAAGAAAGATCCACTAACCCAGAACTTAGCAGGAAGAGCCAAAGTGATTCTCCCTACACAGTGAAACTTGGAACTGAGAAAAAAGCAGTGGTGTTTGCTCGCTGAATTTTAGAGTTGCTGTGTCTTTATTTCATCTAGATATCAGAGGGAGAGCAGAATGCTTTGTGACAATCTTAGTCCCAGCCACCATCTGACAACTGGGACTATCTCACTGAGTCTAGTTAATCCCCAGATTGGCAAATAAAATGTGTTACAGATATGATCTGGAGATATTTTATACAGAGTAAATGATGATTGGAATAGGTTCTAAGAAATGGAAGTTGGTTGCTACTGTAACAGTACCTAAATGTGGGCAAGAGCTCTGGGAGGTATGGACAGAAATAGGAAAGGGGTGAAGGAAGCCCTTGGCCTTGGAAGAGGCTGTCAGTGGCGGCGTAAACAAAAGCAAAGAGACCGTCACTGGAGACTGGAGGTAGGGCTCTTCGTTATGTAGTGGCAGAAAGCCTGCAGAATTGTCGTTCTCCACAATAGGGAAAATACAAAATATACCTATTGCAATGGTGGATTTGGCTGAGAAAAATCCCTGCCAGAATGCAGAAAATGTCTGGGGGTTTCTTAACATCCCATGTAGTAAAAGTGTGGAGAATAGAGTTTTTCAAAAAAGACTTTCACTGAAGTTTAAAGAATATATATAAAAGACCTGGGGCTTGTTACACATATATACAATTATTTCTCTTTCTCAGCCTCTTTCTACAGGAGTCAAATTTAGAAAACATTTCAGGTCAAAGCTCAAACCCAAAAGCCAAAAAACCCCTTCAAAACAAAAGTACTCTAATAATCTAAAGGGATGCTAGCAGATTGTCTCTGTTAAAGAACAGGGCTGCTAGTCATCTTAGGGCTATGGTTCAGTGGCAATCACAGGGAGCTGAGTATAGGCTAAAAAGAAGCACAGGAACTCCATATAATTTCTAGTAGAAATGTATATTGTCAGCTTGGACTGAAGACAACAAAAATACAATTAAACAAAGAAAGATCCACTAACCCAGAACTTAGCAGGAAGAGCCAAAGTGATTCTCCCTACACAGTGAAACTTGGAACTGAGAAAAAAGCAGTGGTGTTTGCTCGCTGAATTTTAGAGTTGCTGTGTCTTTATTTCCCTCTGCTTTTAACAACACTGTCTACAGTAGGCATCTTCTGTATACCCTGCCTTTAACTGATGCATATGTAGGTTGCAAATCACTTGGCTCTTTGTTTACAAGTCTTCTGTTTGAGAGGATTAGTAAGCAAGAACCCTTACCCTAGGGCTTCATGAGTGCCTGCATCTAAGTGTATTTTGCATGTGGGACACATGTAAATAATTGTAGACCAGTAATTGGACTTCGGAATTTTTAAAAATACTCACGAATTTTTCCCCATTTGTCCAAAAGTAGCAGTGTTTAATTCCTGTCCCTTTGAATGTGGGTTGGGCTTTTTAAAAATAGGATGGAACTGGAAGTGAGGCTGGGTCTTTGAAGGTAACTCAGCGTTATCCTGATGGCCCTTGGTGTCTCACCCTCACAGCACAACTGCACTGGCAGGAGGACGCCCAGGTCACACGGAAGTTCTCAAATGGAATAAGCCATGGCCACCACTCCTCTGCCCCAGTTGATCTCAAAGCCACAGCCATCAGCAGCTTGTCCAGCCGGGGTTGAGCCCTCAGCCCTCTGTTAAGCCTCCCCAGGTGCAACCACATGCAGCAGAGAAAATCCTCCCAGGCAGGCCTCACCTAAACTGCAGAGTCGTGTGCAGAGTGATGGACTGCCTTTCCAGCTTGGGATGCTTTGATACTTACTGATAATGAAAAGGACAATTTCAGCATTAATTTCTGACTCTGTTCTTTACTCCCATCAGTGTCAGGTAACACCCCACCCTCGCAGTGCCAAGCTGTTGACCAACATTTGAGAACAATGCATCCAAATATACAGCAAGCCTGTGTACAGCTGAAATTTCTGGTGGATCGATATAGTGTAAGCCTTATTCTGTGTGTTGACATATGTTCACTCATTTCATTCTCACATGTCTGGGAGGAAACTGTTTTTATTATCCCCATTGAATAGATAAGGAGACGGAGGCATGGAGAAATCAAGCACTGTGACCGAGAAGGACCGGACAGCCAGGAGGCATTGCTGTTCCACCCCCATCATCACAGCCTCAGAACTTCTCTGCTTCTTATAACTGGCACCTTCCGCTGTAACCTTTGCATTTCTCATCGGCACCGGACAAGCTTCTTCACTTCCTAATTCTACCCTCCTTCTTGCCACGACTAGGGCAGCCACAATCTAAATTTTGTCTCTAAATGTCAGATGTACTTAGAGAGGGATATAAAATCTATGCACCACAGGCCAGACCTTGCATGCCACCTGCTTTGGTAAATAAAGGATAGAGTGTGTGTGTGTGTGTGTGTGTGTGTGTGTGTGTGTGTGTGTGTGTGTGGTGTTTCTTAAACACAGCTACATTGCGTTTTTCTAGGTTGCTTTAGGGCTATACTACAGCTGTGAATAGTTGTGACAAAGATCATATGCCTAAAATACTGCTATCTTGTCTTTACAGAAAAAATTTGCTGCTTGTGACTTAGATCCTTTTGTTACCAAATTATTAAATAGCAACTGTTGGACTGGTGATTTAGTTCAGTGGCACCATGCCTGCCTTGCAATCACAAGGTCCTGAGTTCAATCCCTGGTACTGAAGGAAAAAAAAAATAGCAACAGAATTTTGGCACTGTTATCAAAATGGCACACACATCTGTACACCCCCAGCGGAACTGTAGACTGAAACCCAGCTTTGTTACTTACCGTAACAGGTGAATCTCTTCTCATGTCTGAAACTTAGTTGTCCCCTTCAAGAACTGGGTATAGTACTAAGATCTTTGTCTTAATGGATAAGTGCTAAGATGCAAATAAAATATTATTATTATGTGAATAGTTTTACTAATCTTTTGGATTAAATCAACATTTAGGAGCTATATCACTAGAGACTCATGAAATAAAGGATGCCTAGTGCTTTGTTTTAATAAACACGTATCATTGTTGGAGCATATGAAAAGAAAACAGCAGCAACAGCTTCTGTTAGGTGTAAGATACTGGTACAAATTGGCCAGTGAATGTTGACCAATGAGGCGAAAGTCCACATTGAAAATTTCCTTCTGAAGTCCAGATTTTAAAAGAAAAAAAAAATTCTACAGGCAGAGATAGCTTCACGGGAAACAGTATTCCAAAACTCACTTCTGATTGATTAAATGTCAAGATTTAGAGAGAGAACTTCTGGGTGCTTATGGAGCCACATGACCAATCCTATTTTCCCCATAACTGCATATTTTTCTTTAAGAATCTGAGAAAATTTAGAATCCCAAAGATGGAGTGGTTCGACCCGATTAAGAGTATTTTTTTCCATGTCTGCAGATATTCCTAGCAGCCACAACTGTCAGCAAATTAGTTATTGTGTCATTCCAACCAAAATGACAATATTTGGGAGGTGAGATTTTTTGGAAGCTGTTATAAGTAGCTGAACAGAGTGACTGGTTTCAGTTCTTTGGAGAGGTGAGCAGCCACGGCCTCATTTCTTGAGAGAACTGAGTTCCAGGAGTGAGATTTGCAGGCATCATTTCTTTTGTGTCATTGTCGCTGGGAGGCTTCTATCCTGGATGGAATCAGGGCTCCCTTAGGCCTCAGGAGAGCAGATCAGATTTGCGGGTGTTGATTGCATAGGTGTGGGGGGTGACGAGGAACAGAAGTGTGCGGCGACTGAGCTCTGAGAAAGGAACTGCGGGCCTGTCACACATACGGCATGAGGGTGACCCAGGTGCTGGGTGGCGATGAGGCAGGAGGGGTGGGAAGCACTGAACATCATCTTCAAGCTGTTCTGCAGATTCTGGGTTTCTTTACTTGAGTTTCTTTTCTTTCCCTGTTTTCACTTGCCACACACATAAAGGGCAGTGAAATGTCTCCATGACCCAACTGAAAGGCCTGGAGATATGAAACTGTAAAAGATGATAATGATTAAGACACCTGTGGAGATGCCTAGAGACCTTCCATATTGTGCTTCACATCCCTATTTAACCTTTTAACTAGAAAAAGTGTTCATTTAAGAGGGACATTCTGCTTTACAGAAAGAGAGATGGAGAGTGAAAGAGAGAGAATACAGAAAATAATTATGTCTCAAAACACACGGGGCATGGTTTTTGGTACTGTGCCATTCCAATTTAGTAGATCCTTAAAACAATTATGGAACTTAAAAGTGAAAAGTTCATTAGAGGTCACTGTGTCAAAATTTGTACGTGTGTAGAACATTTTTTTGCAACCACAAAAATATGTGCATTTGCGCCGAGGATTTAGTTCAGTGGTTCTGTCACCTGCCTCGCAAGCCCAAGGATCAAACTTCAATCCCCAGTACCAAAAGAAAAACAAGTGCATTTATTCATTCAGCAATATTTCTGAGCATGATGTATACCTAGTATCGATAGCAACAAGGGGCTGAGCTGCAGAAATGAATGTTTTTGTCTTCACAGAGCTCTGCTAATATTCCAGGGCTTAAACATCTTCAAGGATCACGAGCTGAAGATTCAAGTGCAGATTAATAATTTCTTATGATGTTTAACAAACTCTTCTGGAGGAGCATTTTAAGCACTGAACAAATATTAACTCACTTGTTGCTCTTAATAAAACTGCTGAGTGGATACTTCTGTGATCACCACTCTTCTTCTACATACTGACAGAAGGAGGCACAGAGAGCTCAGGGAAGCACTGAGACTTCAGAGTGGGTAAGCGATACCCCACTGTAGCCCACAGTGGAGGTCTGGAGTCTACTAGGCTACAAAGCCAACTCTAGTCTCTTGAGCTGTGTGACTTATACGGGAGGAACCAGCACCTCTGTTAAGAGGGATGACGACTGGTTTCACCAATCTCCCCACCGAAGTGAAAGGTTAGTGTCTGCCACATCCCCAAAATGGCAGCTGTTGCTATCATTTAATATATTTCTGGCTCTCTGATCCCCGAAGTTTCCCAATTTCCTCCCTTCCTTCCAGCTCAAGCCTAGGGTGTGTCTTGATTGGACAGAATTTCCCAGAATTTTCCCTGAAAGGGAATAAATGCGAGAGGACCTTGCGAGGCTGAATGAGATACAATTATCACCAACCACAGAAGTTGGGCAGAGGATGGAGATGGGGAGGCTGAGGACACTGGAAGTCTCCTTTCCATCCGGCCATCAGAAGGGCCACCTCCCGCAGCTCTGGAGCCAGGCACCCAGTCCCTCTGAGCAGCATGTAGAAATAAACCAGCTCTGCTTAGGTAGGGTTCTTGCCTTGGGTCTGAAAACATGATCGTAGGAGTCAGATAAAATTTGAGTAAGGCAGCAAAACTTCTTCAGGTTTTCTGTATCAACTCATGTTCAATCATAAGCTAGTAGAATCCTTTGTTTGAGAAGTATGAAGAGGACCAGGGATTTAGCTCAATGGTTCTGCTGCCTACCTTGCAAGTGCAAGGTCCCGAGTGTGATCCCTCACACCCGCCAAAAAAGGAATGAAAAGTATGAGGAATGTCAGCTGCCTTCTCATCTCTAACAGAGAGAAACACCTCCCAAACATCAAACTCAGTGTTGCTGGAACCTGGCTCATGACTTCTCCTCCTTAATTAATGAACTTTAACCCTTAATTAATGAAATTAATTCTTCGCATATTACTTTATGAGCTTCAGCCAAAACGATTTCTTTTTCTCTTCTTTAACCTTCCCTTCTGCAGATTTGGCCTATGAAAAGTATATTTTTGCTTCTCTCATTGCAAGTGAGGTTCTGCCCCACAGAATTAACTACCTCTTCTGCTCATGCAAAGCCTACCTTGGGCTGTCTCCTCTGGTATGGTCCTCCCTGGGTATGTTTCTAACCCTAACAGGCAGACACTCACCAGCCTGGTATTTGCACTTCAGTCTTGCACACTGAGCCATTACTGAAGCCCCTAGGCCCATTGATGGGGTAAGTATGTCCAGAAAAAGTGATAAAAGTGATAGAAATAGCTATTTCAAAATGAGCCTTATTTATTTATTTATTTATTTATTTATTTATTTATTTATTGGTACCGGGGATTGAACTCGGGTCCTTGCACTTGCAAGGCAGGCCACCGAACCACTGAGCTAAATCCCCAACCCAAAATGACCCTTATTATAATAGCCAAGATTTTGATATGCCGAAAGCAAAAATAATAGCTGCTCAATGAGACATTCCAAAGATTATCTGTGTAGCCTTGTGAAAGAGAGCATCCTTTAAAAATCTTTCATTCTACTGATATTTTTCAACACAACCTTTAGAATGTTATACACATCTGCAAGAAATACTTTTTTGAGATTCATAAATTTTAGGTTCCTTGCTGCTCATCCATGAAACATTACTTACTCTACTTTTTCCACAATAAAGAAAAATTTGCAAATATAATTTTAGACATTAACCAAGGACACTCAAAGAATGAGGGTTAGAATCAGAGTCCCTGGGGCCAAATATCAATACTGACAGTTCAGGTGGGTTCTTATTGCGTCCAAATGAATTGAATCATTTTTTTTTTCTTGGATAAATATTGCTAAGTGCTTGCTGGTTTTTAGTCAGGGAAAAAATGTTTTTCAGGTCATTAACTTAAATAAAACAAAACCCCAAAAAGGGGCATTTCGCCTTTTGAATTTTTCCCAAATGCTTTGAATGGATTTCTACGGCGTTATTGGTTGAGTGTATTTTTGCCATGACAATCTACTTTCAGTAGCTTCATTTACATTAGCTATCACTCTGGAGAGCCATAGTAACAGGCTGCTGAATTACCCAGGAGAAATTACTCTTGAAAGTAATCATTGCGAATGAATTTTCATCACTTGGTCTCATCATTTCATGCTGTTTTGTCTCTTTCTTTTTTGCCCCTGATAAAAGTTAAACACAAAGAGGGCTTTTCTTATGATCTCATTTTCTTTGGAAAACTTAGTGTTATTAATCATAGCGGTTGGTTTATAGAAGAAACCAAAGTCACACTCTCAATCTCCCCCCGCACCCAGTCACGCCCGCACGGTTTTTGAAATGCATTTAATTTTTTTGTGGGGCACCTTGTTTTAATTTATTTTACATAAACTTGATTTTCATGCAATCTAACTCATGCAAGGAGTATATTGAAGTACAAACTATATGTTGAGATATTTAAACAGGAAAGCTGTATTGAATCTGTTTCAAGTTATCAAAACATTAAAAAGTTGAAATTTTAAACTCTCAGCTAAAAATTTAGAGTAAATTAAGAATCAATTTTTTCAAGTTCTTGTTCTACTCAGGCCCTATTTTAAAAGATTTTTGAAGAATTTTGGAAGCTGTTGTTGTTGGTTTTACATTGTTTCATTTGAATTTATAAACTAGGTGTCATAATTTTTCTTATTTCTCCCCCACTTTTCAGATGAGAAAACAGGATTTCAGAAGATAACTAAAACTTGATTTGCATAGCTAGACCCATAACTGAAATCCCAAAAATCAAATTTCCTAACCTTTCATTTAATTGTATTATATGTTGTCTGCTAATTAATTATAAAGTGAATGGGGGAAAATAATTGAAATATCTTCTTATTATCTTATGTGAGATTATAAAGCAATAGATGAAGATATAATTGTTGAACTCCTGAAAAACTTTCTCTGCAAATATAACTTTCCATGTATTCAAAATGGAATTGGAATTTCACATAAATTGCAAGGCTTGAATTTCTTTTTTGCTTTTGTTTATCTTTCTTTTAAAGAATAAGCCAACAGTGAGATAATCATTAGGGAAAATCGACACCAACAGCTGCTCTCTTCACCAAAACACTTGTGTTCAAGGTCACATTCAGCAGCATGAAATGAAAGCTTCGAAGATAGAGAAAGTGATAAAAATTTCCACTAGTCTCTTTTAAAAAAAGTTAAATTGTAAGTAATTTTTAAAGATTTCAAACACTATCCTTTTTTCAGTTGTTAAAATTCTGGTTATCAGCATTGTTTGAAGACATTTGAAGATGTTTATTTCAGCAAGTAGCTGTTGAAATTTGCTCCAGGCCAAGCACTGTTGAGGCTCCAAGAAGACAGTTCTGAATATAATGGACAACTGCCTCTTGGGGCTTCTACGCTGTAACCAACAGACAATTGAACTCGTTGAAAAAGAAGGAGGTACCAGGAGATACTCAAAAGGAAGCAGACAACTGAACACAAGAGAAATATGTACAACAACACCAGGAGATGGCGATTCCAATGAAGAAAAAACATAAAGCTCAGTACAGGACCAGTATTCACCAGACGCTCTCAGAAAAAAGGACATTTGAAGGGCTTCTTTGAAGAGGAGGTCTCAGAGTCAGCAGAAAAGGGTAGCAGGGCATTGGGCAATGCAAGCCATGGGGAGGGCCTTTGTGCACATCATGAAGGCTATCATCCCTAAAAACCTGAACATCTCATTTTCCATTCATTGGTTACTACCAGTTTCACTCTCCAAATACCGTTCTGTCTTGGTAAACATCTAATTGTGATGTAAGTTCACTACTGTATAGCGAAGAATTGGAATTTTTAAATAATTATTTTATTTTCACATCTGGGAAAAGAGGCAAAATTCAAACAGACATTTGCAAATTCCTTTTCACTTTATAAAGATTGTGAAAATTCCATTGTACTCTGATACAACATTTGGTATTTTATTTTTCCAAGCATTTGCTAAAAGTACACTTTCTGACAGGACACAAGACTTTTCTCTTTTCCTTTTTTTCCCCCATGTTTTTCAGTAATAGGATACTTGGACAAATGTCTTGCTTTCCAACATAAACCAACTTAGTCATTAAAATTAGTCATTCATAAAAGTAATCAAAGTCCCAATTATGGTTGAAATGTATCCTCCATATGGCCCACGTGTTTTGGAATTTACTCCCCAAATTCACATCTTAATGGTAGTGGAAGGTGAAACCTTTTGCAAATGACTGGGTTGGAGATAAGACCTTTGCTCTCATGAATGGATAGACCCATGCGTACACTGATTAATGTATTAACGAATTAGTGTGAGGATGTTCTTATTATAAAGGAGAGCTCTTTTCTCATCCATGTTCTGTATTGCCAGCAATCATCTTATGATGCATTAAGAGAATCAAGACTTGTCATGTGGAGGTACAAGATCCCAACAATGAATGTAACTGTACTGTATCCCTAAAATGTACCAATAAACTCAATTAAAGCTGAAAAAGAAAAGAAAAGAAAAGAAAAGAAAACCTAGACCAGGAGCTACCAGTTTCACTCTCCATGCAGGACCATGCTTCCCAGTTTCCAAAACTGTGAGCTAAATAAATATCTCTTCTTTATAAATCATCCAGTCTTAGGTACTTTTTTTTTTTTTTTTTTTTTTTTACAGACACAGGAAATAGAAAAGTTCAGTCCCTAACTTTATCCCCCAGCCAGGCCTCCTCTCATTAGTCCTCATTGACTTTGCTGCTCTTCCTTCCACAGGATTGTTGACTCTGAATTCAGTACTCTTCCCATTGACTATGTTGAGGAGACTTACAAAGTAAAAATATATTGATTCATAGGTTCCACAGAACTTCTTCAATTTCTTTTCAAGAGAAAATTATTAGAGAAGTTCTTAGTTTTTTCCTGGCCCCAGTTTTCAAGGGAGTTCCTGTGAATCCCACAATGGCAGTTGGTTACAATAATTGGGTGCAAAGCTGGGACAAGGGAATCCACAGATTTAAGGTTCAAGGTTGAGGAATTTCAGCCCCAATTGAAAAGAAGTCAGAGTTAAAGCTGAAATCAGAGACACCGTGTATCTAAGTAGATCTGTAAAACAAAACAAAACAAAACAAAAGCACCCTTTTATTTGTTTAGCATTCATTCCCCTCTTATTTCCGGTGTCTTGATCTTCCCTTTAAAAACCATCCCTTCTCTCTTTAATCTTCCAGAATGAACAAGACTGAAGTGTTTCCTTGGTCATCCAAGGATGACTGAATAACCAGAACTAGTCATTCTAGAATACTCTATTGCCCTTTCTCAGGATGAGCACCTGATCCAGATCAGTCCAATAATGTGTAATGACAGAATTTCGTTGGCCCAAGGGCAAAGGGAATTTCTCCTCTTCTGAAACACTAAACTAGTAATACAAGTCTGAGGCAGCTAGCATCTGTTTTGTAGAAAAAAGAATCCAGTGAGGTGGGAAGCAAGTTTAAGAGGTAAAGAAGGAGAGACCTGGTTCTCTAATGGCATCTGATCCTTGAATCCAGTTAGGTTCAAAGTCAGTGTTACTCATGCCTTCCTCAGTCGTATGAGCCCATAATTCCTTGCAATTTGATCTGGGTTTATAGTAGTTATACCTGAAGATGTTTGATTAGGCAGTACCATAAAACTACAGAATTGGTAGTCAACAAATGACTCAAATCACAATGGAGCAAAACATTCAGGCATAAAGGCTTGGGATTCACATGGATACAGAGTTATCAGGGAACAAAACACCAGCATAACATTGATCCTATGGTAAGGCCCAGCTGCCCTCTGGCCTCTCAATTATTTTTTTTACATGGTGTCTATGGGATAATAGATATTCAGGGCCTACTTTCAACTTAAGAGAAAATATACAATTATACATATAAACTAGTCCTGGCTGGAACAAGATAAGAAAAATTAGGATTATTAGGAAGTTCCTCCCTGGTGTCTCCTCCCAAAAAGATGTATTATGAGTGAAGAGCTACTTATGACATCTGACCACCAACAAGGTATTTTGTGCTTTCTGAGCTTTTTTTTCTTTCTTGGCGAAATGTAGAAAAATTCTACTACTTAATTCTCATCTCAGTTCTATGATATAGCTATTAATACATTTAGTTAATAAAAGTATGATATTTACCCTATTTTACAATGTGAGTCATGTACCAGCATCTCAATATGTGTTAGTATCATATAAAGAAGAGTTCGTTACTTAGCTGTTATAGTACCTGGCTTTATGGAAGTGATGCTTGGCTCATCCACTGACTCAAGGTAAGAGAATAGAGAAATGTAAAACAGTATCTCAGAGGCCATTTGCTAAACCCTATTCTGTTGTTTAGAGTATTGTCTCTAGGTAGCACTCAACTGCAAATATTGCTAAGGTTAGGAAGCAGACAATACCACAAAAGCTGAAAGTAGAATTCTTTGAATTAGGGTCTACAAATAAATGAAGAAAAGAGCATTTATTGAACTCCTGAAAAGCCTGGGACATAATTACTATGATTCGCATTTCACAGATGAAAATGTTGAGCCTCGTGAAGTGGGAGACTTTCACTTATGGTCAGATAGCCAGTGAGTATTGCGGAGAAGAGAAACAGAAGCCCTGGGGCCAAAGAAAGAGTGGGTTTTCTCCTTAGGCCATGCTAGTGTGGAACCAGTCATGCTCTACAACAGAGCTTTTCAAACTTTAGAGGGAATATGAACCCCTGAGGATCATGTCAAAATGTAGATTCCAGTTCTGTGAGTCTAGGGTGATGCTCAATTTCTAGGCTCACGGGAGTTGCTGCTCTTGGGGGCGAGGACATCAAATGTTGAAGTAGCAAGATGCAAAGATTGAAAAACAGTACTTATACCTTAAGCCCACATTCTTATCTCCTCCTCCTCATATTCTTTATTTTTGGTTATTTTTTTTTCCTAAAGAAATTATAGCCAGCTCAATACACTGTTCATCTAGCATTTTTCAGTTATGTACTCTATGTTTAAATTTTATTTTTAATAGTACTTGTTTGTGTTATATATGTTTACATTCATCAAGGGAAGCTGGTACAAGTACAAAACAAAATCTTAATTTGTCTTCTGTCCTCTCCCTTCCCTCCTTCCCCTGTCTCTTGGCTCCCTTCCATTTTCTAAAAGATCTACTTCCCTGTCTCCTGTTATTTATCTTTTATTTTGCTCTTTAATTCGTTTATACTTTGGGTTTCTTATATAAAAGAAGGCATATAATATTTAAGCTTCAGTGTCTGATTCGTTTCACTTAACATTATGGTCTTAATAAAATCTTAGACCACGTGTTGCTTTTCATTAGTTAATAAAAAAGAAACGTAGTTTTTGAAATCTGTTGAAAGAAAATTTAGTGTCTTCCTGCCTTTATTCCCTCCCTTTGAAATTTCTATTTTTCATCCCTTTCATACTTCAGTTCTCTCTCTCTTTCACTCACTTTTTTGGTTGTATTTTTTATTGTTTCACATTGGTAATACCTAATTCTTAACATTTTTACCAAGATATTTTAAATCCTGCATTATCACTTTATACACTATTTGCTCCCCTTTTATGAAATGAAGCCTTAAAGTTCATTTTCATTCCCTTGACTTTTTAGCTAGAGAGCCTCTATAATTCAGGAGTTATTAAAGTTGGAAAAGACATGATGTTATTATACCTGCATTAGACTGTCTGGTTAGTAATGTGGTTTGCAGAGCAGATTTAACTTGGGTTTGATAACTATACCTTTGGAACTCCAAGTTCCCTCTTCTGTAAAGTGAGATGATAATAGTGTGTCTACTTTGATTATTGATGAGAATTTAATTAAATAAAAGGATAGCCAATGCAAAAGATTTAACATATTACTTTGAACAGAGCCAGTTATGTCTTTTTTTTTTTTTTTTTTTTTTTTTTTTTTTTGGTACCAGGGTTGAACTTGGGTCCTTGTGCTTGCAAGGCATGCAGTGGAACCACTGAGCTAAATCCCTGGCCTGGTTATGTCTTAATTAAAGAGTTTTATTTACCCATGGGGCTGGGTAATTTGAAGTGACCCAGGTCTCTGTCCCTCCACTGTTTGGCCTTCTGTGGCAGTCTCTCTGAACTGCCCAATCACACACCCTGGCACCAGGTTCCCAATAGTTGTCCTTTAGGTTAGACCCAACTATGTTAGTTAGACCTTCATTTGATTTTTGGCTAAGGTGGCCATGTCATTTAGTATCCAAATTGAGAGGGTAGGAGTAAAGGGAAAGTATTCATAAATACAAGGTGATAACTAGACTGAATTGTGAGTGATCCAGGCAGAGTAGGACATACAAGCACTCTTCCTGAGTCAATCCTTCTGGTTCTTTTTTTTTTTTGTACCGGGGATTGAACTCAGGCCCTTCTGGTTCTTTATGGACTGTGTTCTTCACACAAAAGATGGAGGTACCAGCTCACATGGAGAGAGAAAATTCTCCTTCTCCCTTTCATTTACCTTTTTGTTCTATTTAGATCTCTGCTTTACTCATTTTGCCATTCAGATGTCCTTCTCCCAAACACTCTCACAGACACACCCAGGGTAATGTTTTAGCAGCTATCTGGGCATTGCAAATCAAGTTGACACATATAATTAACCATCACACATGCAGACTAAGTAGTGACTCCCCATTCTTTGTATTACTGACAGTGAAGATGTGTAGATGGTGGTTTAATGGTAACTCAAAGGTTTGGATCAACATTCAGTAGTTCAATCTGGTCACTCCAGCTCAGCCTAAACTTAAATCTCAACTCAATGTGCTGAAGCAGTGAGTTCTTTGAGTCTTGTTCCTAGAAACCAGGAAATAGAAGCGATAGTGACTTTGTGTCTCCAATGGGGAAATGCTTTTAGTGGCCTTGACAAAAAGTTTGCCTGTGAAACTATAACATTTCACAGGAAAAATGAAGAGCCATCATCATGTACACCAGAGCAGTAACAAGGAGAAAAGGACCCTTTGGCGACATTTGTAGGATGAGGGGAGCACAGAAGAAAAGTACATGTGAGAGAGGTCGAGAAGGATTTGTGGGAGTCAACACCAATACACACAACAATACTAAGTCAGAAGCTAGATCTAGTGTATGAAATATGCTAGAAAGACCAGTGAAGCTGCAAGAATAAAAACAACTCCAAAAAGAGAAAATAAAGCCACAGCAGATGTTCTTTGTGACAACACAGAATCTGATCAAGACAACAGAGCCAGTGAGAGACGGACACACTCAGAAATAGTTATTGTTATTCAGCACCAAGTTTTCATAGAATACTGTTCAGATGATAAAGTGAATAATTATGGGGACAGGTTTCATGAGAGACAATGAAATATTCATAGACTTGGACAGTCTTCACAATTATGTTCTTTATAATAGGTACATATTTGAAACTGAGTTAAGCTGGAAACTCTCCCAAAGATTTGATCTAATACTTTTTTTTTTTAAAACAAAAGAGTGTCACCATTGTGAAGACCGGCATCCATCTGTATGTTTGTCCACTTTGTTCCTCTGGCAGTGCCAGCCTCTGTGAGGTATGCAGGGACTAGGTAGATGATGTTCTGGAAATGGTGAAAGCCCTGCCTTTTTGAAACTGAGTTAAGCTGGAAACTCTCCCAAAGATTTGATCTAATACTTTTTTTTTTTAAAACAAAAGAGTGTCACCATTGTGAAGACCGGCATCCATCTGTATGTTTGTCCACTTTGTTCCTCTGGCAGTGCCAGCCTCTGTGAGGTATGCAGGGACTAGGTAGATGATGTTCTGGAAATGGTGAAAGCCCTGCCTTTCTCAAAGGGAAAAGGACCCTTTGGCGACATTTGTAGGATGAGGGGAGCACAGAAGAAAAGTACACGTGAGAGAGATCGAGAAGGATTTGTGGGCGTCAACACCAATACACACAACAATACTAAGTCAGAAGCTAGATCTAGTGTATGAAATATGCTAGAAAGACCAGTGAAGCTGCAAGAATAAAAACAACTCCAAAAAGAGAAAATAAAGCCACAGCAGATGTTCTTTGTGACAACACAGAATCTGATCAAGACAACAGAGCCAGTGAGAGACGGACACACTCAGAAATAGTTATTGTTATTCAGCACCAAGTTTTCATAGAATACTGTTCAGATGATAAAG
>NW_022900927.1:54069353-54090618 GCF_012274545.1 Fukomys damarensis | reverse complement strand
CCCCTGCCTTTCAAATACTCTCTCCTCCCCTTGCCTCCATCATACAATGGAAAGGCTTTCCTCTCTTACCTTAATGCTTCCTTTATTCCAGGAAGTATTTTATTAGCTGGAAGCAGGTACTTCTGTAGCCATGCATTAGGAAGAACAACTCAGGTGATCCCATCTTCAGATGACAGGAATGAAGACCATGAGCAAATGTGATACAGAACTGTTTTACTTTGACATAACTGGGAAGAAGCTATAAGAAATGTCATTGGAACAGCTATAGGCAAGGAAGAGAATATGAGGTTTCTCAACAAACTGGGGTCATGACAGGTGGGAGCAGATGCCAATGAGGAGAACTGAAGTAACATCAATGATGAATTCACTCTTGTTGCAATTTAGCTTTTACCCAACCTGACTAGGGCAGTGAGGAAATCAATGGGGAGCTAGGGAAAGCTCTTATCAGTTGTCTGAATAGCAGACTCATGCAGGACAACCCATTCATCTAGGTTTTCCTGGAACTTTCCTAGTTTGGACACTGAATATTTAATATTCCAGGAATTTCTTCAATCTTGGGCCCATTAGATGGGGTTGGTCACTCTCAGATACTGAGAGAACTATCATCTTATTTCTACATAATTTTGCTAGGAAATCTACACAAAGTCATCAAAATGAAGGGTTAGATGAAATTGTAGGTATATTATGGTTGTTCAGAGAAACAAAACCAATAGAATCATGGAAATGGGTTCACATGATTATGGAGTCTAAAAAATTTTATGCATCATCTGTTGCCTACAAGCTGAAGAAGTGGGAAGCTAGTAGAATACTTTAGCCTGACTCTTCTGGCTTGAGAACCACCGAAGTTGATGGTGTCAATTTTGGTCATCAGCTGAAGGCTAAGAATAGAGGTAGTCACTGGTGCACATTTGAGAGCCCAGAGAACTTACACATCTGATGGCTGAGAGGAAGAAAAATTGGGTGTTCAAGCTCCAAATGGGAAAGGGAGTCTGTGACAGTTAAATGTGTCAAATTGAGTAAGAAATGTCTAAGTGACTGTCTTAGTATAATTCTGGATGTGACTAAATGGATTTCCTAAAGGTGGAAGAACCACCTTGGTGTGAGTGGAACGACCTTGGCCTGAATGGAGTAGAAAAGAGGAAGAAGGGAGGCTTGCTTGTTTCTTCTGAGAAGCTCCAGTATTCACCTTCACCTTGTAGGTCCATCTCCTGGTTTGCAGTGCTCTCCAGCTTTCTAGCACAAATCCTTCAACCTTTCACTGCAGAACCTTCTGGCCTTCTGTTCTCTTTCATACCCAACTCTGCAGGCAGTCATTTTAAGAGCCCATTATCTCATTCAGGCTACAAGCATATCAGTTGGTGCCACTCACACCCAGGGTGGGTCTTCCACCTTCAGTAAATCTAATTCAGCCACACCCAGAACTTTACTAAGCCAAACAGTTGAAAATTTCATACTCAAGTTGACACAATAGCCAACGATCACAGACTTTGTCCTTTGTTGTGGTGGATATCTAGAAGCCTTATGGGTTATAGGTGAGCTTTTGATAGGTGATTGGATCATGGGGATATGTTATAGCTAAATGTGATGTTAGGAGACTAGGCCTGACCAAAAGAAGTATGTGACTTGGCATGTAACCTGGAAGGACTGACTGTACCTCCCTCCCTGGCTGTCTTCTCTCTCTGTTTCCTAGTTGCCATGACATGAGCAGCTTTTGATCTGCTAGGCTATCCTACCTGGCAGCCAGGGAACTGCAGCCTGAGAGCACAAGCCTCTCCTCTGAGTTATGGGTGTTGAGTACAGTGTCCTACCAATATGAAAGTGATGAAGACATCCTTCTTTCATATTTTTGTTCAATAGGTTTGATGGTGCCCAGATGCCCATTCTGGTTGGTGAAGAATATCTGATCTACTCATTTGATTGACTCAAGGGCTTATTTTTGGAAACACCCTCCCCACCCCCACACCAAGAAATACTGTTTTACTAGCTCACTGGGTGTCCCTTAGATCAATCAAATTGACCCAGAAAATTAAGCGTCACTGTGTGGCTTAACTTAAATCTTTTTTTCTGCATTTGCCTGAGTTTGTGGATCTTTCTCATAGCAAGTTGTACTCTCTTTGGTATTTGATGTCATTCCTGTAGAATGTTTCTTTCCCCTTCTTCACACCCTAAAATTGTTTTCATTTTTAATTTTAGAAACTGCTTCACTCTAGGAATAGCACTTCCTAAAGTTATTGTTTGCTGCTCTGTGAGAAGACTCTCTGGGGACTCTAATAGGACTGTGAAGCTGAGAGATTTCAGAGGTGTCATTCTCGCTACAATTCAGCAGTGGCCACCTATTTCCATGAGGAGAAAAGTGTAAAATGTGGTGTTGATTTCAGGAGTGTCAGGTTATTGGTCCTGAGAGATAAATAATTACAGAGATTTTTCTGGAGTGGGATGGGAGGCTGGCATATTCCAACTTGCAGAGCACTTAGAAAATGTGTTTGCCCTTGCCTGGACCAGTCTTTGTTTGAATTATAGTTTATGAAAAGATATTAAATCACAGTTGTGTTATATATCCTGAATAACTGTGAGGAACTGTGGCAATATCATGAAATCATTTCTAAAATCCTTAACTGTCAGAAAATTTTCAAAAAGTTTCAAAATGAGATTAAGTAATTCACTGAAAAATCCATGCAGGTGAAATGGAACACTTCTGTTGTTGAGGAAGGAGTTGGTAAGTGATGTGCACAGAGCAGCACAGAATGGAAGTAAAATAATAAAAGTTTATTTTGCCAGGCAAAGGCCGATCACACTCAAATAGGCAATGCCAGTGATTGACCTCCTATTGAGTTGCAGCTTCCTTTTTTATAGGTTTTACAATTATAATCTCATTCAGGTTGGTTACATTTCACTTCCTCAGTTCACATTATCCATGTACAGATTACATTAACTAGACAGTTAACTTTAACCCAGACATAATAATTCCTTGTAGTTAGGGAGTTGACCTCAAGATTCATCTAGCTATCTATTCTACTGCACAGGAAAGTAGTGTTCAAAATTAGGGATGAGGCAAGGTGTCCCACTTCATGGGCAGGGTCTCCAGTGTCTGTTAATTTTAAACTAAACAGAGTAGATTGCTGTTAGAGATAGAAGTCATTTTCCTAAGATTTTGTAGGTTTTTAGATTATTTACAAAAGTTCTTTCTATCACTGTTGTCTGAAAATATTTGTGCTAAAGTTTTATTCCATAATAATGTCTGTACAAGATAGTCAAGCCCTAATGTCCTTAGAAAGGAAAATAATTAGAATATGTATAACTTGGGATTTCTTTCATTGAATCACCTTTTCATTAACTTAATTATCAGTGGAGAGGAAATGCATTGGTTTGTTTTGTTATAAGCTGAATCATGGTTTTAAAAAGTTGTTAAGTTTTGGTTCAAAACTCAGTTAAAATGCATGTAGTGTTTAGAAATACATTTACTACTGCATGGAGCTAATCCACTAGATTAGGACTATCTAATACCAAAAGGTTTTGGTATATCAAAATAGCTCACAATTATTAATGTTTCTTAGATAATCACATGTTACCAAATACTGGAACAGTAAGAATCTTATTAACTGAAAGTTACTAATTTTCTGAAAATTTTTTTGGATGTGTGATTCACTTAAATCATCATAATAGCTAAATCTGGAAAGCAGTCTGTATGTCCATCAACAGATAAATGGAAGAAAATGTGGTCTTTGTACACAGTGAAGTACTACCCAGCCATAAAGATAAATTTGAGTCATCTGTAAGAAAATGGATGCACCTTGAGACCATAATTTTATATGGGACATATAAGCTTAAATCTCAGAGAATCTCAGAGAAACTCAGAGCGAAAATAAAGAGCAAAATAGAGCTGGAACTAGAGGTTCCATTTGACCTAGCCATCCCTCTGCTGGGTATCTTTCCAAAAGAATTAAAGGAATCATACTACAGTGATATATGTGCACCCATGTTTATAGCAGCACAGTTTGTAATACCTAAATCTTGGAAACAACCCATTTGCCCATTAGTTGGAATTGGATAAAGAAGATGTGGTTTTTCTATAAAATGAAATACTACTCAGCCATAAAGAATGAGAAATTAGATTCATTCATAGGAAAATGGATACATATTGAGGATATGCTCCTACGTGAAATACATAAGTCACACATGTGTAAATACCAAATAGTTTCTCTGGTGTGAAAAGCTATAATAGTACATAAGATCCTAATGAGATAACTGACCATGTGAAATAGGAAGAAAAGGGCTAAAAGTGTAGGGAAAATGGGAAGGATAGGGGAAAGGTAATAAGGGAAAAGAGAAAAAAATATGACAAAATGAAAAAATGGAAATAAAGTGTTTGTAAATGGGGAGGGGAGGGGGGGTGAAGGGAGGGCAGGGACAAGGGGAAAAAATGAGAATCAACACAAGATCCCAGATGAATGTAATTGTACTGTATACCTGAAATGTACCAATAAACTCAATAAAAGAAAAGAGAAGAAGATAATAGGAATAGGGAGATAGGTCATTCTCAAAGAGGGAAGAGGTCAAGAGCTGGAGGAAGGGGAGAAGAACGAAAGGGGTTAAGGATGAGAAACGGGAATTGGGAGATGTTAGAGCCACGCTGTAACTCCACGAGAGGAATGTGAACAGCACGGACTGCAAACATGTACCAAAAAAGGAAGGGAGCATAGAGACGGGAGGAGGAAGGAAGAAGGGAAAGGAGAGAGGGTGAAAAGAGGACTTAAGATGTGTTGCGCATGTGTGTCAGCGCCACACAAAGAATGTAAACATTTTGCCCTACACATATGTACCGAAAAGCTAAAGCCAGCCTCTGTACCAGAAGCCTTTCAGATTTATATTTTAAAGTCTAGTAGTTCATGTAAGAACACCTGTATGTTGCAGATACACAATACATCCTAATAATTAACTGCCATTTTATTTCATTAACAGCATTATTACTCTCCTGGTGACTTTTCAGATTTAGAACCCAGCTCTCATATTTTAGCAGGAGCAGATACACTAATTTGTTTGTGGAGCAGTATTCCTGAACGTTAAAAAATTGTGTCTTAATAAGAGTCATAAAAATTGGACGTGTTTAGAAGGTAAATTAAGCCTTCTTGTATTAATACAAATACATTGAAGCTTTTAATGATCCCCCAAGGAAACAATACACTTAGCTCATGGTCTTCATGTGCTTTCTTTTGTTACAGTGGCCACAATTAGGACCTAGCAAGAGCTGGAGAAGCAGCCATTTTAATCCCTGGTGTCCTAGAAATGCTTCAATTATGAAGAAGCAGACTTTGGATTGTGTGAAAGTCTTTGTAAGAATATTGCCAAGGATTGATCACTCTCTTTTCCCTTCCCCGCCGTCTCTCACTTTTTCCTTCCCTCCCTCTCCTTTCTCTCCTTTGTGTATTTTTTTCTTCTTTTTCTGTGGTAACCTCCCACTGCGTTGCCCAAACTGGCCTTAACTACTGAACTCAGGTGATTTTCACATTTCATGCTTCTGAGTAGCTAGAGCTATAGGCTTGCTCCACCAATGCCTGGCTGCTAGAAAGTTTATTTAAAATGAGTTACACGCTGTGCAAAAGACAATTCAAATGTAGATGTGGTGGAGAAACTGGCAAAGGGTAAGGTCTGAGAGTTTTGGCAGAGAAAATGTTCATTCTTGTGGCTTAGTGAAGTAGAACAAGTCTTTTGAAACTACAGTTTTGACAGATTTTTCCTTTAAAAAAATACTGACATAAAGTTTACTGGCTAATTTTTTTCCAACATACTGTCAGGCATGTTCCAATATTCCAAATTTCTGCACACAAAAGTGAGGATATATGAGCACCTTGCCCATCCTGGCCTGGGAATGGCCACCCCTAGTTACAATGCCCTTAAGGCAAAACCCACTGCTTGCCTCTCTCCCTCTTTGTTATTTCTGGAAACTTATTTTTTTCTCACTTCTTTTATTCTCTCTCTTTTCATGTCTCTAAATCTTGTTCTTTCTCCAGTCACAAGCCAATTCCTTCATCCCATGCTTCTATTCCCCTCCAGCCCACAGTAATTTCTCCTTTCCCGACTCCTCAAATTACCAAATACCTTTGCCAAAATGTTTGGCTCATGGAAATTCTAGCTCGTAGTATTGTCAAGTTGTATTTTATGTTTAAATCCAGTTCCTGCAGCTAGATCTCAAACTTTTGAGACCCAGAAAGTAAGGAAATATCACTTTCGAATTTCCAACAGAATTTATAACCAGTGCTCAGTAAACATATGGTATTTTTAATTACATTGCATTTTTCTATTATCTCAGTTGAATATAATTCCTTCATTATTCTTGCCTAGCCATGCCAATTTTTATCAGCCACTCTTTTGTAAGATAGGGGAGAAAAAAAAAAGTAGCAATCATAGCCAACTTGCCCATCTGTGAAAGGAAAAGTATGAAAGAATGTTATAAAAAATGAGCTAATAAATTAAATTCAGTCTAAAAGTCTGTTCATAGTTCATATAGGAAAACTAAAGATGGTTATGCTTCCAAAATGTGGGCAAGTTGCATAGTAACAGGCATCAGCCAGGAGATCTCCAAAACTAAGCAGAGAAGCCCCAGATGGGCAATGTAAATTTCACCTGTAAAAAGTGGCCACTTGAAACTTGGTTGCATAGAAATTATTTCATTCCTAAAAATATCTTCTCTAAGTAATGTGAACATCTCTTATGCTTGAAATGATTGATAGACTTCTCTTGTGGTATCAGTCAGTGGTTGAACATGACTTGTAGGATTTTTACATTGCACAGCCAAATAACACTATTAAGAACAATAAGACTTTAGCAAAGGAGAATAAAGTCCTACAGGGAGTGATAAGGGCCAAAGTAATCATCAGCTCCAGGCAATCTGAGTGGAAGATTTTCATTGAAAACATGTATCTGACAAACATTTTGAAACATGTGAAAACATGTTTACTCATACTTTGATATTTTGCTTTAATGAAAACATCATGAGCTGCCTTGGGGTAAAATACCTCAAATTCAATCCCATTTCTCTACTTTCTGGCTATGGAAGTTTGGACAAAATGCATAATACATTTAAATGTTATTTTCCTCATCTACTAAGAAGATATATATATATATATATATATATATACAATATTAAAAATGAGCTTTTGAAATTCATATAAGAAAAAGATGTAAGTGATTAGCTATGAAAAGTTGCAGGTGCTTTTTTTTTTGCATGGTGTTTTCATGCCTCAGTTATCTCTTATTTCTCAGGATCAGACTGACAGGGTCATGATGTAACAAAAATGCTTAAAATGTGCAATGCGAGACTCAGAGATGCGACTCAGAAGTAAGAATTAATCTACGAATTAGTCTGAGAAGTGTGTTTCTCTCTGTATGTCTTCCATCAAGGTGACTAACACCAGCGCTTTCCTCTGAAAACTGGCCGCAGTTTGCAGGTATTTATTATGGCACAAGCCCACAGGGAGGTAGGCTGAGGGGCAGCCACAGCCTGTTTGTGTTTGCACAGTGGAAAGCTCTAACCCCCTCTGGACAGCAGGACTTGTGGTTACAGCATGCGCGAGCAGCTCTATAGTCAGGGCTTGTGCTAACTTGGTGGACAGGTCAGAGAAGGTTCTAGAATCTATGTAAGATGACTTCTTGCCACATTTACCTATTCTGGAGCATCATGATGTGAGCCACCACTCTGCATGCACTGTTTGCTTGAGTCCAAGCCATGTGAATCCAAAGCCTGCTCTCTGAACCCTTCTGAAAGCCAAATGCCTTACATACTTCTACATGGATACCCTGGGAGGTAGTTGATAATAGATGTGGGACTGGAGGCAGATGGGTATGTGACAGGAAGGGCAGTTTGGGTGAAGAACCCTATGTGATTTCATCAGTCTGGTATGCTGCCTAAATGCCACGAGATCCATTTCAGACACTGCTGGCTGGGAACATCTGGTGATAAGAATGGTTAAATTGCCACTGGGCTGTGTGCCCCACAGACAGGCTGGGCTGTCTATTTCAGGTCCTCTCCCCACATGAACCAGATAAGTGCCAGACACAGTAGCACAGGTGCAAGATCAACTGGTCCATTGCTTGGGTAAATTTTTCCTCTTAAAAAAAAAAAAAAGGTGCAGGAAAACAACAGCTTCCTATGATCTCATTCTGCTTAAAATTCCTGGATATGTCTTTTATTGCCTTTTTGGTCCAAGAATTTTTCTTACTTACAGACTAAATTCAGCTTCTTTAAAAAATGCAGGTGTCAACTTCATGAAGAAGTGATGCTGATTTTTATCTAGAATATTCTGAGTTATTAAGCCAAAGAATCTTACTTATTTAATTGATCCCCATGAACTGCCTGATTCAGTTTTTGACCAGATGGCCACCTTTTTCTCCGAAAGTGGTTCACAGACTTTTTCTTTAGAATCATTGCAGACTCATTCGTTTTTAAAACTACTCCATGCCTACTGTGTGATAGGCATTGAACTAATGTTGTTTTATGGACCTTTCCCACACCTTCTGAATTAGTGTCTCTGCAGATAAATATCTCAGTCTGTTGGTGCTGTTATGAAGAAACACTCAAGACTGTGTAATTTATGAAGAGCAGAAATTTTCTTCTAGAAGTTCTGGAGCTTTGAAAGTCCAATGTCAAGACTCTGGCAGGTTCCACTGTCTGGTGAATTCTGCTTTCTGCTACCAATATGGCGTTTCACTGTTGCATCCTCTAGATGTGAAATACGCCTATACTCACACAGAGAAGAGCAGAAAGAGTGACCTGTTCTCATGTGTGCCTCCCTTTCCTGCCCTGGAGATTGAACCCAGAGCCTCATGCAAGCAAGGCAAGTCACTCTACCATCAAGCTCCATCCCCAACACTTTTTGTTGTTTTCGATACTGGGTCTCACTAAGTTGCTTATGTTCACTTTGAACTTTTGGTTCTCTTCCCTCAGCCAACTTCCTGCCTCCCCAAAGCCCTGCTACAGGACACTAACTCTTCATGAGTGTGTAGAACTCTTTTATCCTCATCAACTGCCAGAGGCCCTTTCTTCCAATATCATAACTTTGGTGTTGGGTGTCAATGTGAATTTTAAGAAGATAGCGCATTCGAACCATAGATAGGAAACTAAAAACTCTTTTTTGTTTAACAAACTCCTTGATAAGTTCATGATCTCCATAGTTTGCAGACCACCGGCCTATATTACAAATAGAGTGTAGGTTTTTATGAAACTTTGTTTCTAGCCCCTGACAAAGAGCCTCCCCTGATGGTGTTGATATGTAGCTGTCTACTGAATTAATGAAAAAATGAATATCCAAACTCAAAGCTCAGACTGACTTAGGAAGATTAAACTTAACATTTATTCTCTTTTATCTTTTCATATTTCCTAATTTGCTCCTTTTGAGCTTAGCTGCTTAGAGACCTGTCAGTCAAGAATCTATTGGTTTCTGAAGTTAGCCCTGGATGCTAACTCTTGACTGGACAGAATAAAGATTCAAGAAAAGAGTTGCTGCTTTTGTTTTCCTAATACCTTATTCCTTCTTTTATTAATGACTTCTTGATGTCCCTCCAAAGAATTTTCCTTTATTCACAGAAATCCAGTTTGATGAGACTGTCAGTCAAAGTATAAGTATCATAGGAAGAATAGTTCCCCAAAGATGACCCTAATCCCTGGAATCTGTGAATGTGCTGTTCTCCATACCAAAAGAGACTTTGCAGGTATAATTAAAGCTATGGAACTTCCAGAAGATTATTTTGGATTTTCTGGTAGTTGCAATAGAATCATGAACCTTTAAAAGCAGATAACATTTTGTAGCTAGAGTCAGAGTGATATAGTTTTTCATTCTGGAAGAGGCAGAGATTAAAAGTTTGAGAGGGATTCAAGGCATCATTGCTGGAGAGAGCCACATGTAAAATATGAGAGAGGATATTGACAGATTCTAGGAGCAATTACCCTCTTGGCTGACAGTCAGAAAAGCGAAAATGACCTCAGTCTTACTGCTAGTAGGGACTGAATTTGGCCAATGATCTAAATCACATTGGGAGAAGATTCCTTTCCCTGAGATCCAGTAAGAAGCCCAGACTCCCTGACACCTTGATTTAAGCCTCATGAGATCCTCAGCAGAGGAACTAGTCAAGTCTTCCCAGCCCTCTGACCCAGAAACCCCATGGTAGTACATTTGGGTTGTTGTGAACTATAAGGTTAGTTTATCACAGCAACAACAGAAAATGAATACAGTGAAGAGTCGGGCAGTCAGAGCCCTGTTTCCAGGAATTGGAATCCTGTGTTATGTGGCTACAGAGAGTCACACATTTTGAGGATGGTCTCTGCTTCCTAAATCCTAGTTATTCACCTTTTGCTAGGTTGTCTTTTAGTTTTTGCATTGTTGACTCAGCTCCCTGGAGTCAGGTTCCTCTCTCTCCAGCCACATAACCCCACCTGGTACAAGGTGGATGCGGGAGCTCTTTGTACTTGGAGCCAGAGTGGTACACTGACACCTCCTGCACTGACAAATGTTCCCAAGCAGCTAAGCAAGGCTGTGACCTCCTAGCCTGCTGTATCTTCATTGGGCAAATGTATTTAAAGATATTTAAGGCCAGGCTCAGTTTCAGCCATGAACATTCGTTCTAACTTAACTGTAACTGAGTTGCATATTCAATTAGTGTGTTTCGCCAAGAATAGTCGGAGGTGCAGGAGGAACTTTTCCTTCATTGTATTGATTTTTACAGCGTGACTTTATTGGAGGTTCAGTCATGTGCTAATTATTGGGTTATACATTTCTTTCACAGGATATTCTCAAAGTCCATTTTGCTTCCTAATTAAAAAATTAAAGAATGTCAAAATCAAATGGTCCTTAGAAGATAACTATTCCAGCTGTTTAAGTGTTTAACCACCCCCCTACCCCGTGGTAGATTCTATTGTAAAAGAATAAGTGCTTTAACAAATAACTTCAAGTTTTCACTGGTTTTACCACAAAGATCAGCTCATACACATGTCTCATATCTTGCAATACAGATGAGCAGGAGGAGACGGTGCCACTCAGGAGCCCAGGTTTCTTCTGTCTTGTGGCTCTCTGGCTCATTTACATAACACATTTTTCTCTTTCAGGAAGCAGATGAAGCAAGAGAATGAGTGTCCTACACGAGGAAGAGGGGTGTGGGAGGTGGGGATATAAAGGCAACCTGGCTATGTCATATACACTTTCACTCACGCTTATTTTGTCAGCCAGAGCTCAACACTGACCCATCCCTAACTGCAAAGTGAACTGAGCACACCTACAGACCAAGTGTGCAGCCAGTAAATGGAGAGCATGGAGAGAGGAGACAAGCCACCTCTGCCTTAGACTCAAGTTGGTTGTCCGTCTCTCCTAAAATTCTTCCAGTGACAAGGAACACAGTACTTGTTCAATAAGACAACATACTTCACCTTCAAACATTCGTGAGAATTTGTGATTTCTTCTTTTGTTGCATTGAGCAGTATTTGATTGCATTGGCAAGATAACATGCTACTGAAGAATGTGAGCTCGAGAGCCAGACTACTTGAGTCTGCATCCCAACTCTGTAAACCATGGGCAGTCATTAGTTGTGCAGAGTCTGCTTTCTCCTAAGTGATTGAACTGTTGCCTGGCTTGTGCCTGATGCATAGTAAGTTCTCAAAAAATACGAGTTGTTAGTTGTCATAGATCAGTCTTTGTTTCCCCCTTATAGTTACAGAAACATGCCCTTCTCCCTGGACATTTGAAGATCTCTGCCCTGTTCTGAGAATCTTCCAGAATCTTCAGTGCTGCTTACATGATCTCATTTGGCGGCCCTGCCCTACTTTGGTCACTCTTCATAGATAGTGGTCCAGTGTGTCCACAGCCCTTTGAAGAATGTGGCTCTCTCTTTTTCTCTCAATCCCCCCGTCCCAGATCACAAGATCCTGGCATGCTCCGACCTGGGGCAGAGGACAGGAGTATAAAATACCCTCATTGTTAGCAACTGTGCATCTGTTTACACACAAGATCTAACACTACATCAGCTTTTCCACTTTCTGCTTTGCCCACTTGGTACATACTGCTGTTACTTTCAAATTTTACCTAAAATTTACAATTTTTATATAAATGTAATTGATGAGCCAAATTGCTTACATTTCTACAAGATGTTGTTTCAAGAGAGCACTGGTATATGTATATCTGTACATTTTTAGCATATTCTAGCTGATCTTATATTTTCTATCTACAGGGATCTCTGCACCCACTGAACTCCTCCGCAGCTGCCAGTGGCAAGTGTGATTTAGTGCATGAGGAGGGTGGACCAGTTCATCTGGAAGGGTGAATTTCTTTTGATTTAGAGTACAGAAGCAAAAACAATGACTTCCAGGGCTGTTTATTGAACTGGTGCTTAGGATTTCTTTTTTGGTATTTTTTTTAAAAGTTAGAAAAGAGACCAGCACATCTTTCTTTGGCATGAAGACTCACACCCATGTCTGAGCATGGACTTCCTCGCCCTGGTCTTCCTGGTGGGCAGGACATCTCTGTGTGCTGTCACAGCTTGCAGTGTTCCAGGAAGGAAAAGAGAGGAGACACAATACGAGGCAGAAAATGTAGGCAACATGGCAATTAGCTCTTTGGGCAGGCTTTTCACATGAAAGGTTCAGCTAGATAGACTGAAGACTCCTTGCAAACCTCTGAATTTCATCATCTGTGTCATATATAACTAGATTATAGCTCCATAAACTTCAATGATAACATTCTGGATTTTGAAGTACTTATGCTAAGTACCTACCCTCTTTTCAGATCAAGAATGGTTTTCTTTTCTCTTTTCTTTTTTTTTTTTCTTCTCTTTTCAGTGCTGGAGATTAAACCCAGAGCCTCAAATATGCTAAGCAAGTGCTTTACCATTGAGCCACACTCCAACCCCCTTTATTTTACTTTGAGATAGGATCTCAGTAAGCTGCCCAGGCTGGCCTCAAACTTGTGATCTTTCTGCTTCAGCCTCCCAAGTAGCTGGGATTACAGGCAAGTGCCAGCACGCTGAACAAGAATGATGCTCTCTCTTTATGTCTCCTCCATCACCATGACTCCTTGGGGGGCCCTTCTTATGACTACGAAAGCCTTGCTGTGCAGCCTAATCACCAAGATCCCTGTTTTGGTGGGTTTTGTTTGTTTGTTTACTAAAGTTGGTGTTTGGTAGTGATTTGTTGGAGACTGATGCGCTGTTTCTTTCTGTAGCAATAGCAAGGACAATAATAGTAATATTGACAAAAAATATTAATTAGGCACATACTATGTGTCAGGAACAAATTATGGATCTAGTACTATGTTATTAACTACATATTATGGAAGAAAATGTAAGTAACTTTCCCAGTATTGCACATGGCAGAGGCAGTTAGATGGGCACTGCTGACTGTAGAATGCAAATGCTCGCTCTCACATGGATACCAGCCTCATTAGTCACCACCACTTCCAGGGGCTGAAAACTCAGCTGCCAAACTGCCACAGTAAAGTCTTAGGTGATGTGTATCCTATACCTTCATGGGAGGAGGGATGCTTTTCTCTATTCACTTCACTTTGACATAGCAGGCTTCATACCAAGTATCTGCTGACCTGGTGACTGATATTTTGGTGTGATGATAAAATGATCACTGTGAAATGCTGGGCAATACTTGAATTAGTGGCCCCGCAAAGAATTCTGGGAGAGCTCATATAGCATTTTAACATGGTGACTTAGAAAAAAGAAGTGCTTACAGGACCAAGGCCATTAATCTCTTTAGCTCACTTGGACTGGAGGTGGGGAAACTCCAAATAACAGAACAACCCAATCACCTCTCCAGCAGCCCACGTACACAGATGATTTCTGAGAAGTGAAATGAACTTTTAGAGGCTTTGTGATCAGCTGCTGTATGACATCCGGCATCAACCTAACCACTAATCTCAGATCTCACAGCAACACAGATCGCCTGGAACCCAAAATAGTCCTGCCTAGTGCTCTTTGCCCTTCTTATCAATCGAGCAAGAGCCTACGCAGGAAAGGTGTCTGTCAGACCACAGCTGCTAATTTTCAGAGAAATGAGTGGAAGTGTGACTGGTTCCATTTAATCAGTCACTATCTATCCCAGCAGTAGCCACCTTTATCTGTGCATATTTCCTTTTATCCAAGAGTCTACTGGACTCTTTCAAATTCACTTGCACATGTGATGTTTTTTATAGGGTTTACCACTGAGTGAAATCCCCTTTAATTTCAGCCCTTCTCCACTTATTTCTTAACTTTTTTTTTGGTAGAAACACATTGGAAGCTAATCCCCAAGACCTTGGGGGAGAAACACACAAGAGAGGTTTTAGGTCTTTGTTGAAAGATCTTTACAGTGCCTCAAGCTGTAGATATTACATGATCACAGCTCCTTATTCCTTCATCCCACAACCTCAGTTAGAGATTCTGTTGCTGTAAAGTGGATTACCCATGAGGAAGTGTATAGTTGCCATGGTGATAGCATGGCTTCCATCCATGACAGTGTGGGACCCACAGCCTGAGAATGTTCTGTTCAATAGGAGGTACAGTGCACTTCTGACTACAGATCTTCTCTGAAGAAAATGCTCTGGATTTGCAACAATTTACATCAGAAAAAAAAATAATAATAAAGGAACCCAAGGCCTCAGGTATGCTAGTGTGTGCTTTACTGCTGAGCTATGCTCCCAGACCTCAATAATGATTTTTAAAGAGTATATTCCTGAATCACCTAAGTGATTGATTCACGCACTAAATTTGACATGAAGAAACGACATTAAAGTCCTTATTCTTCCCCTAACTTCTACCCTGTGCTTCTTGAATAAAAATCATTCTCAATTCATAATCTTGTGAATTCATGACTGTGTGAAAACATGATTTTAGTACAAACTGTATTTTAAGTTTAGAACTTTGAACCTTCCGGAACCTGGCAATATGTGGTACAAAACCCCCTCCTCAGCTCCCATCAGGCAAATGACCACAAGGGGTCAAAACCTGGAGCACTGCTGTGTTAATAAGTATGGTTCTCCTGTGCTGTTAGGTAGGCTGGTTGTGTTAAGTGCATTTTCAGCCTAAAATATTTTCAAGCCATACTGGGCTTTTTAGGACATGACATCATTGTAAGTCAAGAGCATCTGTAGTTATGTGGTCCCTTCATGAACAGTGTCACTGGAAGGGTGTGGGTGATCATTATTTGTTGTCCGCAATGCCCATACATTCTTGCTTTAAGCTTTGAGGAAGACAATTTTATAAACCGAATAATTTAAAGCACAACCGAAAGAAATCTTCAAACCCTGAAAAGAAATTTGCATAAGAAAGTTTGTTCCCAAAGACCAAAACAAAGCACTGTAAGGCAGAAGAGGGTAGAGCCATCACTGATTGTGTGCTAAGGAGAGGAAGAGAAAGACAAAAAAAGATGAAGAAAAAGAGGAAGAGGAGGAGCAATGAGAACCACCGTTAAAGAACCGAAGAGAGGCGCTGTGAGTCCCTTCCTCCCCCTCAGCAATGCAGTCTCAAGTGTTGTTCCACTTTGCTGCCAAGTCAGAGGAACAGGGAGCTTGAGACACCCAAGTGCAGAAGTGCACCCAGGTGCTTTCCCTGAAGCATTAGAAGGGGGCTGATACTACTGTGTTCCTCTTGCAACCCTTCACCCTCATCGGCCCTCGTCTTAGGTGCATCGTTTCATTTAATTCTCAAGCCCTCAAGGTACGCAACGAAGGTCATTTCCCTTTTTATAGATTAGGCTTAAGAAGTTAAAAAACCTGTACAAAGTCACACAGCTAACAAGTGAAGACCTAGCATGCAAACCAGACGCTCTCACTGCTGGCGTGGGCCTGTCCCAGTATCTCATGTGTGTTTCACCTTCTCCGCTTTGCCAAGAGGAGACCTGGTGTCTCCTTTTGAATTTAATGGTTCTGGATACCTGGGTCAGTTTACCCCAAAAGAGGCCTGCAGGGTCCACATCCGGGTACCTCACTGGCGAGCCTCAACCCAAGGATGTGTAATTTCAAAGTCACATTTCCCATTGTGGCGTTGTGTTTATGTTGCTTACCACCAAACAGAAGACAGACCATTCCTCCGTCATAAACACTAACCTCACAGCTCACTGGACACATTGATAGGAACCCACAGATTAAAAATCTTTTACCAAAAATGTCAATCCTAGGAAATACGAGGGAAATTGATAAAGATAACTCTTGCATGACTTGATGATGTTGATTTCAAACATCTGTTTTTCTTTTCTGATCAGATTGGAAATTGTTGCCACACATGGTGTTACTTAGAGCTGTGAGTTTGAGGACTTTTTTTTTTTTCTTTTAATGAAGTAAGGTGCTCTCCTCCTGTGTGCCTGTGGGCCTTTCAACTGAAATGGGACAAAATATATCGCAAGATTGTTGAATTCAAATGGTATTTTTCAAAGAAAGAGTGTCAGGAAGGAAATGTATCATCAAAATCCTATTCAAGAGAGGAAAAGGGGATTGCAGAGGAGAGGATTTACATTTCTTGAGTGTTAACTATGTCAGGCACTTGGCTTCACACTTGGCTAGCTTTATTTTCTTCATTCCTCTCAACCACCCTGTAACGTATAAACATTCTATGCACACATTGCCCTGACACTGTGACTCATGGAGCAATACTTTTTCTAGGTTACAAGAGCTGTTGACTGATGGGGCTGAGATTTGAACCCATGACTAGGCGGCTGTGACAGTTTCCTACTGAGTAAGGCTCTGTTTTGGGCCTGGGGATTAAAGAGTAACAGGACCTGTGTTCTGTATTCAAGAGGCCTATAGTCAAGTTAACAGCTACGTTTAAAAGGTCAATAGCAGCCCAGGCTTGCAGAAAGGATACGCACCAGCAAAGGCACAGAAGCCCAAAGGAACCATTAATTACAGAGACCTAGAATGGTGCAGTTCTCCTGAAGGACAGACTTGAGTGAGGCTTAGAAGAAAGCTGAGGACTGAGAAATAAGCCGAAGGAGCAGCTCTTCTCCCAGAAATGGGGTCATCTTGAGTTAAGAAGGTACATGTTAAATTCAAGAAGCCAGTAAGTTGCTGTTGCTTACTAAGTGAGCATTGCAGAGAGCTGGGAGATGCCCCTTTGGAAGTTAATTTAACTCCTTGCTCTCCCAAGTGTGATTTAAGCTCAAGGGCTATCACCATCATCACCTGGATTACCGTTAGAAACAAAATCTTGGGCTACTCCATCAAAATCTGCATTGCTACGAGATCTCTCATGTGGTTTGGAGGCATATGAATATTTGAGAAAGACTGCCTTAAAGAATTAAGTCCTTTCTTCTTTGTCTTCCTTAGATCCCTAAATAAGACTGGAGAGAAAATAAATACTTTTTTCTGACTTCTGGTCCTCTTTCCCCTTCCTTTCTACTGCCTTTCCTAAAGCCCGGTTATTTTCTTCCCATAACTTCTGTGTTTTGGGCTCCTCTTCCCTCTCCCTGTCACTCACTGAGACTGTCTCACTGGAGAATGTGAGCAAATCCATCAAGTTCACCCCAACACCTAGACAACAACTCAGTCAGCTTCCTAGGAGGCAGTTTTAAACAGAAGTCCTGTGTGTAAAATACACCTGTGAGTAACAGAACATTCTGTGTTAGCATTGCCTATATTCAGCAGTGGGCTTTAAATGGCAGTGCAGCCCTCGGTGAGCCTATTTCGAAAGACAAAATCTCAGGAAGAGAGTAGAAGTAGTTCCAAAGTTTGGAACCTGCCTTGGGGTTTATCCAATTCATTTGTTCCAGATTCATGATTTCCATGGCTTTTATTTGTCCTTGGAACCGAATTTCCATTTATGAAGACTCCAGGTTCAGGGAGTGAAATCAGGGTGAAAAAGAATTGCATTAAAAAAAACAAAAACAAAAACAAAAACTAACAAAACTGAGAGCTATTCCAGTTTATAACACAAAAGGTAAAAAAAATTTGCAAATCATCACTTCTGTCCCTACAATAAGAAATAAACTGTGCTCTTTTTTGATCCTTCAGAGAGCTGAGGTCACAAACTGCTGTCCTAAAACCAGAGAGACAGACAGATGGACACAGAGAATTTCAGCTTTCCAAAACCAGAAGCACAGAAGCAGAAGCCTTGGCAGAAGCCAGTAAACTGAACTATAATTGACAAACCGCTAGAGACTTTGTGTAGACAAGTTTGGGAATTAAAAACTCTAGGGCCTGGATCTAAAAGGGCATCCAACACTCTCCTGAGTTTTAACCCCTCTGTAAAGACTAAGGCAAGAATGCACTCCTGGTTCCTGCAGCGGGAGGGCATGGCAGCCATTTTGAAATAGGCCTGAAGCTGTCTTAGTGAGGCCTTAATTCAGTAAAGGAAGCTAATTTACTAGAGCCTGACTCACAGGGGTTTTACCAGAGGCCTAACCACATGGGGAAAGGGAAGTACCTAACAACCTCACTAAAAGATGGAGACTTAATTACAGGACTGTAAAATGCTTCTACTTCCTCTATGCCCTGCCAACAAATCAGTAATGCCCCTATATGATGACCAGAGATTGCAGTTCCAAAACTGCAAAGCCTCAATCTTTTTTTTAGGGGACTCCGAGAATAATGGATTAGATGAAAACAGAGACAGAGAGATCTCAGCCTCTGACACAGCTCCCACAAATGATAAAAACTAAAATCCTGAAACCTGACAGAAAATTAAGGGGGTAACTATAATGAACATTTTCATTTCACCAAATATAGACTCTTCTCACACAGAGTATTCTACCTGTGGGCTGTCTGCTTAGAACAAAGGCAGAAAATGACCACACGATTTGGGGATTTAGGGAGAAGTGAAAAATCACCTTCCTGAAAGGTTTATCTTCTTTGAACTTGGCAGTTGTCATCTAGCCACAAGCAATTATTTATCTGCAGTGTTTACCATCTACTACAGCAGATATTTTAGAGATTACAGAGCCCAGTGGATTTGTATGTTGCAAGCCATCAAGATTTTCTCAAAGGCCTTGGAGTTTATTGTGGTGGCGTGTTAAATTAATTAATGCTAAATATTTGTGGTGATCATTTTACCATAACTTTGCAGATAATTTTGCAGATCTTACATGTTCAAGTGTTTCTACAGCCTCTTTCCAACAAACTGCCTGCCAATGGTGAGTATCATGAAAAAAAAGAGAATTACCCAAGAACTAAGGGCATCTACATTCTAGTTCTGATTCTACCATATATTTGTTGTATAATCAAGGGGAAGCTTGATGTCCTTCCTGAGCTCAATTTATTAATGTAAAGGAAATCATAATTGTTAGACTATTTCAGCCCCAGAGTTAGTATTGTATAAAGTAGTAAAATGTCTTATCCATGCATAGTTACTAATGTCTTGAAAACAAGTCTGTATATTAATATGTACATAATACAATGTGAGTAAAAAGTCACTGGAACCAAATCTAATTCAAATACCACCTAAAAGTCAATTCTCAAACGCATGAATATTTTAGCAGAAATCTTGAGTTTCCCTAATTTTACTTTATTTTTCTGATTTCTGTACCTTCTCCTCTTGAGACTCCACATTCCACCTCCTTTAGCATATCTCTGCAGAGTTTCACTTATGTTTGGAAGGTATTTGGGCGGAAACAGAGTTTTGAAATTTGCAAACATCTTTGGGGGAACTCTAGTCAGTTTAAAATTGGATATATGTGGATTTTTCTCTGTAAGGAAATCAAATAAAATATTCTTGACATGGCAAACAAATAGCCATCCTTCCTGAGGGCAATGTTTTTAGGAGCTGAGTGTAAATAAATCAGAAGCATCCGTGGTGAATTCTTTTTAACCCCATAACACAAAGGAAGTTAAAAATAAATTTCTCATCCCAAAAATGCAATTTGGATTTACTTAATTGCAAACAATTGTGTAAATTGCTGTGGCCATTTGAGGATCACATCAGGCAGTTTGCAGTCAAAATCTACCTAAAAATCTCAACCACTTATGTGTAATACACAAGTACAGGTTGTCTGAGCAGGGGCGAAGTATTCCAGTGACTCAGGAGGGGAAAAACATGGAGAAGCATAGTCACCTCTCCCCCAGCATGCTCAGGAAGGCAGCCCCTGCAAGAGGGAAGACAGCAACAAGCTCAGGATTGGTTCTTGTTCATGTGTTAGTGGGAGGCGCCTGAGAGTTGGCATAGGCTCTCATAGGCTGTACATAGGCTGGCATCTGAGCAATGGGCTTGACTAAAATGAAGGAAATGGATCAATGCCAGGGATATTCATGTTTTCAAGATAATGCAGGCTAACAGGCAAGTTCAGACAGAACTGTGAACTCTGAATGAAATGCCAAGGAGTTCAGGGGCTGGTGGGTTTGGACTTTTATAGATGTTGTCTGGTAAGCAGTACAACAGTGGTGATGAAACTGGATTTTTTTTTTGTTTTGTTTTGTTTCGTTTTTTGATACCGGGGATTGAACTCGGGTCCTTGCACTTACAAGGCAGGTGGCAGAACCACTGAACTAAATCCCCAGCTGGACTTTGGAATCAGACTCTAGGTTCAAATGATTGACTCATCTATCAAACAAATTCCTAAGCCTTTCTGCTTCAGTGTCCTCAATGATGATCATGATCACGATAGTACCTAATTCATGGGGTTGTTTTAAATATTACAAGTGACAATCGATGTCAAATGGGGTCCCTAGACTGTGTGCTCTCCGTAGTATTTATGGTGGAACATTCCCCCTCTTTCTCTGTTCTGTCCTTAGACTTCTCAGTTTTACACCATCTGAGCCCTCAGCTGGCCTTAGGATCCTATTCAGCAACCTAGGCTCTAAGCAACTCCTTAGTCTTCCTCTGACCAATTTATAAAGACTTTCCTTGGATGGAACTTTTCAACTCTAATGTATATATGAGGATCTTGGGGAACCCAGATTCAAGGAAGCTCCTACAGGGCTGAGTAGATCCCTAGGAAGTTCTGCATTTCTAGGCAGGCTCATCTGCTGAGAACCCAAGGGCCACACTTTGGGTAGCAAGACTTTAGGTACTGACTGTCCAAGTGAACTGGCAATTTTTTTTCTGGACTACTGGAATGATTAAATGATTCAATATGACACTAATCATTTATATTGTACAGGCCATCAAATTCTCATTTAGTCTGGAAATCAGGCACATTTTTAGTATGCAAAATTGAAATTAATTACATGAATTCAAGGAAAAGTGTTTGTGAGAAATGACACCTTGCTGTGTGACTCAGTCGGGGAGTGTTTTTATATCTAAAGAAGTCTGACCCCAAAATAAAATGTGCAACTGGAAATTTTAGGTTTTGGTGTGTGTGTGTGTGTGTGTGTGTGTG
>NW_022900927.1:53996073-54069230 GCF_012274545.1 Fukomys damarensis | reverse complement strand
CTGGAAATTTGGTTTTGGTGTGTGTGTGTGTGTGTGTGTGTGTGTGCACGTGCATGCAAGGAGATACTTTGTTAGCAGGCTGGAAGTTGCTAGACAGGACCTTTACAATGGCAACCTGTCCAGTGGCTGTCTGGGTGCAGTGCATAGAGAACACAGACCAAAAATGGTCCCATCAAAATTCACATTCACTGAAACCACACTTGAAAAGAGGGTCTTTCCCAATGTAATTATTTAAGGTGAGTGTAAATAAGGTTCAAATTGTATAACTGATAATGTGAAATAGGAAGAAGGGGGCTAAAGGAGTGAGAGAAGGGATAAGGGCAGAGGAAAGGAAGGAAGGGAAAAGAAAAAACATGAAAAGAGAAAAAAATGGAAACAAAATCTTTGTAAATAGGGAAGGGTGGAGGGGGTGAAGGGAGGGCAGAGAGGTATGGAGAAAAATAAGAACCAAGGTGCATCATGTAAAGGTACAAGATTGCAATGATGAATGTAACTGTACTGTACACCTAAAAAGTACCAATAAACTCAATGAAACAAAAGATGAGGTCGTGTTGGATTAATCCAGTAACTTGTATCTTTATGAGAAGTGATACACAGAACAGAGAGAAGGGGGAATGAGAAGAGACCAAGGAGAATGACATGTGACAACTGAGACAGAACTTTGCTGCCGCAAGGAAGAAATTCCAAGGGCTGATGGCCACAATGGCCACACCAGAGGTTGAGAGAGAGAGTCTTGGAAAACCTTTCCATTGCTGGCAAATGAGCTAGCAATAGACAGATTAGCTGCCTGAATGGGGATGCTACCAGGCTGGGCGTCCTGTTCTTTTCCTCTTTTTCAGATTAATAGGGACAGCAGGAGGAGAAGGGACAAACTGTTTTGCCCAAAGACTAATCTCTTCAGAGAAAAGAAAACTGAGAGGGGAACAGTGAGAGGTGCAGCTGCAGTGAGCTTGCTGGTGCCTGGCCTGCAGCCTCTCTTCCCCATGACCCCCCATGTGCCTCTGGCCTCTTGGCTGGGCTAATACCTGGATTCATACCACAGAAGCACAGAGGGTCATAAAGGCTGATGTTCTGAGCTCTAGCCTTGATTTTGATTTAATTCACTTTTTAAAGGTGATAGATTAGTAACTTCCACAAATTGTCATTTTTCTACGCTGTGCTTGATGCTATTATGTTGCTGATTGTATTACTTGGGCTAAGGTGTTGTGATTGATTTAATCAGTAGTCCTTCCTAGTATAATGAAAATGAGATTGCCTCAGAATCATTAGAGACTCAAAACCTAGAGACAAGCTGTAACGGTAAGATTGAAGTACTAACCCAGGAATTAAACCAAGGACTGTACTAACAACAAAAATAGAAATGAGAAGACATTTAAGCAAGGCACAAGCACAAACGAAGGCTGCCTGTTCATCAAAGGAAAATTCTGATGGAAATAAGGTGAAAAAGTCGGATAATCAACCAGCTGGACACCCTGAACTGATATACAGGAAGTAAAAAAAAATAGATGACAGAAGCTCTAGAAAAATTCAAAACAGAAATAATTTCCAAGATAACTACAGCGATGGTGAGCAGAATGAAAGACATAATAAGTGACTCTAGAACAGAAACAGATAAAAAAAAATATGAGCTCAGAACCATGATAGAAGGCATGAATGCCCAACACAGGAAATAAATGGAATCTATGAAACAGGTTCAAACAGATATCCAGGAGATTAAAAGCTCTTTTAAAGGACTGAGCCAATCTAAAGACAGGATATCAGATATAGAAGACAGGAGGGCTGTCAATGACCATGAAAAGAGGGAACTCTTAAAAAAAGCAAGGGAACATGAGAAATCAATCGAACAGCTCTTAGAAAGTGCAAAGAAGAATAATGTAAGACTGATAGGAGTCCACAAAAAAGCAGGAGAAAGTATAAGTGACATAAAAAAATGTTCACAGAATTAATGACAGAAAATTTCCCAGAGCAAAAAAATTTGACATACAGATAAGTGAGGCTTACAGGACTCCAAACAGCCATGATCCCAAAAAATCTATACCCAGACATGTAATAATCAAGATCCCAGAAATTCAATAGAAGAACAAAATACTATACTATAAGCAATTAGAGAAAAGAAACAAATCACATGCCAAGGAAAGCCTATAAGAATCACAGCAGACTTTTCAATACAAACCCTCAAGTCAAGGAGAGCCTGGAGTGAAGTATTTCAAGCCCTAAAAGAAAAAATGACCTCCCACCTAGACTGATGTATCCTACAAAACTCTTTCAAAACTGATGGGGAAATAAGATACTTCCATGACACAGAGCACCTGAGAAACTTCATGAATACCAAACCAGCACTGTAAACAATTCTAAATATCCTCTAAAAAGACAATGTAGATCACAACTGCATGAGGCCCACCAGAGCAAATCCAGCAGGCATGGCAAGAAATTAAAGAGAGAGGGGAAAAAATTAAAAAGAGCCAACCGCAGGAAAATAACATGACAATGATAAGTCAATAAATATTCAATTTAATGGCCTCAATTCACCAATCAAAAGAAACAGACTGGCAGAATGGATTAAGAAGGAAAATCCAACAATATGCTGTATACAAGAAACACACCTACTTAAAAAAGAAATATAAAGACTGAAAGTAAAAGGATGGAAATGGTTCTCCATGTGATAGGAACCAAGAAAAAAGCAGGGGTAGCTATCTTACTTGCAGAAAAAGTAAATTTCAAATAAAAACTAATTAAAAGGGACAAAGAAGGTCATTACATTCTTGTAAATGGAACAATCCAAGAGTAAGAGATGACAATCATATATGTAAAATACTAATGCCCCCAGCTTTACAAATACTAAGGGACATGAAAAACTAAATAAGCACTAATACAATTGTAGCAGGGGACCTCATTACTCTACTGTCACAAATAGACCATCTAGACAAAAAAAAATCAACAAAATACTAGAACTGAACCAAGCTTCAGAACAAACGGACTTAATAGATGTCTGCAGAGTATTCCACCCCACAAAATCAGAATATACATTCTTTTTGGCTACACATATGTCATTCTCCAAAATAGACTACATACTGTCTCATAGAACATGTTTAAATAAATGCAAAGGATCTGAAGTTATCCCATGTATATTATCAGACCATAGTGCAATTAAATTGGAGATCAATAGCAAAAGAAACCACAAGAACTTCACAAACACATGGAAATTGAATAACACTCTCCTGAACATCCAATGGGTCACAGAGGAAATTAATGGAGAAATTAGACAGTTTTTACAATTTAATGATAATGCCAATAAAACATACAGGAATCTATGTGACACAATGAAAGCAGTTCTATGGGGGAAATTCATAGCAGTGAATGCCCACATTAGAAAAATAGAGCAAGCTCAAATAAACAACCCAATGCTGAATCTTAAGCTTCTAGAAAAAGAAGAGCAAGACAAACCCCAAGGTCATACAAGGGAGGAAATTATACAGATTAGGGAAGCAATCAAAGCAATGAAGATTAAGAGGACAATACAAAAATAAATGAATTGAAGAGTTGGTTTTTTGGAAGAATAAATAAAATCAATATACCTTTAGCCAACCTTATCAAAAAAAAAAGGAAAGAAAAGGCTCATATCCATGCAATTAGGAATGAAAAAGGTGAAGTCACTACAGATCCAGGAGAATTCCACAGAATCATCAATACCTACTTCAAGGACCTATACTCTAATAAAATGAAAAGCACAGAAGAAATGGACAGATTTCTAGATACATATGAATTACCAAAGTTGAACAAACAAGACATAAAAATTATAAACACTCCAATTACAATCAGTGAATTTGAAAATGTAGTTAAAAATTTACCAACAAAGAAAAGCTCAGGTTCTAATGGCTTTGCTGCTGAATTCTACAAAACATTTAGAGAAGAACTACTGCCACTACTTTTGAAACTTTTCAGTGAAATTGAGAGGGAGACAATACTTTCAAATTCATTCCTAGAACCAAGTGTTAAATTGATTCCCAAACCAGGGAAAGACCAATCAAGAAAGGGAACTACAGGCCAATCTCACTAATGAACATAGATGCAAAAATCCTGAATAACATACTGGCTAACAGGATACAGAGGGTTATTAAAAGATCATACACCCTGACCAAGTTGGATTTCTCCCAGGGATGCAAGGATGGTTCAACATACATAAATTGATAAATGTAATGCACTATATGAACAGAGTCAAAGACAAAAACCATATGATCATCTCAATAGATGCAGAAAAAGCATTTGAAAAAATTCAACATCCATTCATGATTAAAAAGAACCTTGCAGAAATTGGAATAGATGGTCTTTATCTCAACTTGATAAAGGCTATCTATGAAAAATCAATAGCAGATATCATACTATATGGTCAAAAACTGAAAACCTTCACACTAATATCAGGAACAAGACAAGGATGTACACTGTCACCACTCCTATTCAATGTAGTTTTGGAAACATTAGTGACAGCAATTAGACAAGAGAAAGAAATAAAACAATAAAGATAGGAAAGAAAGGAGTTAAACTGTCACTATTTGTTGATGATATGATACTCTACATAGAAGACCCAAAAAACTCTGTCAAAAGACTTCTGGACTTAATTGACAGATTCAATAGAGTAGTTGTATACAAGTTCAACACTCAAAAATCAATAACCTTCTTGTATACAAATAATAGAATCACTGACAGAGAAATTAGAGTAACAATATCTTTCACAATAGCGTCCAAAAAAATGAAATATCTAGGAATCAACCTAATGAAGGAAGCAAAAGACCTCTACATTGAGAACTACAACACTCTGAAAAAAGAGATCAAAGAGGATATAAGAACATGGGATGATATATCTTGTTCCTGGGTAGGAAGAACCAATATAGTGAAAATGGCCATACTTCCAAAATTGCTATATCTTTTCAATGCAATCCAAACTGAAATCCCAACAGTATATTTATCTGAACTATAGAAGACACTCCCAAAATTCATTTGGAACCAGAAGAGTCCTAGAACAGCAAAAGCCATTCTAGGCAACAGAGACATGGCAGGGGGTATCACAATCCCCAACTTGAAACTACTACAAAGCCACTGTGATTAAAAACAGCATGGTACTGCAAAGAAACAGACCCAAGGATCAGTGAAATACATTAGAAGATTCAGAAACAACTCCAGACACACTCAGCTGCCTCATCTTTGACAAAAGAGCCAACCATCCTCACTGGAGAAAAGATAGCCTCTTTAATAAATGGTGCTGGAAAAATTGGATTTCAACTTGCCAAAGATTAAAACTAGACCCCTATCTTTCACCATGTTATAAACTAAAGATCTAAATATTAAAACAGAAACACTAACCTTGCTGGAAGATAAGTTAGGTAGAACTCCTGAAGACTTTGGCATAGGAAAAGACTTTATGAACAAATCTTCAGTAGCATGGGAACTAGCACAAAAAATCAACAATTGGGATCTCATCTTTTTAAAATCTTCTGCACTACAAGAGAAACCATCAACAGAGCTAAGAGACAACCTACAATGTGGGAAACAATTTTTATCAGCTGTTCCTCAGACAAAGGTCTACTATCCAGAATATATAAAGAACTCAAAAGAACCAGGCCCCCCAAATTTATAAATCCAATTCAAAAATGAACATCTGAAATGGATATTTCTCAGACAAAGAAGTAAAAGTAGCAAATAAACATAAGAAAAAAATAGTCAACATCACTTGTCATTTGATAGATGCAAATGAAAACAACACTGAGATTCCACCTACCCCAGAAAGAGTGGCTATCAAGAAAACCAATAACAAATGTTGGCAGAGTTGTGGGGAGAAAAGGACCCTTCTTTATTGTTGGTGGGAGTGCAGACTGATGCAAGAACTGTGGAAATCAATATGGAGATACCTCAAACAACTAGGATTAGAAGTCCCATTTGACCCAACTATCCCTTGCTGGATATCTTCCCAAAAGAATTAAAAGAATCATACCACAGTGATATATGCTTACCCATGTTTATAGTGGCACAGTTTGTAATAGCTAAAACTTGGAAACAGCCTAATTGCCCATCAACTGGAGACTAGATAAAGAAGATGTGTGTATGTGTGTGTGTGTGTGTGTGTGTGTATGTGTGTGTGTGTTTTAATAAAATGGAGTACTACTCAGCCATAAAGTACGAGAAACTAGAGACTTTTATAGCTAAGTGGATGCACATTGAGGACATACTCTTAATTGAAATTAATAGGACACACACGTATAAATACCAAATAATTTCTCTGATGCAACTATAAGTGTAAATAAGAATCAAAATGTGTAACTGATATTGTGTAATAGGAGAAAATGTATAAAAGTATAGGGGAAGTGGGTGGGGTAGGGGAAAGCTAAGAAGGGGAAAGAAAGAATAAGAGAAAAGAAAAAAAATGGAAACAAAGTCTCATAAATAGGGAAGGGTGGAGGGGGTGAAGGGAGGGCAGGGGTATGGGGAAAAAATAAGGATCAAGCTGTATCATGTAAAGGTACAAATATCCCAACGATGAACATAAATGTATTGTATACCTAGAATGTACCAATAAATAAAAAAGGAAAAAAAAGAAAACTGAATACCCAGGATCCAGCCATGCAGCTTTTATATCTGACCAAATCCCACAAACACAAATGCAAGCAGGAAAGTCTGTTTGGCAGGTAGAAAGGGAGACATGGAAGTGGAAGAGACACTAAGTAGGCAGCCTCCTGGGGGTTGTTCCCTTTGACAGGCTCTTAGTGAACAGAATGGAAGCAGTCCAATGTCCATGCTCTTTTTACCTCCTCGCTGGAGTGTTTGCTCTGTGCTTCTAGTCCCTGCAAAAGTCTTCTCCCAGGCTTTCGCAACCTCAGAAAATTTGGAAACTGTTTCTTTGACTCGTTAAAAGCTGAGATCCACATTTATCTCAAGGAAACATACTCAATTAAGGAAAGCATACTCCCCACCCATGATTATTCTATATTCAGTAACACTGGTTAAACACAGGCCTTCTGCCAAAAAAGAATCTTCAGTCTGTTTAAATGGACTGAGCAAAATGCCTAACATTATTCTTTTCCCATTCGTAGGCCAGTGCTTCCAGATTTCCTCTCTTCTCCTGCATGGTTTAATGTAGTGTAATGCACTTGGAAAGCACATTTTATTTACAGAAATGAAAAAACCCTATCAAGGTTCTCTAGACAGACTTCTCATTTGCTAAAGTTGTATGTAAATCACCTTGTCAAGTACTTGAATGAACTGTCACATTCTTAAGAAATTAAAGCCTCTGTCTCTATCTACTGTTGACAGTAGCATCAGGTTTGATATTGAAAGAACTGTTTTGAGTTCAAGATGTGCCAGTTACCAGGAGCCTCGACAAAGAACATATCTAAAAAGTTTCTGAGCCTCGATTTGTGTACATAATGGAATTACTCTTAAGTTTGCAGAGAAGGCTTTTAATAGATTTTTAAGTCATATAATAAATTAGCTAAACAGTAAATTACTCCTACTCATCATCTGCGTGCAGAGCTACTGAAGAGAGAAATTCACACTGACCAGCAACTTTGTTTTCATCATCTGACGAAACCATCTTCCTTTCTACAGGAAGTTCCTCTTTCTCGGATTATTTATGTTGCCTGAACTATATTTAAATGGCACAGACCCGTCTCACTCTTCGCCAAATATGGGCTGACTTGCAACATGCCTTCTACCCGTCGGCAGCGCTCTGCTTTCCGTCCTTAGCGCTCCGGGTTTTGTCTCTACTGTCCATCAGGAACTCGTGTGTTTTAGTTCCAGAAGATTCTGGTGTCATTGTAGTTTGCACAGTCTCACTCTTCCTGCTTACTCACACTGACCCACTACTCCTTCCTTCAAGACTTCTGACTTTACCACGTGGTACAGCTCCGCCGACTGTCATCCACAATGTGGGCTGTCGTGCAACAAGGGTACGTAAACCAAAAACAATAAAATACTTCGAGTGTTGCCTAGAGAAAACGAGATGCTATATTTGAATATTCCTTTAAAAATTTGAGCTCTGTAGAAATGGATTCAAATAAAGTTAGTGAGAAATGAGAAAAGGAAAAAACAGAAACAAAGTCTTCATAAATAAGGAGGGGTGGAGGGGTTGAAAAGAAGGCAGGGGGATGGGGAAAAATAAGAACCAAGATGGATTATGTTAAGGTACAAACTCTCAATGAAGAATGTCATCATATTGTATACTAAAATGTACCAATAAAATTAATGAATAAAAATGCTTTCTTCATGTAATGAAAAGTTTTGACCAAGTGAACCTACCTGTGTACTTGTATAGTAGGTTTTTCAACCTTCTATGTTTCTTTCTAGGCCTTCAGTTCTATAGGGGACTCAGGACATTGAAGACAACTATATTCATTTCTTCAACAAATAGATTTCAGCACCTAGGTACTATGCAACTAGTACCCTTCTAAGCACTGAGTATAGCATGGAGATAAACAAGAAAGTCAGAATTGCTGAAGTCTAAGAACCTATACTCTAGTAGTGGAAACCAACCATAATAAGCAAGTGAGGTAATGTGATCATTTCAAATTGGATTTGTGTACTAAAAAGATAAGGAGCAGAAATAAGGGAATGGAAACTTTATACCTTCTGAGAAGACTTCTGAAGAGGAATATTTAAGCTGAAACCAAAGGATGAAAAGGAACCCTGTATAAATCCTGAGGGGAAAGAATCAGGACTTGTCTATTTTTTTTTTTTTTTGCATCTTTGTCCCTTTGTGAATTATCTACTTCATAGTAGATGCTCAATGAAAATATTTAGAATTGATTTTTCTTCCCCATAGAAGCTAGCTCTCCCAGACTAATAAGGAAAGAACAAAAGCAAATAAAAAATTAATTAATAAAAAGGATACTTTACAAGATGCATACAGGGGAAAACAAAGGCAAAAATTTCATTTTGGAGAAGCTGAGTGATGACTTTACTATCAGTGGATCAAGGTTAAAGTCTTTCAATCTTTTCTCCAGGCATATTTCCAACAATTGTCTAAAGAAGTCCCAGGCCAGCAAAGGCTGAATTGAAGGCTGCATGGTGAATAAGGAATAGGGTTGTATGTAGAAAAGACATCTTTAAAGCGAACTAGTGATTTAGAAAGTGATTTTTCAGCATCTCCTTGGCTGACTTTGAAGAAAGAACTTAAGAATAAAGAAGACTATCAAGCACATAGTCCGAAAATTATAAAACCAAGTGCTTCTGTCTTGGTACATTGATTCAGACATTACTGAAGGCATTTGGTTAGCTCACTGTTTTAGCATTAATATCACATTTACCCAGACACATTCTATTTCAACAAGACTGCTAAAAAACCCTGAGATAGACAATATAATTCTTATGTGGATTTTAAATAGGAAGCACAAATATTCCTATGCTTCAGGCTGGTGAAGTTGGAGGAAAAGATGAGAGGGTTATATATTTAAATACTAATACAAGTAATTGTAGGCACCCATATGTTTTTGGTGCTTGTGGCTTACTTTGGGGTGTTGTAGAAATTCTGACATTCTCAGAAAGGGATTTCAGTCATTCATATTTATCTCCAGTCTTTTTTGTTGTTGTTGTTGCTGTTGTTTGAGATTCAATTTATGGACCCTTTTTAAAACTCTGCTACTCCTCATATAGTTGTGAGTGATGCCTTCTAAATTCCCTCTAGGTGAACTTAAAAATAAAATGCACTTGCCTTTTGGTAATACTATTTGGAAGCTTTAAATGGCATTCATGAGTTTAGTCTTGCTACACTCAGCTGCAAAACTTCATCGTTAGGGTATGATTGAAAGGTGGGCTTTGCTAGAGCGATGAGCTAAACTGAGGACCTCTCTGTTCTATGTGATTGGAGTGGTGCCCTTTGTGGCTTCTGTTGATTCCCTGTCCTTCCCCTTGGCTCCTGCACTACCTTTTAAACCAAGTGTTATTTGAAATATCAATAGCTTTGCAAAAGGAATAGCTGTTTGTTAAGGGAAGACTCAGTAATTTCAAGGCTAAAAGGAGATAACAATGGCCTTTTAAAGGAAAGAAGGAATACTTCTCAAGCATTGACTGGTGGTATCAGTAAATACTAACTTGTAGGCTAAAGTGTCCTTTGAGGGTGTCTCTGAAATCGTGCCCTGGACTTTGAGTTGCTGTTACGCTATGCAAGCTCTGAACCTAGGACCTTCTTCAGAGGCACTGCTATAGACAATGTGGGAACTGTTTCTTCTGTGGAACAACTTTCTCTGTAGCAGGATTTCTTCTAAAATTGAGCTGGACATTTTTACTTCACCTCACAACTACTCTCTCACCCTCAACCTGGAATGAAATGATAAGATATTACATAGCGCATTTACTGACACACAGTCAATAAATATTTCCTCTCTTGTGAATTTACCCCCATGACTCCCTACCTCTTCTTTACATGGAATTAGTGGCTCCTTCCCTTAAGACGTGCACCTCTACTTATTATTTTCCCCTACTATGCATAATATTTTATTGTACTTGATCCTATTCAGTAGGTTCCCTTATCAGTCTTCAGATTCCTTTGAGGTCAACCAGAGTCCAAAAACATAAAATGGAAAATTCCAGAAATAAACAATTCATAAGTTTTAAATAGTGCATTACTCAGAGTAGTATGATGAAATCTCGCGCTGTTTGACAACACCTTGCCTGAAAGAGGAATCATGCCATTGTCCAGTGTACCCACATTGTATATGTTACCAACCTGTTAGTTACTCAGTAGCCATGCTTGTTATCCAATTGACTGTCATGGCATCGCAAGATATGTATTGTGCAGTTGCCTAAAGCTACATCACACTGCCTAATTAACTCACCTCCCTTCATAAGCATTGTATCACCTCACAGAAGTATAAGAAGAAAGGTGAGTACATACAATAAAATATTTTTAGAGATAGAGACTATGTTACCATAACTTTTATTACATTACATTATTATAATTTTTCAACTTTCCTCTTTTCCTTATTATCCATGGTTTCAGCCATCAGTTGGGGATCTTGGAACATACCCACCACAGATAAGGGGTGGCTGAAGTGTGTTGTCTGTCTTCCTTGCTAGTATTCCTGAAAGAAAGGACTGTGCTTCCTCTGTCATTTTATCTGCAGGTGCATGACAGGTGCTGTTTCAGTACTCCACTGCCATGGAAAGATCAGGAAAGCTTCTCCTCCATATGAATGCCTGTTAAGTCTTCTTCTTCCCTCAAGGCACCATAAATTAGTGACCTACCTGGCTGGCAAAACTGGTATTCAAACACACGCAGTCTGCAGTTTCAGATCCTCAAGAGGAGTGTGGAAGTTTTCATGGTACCACACACAGCACTTAACACTGTCACCCCCTCACCATTGTCCCAGCAGTGGAGAAAAAGGGAGATGTCGCTCTAAGATCTTCCATGTTGAGCTGGGGCTTCTGCTCCTGGCTTGGGAAAAAGCAGTCAAAACTCTGCCTGTCAGACATCCAGAACACAGGCAGCGACGGTGAGTGCCCTCTTGCCGTTATTATGACAATCAGGTGACACTTTGCCTTAGCATCCTCCCATCTGAAGGTGCAGAGCACAGGAGCCAGTAGGTTATGCTTATTTTTCTTTTTCAGCATTAATTGAGTTTATTGGTACATTTTAGGGATACAGTACAGTTACATTCATTGAGGTTATACTTATTTTAAAACAACTTCCTTGAGTTAACTATCACTAATTGTGTATTTTAAGTAGCACACTCACAAAGCAGAAGTTAATAGAGTCATTTCAGAAAAATAATCCTAGTCAATTGACTCCTTCTCAGAAGGTCGCAGTTCTGAAAACACAGCAGTGAAAGCATCACTTCAGAATAACTACCTGTATCACCAGCATGCCTAACAGGACTTCTAATCAGTGCCAGTCTCCAGCCAGGAGGAGACTCGCCATTTACAGTGGATCTGACATCACTGAGGGCAACGCCCAATCAACGTCTGGTGAATGAGCGCATGAACCAATGAGTGGCACTGCACGGCCCTGATTCTCTTAGTATTCTTTCTGGTCACTTCCCTTGACAGAGGAGGCCGCCAATCCAGGGTTGCAGACTGATGTTACTTACAGAAGGCAAGACATTTAAAAATAGAAGTTGGCTGCTGGGTCACAAAACTATACTAGAGGAGTTTTAGATGACTTCATAGTGATTTCTTTCTCTCCCTCTTTTTCTCCCTCCCTCCCTTTTTTCCTTCCTTCTTTCTTATGGGATTGAATCCAGGGCCTTCACTGGACTTAATCTTCAGCCCTCACCCCCTTTTTTAAAAATTTTGAGACAGGGTCTCGCTAAGTCTCTAAAATTGCCCAGTTTTGGCTCAAAATTGAGATTTTCCTGCCTCCCTCTCCCAGAGTGCTGGGATTATAGGTGTGTGACACTACACCCAGATCCCAAAGTTGACTTTGGCTTTTTTTTTTTTTTTTTCCTAGACAGGGTCTCACTGTGTCATCCATGCTGGTCTGGAACTCACAGTGATCCTCCTGCCTCAGCCTCTGAGATCACAGTTATCCATCACCAACCCTTCCCCTCAAAGGTAACTTTTATTGACACTTTGAAATCTCTTCTTTCTTCTATCCCTCCTTTGCTCCCTTCCTTTCTTCCTCCCAGCCACTAAAATTAGATACGAACGTTATGTTAAATAATCCAACAATGAAATATAAGTATTTGTATAATTAATTTTCAATTCAGAAAATTGAGGGTCAGAGACTTCACATTTTCTAGGGTCACACAATACAGTCAGATTTCAAACCCAAGGTCAACTCACTTCATCAGTTTGTTTCTTATATCTTTTAAAAGTCATTGTTGAAAGTGGTAATAATGCCTTTTGGGTATTTTTCAGTCAGCTTTAAAGCTAATGAAAAAGAAGAAAAAACTTGAAAAATATGTGATAAATTAGGAAGGCAACATATTTCTATAGCTCTAAGCAAAAAGATAGAGCAGAGGAAACAGAATTTAGCAGAGATTGAAAGTTAGTTTCTTCAAGACTCTTTCTGATGTATTATAATACTTGATCATGTGTCCCTAAAAGCGATAATATAATTATCTGGATGTGATCATTTGACAATGAAATGCAATTCTGAGTGTGCTTTGATATTCAAAATCAGCAACGATGGCCTCCAGGGACAGAGAATAAAAAACACAGATGGGGCACTTGGGAAGGGATGCCACTCACAGAAAAGCCCAAGATATTTTAGAATTGACTTCCCTGATCAGCTCCTTATCCACTGGTATGTGTTCCTCTGAAGATGAAAAAATAATGAAATGTTTGCATTTCTGTTAGAGATTTTTAGTTGAATAGATGATTGGTCAAATGATTGAATGCTCTCGGGATGGAATCCAAAATCCTTGGCTAACTTTCCTAGAGACGGTGTAAGATTAAGTTCTCCAACCCTTGCAGCCTGGTCTCAGTCGCTCAGGACTATCTGGCTTTGAGTTCCTCTGCCACTGTCCTTTGTTTTATCCAGAGTATTACGCCCCTTTGACTTCAGGATCGTTGCATTCTGTTATATTCTCTTTACCCATCCCACCCCCACTTCCTCTCCTATCTCCTGCATTGCTTTCACCTCTTCTTTGTCCTTCCTGCTCTAGTTTACAGCTTTCTTTGCTTAGAGCAGCCCCCATCTAGCACAGGCTAAGTGTTATCCCCAACCCTGGCCTGAGTATTTGCTGATAACAGACATTGCTCCAAATGCTGTGCATGTTCTATCTCATTTAAGCCTCACAACAGTATGTGGTGGTGGTCCTGCCCTACCTCCGTGTGGCAGCTGAGGAAACTGAGGAATAAAAGCAATCAAGAAACTGGACCAGTGGCACAGAGCTGGGAAGAAGATGAGCAGTTCAAAAGCCTACCATTTCTCACCCACACGGCTGCATCATCTCTTGTAATTCTACGTGCTACCCCTAGCATCTTTCTCCTTGGAGCACTTTTCCTCGCCATTTTTAAATGAAGTTATTTGTTTTTAATCCACCTTTCTTTTACTATAATCTCTGTGAAATCAAGATGTAAATCTCAACCACAGCACCTGTATCTTGCCCTGTGCCTGGACAACAGCAGGTGGCCAATAAATATTTGAAGAGTAAATAAATAGGGAGTTGAATAAAGGAAGAAACAGATGGACAGATGAAAAACATTGTTCACATACGCTTTTAAAACTCGATGCTAATGAATCGTGAATTTTAATTTCTATCAACACACCAAGAAAAAGCTAATCCCTGGGTCAGCATTGTCATCTGGTACCAAGAGCAGGTGCTTAGCAAGATATACTTTGAACACATTAGGTCTTAGTTCATCTCAGTTTAGGTTTTAATAGGAAACACTGATGTTATAGGAAGCCCCAGGTCGGACCAGAGTTTCAAGAGGTCAACAATGAAGTGATGTGATGTTCTGAGCATAGGCACAGCATAAGATGTTTGAATTTGAGCTGAAAGTGACTATAAAGATCACCAAATCCACCTTCACACTACAGTAGACAAGGAAGTAATGATTCTTTAAGCATCTCTTCTTCCGTTTTTGGCACAGGCAGAAGAATTCAGGAGTGCTGCCCCATGGCCTGCCTATATGGCATGTTCTGCTGCTGTCAGCCCAAGATAAGGCACAGGACATTTTGGAGAGGCCACAAGACCATGATACTGACCCATTTCATCCAGTCTGTGAGAGACACAGTGACTGATCATAGCTTCAGGACGTCCTCCGCTTACTAACTGTCTGAACTCAAGCGTGCATCAGCAGTCTTAAGGTCTGAAGCAATTATTTCACAGGAGTGTGTGGTCTGATCACAGGCTTCTGAGGAAAAGGTATTTTGCAAAGTTATTCCATTTGAAAATAGCAGAGCAATTTATGTTAAGATCAAAGGCAGATTTCAAAGAAAAGACCTCCCTGAGTATTTTTCCTTATTTCTGACATCTGACGCATGTAGAAATATAACTTCAAACTGAAAGGCTGCATAGAAAAATGCAGTACCTCATGGAACAAAAGTTTGACCCAGAAGACTACCCTCTTTGTAGCTATGACCTTGGGCCAGCCAGTTGATCTCCAGATCTCAGTGTGAACATCTGTTAAATGGACCCAGTCCTTCAATAAACACCTGTACAGTGGTGTCTTCTGTGTGTGAAGTGTCATGTGTGGCGAGACAGCCATGTTTTTTCAAGTTCATACCACTTTCCACATGCTTTACTTGTATGATCTCAGCCAACCCACAGAGCAACTTTTCAACGGACCTTGGAAACCCAGGCTTGGCGGATTCAGCAACACAGGGAGTAGAAGAACCAAGATTAAACTCAAGTCCATTGATCCCCAAACGTTTGATCTGCCTACTCAGTGTCGCACAGGCAGGTAGATGAGAAGGGGCTTGAAAACTCTGAAGGGCTGGAGGTGAGGCCACCTCTGCTTTGATATGCAGTTTTAACTGGACTTATACTCTCCTCCTAAATTGTTGTTTCTTTTTTTTTTTTTTTAATCTTTCTCTGCCTTATTAACACACAGTCCGATCCTGTTCTTTACCTGACAGAGTTCCCTGGAAAAGACAAGTAAAGTAGCCTGCCTGACCAGGAAGCGGCCACTTTGGCATGCACTTATCTTCTGGGGAAAAAATTATCTTTACAGGCCTTGGATGTTCGAAGTGTTGGCAGTTTCACATGCTGTTGTCTCAGCTCCTATTTCCTGCCTGTGGCTGCTGGTTGGAAGGGAGGTTTGGTTCATTCTCCCACCAGCAGGAGCCTGCATCTTGTCAATATTCAGCGGCAGGAGATTCTCCTGGTTCCTACTGATGCTGCTTTGTGATGAACTCAAATTAGCTTGATGCTTCCAAAGCGCCAATACAAAACTGAAGACATACAAGGTCCAGCATCATTGGACATAATAAACTGATGAGAAGCATGAGCAAATGCAACAGAAATTGGATGGAGAGATGGAGACAGATGAAAAGATGGACCAACTGAATAGGTGGCTGTTTTCTCTCTCAGGGTGATATTTTCCTCTATAGATAGATATGATTTGCTACAGTGTTATGTGTTTGTATTGCCTGAAGCGACTATAGAACAACCGGCCAAGCCATGTTACTTTTGAGAGTAGCAGGAGGTGTCAATCCTACGCCCAGGTGACTCCTTTGCATCAGCCAGGATATATGGGTTTGGCTGGACAGTTTGGTATTGCCCAACTTGCTCATCTTGCTCATTGAGATCTGGCTTCAGAGCCATGTGTCCGAGACACAATACAGACTTCACTGTGGCCTGATTCATGATCGCAGCTCACTAACGGTGGCCTCCCTTCATCCTGACCCTCCTCCACTGCCCTGAAACTTCATTTTCTCAAATGAGGACATCAAGAGTTAGATTCTGTAATCAAACAGACTGGGGGTTGAAATCCAGCCTTGCCAATTACTAGCTGTGGGATTTGGGCAAAGTGCTTGACTCTGCAGCCCTCCAACTTCTCAGCTGTGGTGCGGAGACAGGGCCTGCGCCTGTGTTCCCCGTCGCTGTGTGGATGTGATGAAATTATGCCCACGAGGTGACCTATGAGGGTGGCACAGAACGAGTGTCCGGTACAGTGCGTGGCTGCCGTGTGATCGCCTATTCACTGCTAATGAAGCAGCAGAGACGTTAGGACACCTCGTATTTTACTCCCACAGCCTGTAAATACCTAGAATGACACCTTTCTGCCCTCCCAGTAAAATTAGTTCCTTTTCCCACTTGACTTGCACTCTCACCCTCCCAGCATAATGTTTACAGTTCATCGTGGCCAATGTATGTGTTTCTTTCTTTTCCGTATCACCAGGTGCCTGGCACTGCGTGGTACATGGTTTATGCCCAGTAAATATTCACTGAAGCCCATTGAGAGGGCGGTTTGCAAAAGCTAACCCACACTCACTTCAACTTGGTTAAGTAAACGTGTCGCCTTGCATCCCATCTTTGTTGGTGTTTTTTTGTTTGTTTTTGGTTTTTTTTTGGTACTGGGGATCGAACTCAGGACCTTGCATTTGCAAGGCAGGCGGTGAAACCACTGAGCTAAATCCCGAGCCCTTGCATCCCATCTTAGAAACAGCCCCCATTTCATCTTCTGGGGGAGGGGATTTACACTTTAAACTGGAGGTTCCCACAGTAGAGATCCATGTACCAGCCATAAAAGAGGAAAAACCTGTAAGGATTTTAAAAAAATGAGTAACACAACTATAGTTCCAATAAACTCATTCCCCCAAGCAAAACTTTACATTTAATTATTTTTTTTCCAGAAAGCCAGTTGTTAAATATTTACCAGCCTGTTATGGCTCTTATCTTTTATGATATCCTCATATTAAGAGCCCAGTGCTGGGTCTCAGGTAGAATGGATTCTGTAGCGGTCTGCAGGGCAAGGTTGGTTGAACCTGAAATAAAAATGGGGACAGAAATGAGGTTGGTGGGGTGGCGAGGGAAGGCAGCACAACTGGGTAGAAGAGAAGAACCCAGGAGAGAAAGGCTGGCACAGGTTTCCAGGGAGGTGTGGACCCTGGCCTAGTGGGACACACAGTGATTAGGGAAGAATCCAAGTCAGCAGAAGTTCCAGATGCAAACAGTGATGAACTCGAACAGATACTTCACAAAAGAAGATAGGAATGGCCAGTGATGAGGGTTAATATTATCACTCATCAGGAGAATTAAATACACAGCAGGAACTACCATTTCACTCCCAGTAAATGACTAAAATCAAAAGACAGATGGGGCCGAGGCTGTAGCACAGTGGTAGACACCTGCTTGATATTCTCAAGGCCCTGGACTCAATCCTCAGTATCCTAGGGGGAAGAATTGCCAAGCATGAAAATGGTGTGAAGTAATTGGACTCAGATGTTGCTAATGGGAGTGAAAAATGAAATCAACTTTGTGGAGAAATCTTTGACAGTTTCTTATGACATTTATATTATCAACTGTACTGTACATCTATAATATCAACTAGCATTTCTACTCTTAGAAATTTACCTAGATGAGAGAAGATACATCCACAAAAGACTTCTATGAGAGTAGCAGCCTCAAAATAGCTAAACCCTTAAAAAAAATCTTTCAAACATGTGTGCCTGATTTATTCCGCTTCAGAATATGGTCTCCAGGTGCATGTATTTAGCTAGAAATGTCTTGAGTTTATCCTTCTTTATGGCTGAGTAGCAGTCTTTTGTTTAAAAAAAAATCTTCTTTATTCATTTATTGGTTGAGGTGTTTGGGCTGTTTCCAAGATGTAGCTGTTACAAACTGTACTGCTATAAACATAGGTGTGCATTTATCGCTGTGGTACGATGTTTTTGATTCTTCAGGAAGATACCAAGAAGGGGAACAGCTGATCAAATAGAACCTCTAGTTTCAGTTTTTTGAGGAATCTCTGCACTGACTTCCACAGCAGCTGCACCAGTCTACACTCCCACCAACAGTGGAGAAGGGTTCCTTTCTTCCCCCAGCACCCTCCCAACATTTGTTATTGGTTGATTTCTTGAAAACAACCACTTTTTTTTTTGGAGTGAGCAGGAATCTTAACATTGTATTCATTTGCACCTCTGGAATGACCAGTAATGTTGAATGTTTTTTCATATATTTATTTGTTATTTCTATTTCTTCATCTGAAAAGTGTCTATTCATTTCAGATGCCAATTTTTGGGTTGGGTCTTTAAATTTCGGGGGGTCTGACTTTTTTGAGATGTAATTCTAGATATTAGTCCTTTATCTGATGAACAGCTGACCAATTTTTTTTTCCTACACTGTGAGTTGTCTCTTCACTCTGTGGTTTCTTTTGCTGTGTAAAAGCTTTCTAACAAAATGAGATCCCAGTTGTTGTTAATTGTAATAATTCCTAAAAATTAAAATTTAAGAAACCCAAATATTCATCGATAGGAGTAAGATATGAATAAACAAATAGTATATTCCTAAAATAGGATACTACACAATAAACTAAAAAGGAGAAAATGATCGATACATGCAACAATATGGATAAATTTCCAAAAAACCATTATAGTAAGTGGGACACAAAACAGTACATACTGGACAATTCCAGTTAGGTGACATTCAAAACTAGACTAAACTTATCTTTGGTCATAGAAACCAAAACAGTGATAATTTTTTTCTCATAGGAGATGAGTTAATTGGAAAAAGGGATAAGGGGACTTTCTGGGAAGACGGAAAAGTTGTACATACAATGGCCAAACATTTAAATGAGTGTTCCAGATGAGTGCATTTTACCTTATGTGAATGCTATCTTGAAAATAATAAAATGGTACATACCACATATCAACTGGCTATTGATGCTTAACCACTTGCCACAAAGTTAGAGCTAAGCCAGCCAACACTTATGATCTTAGATAGTTTCTGAGGATCAGGTATGTAGGAAAGGCATGGTCAGGATGTTGTAGTCATCTCCCAGCCAGGATGGCAGTCTGCAGTCTGCAGATTTGATTGGACAGAGTAGAAGAATTTCCTCGTAGACTCTCACACGGCTGTTCACAGGAGGCTAAGACTTCTTACCACATGGGCTCTAAATGATGCCCCCCACGCTGAGTGACCCTACAGAGGGTCCATTCAAGGCAAAAGTGAAAGCCAAAAAAAAACTTTACAAGTTTTGTAAAGCCAAGCCTGGAAGTGGCAGACCATCCCTTCTGTAGTCTTTCCTGGTCAGAGAGACCACCCCAGTCCAAGGCAGGTTTGGAGCCAGGATGACTGAGTTATCTTCCAGCCTGGTGTCCCCCCAGACTACCTTAAGGAGTGCTTAAGCCCTGCCCAGCACACAGCAGCAGTTTAACCAATACCCACGGTCATGATCTGGTGCCCAAGGCATAATGAAATAGAGGTCACAGCTCATAGGGGAATCTTGAGCCTCAGAAGTTTTCACTGAAATCAATTTCAGTTGAGCAGAGCAGGAAAGGAGGGGGGAATGCACGTTTCAATAAACCTAAAGGGGAGAAAATTCAATTTGTCAAGAAAGCAGCAAAACAGTAAGAATGTTGGCCTGACTCTTATTTTATTCTGCCTGACTTGACTGCTAATTGTTCACCTCTATCTCTGGCATTGTATTTTGAGTTTGTGTGTTATCTGTTTTTAGACTTTTGGTAATAGCTCACACATAGTAGGCACTCTTTAAATATTAGTGAAATGAAACGACAGAAGGCAGATATGTCCTCTATCCCAGACTATAGAAAACTCTATATTCTTTCTATGAGCCTCCCAAGTAGAGGACCTCTAACTGGAAGGAACATCTCCCCCCTCCTTATGCGGGCTTTATTCCCCAGGGAGTCTTCATGACCTTGACCATGATGGTGACAATTCATATTGAAATTACAAAGAGCACAGAGGAACAGATTGCCTCTACAGACAAAGAATAACCCTGGCTCAAAAAAAAAAAAAAAAAAAAAAAAAAGAACATACCAGATAGCTGTGCACAAGTCAGCAGCTGAATCAGCCATCTAACAGAGTTTTGCTTACAGAGTCAAGTTCTTATACTTTTCCTATTCATGTCTGCATCGTAATTTCATCACTGTCCCTTATAATTTTAATTAATAATCCCCAGCCTTTTCTTCCCTAGAGAGGAGTTTTTATTTGCAGTGGGTGGATTTTTCTATTAAACCCTTGCAGTTTTGGTGATGTGATGCCCTCTCTTCTCCAAGCACTTTCTGAGTCCCACATACTTCTGTTAGGTATAGGTGTGGTCATGGCCAGACATTGTGTAGCACAACTTCAAGAATATCAAGGATTTTCTAGGTTAAAAGAAAGACTCATAATAACCTCATTCTTAGAAGTTCAAGTGAGCTAATCATATCAGGAGAGTGCTAACCACGGGACAAAAGTCAGTGTGTGTTAGCCTTAACCTGCCACATCACGGAGGCCCTTGTCCTGGAACTCATACCCAACTCAGTCTGTGAGTCAGCTCTGACCTATGTCAGAAGGGAGTATGGGACTCGATCCCCACCCATGGAAGGGCTCCAGAGTTAGCTAGTCCTGCCTGCTTGTGCGTAGAACCTGAGTCAAGGTCTTTCCCCATAACCTGCAAGGTATTTTATAGACATCACTTAATGGGTGAGTATGAGGGTGGGTCTTTGTGCTTCTGCTTTCTCACTTAGTTCTTTACTTGGATCCAGTGGAGGATGTGAGAGGCAGTGTGATATATTCAATCGGAAAAACTCCAGATCTGAAGTCACACTAACTTGTATTCTTCAAATTTTCATATTTTATCACCTATTTAGTCTTGGGAATATTTCCGTGACTTTTTTTCTCATTTGGGAAATAGGAGAAACTATTCCTCTCCTTGCAAGTATGCGTCCCACATTTGTATTACCAGTTTGTTTCACTAATTAAATGAGCAGGGTGTGAAGACCCTAGCTTGCAGTAGGTGCTCAATAGTGTTATTTCTGTCTGCCATTATGCTGGGGTTTTCCCTTTTGGTCCAACAAGCTCATTTCAAATATTGCTCCCCAGATTCTGTTCCCTGCTACAAGGAAACACTAGCCCAAATCAAAGATTTTCAAAATCATAGGCTACTTTGCCCCTTTGGATTTACACGGGATTGGTGCCTGCTTCCCTGAGAGAAGAGTGTGGTAGTTGACCTGGTTTTCCATGCCATAGCTTTCCATGGACCCAGATCTCCCCTCTGCTCTGCAGCACACAGTCCAGCAAGGGAGAAGAATGCTCGAGTGCACAGGCTTCAGGGTTGGAGACCTGAGTTTAAATCCCACTGCCGCTCTTCCCCACTGTGTGACCTTAGGCAAGCAACTCAACTCTCTTAAACTCGCAGTTCTTTTTTTTTTTTTTTCAAGAGAGCTTAATTATATTATCTAACTCCAAGAGAATGGGGAGGATCACATGAGAAATGTGGTAAAGGCTCCTAGCAAACTGCCTGGCACATCATGAACTCCCGGTTTAATATCGGCTATTATTTTGTGAATTGCAACTGAGCCCAGCCATGCGATGATGATAACTAATTATGAAATAATATTTCTTTGTTGAATGTTCTTCATTCGTTGGAATCAGGCAACTAACTCCTCTTTCTTTCAGGTTAGGAACTTTTAGCTTTTGGTGATGAATGTTGGGTGAAGGAGGCTGAGAAATGTTTGGCATGGGTATATCTGAGTAGGTATTTATTCATTTGCTTTTTCCCATCTATTCACAAGTCATCTTAGAATCTGGATTTAAAATAAGAAAAAGTGACTATATTCTATGTCAGTACAGCATATTCATGATCTACAAGGAGAAACTGAATCTAGAAAGAAGGTGTCCAGTAAGGAGGTGACTCTAATAACTCAGGTGAGCCTAACAGAGCTCTGTGAGCACAAAACTCCACATGGATGCCAGACTTTGGAGTTCCGGCGCGGCACTGACAGAAAAGCGACATTTGTTGGAGGACACAAGGGAGGCTCCGAGACTGGGACCCTGTGCTCAAGGCCAGCACAGTATGACCAAAGCCCTGAATGAAGCACCTGCTCCTGTGGAGAGCACACTGGGGCCCTGGAAGAATCTGTCCTCAACCAGCTGACTTCAGCCTCAGAGCGTCTGAGGAGGGTTTGTGGTTTTTGTTATTGGCGATGTGTAAGTCACACACTGCTTAGGAAGGCAGGGTGAGTGTCAGTGGCAGGAGCGCTTCGATAAAGGAAATAAAACACACCATTGACTGGCCATTTCTCCCTGTACAAAGTGTGTGTGAAGCAAGAGCTAGGATCTTTATACTGCTAACTAAATGCCCTCTAGAATTGGGATTACTTTTTGTTTTATAAAAACCTTAAGAATGTTTAGTTACACTTCTAGAAAATGAACATTTAATAATCTTTTTATATTTTGAGAATTATAACTAAGCTTTTAAAATAAGCTATGGAGTTATGCTCCTTAAGTACAATTCAAATTACAATTTTCTGAAATAATTTGAATGTTGGGAAAGTCTTAAAAAAACTTTTTGAAAATCTGAAAAATAATTTTTGTATTCTAGGTTTGCTTTGTTTTATTAAAATATAGCCATATTTTGTATGTTTGGGACATAATAGTTTAATTTTTAATACTTTAGATCAATATAATTAAATAGTGTATCTTAATGGAATGAAGACACAGTGAATTTTATGAAATAAATACAAAATAACTTTAAAATATTATATATTTTTACTTACTTATCCAAATTTAGTCAACTGAACACCTAGACCTGTACAATATTAAATTTGGTTTTCTTCAATGTTTCAGTTTTTCAATCATATGAAAATAATAGATTTTACATTTAAAATGTTTTTGTCATTAGAAAGATACTTGCTAAAGAAAAGGATGGAACATATTTTGTGAACAGACTTATGCGAACATTTATATACAAGTCATGTTGGCCTCTATTTGGACTCCTAACATGGGCCCTACAAGGTCAGAGCCCACCTGTCTGCCAATGCCACTTTATCCTCTCATGCAAGATTGAGGAGAGAGAAGCAGGAAAGCTAAGACAATGATGTTAGTCTGAGTCAACCAACCAACCAATCAACCACTGACTAAAGACACAGAGCAGATAGCAACAGGAAGTAGCCACAGAACCTTGATTCTGCTTGATCGGATTATGGGCTTTGCACCTTAAGCATAGTTACTCCCAATTCTGAATGCATTACCCATGAATTATTAGGCAAATTTGTATTTTTTAAAATTTTATTTTTTAAAAGAAAGTCAGGTATAGCCTACAGACTTTCTCATTCCTAACTGGATTGTGTTCCATCCATTTGCTGCCTGCTATTCTTGAAGTGGAATTCAACTGTGATGTAGTTAATTCAGAAAGTCAATGTCCAGGTATTTTGACATTTTTCAAATCTGAAAACCCACTCTAAAGGCAACGATCGGGGGTGACCAGGGACATGGAGCTCCAATTAAGAGAAATTGACTAGAAACTCAGAAGGGCAAGTTTCTCATCTTGGATTCTCCACTGACTCAGTGAAAAATGTCTCCTGGCTCCTACTAGATTCCAAATGACATTACCGCTGTACTGTGAGGGCAGCACTGCCTTTCCAGAACAATTAGTGGTCATTAAGGTAGAGAGCTGCTGAGATGGGCAAGAAGCAGATGTACACACACACACACACACACACACACAGACACACACACACACACTGACATTCACCCACCACACAAAATACCACGTTACCAGTTCTGGGCTGAAGGTTCAGAGAGAGAGCTATGCTACACCATCTTATGCTTTTAAAAAAATGTTGCATAGATCAGTGGATAGAGTTTATTCTTCCCAGAGAGTAGCTATTTTTGAAATTAGTAGGGATTAGGAAAACACTTTTTAAACATCTCCTTGGACTTACTTTACGAAGTTGTATGAAACAGTGACGTTGTTCTGCGTAGGAGTCTGGTTTCCTGGGGATAACACTCTTCTACCTGGTTCCAGGGCTCTGTAGTGGAGTGTGTATGGAGTCTGACATCTATGTGTAACCCACAGGGAGAAATGGATCCCTGCTGAGGTCCATGGTACTGGAAAAATAGTGTGAAGAAGATGTATGAATGGAGCTCATTTTTTGTATTTCAAAGCTTCTCATTTTTCACAACATTTTATGGAGATTTCTTAAAAGGCCCTTATTGATAGAGATACTCATTAAATGTCAGTTTTAAAAGAAGTGTTGTTGATGCAATGTAATATAATCACTTTTGCATAAGACCTTTTTATCCCAGGGTATTGGGGAGTACTTGGCCAACCGACCCTATAACCAAAATCCAAGATGTAATTCATAGAGGCTGTGCAATCCCTCTTCTAGATTTAAATTCAGAAGCATGATCCCATTTATTAGATCAAATACCTCAGAAGGACTGGCAGACATTTGGTATGTGATTTTCTTTCTTTATGATAACTAGACGTTAAATATTTACTTATTCAATAACTGTTTTTGAGAACCTACCATGACTCAGATACAGCGCTTTGAAGTGAGATAAGAAAGCTAATGTCCATACTTCTAATGGTGGCAAGAGGCTTGCAAAGGAGTTGATAACAATGCAAAGAATCTGTGTAAGTTAGCGAGTTTGAAAAGACCATTGATTCTCAAAATGTGGTCCCAGGACCAACAGAAATAGCAGCATCTGGGAACTCATTAGAAATGCAAATTCTTACCACAAACAAACACACAAAAGCATGTGAGTTAGTGGAGATTTTAAGGAGCTCAACTGAACCATTCCACAGTGCATATGTATATAAAAATATCATGATGCACACCATAAATATATTCAATTTTATTTGTCCATTAAAAGTAAAGTTTGTCGGAAAAGAAAAATAATCATCTGCTGAAGATATCAGCAACACTCTGGAAGCAAGTAAGCAAGAAACACAGAAGAGAAGGAGGGAATAGGGGAGGAGAGAGGGAGGGAAGGAAGGAAGGAAGGAAGGAAGGAAAAAAGGAAGGAAGGAAGAAGGGGAAGGCAAGCAAACTCTTAGGCCCCAGGACCACTAAATTCTCACGTTAGGGGCTAAACCTGCTCTTTAACCAGCCCTCCAGCTGATCCTGATTCTCAGTCATTTTGGAAACCACTGGCCAAGAGCAATGATCCTCCAACTTGGATTAAAGTTACCAGGGGGCCACTTAAAACTCCCAGTGCCCAAACCACATCTCAAAGCAATTAAATCAGAATCACTGAGTGTAGATGAAACAATGTCTGCATCAGGTTTTAAACGCCAAGTACAATATTTCCAGGAAGACACAGAGAGCAGACATTTCTGGCAGGGGGAAGAGTCCAACAAGCCACAGAAGCATGAAACCGCACTGTATTTTGGAAGTAAAGCCTACGCCAGTACTAAGGCATGGCATGTAAAGGAAAAGTGAAGGAAAACGGGCTGGTGCAAAGGTCAGTTCACAGAGAGCCACACAGCAGTGACTGCCGGAGGGGGAATTGGATTTTTTTTTCTTTCTGTTCTTTCTTGGGAAATCAGCTTCCGTACCATTGTGCTTCCTCCCCATCTTGCTTCTGATCTTGGCTTCCTCTCAAAATCCATTCTTCTTAGCTAAGACTGTTTGTAATTAAGATCAGTGATTATTTAAGCCTTAACAAAATTATGTCTCATTTTTCTCTGAGTGGGTTCAGAATTGACCTCAGGGAGAGTCAGAGTCGTAGCAGGTAACTCTGAAAAGAGGATCCCAGACAAATCAGAGCTCTGGAAAAGGAAAGGATTTCTTTGGACCGTGTTTTGTTTTCCTCGCTGAATCAGGGAAGGACCCTGGGACAAACGCATCTGCCCCACTACAGAATCAAAGCCAGACACAGGAAGTGGGTGGGAAGACACTTCTGAGGAGCCTCTGCCCTGCGCACGCCTTCTGTCTGCTTCAGGCTGGGCAGCTGCACAGACCCCGCTTGTTGGGAGACCCGGCAGGAGCCCTTCAGTCCCATGACCTTAACCACAGCTCCAACGGTCGGGGAGCGAGAAACTGAAATTCTTCCTGTGACTGAGCCCAGGAGAATGTGACAGTGATTTGGGGTAACAGGTTTCCTGCGGACCTAGTCTTCAACAAGGGCTGTTGTGTGCGGGGTGAGCCCTCTTGCCAGTGCCAGGGAAGGGAGAAAAGAATGGCAGGGAGGCAAGTGGGCGCCTTTCTTTCATTTGTGTAATACAATTATTTTCAAGGAGCAGAGCTGGGTAGAAATCATCAGCCACAGCTGTTTTCCATCTTGGCAAAGGGCACCATGGTCTTGGAGCCAAGCACGCAGAGCCCCCTGCGCACCTCTCCTTCCTCCCACCCGCTTCAACATTTCTGGGCTCTCTAGTGCTCCAATGGTGTTTGCCCACTGAGTTGGTTTCTGAGGCAGCTCCAGCTGGATACTTACATCTGTGACTCCATCCCCCCCGACACTTTAATAAACAAACAACTGTGAATTGGCTGCAGAGATAAAGGCTGACACCCAAGCCTACGCTAACTTTTCTCAAGCTTCAATCTCTCTCTCAACACCCGTGAATGGGAAGGAAGTGAAGTGTGTTTTGAACTGGGTGGGTCAGCAAGTGGAGCCTGAGTTCTGCTGAGCAGTTTAAACCTAACTCTAAGGTCAGCCTCCTCCAGAATTAGTGTAAGGACGTTCTCTCTAGGGAATATGTTAAGGCACTCGCACTGGTCATTTGTTTCTTTTACATAAACCTTATTTTTTAACTGACAGACTTCTATGTATTTTCATGTACAATATGATGTTTTGAGACGCACAGACATTGTGGAATGGCTTAATGGAGATAATTAACTCACGCATTACTTCACACACCGTTTTAATGGTGGGAACTGTTGAAAGCTACACTCAGCAATTTTCAAAATACAATAGATGGCTATTAACAACAGTTTTCTTGATATAAAATAGATCTCTTGAACTTACTCTTGTTTAAATGAAATTCTGGCCTGGCGTGGTGGTACATGCCTGTAATCCCACCACTTGGGAAGATGTCTGTGAGTTCCAGACCAGGCTGGGCTACATAGTGAGTTCCAGGTCAGTGTCAACCACATAGTGAGACCCAGTCTCAAACAACAACAACAACAGCGGCAACAAGAACAGTAGATGAAATTCTTTACCTTTCAACTCACATCTCCCCAACACCCACCCCCACTCCAATGAGCCCCTTGTGACCACCATTCTACTCCTTCCATGAGTTTATCATTTTCAAATTGAATGTGAGGGGGTCAAGTCATGTAGTATTTGTCTCTCTGTGTTTGGCTTATTTAATTCAACATGCTGTGTCTTCCGGCTTCAGCCATATTATTACTAATGACAGGATTTTTCTTTTGTGGGGCTATATAATATTCCATTGTACATAGATACTTTCATTGGGGAACACCTATGGGACCAATCTACTTTGGCTATTTTGAATAATGCTCACTGAACATAGGAATGCAGACATCTACACACATTTGGGTCTGAGAGGGGCTCTAGCAGCTTCCCCTCGTGGGTGATTTAGCTTTCTTCTTTAGTTAAGGTTTCATGGCTCTGTTCTAGTTGATTCTTCATTATATACAGAACCCTAATTGTGCTAAGCTGTGGTAAGCACTTTAGATAGCAATATGATAGCATAATCCTTAAACTAGGGGCTTTAAATTCATGCTGCAAGGGCCAGCTCTTAGCCTTATCACTTTGAGCAGTCACTGATCTAGTCTAGCCTCAGCTTACTCGTAGGCCAAACAAGAGTAATCATCTTGCTGCATTAATAAGGGTAAAGAACTAGTTCATGTAATGTGCTGACTTCAGTGCCTGACACAGAGTAGTGCCCAACAAATAGCATGTATTACTGTGAACCATCCTTTCCACAGCCCTAAAAGGAGTGTACTCTTTTCCCTGAGGGGGGAAGAGGGAGAGGGAGGGAGGGAGGAGAGAGAGATATGAAAGAACAGAGAGGCTTAATTTTCTCATTCAGAGTCAAAATTTGCATGTGTTGTGTGAGATTCTGGATTTAAACTGAATTCTGGGGGCTGAGTCCAGCTTGTCAAATCTTATGCCGGGCAGCCTCTCCTGGATAGGTGCTTTTTATTATTTGACCTTTAAAGTCGTGTTTCGTTTCCTTCTCAAAATGAGGCCGAGTTTGTCCTACGCACAGTGTATTCACAATCCTTATGTTTTATGCCCTAGTTAATTCGTCTTCCCCATTTGCGGTTTCACTGCTGTGCGCCTGCACTCACAATAGAGGCGGTTTACTTCTGCGTACCTTACCCAGAGAGACTATTGCTTTAGGAAAAAAAAAAAAAGGATGAAACCAGGAGCTGTTCCTCAGATAGCATCATCTTGGTGTGTGCTGAGTAGCTGAGCATTTGCAGGGTCATTATCCTTTCAAGTGTTCTTTTTCTCTGTGCCTAGAGAGGACTCAGTAACACTCTTCTCCAGACAGCTGGCTTTTGCCGTCTGGGTGAAAAGCCTCAGAGCAGATCTGTGCTCCATTGTTTAGCAGTGAGACAAAACTGGGGTATTTCAAGCTACATCCATGTGTGTATCTGTGTGTGTAAATTACGTGTGTTCGTATGTGAACATGCACGCACACCACCATCCTATACCACCTTTGCACCGTGTTAGAAAAGACAGCGTTCGGCTTTTCTAGGTCATAACCGCAAGCCACAGCTGAAAAACCAAACGATTCAGTCGCCTGACAACCTACTGGATTGAAGCCATTAAAACTGGATGTTTTTCCTGGGACCATTTAGGTGTAGGTGATTTGGAAAGCCCGTTATTGTGAGTTAATTAGATCATGTGTGTCCGATGGCAATCAAATTCATTTTTTTATTTATGCTAATAAAAATAAATAAATACAATGGATTCATTTTAGATTTGCAATACCAAATAGATTCTTCGCAAAGCGGCAACTATGTATGTATTTGTGTAAACGTCGTCGATCGACATGCTGTTTTGTTTGAAATTTCCAGTGAGCCTATCACTGTGATTCCTTGGCAGCAGGAAGAATATTATGCCCGCAATTTCTGCATCCTGTCCAAAGATGTGGTACTTGATATATGTGATATTATACTCAGTAAAAGAAGAGGTATAATTAACTGAGATTATGCTTCTCTCCCTCTTTTTTAAGCCGATCTTTCACTGGTTAAGAAGCTTCAATTTTAAAGGTCTCTTTTAAAACTAAGTAGCTATGTAACATTTATTGAACATACATTGAGTCCAAGATGTGCTTGGAGGAAGGTCAGGAAATATTAGACCAAAATGGATAAGCAGATCTATGTTCTCTGTGTTGCAGATCTGTATCTAAATAACTGTCAAGCTGTAGGTCTTGACTCTTGGCTGTGAAAGTCTAACCATATTCTAGAAACAGACATAGCATCATTTCCTGTGTTTGGATTTCACAAACAGAACTCTTTTTGTATACCTTGTGGACTTCACTCTTCCTTAATTTAGCTTGAGTGAGTTCTGGAAAAATTCAGGAAAACCACATAGGAGGTTCAATTTATAATGGTTTCCAATGTATGATGATATATGATAGCATACATTAAGAAACAGTTCCTCCGTCGACACAGACTTTAGGCAGATGTTGATGCTTTCTCTAGGGCTCCATGTTTTATACAGTGGGGTAATGATCCCCAAGTTAGGAGGTACCAGAAATGGCATTTATATCATCACGCATTCGTAACTTCACCACAGTCATTCAGCACTCACAGCTATATGGTGGTGATCATTTCTGGAAGATAAACTAGGGGAAATAGAATTCATTATTTGGCCTCTACACCAAAATATATCTACTACATCATGGAAATATTTCACCAGCTGTCTGTCTCTTCTGCTATTTATTCCACATATACCTTCCTTCTTGAACCAGGTCTCATTCACATGCTCAGAAGTCATACAGGAAAAAATAGTGCCTGTCCATAAGGAATTTATATGTCTGGCTGGATTATTCAAGTGCTATACATGTGTAGCACCCTCTCACAGCCCTTCTAAATGAACAACTGTTAGGTTCTGAAATCATATACAGTGTTTGCTTTAAGAGGCTACAGCACAGGAAGTCCTGAAATATAGCACAGAATACAAATAGGTTTTGAATGATATTATACTGCAGTTTAATATGTGCTATAGCCAAGGGCAAGATATCTCATAACTAATTATATTCATTTTGCACTTAACAGAGACATTCAGAATACAGATCTTAAAATATGCCAGTTGAACTTCTGCTAAAATTATACTCTCCCTATGGAAAATAATTCTCTTCCCTTATTATACTTTAGGCTCCATTTACAGCCTGCCAAAACATTTCAATGCATTTAGGGGAAAAGTTATGCCAAGGATCATGTAACAACTAGTTGTTTTGCTGATTTTTTTTAAGAACCTAGTAACTGTGCATTTGTGTTCTGGTGACCCAAAATGAGACCGGAGGAGAAAGAATCCAAAGACTTGATTCAATGGAAATGCAAAGGAGAATACGCAGCTATAAAGATCTTACTTCACATACATTATCCATACATTATCTCATTTAATTCTTCCAAAGTCACCTCAGAGAGAGATTCCAATTTCCAGAGAGATTTTCACTTGAAAAGAAGCATCAGAGGTAGGATTCAAACACAGGTGTTTTGACTCTAAATCGTGGTATTTTTTTTACATCATATTTCTAAAATGTACTGGGGTCAATCTTTGCCAGAACCATGTTTCCATTCTGATTGTGGATACCATTTTGCCAATGTTGGTTCGTTTTAATGTATTGTGTGCACAAGTCAGAGCTCTAAATTGGATTTCTCTCAAAGGAGCTTCCTGCGTCTCTGAGGTCAGTAGGGACTATTTGCATTGTAGCAGTCAGGAAAACAGCATGAGCCTTTATTGGTAGCCTTAAGAGATGTGTTTGGTTCTGACCTTGGCCTTCCATTGTCTGACAGTGGGTCAGGAAGGGAGTCAGGAAGAACCAGCACTTCTACACAAAGTCCTTGAACTGGAACTTAAAATTATACTTAAATACTTTTGATAGGAAGTGACTTAAATTCGATATTCAGACGTGCCTAAAATGTACAGAACATGGCATAGATATTCAGTGAAAGGGCAGGGACATCAATCCTGGTTTCCCAGAAAAATCTCAATGTATGCCTTGCCTTAGTGTCCTGACTAGAACGTGGACCACTTCACTTTCACAATAACATGAATAACCTAAAAAAATTCAGACTGTCTTCAGGGGGTTATACTCTGATGGTTTCTGGGAAGAGGCATATGAGAAAAGCACACCTCTGTACATAAAATAAAGTATAATATTCCAAGTAGTTATTTTGGTAAATGACATAAGGCCAATGTTTGGGGGATTTAGACAGAGGGATGTATTTAGTTGCTATTTGCTATCATTTTCAATAGCAGTAATGAAAGTTATCAGAAATAGTGGGATATGCACAAAATACCCACTAATGTAGCGTAGAGTACCCCTGGTCCTTTGAAGACTGTAACTTGATCAGCTACTCTGGGACCAGCATCTTGATGACAAATAGAGTTCTCTGTAGCAATAATTGAAGAGATTCTTTGACTGAAAGACTCTTTGAAACGCGACTCACACCAGGTCCAGAGACACTGTATCCAAGACAGTTACCTTATCTCCTTCCGTTGCTGGTACTTGGTATAGAAATAATCATGGCACCAACCATGGACCCTGAAATAGCAGGCAAATTCAGCTTGGAGGCTGCTGGCAAAGATCTGACTGAGAAGGACACTCAGGGAGAAAAGATCCCAGGAAGCCACAGTGTTTTGAGGTCATAACTGCCAGGGTGATACAAAGGACTCTGAGGGGGAGCCAGCTCTCTGAGACCAACAGAGAAGAATCTCCACCCTGGTCCCTCAGACCTGGCAGCCATGATGCCTTGGTTCTCTGTCATCTGACAATTGCTTGAGCAATAGCTTCTGTTGTCTGCAGCCAAAGGCAACATAAATCTTGTATTTATAATTCTTTATTTAAACATTTACCTGTTTCTCTCATTCTTGCTTTCTCTCTTGGTCATTCTTTCAATTCTCTGTCTGTATCTCTGTCTCTCTTTCTGTATTTCTGTCTGCCTCTCCCTCCCTTTTCTACACTCCCTCCTTCCCTCATTTTCTGTCCCATCTTTCAATATAGAGATTGTCTTAGCTCAGGCTGCTTTAACAAAGCACCACACACTTTTGGCTTAAACAACTGAAGCTCACTTGTCACAGATGTAGAGTCTGGGACCAAGAAACTGGCGATTCTGACCCCAGCGAGGACTCTTTCTGGCTGAGCCCTCATAGCTTCTCCTCAGCAGATAAGAGGGCTCTTTTTCTCTTCTTCTTGTAAGGTCACTGATTCCATCCTGAAGGCCCCACCTTCATGACTTCATCTCACCTCCGTTACCTCCAAATACCGTCACCCTGAGGATTAGCATTTCTACACATGACCTTCAGGAGAACATCCATAATGGACATTCGCCATCTGTCAATTTTTGCCATTCTACAAGTAATGTAGAGATGTCACTATAGAGTTTCATTTAAGGAAGATTTTCTCCAGTTTCAACATAATAGCGACCATGACGCTGATGAGTCATTAGAATGACCAATACTTGCTGCGTGCTAATTACATGCCCTGAACTGTTCGAGGCCCACTGCACCCAATAACTCATTAGCTCCTCGTGGTGAGCTTGTGTAACAGGATGGATCCTCCCTACTTCAGAGATGAAACATCTCTAGGTATGTCACAGGCTTCGTTCACTGGCAGAGTGTGGATTAAATTTAGGCTGTCCACCTCCTGTGTCCACACTTAACCATTTGTTGCTTGTACCCCAAGATAGCTCACAGATTGCAGTATTAGCCTGACCCCCAAAGTGCCGTGGGATATCTTGCTTTAATTATTTTTGCATCGCTGTAGTATATCAATAGTCTTTGGAATCCAAAGATGTCCTTTTATTTATAGCATCATTTTTAATAGTGGTATCACATTCGCTTTACCCTCCAAGAGTGTTTTTGTAAGATTAAATGAACACTGACTATGAGCTACACTTTATTTTCTAAACAGGATGTATTCATCTTTACAGTGTACTGTGTCCCTCTTCCATTTAGTCTGGACAGTCTTCTTCCTATTCTCTGCTGCTAGCATCCCATTTTGTTCCAGTCCTCTGCAGAGCTACATCATACAGTATGAGTCTTTTTATGAGGAAGCAATACTAAGTGCAGGGAACCCACAGGCTCTTGGCTATGAGTCTGCATTTTTGTTAGATTCTGTCTTTGTTTCCCTCTGTGCAGACTGAGACAGATACTGGTGTGACGGTTGGGCAGCATGATGCTCCTGAAACAAGAGTTCATCCTACAGATCCTTCACTGAAAACACACTCCCCTCTCTATTCTGTAGAAAGAGTGCTTATTTGGCCCCCCAGGGATTTTGGTAATAAGCTTAGAAATTCTAGGTTGATTTCATCTCTGAACAGCCTTTATCTGGTTATCTAAAGATTTTTACTTCCTATATTGAACTATTAAATCTCCAGCCAATGGAGACCTCTTATGACTTGTGTCTAGATGTCCCCCCAAAGCCTTGTGCATTCATAGGTGGGGATTTTACAGAGGTGGCTGGATCTAGAGTGTGTGACTCTGGAATTGATTCATGGTTCAATGCTAGGCTCGAGGGCACTAGGATTAAGGGTAGGAGTGCTACCTGCCCTAAGTAGTCTGGATAAGAAAGAGGGGTTGGGGGTTTATCTCAGTGGTTCCACTGCCTGCTTCACAACTGCAAGATCCCGAGATGCTTTTCTACTCTCCCTCTGCCACCCTGTCTTGGAGCCAGCCAATTATGGACTGAAACCTCTACAGACTGTGAGCTAAATAAAACTTTCCTACTTTAACTTTGGATGTTGGGTATTTTGTCTCAGCAATGAGCAAAAAGTGACTAAGGAAGGACCTGTCCACATCTTCCACCTATTTCACAGCTGATGAAGGGAAAATTGTTTGTGGCTCTGGTAAGCTATTTGTTTTTAAGAGTTCAGAGTCTGTGTGATGTGACCTATATTGATCCTGAGGGTGGAGGAACGAGAAGAGGTAAATTACCACCTCTGATCTCCACAGAGAACCCACACATCATAATGAGTTTAGACAGTTTAGGTTTGTTCCAGGTGTCCTGGTATAATTATTAATAACATCATTTTATTCTCCAAAGCATCCCAGTATGGATAATAATGTATCTGGCCCCTAGATCTTATAGTCCTTGAATTCAGTTAGGGAGATGGGAGACATAAACAGAAGACCATGAACATAAACAAGCAATGTGCAATGAATTCATGGTCTGTGCTTGCAGTGGATGGAGCCACATTTTAGGGGAAAACACAGAGACCTTCAGCCATCTGGTAAACCACTTGAAGATGAAACTTAAGGTGGTGCTTGATGTGCATGGAGATTTCAAACAGGTAGTGAAGAAAAGGGATAGTACAATAAACCCTTCCCTTGAGACTGCAGTTGGAGTAAAGCCTAATTCTGTCAACTCAAATAAGTACTGGTAAAAATGATTCCCTCCTCTCTTTAAGCAAACCAGTTGGCAGCTTGAGCAGAAAACCCATTGGGCCACTGAAATGTGTGGGTTTTTTCCCCCCAGATGTTTATGGCCACAGTGATGAGCCATTTGCCTTGCTGACACAATCATTACCCTGAGGGGATGGAGAAATAAAGAAACACTGAGCTCTGCAAGGCCAGGGTCCTTGTCCTGTACCAGAGTCATCAGAAGGCGATCTAGCCTTCCTTCCGTGACTGCTCCAAGACTTAGATTTGCACACCTCTTTCCTGTTGAGCCTTGTTTCCAGCCATCCTCTTGCATTACATGGATACAAGGACACCATGAGGAGGAAATGCAGAGCTGAAACTCTCGTGCCAGACTACAAACTCAGTTTTCAAAGGCATTTTAAGGAAGTGTTACCTATTCTTCCAAGCACTGTGAGGAACAGAGCTGTTTGCTGCTTTTGAGTCTGAGGTGTGAATGTCACAACCACCTTCTTTCTTTGAGCACCACCCCATAAGTTAATCATGCATCACTGTTCTCTTCACAGAGTTTAATTACATAATCATTTTTAGATTTTTTTTAAAGACTGGAAACTTTTATTCAAATGAAATCTTAGAAATAGTGCTGGTTTCATACTTGACAAAGCCTTGTAATTTCCCACCAATATCCACTGTCCTCTTCTTTCTTACTAACAAATCCCCAACTTCTTGTTACTGAAAGAGGCTTACGTGACATAAAGCTAGGCAAAAGAGTTACCATGCAATATCTAAAACACTCTTCTAATTCAAGTTGAAGTATATGTTTTTTTTGTTTCTCTTTTCTCTAGTCCACCTAACTTAGTGGAAATGAACACTGGGGCTCTGGCTTCCTTCTTGAAAGCATGAAGATGAGGCTGTAATGTAATGATGTGGGAATAGAAAGCCAGAAGGAACTTAAATACTTAGCACTGTGGAACTACTGTGTCTTGCCACCAGCTTGAACTGACTATTCCTAGAAGTGATTATGCAGAACAACAACAACAACAAAAAAATCCCAATATCCTTATATTAAGATTTCTACTTTGGTAGAAGAATGACAATTGTTAAACTATTGATTGTGAAACTGACAAGGAGGAAATTTCTCTGGTAGCCCTAGAAATGAATGAGGCTGAAGTTCCACCTATGGTGATATTGGAATTATAAGATACTTAAGCAACTTTGGATTTGTATGGCATTTCTGGAGATGCCAGTAGTAAAATGAAGGGCATTCTGTAAATTATTTCATTCTCTTTGAGTTTTGACCATCTGCACTGACCATAGGAGGTTATTGGAGTAGAATTAATTTATTTATCTCTTATTTTGAGCAAATGTTAGTAAATATTAGGAGGTATTTTTGAGAGTCTAATAGTTGCTCATTGTTTCATCTATATTGTATAATTTAGCCATGACTACAAATATGAGTGTAGAGAGTGGGGAGACAAAGAGAGATCCTATATGTTGACCTGATTCTTGTGGCACCTTCCACACAGAATATGGTGATAGCGCCCACCAGATTTGTGCAAGGGGATAACCCTAAATTAGAAGACACTCATTTGCTTGTCTAGTACTCCTTTTTATATTTGCTTGTTTTTATTTTTTTGTTGAGATAGATCCTTGCTATGTAGGTCATACTGGCCTTGAACTCACTATGTAGCCCAGGCTGACCTTGAACTTATGGGCAATCCTCCTGCCTGGGCCTCCCAAGTCCTGGGATTATGTCTAGTTCTCCTTTCTTTAAGAAACAGGCAGCCTTCATTCCATTACCATCCAGCACCAATCCTCTGGCTGGGTAGACCTGACAATCTCCCTTGAGCCCTGACTCACTTTGGTCATTTGATCCAGGGTTGACTTATCCAGCTACTCCATTTCCTAGCCATATTCACTTCAGATATCCCTGACTAAGGGCATATTGATAATAATATCTCGGATGTGTGCTGGAGCTAAATTATTTTTCTTTTGGATCCTGAATGTAAAGTTCATGTAAGCTTTGAGCTACTGGCATCCCTATCATTACTATGTAGCAGCAGGAGCTGCCTGAAAAAAGGTTACAACATTATGTGAGCACCTGGATACAGTCATGTTGAAGACATTGGACTTTGAGAGTCCATTAACATGTTTTTCTTAAAAAGTTTCACCTAAAATAGGTAGCTATTACCATTTCCATGAGGCTCTGAGAAAATAAGAAACATAGCTAAGCCAAAATCAGTAATGGATGGAAACAAGATTCTGGAATAAGGCAGTCTGGAGCCCATATCTGTCTTCTTTTCATTACACTATGCTGCCTCCCCAAGCCAACAAAAATCAATCAGAATTGATGGAAATCATGCTGATTTATCATTAGGCTTTCTAACACATGATATCATTTCTACATAATTTCCATGTTCCAAATATTATGCTAATTCCAACTAGTTAAGTTTATGAAGCTGTGTCATTACTCTTTGTTATGGAAATATGTTAATACTTACAAAGCTTTAGAGAATACTTCAATGAGCCTTGTCAAAAATTTTTTAAAATACCAACTAGATACATAGATTGGGATTGATGTTCCATATGAAAAGGAAAGCAATAAAACAAATCATACATTTTCAAGTCATTTTATTCCAACATGAACACCAACATTGATAAAGTGCTATGGGAAAAGGGGTAGAGTTGGACTAGGAATGAAAATTATATAGTTCTAAATAAGAAGCAATGTGAGCAGGACATCCTAGGGCTCTTGAATAGAACTTTCTGAATGTTAATGGTAGCCTGAACTAAGACAATGACAGAGAAAATGTAGTAAAAAGACAAATGTGCAATACATCATGGAAGTACGTAGAGACAAGAGCACTAATAATTGATGGGAAGAGTTGAAGAACAAAGGAAAGAAATACATTTTGGAGTGCAACAGATAGAGAAAAAATAGAAATAAACTTGGCTCTATACTACGTAATGTAGAGAGTGACTCCAAGTTTTGTTTTAAAATCTTTTGGGTTAAGTTTTAATGTAACAAATACAATTATAAAATTGAAGCAAAATGTTAGAGGATGCAGTAGAAATTTAGGAATTATCTGAATGTAGATCAGGGAGAAACAAATAATAGCCATCAGGCCAAATCTGGCTTACTGCTTGTTTTGTGAATTAAATTCTACTGGAATATAGTTTGTCTCACTGGTTTACCTTATAATTATAACTGTTGGAAGGATAAAATGAAAAGTTGACTATTTCAATAGGCTGCTATGTCAACAAAGCTGAAGTCAGTCATATTTATTATTAAGTCATTTGTAGAGTGGAATACATTTGCTAACTCTGATACTATCTTAGTTATCTTTTTCATTGCTGAGCCAAAGTACCTGACACCCCAAGTTAGAGGAGGAAAGGTTTATTTCAGCTCATGGCTTGTACAGGTTTTAGTCCACAGTCAGCTGGTTCTAAGGCAGGGTAGTAATGGCAGAGGGGGCTTCACAGAGGAGAAACTGTCCACAGCAGAGCAGGCAGAAGGAGGCATCAGCAGCAGCAAACAAAGCCTCCCTTTCCCTTTATTCCCATCCAGGCTACAAGCTTTTTGGGTCTTGCCACCCATACTCAGGGTAGGCCTTCCCATTCCACACCCAGAACTATGCTAAACCAATCAGAGGACTAATTTAGTTCCACAAATCCTTAATCCCAGTATCACATACCCTAGATCCAGCCAGTTCCAAACAGCCCCCCCCCATGAGTTCATAAGGCATTGCGGGACATCTAGCTATAAGCCTTAACAGATACAAATGATAGAAATCACCATAATGCATGAGATCTTCATAATTTTTATTTTAAAACTTCTTTTATTCAGTGGAACTCAATAGCATACTCGGCTATTATTATTATATTGACATATTGGATATATTAATTATAGTCAGAATTAATATATGGAGATCATCCATGATCCTAAAAGGTATCTTGGCTCATTAAGAAAATAATAAATCATTCTCCATATAAAAATACTACCAAATATACTGTGTTTATATCTAGCTACTTGGAAAGTGATACTCCTCTTACGTATATTTGATTCCTTATTAACCACAGTATTTTATCAAAGAGAACAGTTCATTCTCTACCTTAGGTCTAGTGATGCATATTTTAAATTTATTAAATTCTTACTTTGTTAAAGTTCCAGCAATTCACAGAGATTAAATGGAATCGGAAGCATAGGTTTCAAGCTCAAGCATGTCTGGTCAGAGAGGTAAAACAGCTGTTTGTACCTTAAAGGGAGTATATATTTAAATATTCATAGATCTAAGAGTCAAGAAGCCCCGACTCAAGTCACCAACAGATCAGTGTCTGGTGAGGACCCACTTTCTGGTTCAGAGAGGGCCCTCTTGTCACTGTCACCTCACATGGCAGAGGAGTGGGAAGCTTGCTGGGACCTCTTTGGCAAAGACATTGATTTCATTTATAAGGGCTCCATACTCATGGGCTAATTACCTCCCAAAGTACTACTTCCTAATACTATCACCTTAGCATTTTCCAGCATCTAAATTTAGCAAAACATTGAAATAATTGGACATGAAGAAAACTAGTGTGGTTTGTTTCTTAAAAATATTTGGAAAAGGAAACATATTAAAGAAAGGAGAGAAGACTGTACCTTTAAAATAGACTAAAATATTTACACTATTCAATAGCTCCCTACAGAATATCCTTCACTGAACAGACTTTACTCTGCAATTACAAAATATTTCAGCATGAATATTCTCTCACTACAATTATTATGGTCCATGGAGAAAAGTCAGTAAAGGCTGTCAAAAGTGTCAAAGTTACTATTTTAAAAGGCAATTTCAAAGAAGACTGTAGGCAGTTTTATGGAAAAAGATCATAAAGTTATAGGCAAGTTACAGTAAGATTACTGTATATGTCATTATAATGGGCGATATACGTCATTACAGGTTTGCCCAAACCCATAGGATGTACAGCGCCTGGGAGGACCCCTCACACAAACTCTGGCTGTGTGTGGTCTGTGTGAATGCAGGTTCATCAGTACGAACAAACTGGCTTCTGGTGGGGTGGGTGGGGCTTGCTAATGGGGGAGATTACCCAGGAGTGAGGTCCCGGGTGTAGGAAAAATCTCTACCTTCTGCTGCAGTTCTGCTGGGAATCCAAAGGTTTTCTTAAAGTCCACTTAAAAAACAACTTTCAAAAAATTTACGGTGTCATGACATTAGTGTAGACAGAGCTTTTAAAGATTCCATACATTAATAGGTAACAAAACTTCCAATTCCCCTGTATTTTTAATATTCAGAAAAATCAATATAAAGAAGTTTTTTAAAACATCTTACACATATACACATAATTTCTGAATTTGTAGGCAGAATGGTTACAATGTGGTTGGAATAGAATTTCTTTATAAGTCAACTGATATACAATAGCAGTACAGGCCCAGATGGCGCCAGCAATAGCAAACATGCCCAGCAGCAGCGACTCTCAGGTCTGCTGTCTCATCTCGGTGAGTCCTCACCATGCGTATCCTGCTGAGAACCTGAGCTCAGGCCTTGCTGAAAGGAAACAGAGCAAGACACAGAGGGCCAGTGTCCACACATTTGTAGTTTAAGCTCATACACATCTTTCTTTGCTTGCTTGCTTGCTGCCTTGATAGTAATTTCAAGTAAATATATCTTTAGCCAAATAAAAAGTCATTATTGTCCTCCATTTTACAGACTAGATCAGCCCTATTATTTTTCTGATTTAACTAGAAAATTTTTTTGATAATTATATTTGGGTCCACAGCTAATGGCTTTGAAATAAAAAGAGATGTAGTTTCATTTTCTCTACAGAAATCATCATTTGATAGTCAATGTCTATAAGTTTTAAGAATAATCAAGAAATAATATTAAACTGTGTATAAATATAGGAATAAATAGACTGTGTATAAATGTAGAAATAAATAACATAAGAGACTTAAGAATGTTGAAAGTAGGGAATGAATTTGGGGGCAAGGGAATAAGAAATGCTATTAAACAATTTGCTATCACAGCTCAATTTTTAAAATGATAAATATGTATATTTTAATTTTTAAAAAGTGAACACATTGTTTTTCTTTACAAAATTAAATGCCTAATGCACAAAACAGGAAGTCAAAATTTCCTTTCACTGTCACCTCCAATTTTCACAGATTTCTGGTTTCCTAATTTCTGCATAAGAAATTACCAGTTCACCACATTAAGAGGGCTCTGAAGTCTACCCTAAGTAATCTCGGAAATGCTGAACCATTGTGAAAGTTTTTCTAGGAGGTAAGTTTCCAACAAGATGGTGCTAACTCAAAGCATTTTTTAAAAATACAGTTAACTAGAATGTAGAAAAGTAACAAACTCCTTTATTTTTTATATATCATTTCCAATTCACATAATATAATTAATTAACTGAAAAGATGACCTGTGACCTGCAGACCTTCTTGTCATCAAGTTAAAGAAAAGTACAGCTCCCCCTTCCCACTTTGCCACCTAGAGACAAGACTTGTAAAAACATTACTATAAGTCAAGACCACTGCTGGGTAGAAATTCTTGGTTTCAATAAAGGAAGTTGCACATCAAAATTATGTTTGTTACTGAATCATGTTTTGCTAGTCACTGCCTTCTTCCTCTGGCTTTCTCAGTAAACAAACTGAGAATGCTGAGTGTTAATGGGCTGGTCCCCTTGCCTCCCTATAATAGATTGTCTGGACGCTTACTGAAATGCACATCATCGTCTTGCAGGAGCTGCTGTGACTTGTTTGTTCCTGGTGTTCAAATAGCACAGCAATTGCCCCAGCATGTTAGAGGCAACTCTCTGATCATGCTGGGCCAGCCTTGCTCTTTGTTATTGTTGGTGTGTTCTCTTCTTTTTGCGCTAAGCTTTCAAATCAGCCTCTTTCCCAAAACAAGACTAGATCAGCAGTGAAAGAGAATAATTCATGTTGAAATTGCTTAAGAGAATCGGTACAGACCTGGATAGAGTTTCACAGAAGATTAGAAATGGTATCAGGTAAAAAATGTGAGTTAATATTGAGGGCAATCATCCATTACCAGCCTGCTCCCACTTCCCCTTTTGAGAGAAAGGAAGTAACTGATTATAATCATGGCCGACTTTGTCACTAAAGCTTGACATGAACCCAGATAGGCTTGACTTTCAGTATTCTTTCTGTCTTATCTTTTAGAGTCCTCATCACATCTGTCAGTGGTATTTCCCTTTCATGGGATTAAATTTTAAAAGTGCCTTAAAAGTCCTTCACACCATACCTTATGGTATATAAGGAAATGTTAGTTTGTTATTGTTATGAATCGTCAGTAAAAGTTCATCAGTCTGCTGTGGTGATAAAGCTGAGTCTTTCTGAATGGGACAGGTCAAAGTAGATTTTTCTAACTTGGGGTAAAAATGCAAAGGGTGAAATTGTAAACTCTTGTGAATTTGCATTTCTTTATTTTAGTGACTAATAGACTCACTGGTGAGGAAAAGACAAAAGATATTTCTCAGTGATAATCCTAGTCAGACATCCAGATAATGATTGTCTATGTCTGGCCTGGGCTGACAACTCCTGAATCTAATACTGACATTTTTGGTGTTTAACCAAAGATTTAATTTCCACTGTCCAAGGCTGGGATGGGATGACTACAGACTCTGGAAATATTTTGTTGAAGCAGAAATAAGCCTCATGAGGTGCTGTACAGACAATTCAGGCATTAATTAAGTGCTCTTTGACACCAGTTCTCACTCACAATTTACAATGATAAGAACACATATTGATAATCATTTATCTAAGGGAATATTCAATACTATACTCATAAAAGTTGTTACTAAAAGCAATTGTATATTAAAAATAGAACTCAAACCTTATATTTAAGAAAGAAGTTTAATTTAAAATAAACTGCCTTGTTGGAAACTGGATAAAGAAGACGTGGTTTTTCTATGAAATGGAATACTACTCAGCTATAAAGAAGGAGAAATTAGATTCATTCATAGGAAAATGGATACATATTGAGGATATACTCCTAAGTGAAAAAAATAAGTCACACATGTGTAAATACAGAATAGTTTCTCTGGTGTGAAAAACTATAATAGTATATAAGATCCTAATGAGATAATTGACAATGTGAATAGGAAGAAAAGGGCTAAAGATGTAGGGAAAGTGGGAAGGGTAGGGGAAAGGTAATAAGGGAAAAGAAAAAAACATGAGAAAATGAAAAAATGGAAATAAATTGTTGTAAATGGGGAGGAGAGGAGGGGGTGAAGGGAGGGCAGGGGCAAGTGGAAAAAATGAGAAACAAGACCTGTCGTGTAAAGGTACAAGATCCCGATAATGAATGTAACTGTACTGTATACCTAAAATGTACCAATAAACTCAACTTAAAAAAAAACCTGCCTTAAAAAAATATTAACAAGTGAACTTATCTGGGCATGAGGGTGCATGCGTGTAATCCCAGCATAAAAGAATCTGAGTCAAGGAGGTCAACTTGGCTACACAGTGAGATTTTGTCTCAAAAAAAAAAAAATGTGACCACAGTTGGTGTGGGCAAAAAGCACGATGCAGTTGTGTAATTAAATCAAGGGCTTTGGCATGTAGCAATGAGAACTGGGATTAAAATTTGGATCTGATCACAGCTGGCTGTGCTACCTTGGAAGGGTTACATCTTTATATGTGCATTAATGTACCTGTAAAATGAGATGCTTTTTTAGAGTCTTTATGATATCTCACATTTAAAGTGCTTGGAACATAGTAGGCACTAACTAAACAATTGTCTAATGATAATAATAACAGAATGCTATGGTTTGAATCCTAAATTCCCCCCAAAGGCTTACTTCCCAATGCAGCAGTGTTCACAGATGGAAATTTGGGGAATGCATTGGATTATGAGAGTTCTGCTCTCATGAGTTGATAAGTAGCTTAATGTGATGTTAGGAGGTACTAAAATCTTTCTGAGATGGGACCTGGCTGGAGGAAACAGACCACTGGAGGGAACAAATCACAAAGGGTATATTTTTTCTCTGTTCCGTTCTTGTCTCACTCTCTGCTGCCATGAGGTGAGCATCTTCCCTCCACAGAGAAGTAAGTTAAACATTCATTACATGGAATATTTTGCAAGCGATATTACTATCTAGTGTGCCCGCAGGACCTGTAAAACACATGAGGCATTAAAGTAAATAGATCCAAGCAAAACTGGAAGCACAGCCAACAGAAGCACATTCCCAATAGGAAATAAGCAGCACTCAAGTTTGCCAAGTGTATTAGTCATTGTCTCATCACTGGGACACAATACCTGACATCTACAACTTATAGGAGGAGAGATTCATTTGGCTCAGTCCAAAGTTGTCCAGCCTCAAGGCAGAAATGCACTATGGAAGGGCCTGGCAGAGGAAAGCAGCTCACCTCATGGCATTCAGGAAGCAGAGAGAGAAGGGATACCTTTCCAGGTCACATCCCCAGTGACAACCTCTAGCCAGGCCTCACATCCTAATAGCACTGAGCTCATCAATACCAATCCACTAAAGAGTCTAGCACCCTCATCACCCAAGCACCTTCCAAACAGAAGAGACTTTTGGGATACAGTTCAGATCCAAACCATAGCATCAAAGAATCTAAGAGATGTGAACTTACCAATGCAAATTACATGGAATCCAGAAATAATCACTAATGTAGAAGTGGTCTGATACAAGAAACCAACCATTTCAACCAATCCAGATAATTCTGTAAAACACAAAGGACAAACATTGCGAAATCATGAGATGGGAGTGTGGACCAGAGTGGTGAGGCTGCAGGCAGATCCAGCCAGGGAGCTGCCCTGATTTCAGCGGCTTGGGTACACAGGCCCAAGCCAAAGGCCTACTCAGGAAAGAGCTTCACAGGCACACAAGTACTCACCAGAGGCCTGCCCCAATACCATGAGTAAGTGTGCAGAGGCCGTAGCCAGGACCAGCTCAGACACCAGGGACTGGGGTGCACAGTCCCCAGCCAAAGTCTCTTTCAGACAACAGCTATATAGAGGCACATCTAGACACCATCCCAAGTATGCACAGGCCCCAGCCAGAAGCCCACCCAGACAACAGGTCAGCTCAGGGATCCAGAAAGCCACCATTCTGAATCCAGGAATTGATACACTGGTGAGCAGCAGAGAAAAGGCTACTCTAAGGTTTGCCGAGAATTAAAAACCACTGGGTGAGCAAAAGTTTGCCTCAACAAAGGCACAGCAGGCTATATCTGTTGAAATAAGAAGACACACAAACAAGTCTCAAAACCAGACTTCCAGATCACCTAAGGCAACCCCAAAGGGCAACAAGATGGAACAATCTGATATCCAACAACCTGGACTCACTGAACTGGCAATGAAAGACGACCTGGAAAAAATGAAATCAGAAAGAATTTCTCAGATAACAGCAGAGATCATACCCATAGTACAAGATATGATTAATAAATCTATATAGTAGACACTGATTTAAAAAAAAAAAAAAGAGGAGCTGAGGAACATGATGGAATCCCAACGTAGGAAACAAATGAAATCAATAAAAGACATGCAAACAGATTTCCAGGAGATTAAAAACTCCATTGAAAGTTTACGCAGCAGAATGAGCCAATATGAGGAAAGAATTACAGATATAGAAGATAAGATTGTAATTAACAACCAGGAAAAGAAAAAATTCTTAAAAATAGTAAGGGACCATGAAAAATGAATCCAGCAGCTGCTAGGCAATGCAAAGAAAATAACACAAAACTGATTGGAAGAAATAGGATACAGTGCAGACAACATAAAAAGTATTGTTTACAGAAGTAACATAGAAAACTTCCGAAACAGGGGGAAAGAACTTGACATACAGATAAGTGAGGCATATAGGACTCCAACTAGCTATGATTAAAAAAAATATTCTACACATAGGCATATAATAGCTAAGATTCCAGAAACCCAACAGAACAAAATTCAAAAAGCGATTAGAGAAAAGAAACAAATCACATACAAAGGAAAGCCTATCAAAATCACAGCAGACTTTTCAACACAAATGCACAAGGCAAGAAGAGCTTGGAGTGATATAGTTCAAGCCCTAAAGGAAAACAACCTCCAACCCAGATTGATGTACCTTGCAAAACTATCTTTAAAAATTGATAGAGAGATAAGATACTTTCATGACAAAGAGAACCTTAGGAACATAATGAATACCAAACCAGCACTCCAAAAAATTTTAAACAAAATTCTAGGAAAAGGCAGTGGGGATCAAAACCCCAGGAAGCCCAGCAGAATGAATCCATCAGACATGACAAGAAATTAAATGCAAAGGGAAAGAACCCAACAAAAAGAAAAGTCATGACAAGGATAAGTCAATACATATATAACCATCAATGTTAATGGTCTCAATTCACCAATTAAAAGAAATAGACCAGCAGAATGGGTCAAGAAGCAAGATCCAACAATATGCTGCATACAAGAAATACACTTAATTATAAAAGAAACTCACAGACTGAATGTTAAAAGGTGGAAAGCAATACTCCTTGTGATAGGAACCCCCTAAAAAGCAGGAGTAGTTATGCTCTCTGCAGATCAAGTGGATTTCAAGCCAACAAGACCAGCAGTGGGTCAAGAAGCAAGATCCAACAATATGCTGCATACAAGAAATACACTTAATTATAAAAGAAACTCACAGACTGAATGTTAAAAGGTGGAAAGCAATACTCCTTGTGATAGGAACCCCCTAAAAAGCAGGAGTAGTTATGCTCTCTGCAGATCAAGTGGATTTCAAGCCAACACTGATTAGGAGAGACAAAGAAGTCCACTACATCCTTATAAAGGGAATAGTCCAAGAGGAAGAAATGACGAATCATTAATATTCATGAACCAAACACTAGCATGTCCAACTATATAAAATAAATACTAAGAGATATGAAGAATCATATAAGCACTAATACAATAGTAGTAGAGGACCTCAATACCCCACTGTCACAAATAGATAGATCAACCAGACAAAAAATAAACAATGAAATACTAGAACTCAATAAAACTCTTGAACAAATGAACTTAACAGATGTTTACAGAGAGTTCTACCTTACAAAGTCAGAATACACATTATTTTCAGTGGCTTATGGGTCATTCTCCAAAATAGACCACATACTCACTCATAGAACATGATAAGTAAGTACAAAGGAATTGAAGTTACAGCCTGTATATTATCAGACCATAGTATGATGAAATTGGAGTTCAAAAGCAAAAAAAAAAAAAAAGAATGCAAGAATTTCATAAAACACATCGAAATTGAACAACACACTTCTGAATAATTATGGGTCACAGAGGAAATTAAAAAAGAAATCAGACAGTTCCTACAATTAAATGATGATGACAATACAGCATGTCAGTATCTATGAGACACAATGAGAGCAGTTTTATGAGGGAAATTCATGTATTCATATTCATAGCAGTGAAAACTCATATTAAGAAAACAAAGCAAGCTCAATTAAATAACCTGATGCTGAACCTCAAGCTTCTAGGAAAAGAAGCACAGGACAAACCCAAAGCTCATACAAGGAAGGAAATTATAAAGATCAAAACAGAAATCATGCAATGGATACTAAGACAACAATACAAAAAAAAAAAATCAATGAGGCCAGGAGTTTGCTCTTCAAAAGAATAAAAAAAATTGACAAACCTTTATCTAAACTTATAAAAAAATAAGAAGGAGAAAAAGGTCCAAATCCATGCAATTAGGAATGAAAAGAGTGAAATTACAACTAACCCAGCAGAATCCAGAGGATCATAATACCTATTTAGAGAACCTATACACCATTAAGATGGAAAAATACAGAAGAAATGGACAGATTCCTAGATATGTATGAATTACCAAAGTTGAATGAAGATGACCTAAATATTCTAAGCAACCTAATATCAATCAGTGAAATTGAAAACGTAATTAAAAACTCACCAACTAAGAAAAGACTGGGCCTTGGTGGCTTCACTGCTGAATTCTACATGACATTTAGAAAGGAACTACTGCCACTACTGTTTAAACTGCTCAATGAAATTGAAAGGGTAGCAAATTCATTCCTGGAAGAAAGCATCACCTTGATCCCCAAAGCAGGGATAAGACAAGGACATCCACTATCACCACTCTTATTCTTTATAGCTTTGGAAACATTAGCTATAACAATTAGACAAGAGAAAAAATAAAAGGAATAAAGATAGGAAATGGAGAAGTGAAATTGTCATTACTTGCAGATGACATGATACTCAGTATAAAAGACCCCAAGAACTCCACCAAAAGTCCTCTAGACTTAATAACCAAATTCAATAGAGTAGCTGGATTCAAGGTCAACACACAAAAATCAATAGTTTTCCTGTACATGAACAAGAGAGTCACTGAGAGAGAAAGGGGGGAAACAATTCCTTTCACAAAGCATCCAAAAAATTGAAATATGTAGGAATCAACCTAATGAAAGAAATAAAAGACCTCTACTCTGAAAACTAGCAAATCTGAAAAAAGACATCAAAGATGATATCAGAAAATAGAAAGGCATCCCTTGCTCCTGGGTAGGAAGAACCAAATAGTGAAAATGGCCATACTTCCAAAACTCCTATATCATTTCAATGCAATCCCAATTGAAATTCTAGCAGCATACTTCACACACCTTGAGAAAACAATCCAAACATTCATTTGGAACATGAAATTGAAATTCTAGCAGCATACTTCACACACCTTGAGAAAACAATCCAAACATTCATTTGGAACAAGACTTAGTATAGCAAAAGCAATTCTAGCCATAAAGACAATGTAGGGAGCATCACAATCCCCAACTTGAAACTATACTTCAAAGCTGCTGTGATTAAAACAGCATGGTACTGGCAAAGAAACAGACCTGAGAACCAGTAGAACAGATTAGAAGATGCAGAAACAACTCCAAACACACTCAGCCACCTCATTTTCAAAAAAGGAGCCAAATACCTTCAATGGAGGGAAGATAGCCTCTTTAATAAATGGTGCTGGAAAAATTGGATTTCAACTTACAAAGATTAAAACTAGATTTATATCTCTTACCATTCAGTAAACTAAAATTGAAATGGATTAAAATTCTAAATATTAAAACAGAAACACTAAACCGGCTAAAAGATAGGTTAGGTAGAACTCTTCACGAAATTTGCTTAGGAAAAGATTTTATGAAGAAAACTTCAGTTGCACGTGAACTAGCACAAACAATCAACAACTGAGATCTCTTCATATTAAATAGCTTCTGCATAGTAAGAGAAACCACCAGCAGTCTGAAGAGACAACCCACAAAGTGGGGAAATTTTTCACCAGCTGTTCCTCAGACAAAGATCTACTGTCTAGAATATATAGAGAACTTAAAAGAAATCAGGCCTCCCAAATTTAAAGACCCAATCCAAAAATGGGTATCTGAAGAGAACAGACATTTCTCAGACAAAGCATTGAAAGAGCAGGTAAACATATGAAAAAATGTTCAATATTATTGGTCACTCAAGAGATGCAAATGAAAACAATGCTGAGACTCCATTTCACCCCAGAAAGAATGGCTGCTATCATGAAATCAACCACTACAAATGCTGGAAGGCTGTGGGGAAAAAGGAACCCTGCTCCACTGCTGGTGGGAGTATAGACTGATGTAACTACTGTGGAAATCAGTATGAAGATACCACCAAGAACTAGGATTGGAAGTCCCATTTGACCCAGCTTTTCCTTTGCTCTGTATCTTCCCCAAATAATGAAAAGAATCATACCACAGCGATATATGTGCACCCAATGTTTGTACCAGGATAGTTTGTAATAGTTAAAACTTGGAAACAACCCAGTTGCCCATCAACTGGAGACTGGATAAAGAAAATGTGGGGATTTTTTTTTAATAAAATGGAATAATACTCAGCTATAAAGAATGAGAAATTAGAGAACTTCTAGCTGAATGGATGCACATTGAGGCCATACTCTAAAGTGAAATAAATAGGAAACATGAGTAAAGACCAAATAGTTTCTCTGGTTGAGAAACTGAAAGTGTAAATAAGGGCTGAAAGGTATAATAGATAATGTAAACTAGGAAGAAAAGGGGGAGATGGAATGGGGAAGTGGGAGAAGTAGGGGGAAGGAAAGAAAGGGATGGAAGATATATGAGAAAAGAAGTAGAATGGAAGCAAAGTCTTTGTAAATAGGGAGGGGAGAAGTGGTTGAAGGGAGGGCAGGGGAATGGGGAAAAACAAGAACAAAGATGGATTACATAAAGGTACAAATTTACAATGATGAATGTCATTATAGTTTACACCTAAAATGTACCAATAAACTGCAATAATACATAAGATCCTAATAAGATTACTGACATGGTAAAATGGGAAGAAAGGGGCTAAAGGTGTAGGGAAGGTGGGATGGGTAGGGGAAGGGTAATAAGGGAAAAGAAAAACGTGAGATAAAGAAAAGATGGAAATAAGGCGTTTGTAGATGGGGAGGGGAGGAGGGGGTGAAGGGAGGGCAGGGACAAGGGGAAAAAATGAGAACCAAGACCTGTCATGTAGAGGCACAAGATCCCAGTAATGAATGTAACTGTACTGTATACCTAAAATGTACCAATAAACTAATTAAAGCTGAAAAAAATAAATAAAATGTACCAATAAAATTAATAAAGAAAAAAATCATGAGATAGGAAAACAAAGTTTCCAGATAACATAAAACAGAGAAATGACCAACTCTCCAATGAGCTGGAGGTTAACACTAGTCTTGCACTTCTATTATTTATTACATACTTAACTTATAACTGTTTCTCATTCTTGTTCCATGGTATATCCAGTCATTCCCAATTATTCATTTCATCAAAAACTCCTTTTTAGATGCTGTTAATTACACCTGGTTTAAGTGAAGCCCCAAGTGACAGTTTTAATGACTATATGTCATTAGAGCTTTTAAACAACACATTTCAGGACAGCCTTGCTTCACTGATGTGAAATCCTATCAGGTTGGGCTAATGACAATATTTTGCATGAATTTTCTCCTACTTTAACACTACTTCTGTGACTGGGTAGGAGATGTATTATCACATAGTGTTACAGAAGAATTGAGCTCATTTGAAATGAAAATTAATTTTCCAAGTTTACGGATTATGTTAGAATTGGGAGTAAAACCCAGCCCAAATCAAGTGGGTCCAAAGTGCAGGACTTCTCATTTTCCTGCATTGCCCTCTGAGAAATACTTTTGTGGAAGATATATTTTTCTTTCCTCCTGGTTTCCAAATACTACACTTACAACTCCGATTTAAATTTTAGTCGTCTCTATGTTGTCTGTGGAATCTGAGTTGTGGCGAACTTTGCGATATTTCTCAGGCTTCAGACACTACAAATGGTCCAAGAGGAAAATCAGAATGGGAATCATAAATGTGTTGGCTGGGCTAGGTCTTTTGAAATATTCATTTTGTACAAGGAAATGTTTTAAAATGATACACTAAGCTAACGTACTACAGAAAATACCAATGTCAGCTTCCCTCTGGTACGAAATTAGAGCTAAAATTTAAAACTAGCCTACCTCTAAATTGTCTATGTTTAACATTAATTGAAGCAGACATACTCCATTACATTCTGAACACTGCAACTCATTTTGTGCAACTCAAGTCACTTACACACACACACACACACACACACAAACACACACTTATAGCCAGACAGGCTAAGAAATGCATGTGAAATATAGTTTTCACATGTTATGTGTGAAAATGTTCTCCATTTGCTTGATTGGTGGTGCAGATTTTGAATTCACAGACCCCGGCACCTGTAGCTGTATCCACGTTCACAGATGGTCAGGAGAGCCTCCCCACCCCCCAGTATCTTCTGTGTCTTTTCAAAACTTACAAGGATGAGGAAGAAGCTGATCTACTGATGTATTCTCCAGTCTGAACCTCATGTTTTGAACCAGCTCCCTTAGAAGATATTGTAGGGTTCATTTAGAAAGCCTAGAGTGGGTTTCATTTCGTCCCTTAGCCAAGGATACTGTTAGGCTGACAATGCCAGCCTATGAAGGGGTAAACTGAGTGCCTGGCATGAGCCAGTCATTTCAAACAAGGAGCAGTGGGTAAGTGGCGATGAGCAAAGGTCTCTGAATCCTTCATTCATCATTTTCCTGGATTGTCTTGTTTTTGTTTTTGTTTTTCCATGCTGGGGGTCAAAGCCAGGGCCTCATGCGGACTGGGCAACTGTCCTCCTCCCCTGAGCTACATCTCCAGCCTCTCTGTGAATTGCCTTTTAGTGATGCTAGTACAACAACTGCTTTGAACAACTTACTGAATTGTCCAGCTAGGAAAAATGTTAGGGACGATTGTTTATCATTCCTATCACTTTTTGGAAATTGAAGCACAGAGGAGTGACATATTTTTCCAAGCCACAAAATGGGTAGTAACAACTGGAACAAGAAACCAAGTTTGCTGATGCCTTTTGCTTCAAACTCTGCCTTTCTTGCCCAGTCAAACAAAAGACTTAACTGCTATGGTCACTGAATTAAGCAGTTGTTTTCACTGAACTGGTGAGATAAATTCAATTCCTGCTACTAGAGTTCATTTTTCAGGTGAGCTACGATGCTTATGAACAGACTTGAAGCTGATTGTTTTGGAGATAAGTCTTACTAGGTTTCTTGGACAATGCTTTCATCCGACTCAACCTCAAAATAAAGAAACCCAGAACGTTTTATTCCTTAAAAAAATACAATTAGGCCCCCTCTATAAAATGTATAGTCTTGTATAATTATAGGAATTTTGCCATTATATCCTCTCAGGCAAAGACTATTTATTACATAGGATTGAATTAAAACCACGCAAATGGAAATACAGCATTTTTAAAACACCAAGAAAGAAAAACCACTGCAGGGAAGGTGAAAACATCTACACTTTGTAAATGATGGGTTTTGACTAATAATGTTACTTGGAAAATCGAATGAAGGAAATCAAGGAGGAAACAGCAAACACTGCCTTCAAATTTCCTAACCATCCCAGGGAAAAATATACCAAGAAGCAGGCACACTGCCCATCGTTATAAAATATCTTACAGTTTTCTTTCAGTTGTAGGACAAAGGAATTTGTGTCAACAGAAATGGGGACTAGGGTGCAAAGACTGATACTGTTTTCTGTAGCTGCTGGCCTTGTGTTACCAAAGCCATGAAGTACTCTTTTTAATCATCAGCATAGCAAGGTAGGGTAGCGTCATTGAACATGAAATTGGTTAAACACAGACATTTACAAAAGCAAGTAAAAACTGACGCAAAAGAAGAAATTAAAATCATCAATATGTTTGCCATGAAAGTCTGCTGGGTCTATGTACATAAGCTTCAGTTACAGCCATGTTGATTGAGGTTTTGTTTATTCTGCTATTTCCAACAGTAAGTTTTTTCTCTCCATTTGATGCCAAGTTCCTTTTACATGGAGTTCCATGTGACTTACATTAGCATTTTTGGCTTCAAACGTACCTCTAATGAACCATTTATAGTTTTTTTAAAGAGTGTTCGAAAAATTAGGCTGTGACAGTTATCCAAAACATAATTTGCTATGCTGTTTAATTATTTAATGCACTATTTAAAAATTTAAAAGTGGCCTCTGGTTGGCTAGTTGATGTGGTCCCATTAAGGTGGATCTGAAGCTCCTTAAAAATTATAATTATCTACTGAGTCCTTCATAGTTTGACTTTATAAATTAGATTGTGTTCTAATAAACTGCTAATTCAAAAATGTCAACTAATGTTTCCAAGAGTATTTCTTTAAAATATTATTAAACACCCACATATTTTTTTAAATCACTAACTGAAAGAAATTGACTAAAATATCTTGATAAAGTAAAAGTGGTCTAATCTGTAGAGTGCCACCTTATTATATTATGCACATTGCATTTCCAAATTCTCAAGACAAAACACGATTATCTTCACAAAAATATGTTGTTGATCATTAATCTGTCTCCCATCTTAATAATGATGGATCTTGAGGCGAGCAGTATGGTGCCTCTGAGCTGCTTCAAAAAATGACTACTGAATACTGTGATAAACATCATACTCCATTACAGAGGTAAAATGAAAGCTGGAGACGACTTTCTCTGGAAGATATCAAATTTTGCATTTTCACCGTGGAGGACTAGAGGGAATTACAATATATTAAGTGACGTCAGCCGGACACAGAAAGAAAATACTGCATGTTGTCAGTCATGTGTGGAAGCTAAAACCATTAATTTCATGGAAGCACAGAGTAGAATAGTGGCCTCAAGAGGCTGTGGTGAGAAAGGAGAGGTGGAAGACTGGGTACCAATATTATGAGGTGTGATTTAAATAATATGGTAAACGTTTAAATAAAATTTTTCAAAATTATTATAGTAAAAGACACTGCCCCCCAAATACCCCTCTTTGCTTTAAACACACATCATTCTTTCGGCTTTCTGAAACTGTTCTGGAAATACTCTTTCATGAGTGATTTTACAAGGTGGGATCCAAAGCACAGTGAGTGCTGCTGCCCAGTACCATCCAGAAAGGCAGGCCGATGTGTCCCAAAGTGTTCACAGGATCTGGAACCAACCGTGAGAGGTCGAGTTGTTCCCCAACGCCAAAATAACTGCAAGAGATAAAGATTCTGAGTCGATTCGGGACAAGTAGGTAGCCAGGATAGCACAGCTGAAGACAGTCCTGAAAGAGGACTCCAGAGCTGCTTCAGAAAGCGGCAAGAAGCATGGGATAACTGTGTTCAAAGTGAGGGGGAAATTGAGGGGGATTAATGCCAATATGTCTTTTATTGTAATTTAAAAAAAATGTAAACGTTCACCATTGTTTTCTATCAGGACTCATGGGTAAGAGAAATAAGTTGCATTGTTCTATAGCAATGTAGGGTGACCATAGTTTACAATAATTTGTTGTGTATTTTCTAAAGAACTAGAAGAGAGAAGTTCAAGAAATAATTAATGTTTAAGGACATAAAATGCTAATTATTCTGAATTGATCATTATACCTAAGTACTGAATAATTATACTGTATTGTATAAATATGAACAATTATTGTCAATTAAAAATAAAACATGAATTATGTCCCTTTTATTGTAAAGAATATATTAATATTGCATTTTATTTTCCACGAATGACACAAATGGAAATACAACACAGCTTAGACATATATTTTTTGGAGAGTCCTCTGAAGATCTCTGCATTAAAATCACCTGTGAGGGTTGGGAGTTTTAGTTCAGTGATAAAGTATTTGCTTAGCATGCATAAGGCCTAGTGTTTATCCCTAGCATCACCAAAAGAAGAAAAATAAATAAAATCATATGTGATACTTGCTTAAAATGCAGATTCTTCTCTGTCTCAGACTTGTCTGTCTTAGGAGCTAATTTAAAATTTGAAAACCAGCGATCAGATATATCTAGCTACGTCTCATCTGTGAATAACCCTCTCTGATATTCCAGGTAAGACTTGCTAGCCTGCCCTGTTTACTCTTACATTGCAAACACTGCCCGGAAGGGTGGGGCTGTGTCATGTTCATTGTTGTATTTTCCAAGTTTAGAGCAGTAACTGATGAATGACAAGAAGCTATTGGCTGTAATAACGGATGCAATGAATGAATGAATGGTGACTAATAATATGGACTATTAATAAGGTTGACTTTTGGCCATGATGAAGTGGAACCGAGTCACAGACAAAAGCGATGGTAAGTACAGGGCTATTCCTTCCCTCTCCCCCACTCACTTACTGCTATACTTTTCTCTAGGAAAGAGTATCCTTTTCATTATAATTTTCCAACCCGCCTTCTTCAGAACTGAACCATCGCACAGTGGTAATATTGAAGTATGTCTGCGGCTCATTTGCTGATGCACATTTAGACCTGGATCTGTTCTGCACCTTTGGCACGGAGATAAAGAGTGTTCTTAAGAGAAGGGGTTAAGGAGTTGAGACAAGAGAATGTCAGAGTAGTGAAGAGGCAAGGGTTAAGGGAGATGGGAGAAGCTACGGATATTTGAAACCTTATATAATTTTGAGGGGTTAAATCTGGAAATTAGAAAACCATAGTTAGAGGGTTTTGAAAAATTTGGCCAAACATTCAAGATTATGGGGAGGACATTATTTACTTGAATATAGGGTGCACTGTGTGTTTTCAAAAGTTACCCTTTAAATAGAGTGTTTGGAGGCTGATGGAGGATGACGCCCCCAGGGCATTTGCCTTTTTATTTATCTCATGAACCACACTAGTGGAATAGAAGGAAACAGAGGGAAGGAGCAGATTAGAACATTTTAAAGTTTAAATTATCTTCATTTATTTATTTTTTTTTTTTTGCAGTACTGGGGATTGAATCCAGGACCTTTGCACCCAGACAGTCTGGCTAAGTAAACTGTACATTTACAACAAAGTCCTAGTTTCAGAAGGCCGTAGACCATGACTGTCTTAGGTCAGGAACAAAGCTATCTTTACCTTTGTGCTCTTGCACATCTCAGAAAGACTTACCTCATAGCAGACTCTGCCTGGCTGGTGCTTGCACCAGACAAATAATAGAGTATTAAGTAAATGGAAAAATTTTTTCTTGAGTATTACACTAAATTATAGACCTACCCTAAAAGAGTTTTCTCTGAAGCGCAGACTCAGGTGAGTTATGCCAAGCAGATACACTCAAGGCCAGGGTCTGCAGTAGGAGTGTGGAGTGGGAGCTCGGCCACCCCAGAAAGTGCAATCACTGATATCAGGGCAAGGTGATTTGAAACTGAAATAGTGGCCTGGGGCTTTGCTTCCTCTGCTTCTTAAAGCATGGCTGAGTCGAGGCTTTGTAGCTCGATTTGAACCTTTGGTTGAAACAACGTTGGTAAGCAGTTAAAGATACTAAGAGATTTAGGAAAAGATTCACACCCCCTTTGCCTTGTGAAGCTCTCTGTGCTGTGCACTCCTCTAGCGTCTCATAGCCAGGGTCAGCTTTATGGGCCCACGCTGGGAGGGACTCCATCTTTAGTTAATGCCCTGTTGCTGCCATCTTGGAAAATTGTAATTTTATTTTAGAACTTGTGCTTTATCAGTGAAATCTCATGGGAGAATACATATAAAAACAAAAGATAAAGGGCACTATTTGCTTGCTACTCTGTTTGCCTATGGCCTTTGCGATACGCCATAAACAAAGGATTCTGGTAGAGCCATGGTACAGGCAAGGCCAGAAAGACTGAGAGAGCCTATAAAGTGACATTCAAAATGGAGGGAGCCCAGGGTACGGCAGCCTCGAAAGTCTATATTTTCTTTTTGAACCGGAGGATGCTCTGAACAGAAAAATAAAGTGAAATCTAGAGAATGTGGCATCCTAGCACATCATTTCTTCCTCATGCCACTTCCCAGTGTTAACCAAAGGCTTTCACTGAAAATGACGCCCTAGAGGGAAAGGGAAAAATAGGGCAGCCACAGTTCCTTCCCCTCCAGCCTTCCTTCCTCATCAGTAAGCTGAAGGCAGAGTGAGTACAGTGTTCCGGTATTACAGGCATCAACAGGTCTGGTACTGTTTCTTCTGATAAACACACAGCACATGCATGGATGAGCTACAAAACATAAATTGAGGCATTTTAATTATTCTGAGTGTGCCCTTCCATTTGCATTTTTAAAAAGCATTGTGCAGTATAAAAATGAGCAGTAAAATTCATGTTCATACTCAAACATTTTAATTTTTCTTAGAATATATTAAATACTATTTTTTTAAAAAAATATGGCCAACAAAGACAGAAGCTATAGAGGAAAAGCCTTGCATTTTCATACTTTCATGGCCCTTTTTCCTTTGGTTTCAACAAAAGAATTGTACATTTTTTACTCCCGCATCAGACTGCAAATTGTGTAGCCAGCTTTGCCTTCTGGCCAGTATTCCGAGGAATAACCTGTTGGAAATTGTTAAAAAGGGAGAAGGCCCATCGAGAAGCAAAAGCCTAAAAGAGTACCTCCCCTCCTTCCCAGCCACAGGTCAATCAAAGGTCAGAAACCTTAGGAATCAAACTTGTGGCCTTCCAAAATTTTTCCCTGCCTTCAAGCCTCAGTTTCCCCATCTGGGAAGGTGGAATAGCAACCTGAGCAGGTGTTGTAAAAACCAGACACGGCTTTACTCAGAGCCTGTCGAACAGTTCATCTTAAATCCATGATGGACACTATGACTGCCTTGATCAGGGTCCTCTTACTTCAAGAACCCATAGGGCTGACCTTGTATATGGAAGACCAAGATTTGACATTATATTGGGTTCCTTCTGGTGCCTATACTTCCACTAGTGATCCACTCCTGATTATGAAAATTTCTTTCCACAAAACGACCAGAAATAAAAGTACCCTGCTAATCCTAACAAGAAATCAAAGGCTACCTCTTCAAGAGCACTCCACACCTGGAGAGTGGGGAGGGGGATGTTTCTGGAAGGGAAGACTGAACCAGAATCAGACCGTGAGAGGAGAAAAGGAATGACAGGAACAAAGTGCCCCTCTTGTTTGACTTATCACCATCAAAGTAGAAAATCTGGAGCAAAACAAACATGTTGAAATCCATTGGTCTCGGTTTCATATAAAACAGCAGGCTGACTGCTGTAAAAATACCTTCAGATTCTCAGATTTAAAAGCTCAACACATGTTCTTTAGAGACCTACTTTCTGGATAACACACCGCAGGGAACCTTGGGAGACACAAAAAGAAAGAAGGAATGAAATGTGCTCTTGAGAAAGTCACAGTTTGGGAGATAGGAGTAGATCAGCGAACCGTCGGGCAGCAGACGGGAGAGGGTATGCGCCGCTGCAGGTGCAGGGGCGTGAGCAGCCGTCTCCATGTCTGTGGATGCGCGCGTTTCTCCTGACTTCTCTCTTGCGCCACGCCACCCAAACTTTTCCGTTTTCCCATAGCCTGTATAGTATGAGCTCATTTTCCTTGTAAATTCCCCGAGTCAAACTCTGAGCTATCGTATCGCTTAGTTCATGTGAACTTTGGCAGGATGAGAAAATGGACTAACGGAAGCTAAAGGTGTGCTCAGTTGTTCAGCTAAGGGGCAAGGGAGTCAGAGTCAGAATCCAGGTGAATCAAATTCCATAGCTCCTTCTCTCTCCACTCGGCCTGCCCAAGAGACCACCTCCAAGCCTTTGTGTGTACCGTCTGGAATGACTTCAACCCCTTTTCACCTTGATGAACTCCTATGTATAACTTCAGCTTTTCACTATGGTTTGTCTAGCATCTCACTGCCTCAAGGAAGCTGATCCTCCCTGTCCCACGCTCCCAGGTAATCTCTGGGCTGCTGTCATTTCACTCCTCATGCTGTGCCGGGAGTCTGGCTTTATAAGTTTGTCATCATTTTTAGACAGCGAACTTCTTGAGGAAAGGCCCGTATCTTTTCTGTTTTCACATATTTAGCACGTGATAGCCACTCACACATTTTTGACTGAATTGAGTACTCATCTGAAGGAGTCAATATGACCTAGGGAGGTAGTGCATAGAACATCAGGCATGTTTGGTAAAGGACCAGAAAGTAAATCTTTTGTGCTTTGAAAGGGATAGAATATCGGTTGCCATTACCCACTTCTGTTTTAATGCAAACTCAGACAGAGTCATGTATTACTTAATAACACGGATACATTCTGAGGATTAAAGGCTTCTTTTTCTTCCCCATTAAGTTTATTGGTACATTTTAGGTATACAATACAGTTACCTTCATCATTGGGATCGTGTACTTTTATAGGACGTGTCTGGTTCTCATTTTTTCCCCATTCCCCTGCCCTCCCTTTGCCCACTCCACCCTTCCCTATTTACAAAGACTTTGTTTCCATTTTTGTCCTTTTCTCATATTTTTTCTTCTCCCTTCTTCCCTCTCCCCTCCCCCTCCCATTTCCTCTACCTCTTCATTGTGCCAACATCATAGAGGGTATGTTGAGGTCTGAGTTTGCAAGGGAATAGATTTAATACAGGACACATCATTTACAGAATTATTTTATGAGAGTCATCCAAAAAGTGAAATGCAGAAAAGGGCAAGAAGTCTAGCCACACACTAGAGACCCAAAGAATCCAGCCAAGCATCTCGATCCCAACAATGTCCTGCACATGTCCAGCTGAAGGCTTAGAGTCCGAGGCGGTGTCCTCCACGAGTCCAGCCAGTGGCCTGGAGCCCATGGCAATGTCTCATGTTTGATTGTATTAAGAATCTGCACCAGGAAGGCCCAAAGGCCAGAGGTGGAAGCCGGAAAACCTGCACGGCAGGGTGAAGGATTTGTGCCACCGGGCTGAGGGATCTATGCTGGAGCCAGGAAGTGCTGCTCACGGTGAGGACCAGAGCTGCTCTGAGGAGAACAGCAGCCATTCCCAGAAACAGTGAGGTTCGGAGCTCCTCCTCCGAGAAAGCCAAGTTCGCATCAGGAAAACCAACTGCAGTAAGCTCCTCCTAGAAAATCAACAGACCACGATCTTCCCTTCCAGTTCTCTTTAAGCCAACAATCCTCAGGTGGATCTTCCATGCCCAAACCATGTTGATTCAGTTCAGCTGGGCATTTCAAGGTGACCATTAGCTGATCCACCGCAGTGTATTTAAACAGACTAAGGTGGCTACAGTGTCACTAGGCGAGCAATCTTATGGCACCACGATTGTATGGAAGGACCACGGCATATGAAGGGGAAATGAATGGGTGAAGCTGTGTTCCAATGACTTCACAGACATTCCTTATTTAATGCTGTACTTGTTTAACAACTGCTCAGACTTGTGACCAAAACGTGCTATTCAGGCCTGGGACCCCCACTTCACTTATGACCTACATTCAGACTTAGGACACAGGAATGTAAGCAACAGTATGGCCTTATGGTGGCTTCTTCTTCAGTAAAGTACTCTAATTTTGTTGATTGTAGTATTGTGTTGTGTTATACATTACAGTACTGCATGTAAGAGTTATGCAAATAAAAGCAAAGTTGGAATTCCCTTCTACCATTTCTTTGTTGTGAGTATTGCAATTGTATGCTATATATAATTCCTCATTTTATGACCAATTTATTTAAGGATGCATTCAGAAGAGGAATTAAGTGATTAAATAAGGAGTGTCTGTGTTTATAATAAACAAGCTGCAGACTGGATTTGGCCCAAAGGCTATAGTTTGTTAGCCCCTCGTATATTGTATACCAACAAAGTAAAATTAGGAGTGCAGATAGAAGAACACTTCCATCCAGAAGAAATAGCATGTGCAAATGGCCAGTGGGAGCATATGTTCATGGCAAAGTACAGCTAACATGGATTACTTATAGTATGTGTGTCAATGAAGAAATTATAGATATAACTAGAAATAGGGGCAGGCGTACAGAAGACCTCAAATGCCAGGCAAGGAGTCTATTCTACACCCAGTAGGTAAGAGAATGCCATCCAAGTTTGTGAATAAAGTAGTGACCTGACAGTGGGTAGACATCATGAAATAACCTAGCCACACATATGCAAGAGATATGTAGGTCAAGTAACTTGTGCGAAGACTTAAGGAGAATACAATGGTAAAAATGGAAGGAAAGCAGAGAAGAGAGGTAAAATGGCAGGAAGTGACAATTGGCTGTATGTGATCAGGGAGACATGAAAAGATACCATTGGCTGCCTTAGCTCAGTGCCTGGGTATAAGCAGACAGGGGAAAACAGGGAAAAAAAGATGATAGCTTTGTTTTAGACACATTAAGTCTGATTTTAGTACTTGTTTTGCCTGGTCAAAGCCCAAGTTTAAATACTGTGACTAATACCAGCATTCCTTTCCAAAAGAGGATTAAAAGTTTCTGTCATTTGGCACAGAAAAGACTTTTAAGTTCTTTTCAAAACTATATCCTTCTATCATGTTTGATCTCTGCTTACTTTTGCTTTTAAGCTATGCTTGCCCTAACAGCTAAACGACACTTAGGAAGTTCCTTTTTTCCTGAGGCTTTTAGTCTTCTGCTCACATGTTCTGTGACTCTGAACCACTCACTTTAGGTTTTTGTTTGTTCTGTAAAGTGGGACAAACTAACTGTCTCAGCAGGGAATCTGGGAACTTCCTAATGAACTGTGGATACTAGGGTGAGCAGAGTCCGAGCACAGTGCAGTAAGAACACAGGAACCCAAGTGTCCAGCTGGAGAGGGTTGATCGGATTCTAACCTGAAGGAAAGTGGATGTGGAACATAGAAGTTGACGGTAGGAACTTTTAAATTCTGAGTCAGGCTGCCAGATTTTGGTAAGAACCACCTGAGAGCAGGAGTGGAATGATTCACTCAGGTGACCCAGACTCCTATGAAGGAGCCAGGTTGGGTTAGAAGTGCAGAAGATCAGCAAAGGGGAGAAGGGCAGGGTTTTCACCGGTTCTCACTGAGTGAAACTGTATCCTCACTCCAAACCCCTCATGTTTGGAGCTGTTGTTATGGTTTAGGTTGGGGTGCCCCCCAGAAACCCTATATATTTAGCAGGCAACTGGATCATGAGGAACAATACTAATCCACTCATGCGTCTGTACCTAAATACGCTATCAGAAGGTGGGTCTGGTCAGAAGAGGTGTGACGTGGTAGGGTGCATCTCCTCCCCGCCTCCTCTCTTCTCTCTCTGCTTCCTGGTCACCATTATTTGAGCAGATTTCCTCCTCCTGCCCTTCTACCATCTGTTTCTGCCTTGGATCCAGACAACTACAGACTGAAACCATGAAAATCTATGAGCCCAAGTAAACCTCGCCTGCTTCAAACTGTGGGCGTCAGGGCATTGTGTCTCAGCATCCAGGACGTGACTCACACAGTTCCCAACGTCAGACAAGGGCAGAGTTGGTTAAGTACACGACACAGTTGAAAAACACACTCAACACCCGGTCATGTAAAAATACACTTTCGATAAAAAGGGTTTCTATCTAGCGGTGATAAAATTAGGAATTGCAAGGAAAAAATTGCAAATAAAATCATGCCACAGCTGGATAAGGCCTTTCTTTGCACTCATTGTATCGTACCAATGAAGATTCCTTCTTACAAACATAGCCTGATTATGTGAGACGTCATCATTACGACTAGGCTGAGTGAAAAGTGCACAGAACCACTGCTAAGTGTGCAATTTTTTTTTTACTGAATCAAAAATTATCCCAAAATGAAAAGTTTAAAATCTTCTTAAAAAAAAAAAGAATTCTTCAACAAAGCTTCTCGCTCCTACAATTTACCAAATTAAAATGTTAGCCATCGCTTAGGATAACTTTTCCATGAAGAGTCCCTAAGCTAATAATAATTCAAACGACCCATTGTTTACAGTACACATGTAGAAACTGATGGATTTAGTTCTAAGCCTAGCTATGCTCTCAGAACAAAATTACTTACCTTCTTTAAGTCTCTATTTATTCTTCCTATGAAATGTATGTACGAATAGTACCTACTTCTTTCAGAATAATCTGGAGAGCTTTGTATAGTCTGGCACATACACAGACAGCGCTCAATAAATGTAGCAGTTATTAGGAACACAGTATTGATTGCTATTTGTCTATCCTGCCTGCGTGAACAGGCACAGCTGAGTAGGTGGTGTCTAGAGTATTTCATCACTGTGTGGAGGAAGTGCGTGACTTATTTTTCTGTGCCTGGGGTTCACAAGCACAAGGCCAGTTCCAGCACTCTCTCAGAAATAAGATTTTTAACACAGCTACTCTTTTATAGTAAAGGAAGCCCTGTGACCAGGTGGTCGCTGTTCTGAAACTCCAGAAAGACGGCCTTAGAAATGAGTGGGCAGAGATATTTTATTAGTCATTTGCTGGCTTCACGGCACCCATTTCCATGAATTCACAGGACAATGACAGTTACAGCAGCTATGCCAGGCTTTGGGAAGCTGGTCCCTTCGTCTGTAAATACTCATCAGTCAGGAATGTAGAGCAGGGTCAATAAATTGAAGAGTTACTGCCGGATGATCCCAGATCTCTTTGGCAGAAAGGCTAAGACCTCTCAGGAACTTGGCCCAAGAAAAATAGGCCAAAGGCAGGAAATGCTGCTATGCTGAAGAGAGCCCGGAATACCTAGGCTTTCTGGCTAGCATTATGCCATCCAAGGAAAGGACGCGCTTCCTAACGCCTAATGGAAATTTCCCAGCAGCTGGTCTAAAGGAGGAAGAGAAACCTGGCGTCAAACCCGGAACCTTAAGTCAACCCATCCAGGTAGAGCCCTCTTTCCGAGTCTTTCTTGGCCTGCTGGGCACCTCCTTAGATTTCATTGCCTGGCATCCTGCCTTCTGTCTGCCCTATTATCCACTCCCTATATATCTGCCTTCTTCTCACTACTTACACTGCCTCCCCAGCCTGACCTCCAGCTCAGGGTCTCTGAAGCTAATGACAGACAGTGTGAAACTAATGAATACGGAGCTTAAAGACCCAAGACCTGAGTTTGGGCCCCATGTCTACCAACTGCTGATGTAGAAAGGGCACATTCCCCACAGCCTAAGTATTTTTGCATTCAATACCTTCGTTTTTGCATTAAAAACAAGTTCATTTCTTGGTCTAAAAGTGTCACGTGGAGTTTTAGGAGGCTTAAAGGAAACATACATAAAAAGTGTCTAGCACGTAGTAGTCATTCAATAGACATTAATTTTCTTTCCCTTGTTATCCACTGGAGAGCTTCAGTAAAAATGCCCAGGAAATGGAAGCACAATTTATACTGCCACTGGCTTGAATGTCAGCCTTGCTGATGGGAAACACAATGAAAAGCAAAATGTCTTCAGGTTCTAAGAAATATTGCTTGTCAACATTTAATTATACCATTGCCTCCATGTGTGGATGATGCCTGTTGAGATTTTTTTAAAAAGCCAACTGAATTTCCAACTTGGATTTTCTGCCCCCTCAGAGCCCAGATTTCTGACAGCTACTGATTTTGATTGTTACGCCAAGGAAATGTAAGAAGTAATTAGTTAATTGGATGACCTTCTTTCATAATACCCATGTGATATTTGCTTGAATAAATTTGCCTACTCTTTCCACTTGAATTTTTATTCCAAATCTATTGAGAAGAGAAGAGTGAAAGCTTTTTGTCCAGATCCTGTGTCTCTTGGAAAGCTTTTGTGAATATTTCCAACTTATGTGGCCTCTTTCCCCAAAGAAGAGGCATAGAGGTAATCAGAGTTCAATTTTCCAAAATATTATGCATTTCTTCAGCAGCTCTTATAATTTCTAAAAATGATAGAGATTGCTTTTGTGCTTGTTTAAAAAAATGACAAGGCAAGGGAAAACATTTGCAAGGGATTGGAAAGTTGCATTAATTGTAAAATTGTCTTAGCTTTGAAGTTTCAAGTTCAAAACTAAAGCACCTTTGATTCCAAAGCAGAAAAGATCAGTCAGCTGTGGCCATTTCCATGGCTGGTGGTTGGTGGAGTCAGAGAAACTGTTAGCTTTTCAAGAATGATTTCAATGTGGTGCTCCAATCTGTCTTAGCATCTTAAATTTCTTAGATTAGTAACAGGATTGGTGAAGAGGAAAAGGAGGTAGAGGTGAATTCAGTGTATGATAAAAAGGAAATTGTTTAAAGAGGAAAAGGGAGCATACAGAAAGCCATAAAAACAAAGTAAGAGAAGAATAATCACGACTCTAGGAAGGCAAGGTAGCAGAGTGGTTAAGAGCATAAATACGCTGTTTTACCCATGTTAGCTTTGTGATTTTTAAAGCTATTCTTTAATTTACTTACCCATAGCAGAAATGATATAATAATGCTATAAGATTGAGAGAAGAATTGAGTGAATTAGTTCCTTCATATAGTCAGCACCACGTAAATATTTATTAGACAAAAATAACACAAGAAAAATAACAATGGCATAGTAGATACATGAAACAATGCATCTGTCAAAGCCACAGAAATTTACAGCACAAAGAGGGAAACTTAAAGTATGCACATTTTTAAAGACAACAGAAGATTGGACAGAATGCAGAATAGGAAGAAACTACCTACCTGCATGACAAATGTATGAAAAGGTTGCACTGGTCGGGGTGGGGAAGATGCTGAACTAAGTAATTGGAAAAGGAGTGGATCTACAAGACTAAAGTCACAAGAAAGGTGGTGCAAAAATACATTACTCTAGCTGAGAGAGCGAGGTATTGGTTAACAATTTCTATCCCCCGTTCACCTATGAGAGGCTGAGACAAGTAAATGCTTTGCGATAGGTTTCTCACTGTTAGATTGGGAGCCTACAGATAAGCAAAGGGAAGAGGTTAGAACAATTTACGTAGTGATGAGTCAGAGTCAGATACCTCGGACGAACTCGTGTTTAGCTTAATATAAATACAGATAGGTACATATAGAAATATAGAGAGATGTGTACATAGATGGACCAGGGTACACACATGTATTTTTTAATGTATCTTTTATTGGTACATTTTAGGTATACAATGCAGTTGCATTCATCACTGGGATCTTGTACCTTTACATGACATATCTTGGTTCTTATTTTTTTCCCCATTCCCCTGCCCTCCCTTCACCCCCTCCACCCTTCCCTATTTACAAAGACTTTGTTTCCATTTTTTTCCTTTTCTCTTATTTTTTCTTCTCCCTTCTTCTCTTTCTCCTACCCCTCCCATTTCCCAACACCTTTGGACCTTTTCTTCCTATTTCACAATATCAATTATACATTTGATCCTCATTTACACTTTTAGTTTTTCACACCAGAGAAACTATGTGATATTTCTATATGTAACTATCTGTATTTATATTAAGCTAAACATGAGTTCCTACCGATGTATCGGACTGATTCATTACTACGTAAATTGTTCTAACCTCTTCCCCTTGCTTATCTGTAGTCTCCCAATCTAACAGAGAGAAATCTACTACACATGTGTGTCCTATTAATTTCATTTCAGAGTATGTCCTCAATGTGCAATCACTTAACTACAGATGTCTCTAGTTTCTCATTCTTTGTGGCTGAGTAGTACTCCATTTTATGAAAAAAACAAAAACAAAACACATCCTCTTTATCCAGTCTCCAGCTGATGGGTGATTGGGCTGTTTTCAAGTGTTAGCAGTTACAGATCACACACGTATTGTCTTGCTCTGTCAGCTGAGAAGACATAGGAATGACAAAATTCAGTAGGAGTCAACATGGCAGCATGAAGATTTTAATTTTTCATGTCATTTCTCATATTTTATGTCATTTTATGGCTGCTCTAGGACCTGGGCCAAAGATTCTTCAGCTGAAGTTGAAGCATCTTATAGAGACAGGAAGTAAGGAAGTGTACAAAACAAACAAACAAGCAAAATACATACTAACAGAGCAAAGTTAAATCAGTGGAAATACATCAAAGGGACACAAGAAAAGCCAGGCATGGTCAGACACACCTGTAAAGCAAACACTTGGAAGGCTGAGGGAGAAGGATTACAAGTTTGAGGCCAGCTTGAGCTACACAATAAGTCTGAAAGCCACATAGAGTCACAGAGAGGGAAAGACACAAAAGTTAACTGTGTTCTCACAATGACCAAAGCTGAAACAATCTGAATAGTTTCAATAGTATCGGATTAAAACGGAAGGTACAGGCTAAGTGTCTATGAATGCACATAGATAGACGTAAGTAAAATAAATGGAGAAGGTAAATAGAAGGGAATAGATAAATTTCCCGTGCAGATTTCCAATGGTTTGTGTAGCGACTCTGTCCTGAAGGAAGTGTGTCATGATTCCAACTGCTTAAGTCTGTGGCCAGTACATAGTGACTTTTTTCCAAAGAGTACGATTTGTAAAGGTTTGGGCACAGAGGTAACCTTGTAGGGGAATCAGGTGATAAGCAGTCACCTTAGCTAGGTAATCAAAATTAAGAGCGATAAGTCACGTTAGAATGGACCCTTGATACAATATGTTGAAAATGGGCTTTTACCTCTTCTCTTCAAAATCTGTAATCCCAGTAAAATCATGAAAACTATGTCAAACATAGTTTATCCCAAATGAAGGGCCGATACAAAATTGAAACATCAATGTTATGACAATCAAGAAAAGTCTTAGCAACCAGGGATTTAGCTCAGTGGTACAACTGCCTCACAGGCACAAGGTCTCAAGTTCTATCCCCAGTACCAAAAGCAAACAACAACAACAACAAAACATGGAACAACAAAAAAAGAAAAGTCTAAGTAACTACACCAAGCAAGAGAAGTTTAATGGAACAAGACTACTAAAGGTAATGTAGTATCTGGGATGAGGTCCTAGCACAGAAAAGATTATTAAGAAAAAAGCTAATCATATCTAAGTGAAGTATGGACCTTCATTAATGATAATGTATCACACTGTTCACATTATTTACTAGAAATGCATCCTCGATGCTCCATACAGATGTGTGCTGCTAATGGAGAAATGGAGTATGGGAAATATGATTATTTCTAACAGCCTCGGATTTTTTCTACAAATCTAAACTTGAAAATTGCAAAGATTTTTAAATTTTAAAGTTATTCTAAAATTTTAAAGCTTTTAAAAAGATACACAATTAATGTTTAGTAGACTTACTTTATGATAGCCAACTTTTAATATACTACTTTTACTGGAAAATACCTGCTGTTAGAAAAATGTCACTTGTATTGAACTGACCAAAAATACGGTCTTAAGTTTCATAGTAAGTAGTGGAAAAAAATAGATTGGGCTGGATGATCCATTTGAAAAAAAAGGAAACGAAAATTATGAAACTAATTTTATGAAATATACATTTGAAAAAATTTTATAATTTTTTATAAAATTATTCATGCATAATTATGCAGATCCTCTTAGAACCAACACAAAGCTAATTAACTCAGGTTTTATATTATTTACATAATTTTGTAAGTGAATATATGTGGTGGTAAGAAATGACATTTTTTTCTTTATAATATAATCTTAATAAGGACGTTTTGAACAAAATCTTTGTGAATTTTCACAATTTTTCTAATGTTTTTATTAATTCTCTGATGTTTAAATCATGCTTCAATGAAGAGGCTACCTTATCATTCTTGTCTCCCATGAATTCTGGCCAGACTGACCCCTGCGAGTTAATCTTTCTTGCCCTTAACTTCCAGTACAAGTTTGTTCATAATTTTCTGACAACCTTCAGTTCACTCTATTAAGTATTACAATTAGTTGTTTATAGACCTTTTTCCTCTTCCAGGAAATGATACCAAGCCTGAAATTTCTATATAAGTTTTATGTTTTTCATAGCACATAAAATAGTTCCTTGTCTTCAGCAAATCTCAGTTTCTCCATTTAGAAACTAAAACAATAACACAAAGTGCCATTCTACCTTCAGAGGCTTATTGTGAGAAACCTGGAGCATGACTTTTCTGCCAGAAGGACCTTGAATTCTGCAACCACTTTCGTGGGGTTCAGGAAAAATCTTGAAACTCTGCTTTGTAACCTGGAACAAGGAGAGATGTAAACTGTGAAAGACTGGGTTTGTCAGGGCATTTCAACCCATATAGCAACTCTTATGTATAGGCAGGGACCTGTGTGCATGACAGAGAAAAATTTGAGACTGTATACAAGGCCAGTGAGAGAGGCCACCGTGTTGGGTTAGAAATGTGGGTCATGGTTTCTTGTCTTTAGGAACTGGTGACTTTTGATCTATTATTTCTACTCTATTATTTCCACCATGTTGTAAGGAAGACCACGCTTGGTGCGTGAAGATGAAAGCAAATGATGTGGCGATCACAGAGGTGCCTGCTCTGTGGACTTTTGGGTCTGGTCCAGCACCCGCTGAAAACTGATTGACACGGGATGACTATGTAGAGCTGAAGAGCCAGACAATGGTGTTATACCCAAATTCCCGACCTACAAAATCACGGAATACAGCAAATCTTTGGCAGTGGGATGGTATGTAACAGCCAACAAATAAAACGTAGGACTGACTTCACCTACTCTGCATTAAAAGTTACCAGTGAGCTCCTAGGGCTTACTTCTGGATAATTTTATTCACTTGGTCAGGGATTGGGCACAGAGGTTGACATTGTTATATAGAACTATGGTTCAGACCAGGGATCTAGCCAGAATCCTAAATGCTATGCACTGTCAGAAAGTCAAGCTGGAACCAAGTGATTAGATTTTAGCAAATCATTAATAACTGGGGTTAGTCAGATAAACAAAATAAAACAAAACAAAAAAATTCCATTTTTAAGAGTTTTCTACAACATGCTACATTAAAGATCAGCTACAGGAAGATATCATTTATTTTTTTCTTTTATTGAGTTTATTGGTACAATTAAGGTATACAGTACAATTACATTCATCATTGGGATCTTGTACCTCTACATGACAGGTCTTGGTTCTCATATTTTTCCCCTTCTCTGTGCCCTCCCTTCTCCCCCTCCTCCCCTCCCTATTTACAAACACTTTATTTCCATTTTTTCATTTTGTCATATTTTTTTATTTTCCCTTATTACCTTTCCCCTACCCTTCCCACTTTCCCTACACCTTTAGCCCTTTTTGTCTTATTTCATATGGTCAATTATCTCATTAGGATCTTATGTACTATTATAGTTTTTCACACCAGAGAAACTATTCTGTATTTACACATGTGTGACTTATTTATTTCACTTAGGAGTATATCCTCAGTATGTATCCATTTTCCTGTGAATGAATCTAACTTCTCATTCTTTATGGCTGAGTAGTATTCCATTTCATAAGAAAACCGCATCTTCTTTATCCAGTTTCCAACTGATGGGCAAATGGGCTGTTTCCAAGTTTTAGCTATTACAAACTGTGCTGCTATAAACATTGGTGTGCATATATCACTGTGGTATGATTCTTTTAATTCATTTGGAAAGATACCCAGCAGAGGGATGGCTGGGTCAAATGAAACCTGTAATCCCAGCTCTTTGAGGTATCTCCATATTGATTTCCATAGTGGTTGCACCAGTCTGCACTCCCACCCACAATGGAGAAGGGTTCCTCTCTCCCTGCAACCCCGCCAATATTTGTTATTGATTGATTTCTTGATAGCAGCCATTCTTTGTGGGGTGAGGTGGAATCTCAGTGTTGTTTTCATCTGCATCTTTTGAATGACCAGTGATGGGGAGGATTTTTTCATATATTTACTTGCTGCTTTTACTTCTTTGAGAAATGTCTATTCACTTCACATGCCCATTTATAAATTGGGTCTTTATATTTGGGGGGCTGATTGTTTTGAGTTCTTTATATATTCTAGATAGTACTCCTTTGTCTGAGGAGCAGCTGGTAAAAAATTTTTCCACATTGTAAGTTGTCTCTTAGTTCTGTTGATGGTTTCTTTTGCAGTATAGAAGCTTTTTAATAAGATGATATCCCACTTGTTGATTCTTTGTGCTAGTTTCCGTGCTACTGAGGACTTGTTCAAAAAGTGTTTTCCTATGCCAATGTCTTCAAGAGTTCTGCCTAATTTAACTTCCAGCAAGTTTAGTGTTTCTGTTTTAATGTTTAGATCCTTAATCCACTTGGATTTTAATTTAGTGCATGGTGAAAGATAAGGGTCTAGTTTTAATCTTCGGCAGGTTGACATCCAGTTTTTCCAATACCATTTATGAAAGAGGCTATCTTTCCTCCACTGAAGATGGTCAGCTACTTTGTCAAACATGAGGTAGCTGAGTACATCTGGATTTGTTTTTGTGTCTTCCAATCTGTTCCACTGATCCTCAGGTCTGTTTCTTTGCCAGTACCATGTTTTTTTTTAATCACAGTGGCTTTGTAGTATAGTTTCAAATTGGGAATTGTTATACCTGCTGCCATGTGTCTGTTGCCTAGGGTCGCTTTTGCTATTCTAGGTCTCTTCTGGTTCCAAATGAATTTTTTGATTCTCTTTTCTAGTTCTGTGAAATATAGTGTTGGAATTTCAATTGGCATTGCATTGAATCTGTACAGCAGTTTTGGCAGTATGGCCATTTTCACTATGTTGATTCTTCCTACCCAGGAGAAAGGGATATCTTTCCATTTTCTTATATCCTCTTTGATCTCTTTTTTCAGAGTGCTGTAGTTTTCAGTGTAGAGGTCTTTTGCTTCTTTTGTTAGATTGATTCCTAGATAATTCCTTCATTGTTTTGGATGCTATTGTGAAAGGAATTGTTTCCCTAATTTCTCTCTCAGTGACTCTGTTATTTGCTATTGATTTTGGGGTGTTGAACTTGTATGTAGCTACTCTGGTAAAAGTGTCAATTAAGTCTAGAAGTCTTTTGGTAGAGTTGTTTGGGTCATCAAAGTACAGTATCATATCATTAGCAAATAATGACAGTTTAACTTCTTCCTTTCCTATCTTTATTGCTTTAATTTCTTTCTCTTGTCTAATTACTATGGCTAATGTTTCCAGAACTATATCGAAGAGGAGTGGTGATAGTGGGCATCTTTGTCTCTCTTGTTCCTGATTTTAACGTAAAGGTTTTCAGTTTTTGAACATTTAATATGATGTTGGCTGTTGGTTTTTCATAGATAGCCTTTATTAAGTAGAGATATAGACCATCTTCCAATTCTTTGCAGAGTTTTTATCATGAATAGGTGTTGAATTTTGTCAAATGCTTTTTCTGTATCTATCGAGAGGATCATATGGTTTTTGTCCTTGACTCTGTTAATATAGTGTATTACATTTATTGACTTATGTATTTTGAAGCAATCTTGCATCCATGGAATAAATCTGACTTGGTCAGGATGTATGATATTCTTGATGATCCTCTGAATTCTGTTTGCTAGTATCTTATTAAGGATTTTTGCATCTATATTCATTAAGGAGATTGGCCTGTAGTTCTCTTGTTTAGTTGCGTCTTTCCCTGGTTTGGGAATCAAAGTGATACTTGCTTCCAGGAATGAATTTGAAAGTATAACTTCCCTTTCAATTTCATTGAAAAGATGAAATGTTTATAGTAATGGCAGTAGTTCTTCTCTAAATGTCTTGTAAAATTCAGCAGTGAATCCATCAAGACCTGGGCTTTTCTTTGTTGGTAAATTTTAAATTATATTTTCAATTTCATTGATTGTAATTGGGGTGTTTAAAACATTTTTATCTTCTTTGTTCAACTTTGGTAATTCATAAGTATCTAGAAATCTGTCCATTTCTTCTGTGTTTTCCATTTTGTTAGAGTACAGGTTCTCAAAGTAGGTATTGATTATCCTCTGGATTTCTGTTGGATCTGTTGTGACTTCACCTTTTTCATTCCTAATTGCATGGATCTGTGCCTTTTCTTTCCTTTTTTTGATAAGGTTAGCTAAGGGTTTATGAATTTTATTTATTCTTTCAAAACAACAACTCTTCAATTCATTTATTTTTTGTATTATTTTCTTAGTTTCGATTGCATTGATTTCTGCTCTTATCTTTATAATTTCCTCTCTTGTTTGAGCTTTGGGTTTTCTTGCTCTTGTTTTTCTAGGAGTCTAAGAATCATCATTATGTTGTTTATTTGAGCTCACTCTGTTTTCCTAGTGTGGGCATTCAGTGCTATGAATTTTCCATGTAGAACTGCTTTCATTGTTCATTG
>NW_022900927.1:53950648-53995969 GCF_012274545.1 Fukomys damarensis | reverse complement strand
AAAATATACAGGGAACAACTTCAATTCCTTTGCATTTATTAAAACCTGTTCTGTGAGGTAGTATGTGACCTATCTTGGAGAATGACCCATGTGAAGCCAAAAAGAATGTATATTCTGATTTTGTGGGTGGAACACTCTATAAATGTCTATTAAGTCCATGCTTTCAAAAGCTTGGTTCAATTCTAGTATTTCATTGTTGACTTTTGGCCTAGATGATCTATTTGTGAAAGAGGGCTATTTAGATCCCCCACTACAATTATATTAGTGCTTATTTGGTTTTTCATGTTTTTAATATTTTTTTATATAGTTGGGGCATTAGTATTTGATGCATATATGTTTATGATTGTCTTCTCTTCCTCTTGAATTGTTCCCTTTACAAGGATGTAGTGGCCTTCTTTGTCTCTTTTAACCAGTTTTGGTTTGAAATTTACTTTGTCTGCAAATAAGATTGCTACCCTTGCTTTTTTCTGTGCTCCAGCCCAAAACATGTCTGCAGTGAACAAACTTTTCAACATAGTATGATGGGGACTCAGACAGAGCTAGGATGAGAGGAGTAGATAAGTAAAAGAATTGGAGAAGGTTTCAAGTGAAGCCAGAGGACATAGAATGACCACACAATATTCAGGAAACTCTTAAATTCAAAAGGGATAGACAGAGTAGAAGTACAAGGACAAGAATATATCCCCTTAACAGTAATAGGGGCTCACTTTCCCTTGAAACCCCTGACCCTTGTGTGAGGTAGAATGACAGAAGAAAAGAACATAAAGAAAAGAGAAAACACGATTAAGAAATCTGAGTTAGGGCAGGAGCAGAAACAGAAAGGGAGATGAGGGATAATATGGTGGAGCAAGAGACTGAGTCAGAGAAAGAGGACAGAAAAAAGAAAGAATTTGCAGAGTGGAATGAGGAAAAGAAAGAAAAAAAAGGATTTGAAGAGCCTCTTTCGGACTGTATCTCTGCTGTCATAATATACAGCATGCACAGCCATGTGCAGAACCAAGACCCCCGATCTCAGCTAGCTGATGGCAGAACCCCATGATGCAGACTGACCTCGGGCTGCAAGGCCCAGATTGAGTCCCCGACCTCCTGGATGGTTGAACTTCATACTGTTCTACTACAGGTTTCCCACGCCCTTTCTTTAAAGATGTTCAAAGTTGGGTACTCAGAAAAATGACCACCTCTGCCAGTCCAAAGACTGGCACAATTAGGAGGTCTGATAGTGTGGGAGGAGGTTGGGGGAGTTGTGGGGGTTTAGGGGCACCCACGAGGCTACCTTCCTGGTGCTGGAGCAATGGCGGCACCTGGCAGGAGAGGGCATGGCTATCCTTCCTGGGGTCAGGGCCCAAGAAGGCCCTCCTGGCGCTGGAGCGATGATGGCTAGGAAGATATTTTTTAAAAAAGCATACAGAAATCAGAGGTAAACAAGTAAAAGAACAAAAGAAAGAATAGTCCTTTGTTTCTGAGCAATGTATGAAGATTTAACTCCCAAATTATGGCCCACTATTTGCTCAGTTGCAACATTATTAGCCTTGGAATCAAAGAAAATGCCATGTGGGTGTATGCTTTTGTTTTGTTTAGTTTTTGCCAACATTTTCAGAATTGCTTTTTGTGCTCCATGTCTTTTCTCAACCAAAATTTGGGTAACAAAAAGGATTGATGGTTCTTGGTGAGAGCCTGGAGAAAGAGGTTTAAGAGTTCCAGATATGTGGGGCACTGTTTGGTATTTGTGTTACACTGGGAAGTCATTAAGGGAGTATGTATGCCAAGCCACACCACCAATTTCCAGATATTGGTTGTAACAGAGATGTCAATATTCTAGTCACATCAGCAGGGTTTAACCTCAACTAATGTCTACTGACACATGATGCTTTGTTTGCCCTTTAAGCCATTTATATCTTTGCTTTGGGCAAAATTTATTCTGTCTCTATTGACATATAATTGTCAAGTGCATGAATCTAAGACTTTGAAGAAAGAAAGAAAGAAAGGAAAGAAAGAAAGGGGAAAGAAAGAAAGAAGAGAAAGAAAGAAAAGAGAAAAGGGGAGAGAGAAGGAGAGAGAGAGAAAGGGGGAGAGGGAACATGATTTTCACTGGAAGTGTGCCTGCCTTTGAAGCTTTGTATTTCAGAAGCTGAAATAAGATCTCTAGTGGTTTTGATTATAATTGTTGCTATGCAGCCCTCGTATTTTCCAGGGCACCTCATACATGACCACATGTGTGCCTGGCTGAATAGCGCTGATTAGTGAACAAATATGACACAGAAAGGCCTAAAGGTCTGTCAGCCCCTCCACTTTTCGGGAGTGCAGGAACATCCGCTGAACCAGGCACATTCAGTCTTTGGATGTGTTAATATGAAATACTTTCAATGCTCCAATTTCCACTCATGTGGATTTTTCCTGGCTTCAGCTCAGTGACCTAATTCTCTAATTTCCCCCCCTCTGAGAACATACTTCTTTCTTAAATTCTTTTTCCCCCCTTTGAAATCTACACCATTTACCACCCTTTTCTTTTTGATTTTTTTATGCAGCCTGGAATGGACCTCACCATGTATAATTAGCCTGAATCCTTCAGGGAGGAGAAGAGCTCTTCTCAGGAAATAGCTAGAATAAAGCAAGATTTCTTCTCAGAATAAGGAAGAGAAACCAGGCCTAAATAAGCTGATTAAATCTCGCTTTGCTTTTTCATCTATTGTAAAGGACCAAATTCTGATGAGGGTCTAGTCTTTGTATCACTTTATAACCTCAATTGACCCGTACCACACATTCACAGCTTTTAGGCCTGCTACACTCTGTGATGTACTCTCTTGGAACAAATGATGAGCAGAGATATACATCACTTACATGTTAGGTTAACAGCTGTCTATGTTTTTCCTATTGCACTCTTTTCTGGGTATCTGTATGAACTGAAGTCTGCCTAGTGTTGGATGATGAAAGGTCTGTATTTCATTCCTATTAATGTCATCCTGAGCTAATTTTTCCATGTGTTAGTGGGTCCATTAAGTCCTTACAAATATTATTGCTATGAAAGAATTATGTTTCCTATTTTTTCCATTAATGATAGCTGTGACTCATGTTGCTCTCTGTTCAGTGTTCTAATTATGCTATTCCAATTAGTCTCCACAGTAACCTAAGAGGTCATTATTGATATCTCCATTTTACAGATGAAAAATCTGAAGCCTGGAGTTAAGTATAGTAACTTGCCTAAGGGAGCACAGTTAGCATCAGAGCTAAGATCGAAACTCAGGACTCTTAGCTCGAGGCCTCTATTTAAAAATGCACTACTGGTTTGCAACTTGTTGAAGAAAGAAAAAGGAGAAAGAGGAAATAAAAGATGGACAGAAGGGAAAATGGGTGGGCCCATGTCCTACTCATTCACAGTAAACATATAATTTGGGGATGAAAAGAGGGTGGCTGTTCAAAATTATTTAAACTAAAAGTAGGTCAGGGCAGAGAAAGACTTCATTTACAGAGTCAATTCAATGTAGAAAGCATGTTGTCTGATTGTTCTGTGTCCACAAATGGGCACAGGCAGTGCCAGGTTTGAGAATGATGAACTTGATGTAAATGGTGCCTATCTAAAGACCAAAATCTCATGGAGCAGTCATCCAACCCCTTTTTATCAAATGGTAGTCACTAGTGGTTGGAAGAAGATAATTATTTCTCCTATTCAGTACAGAAACCATTTTTAATCACCTAATAAACTTTCCCTTGCCCTTTAATAAGTATAAAAATGAGAAGTAACATAAAGACAGAACAGAGTATACTCCATTTATACTTTTGTACCCTCCCGTAGGGTACTAAGACCATGGCATTTTATTCCCCTCTATATATTTTGGTGCATTTTTCATATTTTTAAATGAATATCTATACATTTGTAAGTATAAGAAACTTGTTTTAAAATCTCCAGTGATTTGTATTGGCCAAAATTGACAGTGATAACATATTTTTTTTATTTGATTGCTTTGTTGATAGACATTCTGTATAGACCAAACAGCCTTAATTAAATAGTCTATTATTATCCTAACATCAAGGATGCCAGGAAACTGTTCTCTCACCTGAACCAGGTGATGATTTATGTGTCTGAAGGACAGTTGTGTTTACAGCCTCTTGGCTTTATCATTGATAAAGTCCCTAATGTTGCAGTAGTTGAATTTCTAACACTACTAGAGCTGAGATTTGTCTGGCTGGCTTGAACATAATTTCTAGGGAAGCATGGGTCAAATCACAGGTGACCATTGCCTCTGGTCAATGGGCCCTCAGGTATCTATGGGAAATGGAATTTCACTTACCTTTGAAGTCTGTGTGGAGAAGTCTGTTCACTTTTGTGTCCACGGCATTGAGATATTTTTCGTAATTTCCCATGGCTTAAGGGCTTTTCATGGTGCATTAAATATCTACCATGTTTAAATAGCATTACAGCCTATTAAACCTATGACCCACAAAATAAGAAGCTCAATAGGCACAAAAGAGTGATTTTTAGGAGTAGTTTTCTGTAAGGTTATTTCTTTGCAAAATAGGGAAAAATATGCACTGTATGAAAAGAACAGGTATTTGGGTTCTTGGGATCATTGACAACTGGAATGTAAAAGGGGAAGATATTCGGCTGCTCCTATCTACTTTCTTCTGTTGAATGTCTTTGGTTTTTTATAGCAAATGTGTCTAGATATGTCTATGGCATAACATAGATGAGACACTAAAAGTCATTGCCTTCAAATTAGTGACTTCTTTCTCTCCATGACAAAGTTTGACCATGCTTGTGTGTCAAATATTTAAAAACAATAAAAACCTTCTCATTGTTAGAAAAGTATTGTTAACTACAGTAGTCTAACATTGCTTAGCCTTGGTCATATGAAATGACTCATCCAACACTTAATACAGATGCCCCCTCATACTGAATAAATAAAATGAAATAAATCATATCACAGTAACTAACTGAACTCACTAACCATGACTCAGAGATGGGAGGAGTGCATTTCTTTATCCTCTGAAATGAAGCTACTTTTCAAAAAAAAAAATAGATCTTTGGAAAATTATCAGTTAACTTTTAGAAATGATATTTCAGAGCTCTATGTTAATTTTTAAAAGCAGTATAACAAAAGTCACTAGAATCATCATCTAATAAGCTGTGCTTTTCTACCTTAGCACTCACAGCTCTAAGGACTGAATGCTCAAATAATCATTTTAACAAAGACTGAATTTATCAGTTTCAATATTATTCAGATCCCAAAGTAATTCACTGTAGTGAATCTCATTTTTGAAAAATTGATCTTAAAAAAAAAAGACAGGACATAGGAATTTGGGAGCTTTTCTTATAATGATGATCAGTTGACAACCTTGGGACTTCAAAAAGCAGTAGAGATTCAATCTCTATGGAATCACATACCACGTACACACAATCTAAAGAAAGAGAGAAAATGTCCTAACAGCTCCCAAACCTCACTAGCCTCTGCAAAACTAGACTGGCTCTACTGTGTGATCTCATTATATGTGATATAGTGATATTTATGTGTAACTTAAAGACAGAGGAATATCCAGCACATAAACCCAAATATCTGCAGTCTCACAATGATATACAAGAGCATATAGGATGTGTTCCTTTTCTCCTTTTTAAATTCTGCTCATTAGTATTATTGTTTCTAGTCATTACAATGCATCTACTCATTTCTGTTTTCTTCCATTACAACTTCATATTCATTTTACAAGCATTTAATGCAACTTACTATGTGCCTAGTGTTGTATAAATGGTCATTGGAACATGGCTCAGTATTCAAATTGCTTATACATTAGTTGAGGATACAAAAATATAAACCAATATCATAATGGTGGAGATGTTCTATTGTGTGAAGTGTTTCTGGATCTCAGGAAAAGGGAGGTAATTTTGAGCCCTTCCTATTCATTCTGTTATATATTCTCCATACAGGCTTTCATCTTTTCCACTCTTTAGATTGTTCTTGGCAAAGTGCACAATGGCTCCCATGCTGGGTCATGGCTCACTTCTCTATTTTCTCAGTAGGTTTATAACATTTCACGTGGTTGTTCATTTCGTCCTTCTAGAGAGACTTTCCTCACTTAACTTCCAGGAGATCCCCCTTACTTCACTTCCTGGTGTTTCTTTTTAAGATTTTTTTTTTTTTTACTTTTCTTTATCTACCCAACCTCAAAATATCAGCTCAGTCCCTGATCTCTCCTCTTCTTTCTTCTTCCTAAATGATCCTACTTCATCTCATACCTTTAGAAATCATCAATTGTAAATAATTCCCAGATGTCTACCTCTGTCTATGACGTTGCCACTGAACTGTAAAGCATTTATCCAACTGTCTACTTAACATTTTCACTGAGAGAGGTCCGATAGGCATTTCAAACATAACATGATATAAAAAGCAAATCCTGGTAATTTCTACCCAATCTGTTCCTCCTAGAGTCTTATCTTAGTGATAACTCCATTCTTCTTAACTTGTTGTTATCCTTGATTCTTTATTTCTTTTACACCCTACTTTTCAGCTGTGTCTTTAAAATATGTTTAATATCTGACAATTGTTAACCTTTCTACTCTATCACCTTGGATACCATTTGCTACCTGGATGAATGTGATAGTGTCTTGCTGGGTCGCTCTGCTTTTGCTCTTGTCTTCCTCTGCTCTGTAGTACCTATGACTACCAGAGTAAGTCCATGAAAATATGAGGCAGAGCATATGCCTCTTGCTCTCTACCTTTCAATCATTTCCAGTCTCATTTTTTTTTAAAAGTCCTTTACAGAACCTACAAAGTCCTATAGAGTAAAATACATGGCAAAGATAGCAAGAAGATGGAAAAGCAGGTGAAGGCAAGCTGAAAGGGATTTATATGAGGTCAAATTTGACAAATAGGACAAGAGAGAGTAAGACCATGGATGCTTTTTAGGCAAGGGAGTCCCTGAAAGGAAGGAACTCTGTCTAATACAATTTGTGCACAAAAGACTGCTGTGATATTTAAACCAATCATCCCAGTGACGGCTGTGGCCAGGGCTTCATGTCACTACCACGTCCAGGATTAGGTTTTTAAAACCTACTTTAAGTGGCAATCAAAGATGGTGAAGAGCCATTTGCTTCTTCCACCTGGCCGTTGGCTTGGGAATGGTCCATCTTTTGTGGGGAGGCTGGTACAGAGTGTTTCAACACAGAAAATTTGACCTCCAGTTGTCTGGTCTGGGTGGATCTCAACGTTCCAAGAAAGAGGACCTTGGTTCTAGGGTCACCCAAAAAAACTAGTTTCCTCAAACTTGTTGGTCTTCTTTAGGAAACTGCTAACATTTGAAACATTTTTGAATCATTGCTGTTCAGGATGACAGGCAAAGTTATACATGTTTGAGTGGTTTGACAACCCCTCAGACCTTTTCCAAGTTCTCTCTCTAAACCATGTGGATCAGTTTTAGATTTCACTGCTGGGTAAGGTCAAAAGATTGCTGATCTGTCTTGGTTTTACTCAGTTTAGATTTCACAATAATGCTGCCTTTCTCCTGGTGTCTTTGGCTCTCAGGATGTCGGTTCCAGCCAGACCCTAAATAAAGGTAGGAAATAAGTTTTAAGGAGGAAAAAAACAAAACAAAACAAAAACGGAGAATGAATGTGTTCTGAATTTCACATAACAAAGTGGAGCTCTGGCTTGTGGTTGAATTTGGGACTAGATGCCCCCCAACCCTTCCCTCTGAGAATGCAGTGGTGAAATCTGGTCTGCTCTAGTGAAGTTGTGGCATTTAGGTTTCATTTAATAGATCCCCATGTGCCTACTTTGGTTTGAGGCTAGATTTTGGCCTGACATTTTCGCCATCCTTAAAGTGTGTAGAAGCACAGCGAGCCAAGTTTCCATTTGTATATACTGAATCATTCGACTAGAAGTTCATTACCCTCGTGAGAGCTCATGTCGTTTATTGGCTTCTGTCTTTAAAAAATTCAAAATATGGGTTAACTGAAAACTGATAACTTATCATTTCAAGCAGGAAGTGGAAACTTCCAAAACAGACAAGTGCTGAGTCTTGAGCAAAAGAAATAGAACTTTCATTTCTATTGTAGCCTTTAGGGCCCACTCTTTCTCCTGACTTTTCAGCAGATCCAAGGGATTTTTGTTGTTGTTGTTTAATTTAATACTTCAATTTTCAGGAAGGAGCCAGATCAAACTTTTTAGGCATTATCCACCTGGGACATGATGAATTAAATGCAGGCTTCATTTTGTAGGAGTTCATATCAATGATGGGGTGCTAGCTCAGCCCCTTTGAAAGCAACAGACAGAGGTGGCCCCAATAATTGCCTTAGGACCATGGATATATAATTGCCTTGGGGATCTGGAGTGGGGCTTAATACAATCTGGATTTGATATTTCAAGGATTTCTACAAAGCTCACATCAAGGATTTCTACAAAGGAAGAGCAGAGCCTTGCCAGCTCTTCCTCTTATTTAGTGTCTCCTCCTGAGTGACTGAAAAGGCCTTGTGCTAATCTTGTTGATGCTTTGGCTGCATATCTGTCTGGCTGCACAGTGGCTTCTGTAGGCCATCATTTTCTTTCAATCGGCGAAGGACTGTTTATTTAGGACTTAGCATGCACTAGAGCCCTAGGGAGAAGATTTGGGATAGAGGTGATGGTGAACAGGACCGGATGGCAAGTTCATACATGCACAGAATTCACACAGGTCCTAGGCACACAGATTCTGAGCCCACAAAGATCACAACAACTTGTGTTTGAAAGCAGTGGACTGTTTTTCTTTACATGCCAGGTAGAGTAAATACAAGAGAGATAATATGGTTCTCTGTCTCAACGATCTAAGGAGGCTTCAGGGGTGCATATTTAAAATGGGGAAAAAAAGCATTTGCAGTTTTCATAGGCAGGTATTTCTTAAGTGATTATTTCCTTGGACCATATTTGGAGAAAAATTGATAAAAGTGGAAGTGATGTATACAGATAGTTGCTTAAACAGTGTTTCTACTGCACCTGTCACAATGGCTGGTCGAAGGTGGAAGAACTCATTTCCACTTGAAAGGGCAGAGAAGTCTTCTGAGATGAAAATCTACATTGTGTAGAATGATAAAGGGCTTAACTAGGCTGATAAAACCATATGTGTAGAGGATGAGGGCAAGAGAAATTTCTAGCAGAGAGGAAAGCAATAATGTTAGCAAGATGGAGAGAGATGACTCTCTCCATGATGATGTTAGCAAGATGTTAGCAAGATGACTGTCTATGGACCATGTGAGTGTGGATGGTGGAAAGGTAGGTAGGAGACAGTTCATGGAGCATTTTGCAAAGGATTGTTAAGACTGCATTCAAGCTGGGTGTGGTGGCACATGCCTGTAATCCCAGCACTCTTGGAGACTGGGGCAGGAGAATTGCAAGCTTAAGCCCAACCTGTACAAATTAGTGGATAAGTAAGATGCTGTCTCAAAATTTTAAAAAGGAAGGGCTGGAGATGTCTCAGTGTAAAGGCCCTAAGTTTAATCTCCACTTCCAGGAAAAGAAACTGCATTCAGTTTGGGGAAAAATATTTTATAGCAGGGTAATGATGTGATCAACTTTGCATTTTAGATAGGTTATTCAGGTGGCATTCTGTAGATAGGGGCCAAAGAAGATAGGCTGCAGGAAGGGGTTAGGAGTTTCTTGGCTGCTATTACATGTGAAAATGAAAGGTTTGTTGTCAAGATGTGTATGCAAAGTGTTCCTTGATTGTAAAGACATTTATGTAAAGAAAGCTGAATCACTAGACATGTGAAGAGCAGGAATCCATAGGAAGGAGCCAGGCCTCCAGGAATTTGTCTTGGAAATTCTACCTCTAGCAGTCCTTGGACACTTTCCCTCCCCTTGCTTTCATCTTCGTATCCATGTACTGGCTTTCTCTCGCTCTGTTATATCTGTCTCATGCCTTCTTCCAACTCAAAATCTCATCTCACTTAGGACCTCTCTGTCCCTGCATTCCTCCCAGCTACAATTCTAATAATTTTCTTTTAATTCTCACACCGTTGCCTCCTTCTCTTGGTATTTTCTTTTTTAAATTCCCAAGAGAACTAATGAGCCTTTTCCTTTGCTTCATGCCTTATTTTGTCAGAGGTTACTCGACATCCTATGGGTTGGTTCTCCATAGAAAAGGAGACCATTCTCTCACTGGAAGAGGCTGATGGTGCACAAAGGACACTCTACAGAGCCCATGGGGCTGGAATATTCCCTCAAAAGGCAATGTGCTTGACGTGCCTGGAAAAGCACAATGTGATCGTCCCGGTGACTTTGGACTGATTCAGGAACTGTGGAGATTAATTTCTGTAAGAACTATTTAAAAATAATAATGTGGCTTCTAAGATAATGAAAATGTTTTCACTTCGGGTAACTACTAAATGGAGGTGATCTTTATGCAGAGTGACACAGAAGAAGAAAAGTTTGTTGTGAGTGAGTTCATTTGAATCATGGAACGTCTACAGAGGAAACTTGAAAGTATTTCTAAGCTCTGCAACCAAATATAAGACGACAGTGTTTTGTATATGTAACTGACCTTACACTCATGTCCAGCTCTCCTATACTTATAATATCCATGGAACCACTTGAATTTCCTCCTACATACTCCAATAAACACCATGTGGAGATTTATCATGGTACTAATTGCTTTGCAAAGTAACTATCCATTTATATGTTGCTCTCCCCAAATAAGTAATCAATACAGAATAGAAACCAAAAAATATTGATTAATTGTATTCTGACTGTAACTAGAAGCCGGTTCAAGACATTAATTAAAGTGTAAGTAGTTTATTTGGAAGGCAAGGATGATACTACAGTAAATAGGTAAATGAGCAGAGGAGGGAAGACAGCCAAGATGGGGCAGGGGAAGCTGGAGCTGAGTCTTATTAGAGAACCAATACAAACACACCAGCCAGTGTTAGCCTACCCAATGGATATTTACATCCCAACTCCATCAGTCATTGGTGGAGTGATTCTAGGATAGGGTGGAGGTGTTTCAGCTTGACTCACAGGAAATCAAGTGCAGGTTCTGACAGAAGTCCCAAGGCTGATTTCTAGGTGGCAAGGACAAGAGCATATTTCCAATCATCAATATCATTTCCCATAACCTAAATGAATGAATAAAAATGAAGTATAATGAAAAGCAATACACTTGGCACTAATTGTGAACCAATTTAACAATAAGGGCATCTAAATCCCTCTACACCAAATGAGGAAACTACATGATAAACAGTCAAGATATATGAGTAGGAAAAGACAAATTAGGATATTGAATTCCCAAATGATTTTATATGTATTTATATGCATAAACTTAAAAACACAACTTGTTAAGGAGATCTTGACATAATTTTTCAAGTAATTTACACATATTTCACATCTCCTATATGTCAGTTCCAATCATTTTTTTCTTCTAGTTCTCACAACTTAAAAAAAAGTACTCAAATGGATCTATGAAATATTTGTTCTGTCCTTTTATTAGAAGTATGGCTGATATCAAAACTGGATAAGGATATGACAAAAAAAAAACCCTGTGGACTAATATCTTTGATGGACATAGGTGCAAATATTCTTGATAAAATATTTGCAAATCAAATCCAACTAAACATCAAAAAGATTATACATGACAATCAATTTCATCTCATTCCAGGGATGCAAGAAAGGTTCAACATACACAAATCAATGAATAGTATACCACACAAACAGAAACTAGAGTAGAAATCAAATGATCATCTCAATTGGTGCAGAAAAAGCCTTCAACAAAATTCAATATCCCTTCATGATAAAAACCCTGGAGAAACTAATGATGGAAGGGTCATTCCTTTATGTAGTAAAAGCCACATAAGACAGACCCACAGCAGTATCATTCTGAAGGGTAACCTGCAAACATTTCCTCTGAATCAGGAATGAAGCAAGGACACTCAGTCTCACCATTCCTATTCAATGTAACACTTGAAATTTTAGCTAGGATAATTAGGTCAAAACAAAAAGGAATAAAAGGGGAATAAGTAGGAGAAGGAGAAATCAACTTACCCTTCTTTGCAAAATAAGATCCTATACTTAGAAGACCAGAAGTTTTTAGATCTAATAAATTCAGCAAAATAGTAGGATTCAAAGCCAACATTAACAAATCAATAGCTTTTCTTTATGACAATAATAAGGACGTCAAGAAAGAAATCATGAAAAAAAAATTCTATTCAAAATAACTTGAAAAAAAAACCAAACAAACTAGGAATCAGCCTAACCAAGGAGGAGAAAGATCTCTGAAATTAAAATTACAGAATACTGAAAAAAGAACTTGATGAAGACTCTGGTAGATAGAAAATTCACCCAGGATTATGGATTGTTAGAATTGATATTACAAAAAAAGACAAGATGGGCTGGGGATTTGGCTCAGTGGTTCCACCACCTGCCTCACAAGCACAAGGGTCTGAGTTTCATTCTCAGCACCAAAAAAAAAAAAAAAAAAAAAAAAAAAAAAAGACAAGATTACCAAAGGTAATTTACTGATTCAGTACAATGCCCATCAATTTTTCAATGGTATTCTTCATGAAACTAGAAAAATATCCTAAAATTCATGCAGGAAAACAAGAAACCCAGAATAGCCAAAGCAACCCTAAGCAAAAAGAGCAAGGCTGGAGGCATCAAAACACCTGAATTCAAATTACACTACAAAGCCATGGTGACAAAAACAGAATGGTACTGAGAAAGAAATAGATATGGACCAATGGAACAGAATAGAGGACACAGAAACAATTCCATGCAACTACAACCATTTGATTCTAGGCAAAGGAGCCAAGAGCATATGTCATGGAAAAAGTCTCTAACAAATAGTGCTAAATATTGACTTGCAGAGGATTGAAGCTGTCACCCTTCTACAGAACCTATTCAAAATGGGTCAAAGATGTAGGTACAAAATTTGAAACTTTGAAACTATTTACAAGAAATCATAGGCAAAGCACTTGAAGGCCTATAGGCACAGGAAAGACTTCCTGAATGGGGCTCCAATAGCATAAGAAATAATAGCAAGAGTCAACAAATAGAGGTGCATCAAATTTAAGCATTTCTGCATAGCAAGGAAACAATCAACAGACTGAAGAGACAGCCTACAGAATGAGAAAAATCTTTGCCAGCTACTCTTTCAGCATAGGATTAATATCTAACATACATAAAGAATTCAAACCAAAATCCAAGAAAGGTGACATGAAAATAGAAAGGAGACCACTGCATGTGCGAAATACCATATTAAACTCAATATTTTATAAAATCAATAGCATAGATGGGTAGATACTCCAGGAGATACTCTAACAAAGATATTGGTTTGGGGGAAAATCATCACTTTTGATGGAGAGGAATTGGTGACCATCCTGGAACTTCCATCTTAGCTCCTTGAAACAAGAAATATTTTCCAGTTTTTGGTGGGGACACGGTCCTCTAGTAACTATTGATTGTCTTCTTACACTGACAAGTGGAGTGAGTCTAGGGAAGCATGAATCAAAAGTCAGCTTGGAAGTAAAAACAATTAAGATGTTCTATGTACATGTTCCAACTCCCCACAACTAATATGATCACATGTACTGCAAACATGTACCAATTATAAAGCTTTCAAGCATTTTTTAAAATAGGTAAAAAATTGGAAGGGACCATGAGATGGAAGAAGGGGGAGAGAAAGGGAAAAAGATAAAGATGAAAAAAGAGTGAAGATGTGCTATGTCCATGCACCAACTCCCCACAGTGAAGTTAACCACTGTGTACTAATAAAAATAAAAACCTAAAAATCAGCAAATTGGGGCAATGAGTCATGACTGAGATGCACAGCTACCAGCTGAGGCTAAACAAAGAGAGAAAAACTGAGATAAAAGCCAAAGAAAATGAGGACTAACTTGGGATTGCAAAAGAGTGATGTTTTCAAAGAGACAACAGAAACACAAAATTCGCAGTACTTTTCAAATTGAAGTCTATGGCAGTTTTTCCATTCAGCTGTATCACTCCCAGTGTGGGCATGAGAGGAATAAAGGAAAGGGTGCAGACTGAACATATGCAACATATTGGGACAAATACAGAAGGGTTTTGAGATCTTAAGTCTTCCCCTGTGAACAGGGACAGCCTTGATAAAGGCAACTGGACAATAGTGATCTATATGTCATGAAACATATATATATATATATATATTTTTTTTTCTCATTGAGTTTATTGGTACATATTAGGTATACAGTATAGTTAAATTCATCATTGGAATCCTGTACCTTTACATGACAGGTCTTGGTTCTCTTTTTTTCCCCTTACCCCTGCCCTCCCTTCACCCTCTCCTCCCTTCCCTATTTACAAATACTTTATTTCCATTTTTTTCATTTTCTCATATTTTTTCTTTTCCCTTATTACCTTTCCCCTACCCTTCCCACTTTCCCTACACCTTTAGCCCCTTTCTTCGTATTTCACATTGTCAATTATCTGATTAGGATCTTATGTACAATTATAGTTTTTCACACCAGAGAAACTATTCGGTATTTATGCATATGCGACTAATTTATCTCACTTAAGAGTATATCCTCAATATGCATCCATTTTCTTATGAATGACTCTAATTTCTCAGTCTTTATGACTGAATAGTATTCCATTTTATAGAAAAAAACCACATCTTCTTTATCCAGTCTCCAACTGATGGGAAATTTTTTTAAAAAAAAGGAAAAGCCTAAACATGATGGATGAATGCCAAGTAATTGATTTTGTGAATCACAGATGGAAAGAACTATAAAAGTGAATGAATATAAACCTTATTTCTTTAGAAAGACTTTATCAATTCCAATCACTTGGGGAGAAATCAACTATAAGCATAAAGAAGTGAATGCTCTGAATTATGAAACAAAACATTTATTCTTATTTTCAAGGGCAAATATTCAAACTCAGTCACTGTTAGAATTAGATCCTTGAGGATCCTGCTTAAATAAGTTATTTAGAGAGGGATATAATTGACATTATCAATTTCTTTTTATTTAGTCAGTCCTTCCAAATTATTTGGTATATTATTCTACCCGATGGTACCCTTCTCCTCAAAAAAAAATTTAGTGCATCTTTTTTTCTCCAAATCCATTGCCCTACAAAATGGAAGATATTTTTTATACTTTTCCTAACACCAAGTATTCGAGACTTTAAATCTGTCTTACTCTCTAGAATTTAGTATATTTTGGTAATAAAAGTTCACAGTGGTCAGAATAAGTGAGGACTTTTTGTGTTAGCCACAACTTCTTTCCACAGGTAATTATCCATGTCACTGAGACTCTAGGTCCGTCTTGAAATCAAGTTGAAAAGGCTTCAGTTCTGTGAACTTCAAGTCATGAAAAATTCCCACTAGCCCTCTGGCAATGTTCCTTGTAAACAGTTAACTTCCCCTCTTTGCCACAACCCTGGGCTGACAGAATGCAAGGAGACATCTGCAGCAGATACACACTCAGAGCTTCAGCCCTTATACATGTTCCCAGGAAAACAAGCAAAAGTAGGGCTGGCAGGGGTGGCAGACAGAGATGTCTACCAGCTCCCAGGGATTCTTTGGCTCCTTTCTGATTTCTCTGAGGCTAGGGCTGATTTACAACTATTGGAAGGAATTAGCCATAAAGGTTTTTGCCAATTAGCCAGGAGACCAATCATGCCCCTGTTGGCAGCTTCTCAGAAAGCCAGTTGCCTGTGGTTTAGAATATTCTTTTCCTCTGGGATGGTGGGCCCTGTCTCTCCATTGAGGAATGGAGGCCTCCCTCCAATGGAGCACTGGGTGCTGTATCTGATCACGTGGAAACAGCAGGCATGTTTCTCCTACACCATCTCTGACAAGCTTCAAGGATCATCGAACCGTAAGGTGTGTTATCGGTCTGGATGAATAAACACATGCCCTTCCATCAGAGTGTCTCTGGACTTGAATCTCCCAAGACTGAGTCTTAATTATTCTTTTCTGTCCTTACAGGGACCTCTTTTTAATCTCTCCATCAATTCAGTAGCCCTTTCTTGGCCTTTTCTGCTGTGTTCTGTCTCTTTGGAGAATTAAAGTAAGATGGCAAGCTGGTATCACGAGCAACCTCAAGATTCCAGGAATTGGCATAGGTTCTGCCCCTGCATCGCTCTGTGACACGGTCCATTTTCTCTTCAGTAAAATCAGAAGAATAACAGTACAGTTTTTATTGGGTCGTTACAGAAGAATTCAGTAAGTTAACATGTGTAGCTATTTGAACAGAACTTGTTTCGTACAAACATTAAGTATGGTAATCAGGAAACAAACATACCCTACATGAGTATTTGTCTTCTTTACATAAATGTTGGGAAAATTATAATTAATGTAATTTCATAGGAATATAATTCTAGAATTTTTTCTAAGGTGGAATTGTTCCTGTCTTCCAGGGCTAAATATACAGTAACATGACAGTCATGCCTTGAAGTAATAGCTGACCTAACAAATTTGACTTTACACATACCACATAAAAGACCACACTGGGGCTCTTACTGAAAGTCAGATTCATTACTTATTATCTTTCATTCAATGGTTAGTCATTCAGGAAGTGTGCTAGGCACTGAGATCTCAAGAACAAACTAAAGTCTTTACTGTTGGAACCTTACAGTCCTGTTCATATTATGTACATAGCTCCTATAATCATTGTCATAGTGTATTCATTAGCATTTACTAGATGCTACAACAAATGGTCCCAGTGTCTCAGGGACAAAACAATAAAGCTTTATTTCTTATTAATATTGTATTAATTGTATTAGCTAGAGCTGCGGGATCAAATGAGGCTGGAGAATTCTTTTCCAGGTTCATTGGCTGATCATTGGCAGGCCTCCAGTTCTTGAATGGCTGTTGGAGGGAGGCCTCCATTCCTCAAATGGACATCTCCATAGATCCTCCAAAGAGGACAGCTGGTTTTCCTTAGAAAGAGTAATCCGAGAGAAGGATGAGAGACCATCCCAGACCTAAGCTGCCATCTTTCGTAGCCTAATCTCAGAAGGGACATACTGTCATTTCTGCCATATACCATCGGTCACACAGATAGATCCCGGTAGCATGGAAGAGGTAGATGCACAAGGATCTGAATGTTAGAAGAGAGGAACCTCTGGGGGCTGAAACCACCATATGTGTCAGCATTTATGGTGAGTCAGCAAAGATGAATAGGGAAGAACTTTGTTCTCTGCTATTTTATGCCAGGACCCAAGTTTATTCCATCTGCAGGCTTTTCTAGACCCTTGGGCTTTTTCCACCTAGTCATCTGCATCTTACCAAAAGGTCAGGAGCAAGAAAGGGCACAAATATGAGGGATTTTTGATTTTGGAGAAACCAGACATAAAAATTGTATGTATTGCTTTGGCTTGCATTCCACTGACCAGAAATCACCAAATTGCAGGGGAGGCTTAGAAATGTAGACTGTCTGTAGCCCTGGATTAAAGGAAATGGGATGACCAATGCATAGCAGGCACTCTGCCACACCCTGTATTTGAAAAGACTATAAATTCAAATGGCTTAATTTTTTTTTAAAGAGGTCTTTTCGGTTTTAATACAACAAAAAATATGATTGCTTTCCATTTTGAGACAAAGCAACTGATGGATTGCATATTTTCACCTTTTCAGTGCATTGTAAATGCAGCCCCTGTTAGGGGCCAGTAAGCAGGTGGTGGAGAATGATTCTTGACCTATTAAATTTGCTGCTTTTTCAGAAATATTATTAGGATGAGGACAGAAACAAGTCTTGCCTTGTTTTCCAAGTGGGGAAAGAAGAAAGTCTTTGTTCCCAAGCAAATGAAAATACAAATCACAAGACTGAAATTATGAATGCAAAACAATATATTAAAATGTGTCTTGTGTGTAGTATTTGCATGCATTTTAATATGCATCTGTCATTTCCTTTGCAAAAATTCAGTAGGCTCTGAAAATATTAAACAATGGAGTACGATTAATGATTAGTGGAATTGTTTGAGAATATATGTTTGCTTATCTATACTCCTATTGCTAAATCTCTTGGTCTTTAAGGGCTTGGCAATGCCATGACAGATCATTTTATTGGTCAATCTCAAATCACCATGGTTTTAAGAACAATTCACAAAGCTATTTTTCATAAACTGATATGATAACAGGCAAACGATTTTACATGACTAACACCATTTTTGGACTGAAAAATCCAATCCAAATTTGAAAGCTGAAAAAGACTTCAGAGATTCTTTGGATAGGTAATTTCATCTCACCTATTCATTCTGAAATTTGGCTGTATGTATTTCCAAAGAACCCATAAGAAGCACAAGACCATTTTATCTTCTTTCAAAAGCCCAATTTACCAAGACTTCTGCTCCAGTTATCTTTGCAGCTGAAATTTTCCAGATCACTTTTGTCCTTTTTTTGAGTTTGCTTACATTCCTTTTGATTTGAAAAAAAAAAAAAGGTAAAATGGGAAATCATTTGTAGGGCAGCAGCAAAAATGAACCAGACCTCAATTATACTTAGAATCTTTGCTGTCTGCCTACGTAGGTTCCAGGAGGGACTAGGAGAAGAATGTACTTCGTGAGCACCCAGCTCCAAGCCATAAACTAGAAATACACCAAACTCTGTTGTTAATTGCCACTTACCTCACCTGAAGGCCTTTGCAAGAAGAGCAGAGGGGTTTAATGGGGGAAAAAGAAAGGAAAGAGCCTGCAGCTCTGGAAAACTCTCCCAGCCACATGTGATTTTGAACTGGGGGGCCTTGCACCACCTCCGTATGCTGCAACAACAAAGTGGCCTATGTACTTTCTCAGACCTCTGCTGTTTGTTGGAGGGGTAACGCGCAGACTGGGCCCTGAGTGATAACTGCTCAGTGTAATTACGAAGACAGCTTGAAAACTATGCTCCTCTTTGTTTCGACCTCCAGATGACGGCTGTCTGACCGCTGTTTGTGCCAGTTTTATTTCAAAGCGCTTTTCTTTCCATATTTCAAAGGTCAGTGTGTTTACTGGTGGCCAAAAGGAGGCTGTGTGTAAGAGAAGGAAACACATGTGGTTGAGTGGCAGGGGAGCCAACAGCAGAGGTGGGGAACTGGATGTGGAATCATCCAGCGGCTTCTAGATAAGTCAGAAAACCAATGGAAAGGACTTGGTCACCCCTTGTTCATTACTACTCAAAGCAAAGGAAGTAAATGGCATCAGTGGTCCTTTTCTTTTGAAAAAAAAAAATTCTAGAAGTCTGCTTCAGGAAGAAATGTAGGTATGTCCAGTAAAGAAATATTATCAAACCCTCAGCCAAGAAAATGTCCACTTCACCTCCTTGAAATGGAAATATTTCTGCCTTCCAAGAAAGCAGGCTTGATAGTCTGGCTACTCTCGGACACCTTGAAATTGTTTTCATTCAAGGAACGTCAGTGCTGGGAAATAAGAGCAAACCCAAACTCCTTTTTTCAGGAGTTACGTAGAAAAACAATTTCACCATTACTTAGAAAAACAATGTTGACGAGGCTGTTACCTGCCCATATATAAAACATTAGTGCTTCTATTATGAATATTTGAAAACAGTATCAGATTTCAATGACAAACTCAATACCTAGTTCAAGCGTTCTTCATGATTTATTTTCTTTTAACCTGTGATTTCCCATCTTCCCTGGATTTTTCTTCAGGCCAGGGTCCTGGGAGAAGATGGTGAATGAGCTGTTGAAACGATAGTATGTATTCCAAAACCAGGTTGGCCGGGTTCAAATCCCAGTATTGGCACTTATTAGATGTGTGACCCTGGACAGCTTACTTAACTAATCTGTGCTCAGTTTTCTTTTCTTTTCTTTCTTTTTTTTTGGTACCGGGGATTGAACTCGGGTACTTGCACTTGCAAGGCAGGCAACTGAGCTAAATCCCCGCCCCGTCTTTTTTATGTGCTCAGTTTTCTTGTCCCAAATGCAAGTGACTAACATAGCTCCGCTGTGAGGATTAAATGGATAAACACGCGTGGGATATGGAGACTAGTGTTTGGTGCTGTGTAGGCATTCAAATGTTAGCCAAAGTAAAAAACACTTTCCATTCTGAAATGAATTCTGCAGTGGAAGATAAAAAATATCTCTTCTGTATAAGTATTCCTCTTCCTGAATCCACCTAAATCTTGCAAATCCCAAGGGAACAATGCCTGTGTTGGAAAGCTGGGGGTGGGCAGGGGACGAGCAAGTAAAACAAAGGGAACAAATGAAATGTCTATGAATTAACTTTCCAATTACTGTGAATTTCTAGGCATCGATGAAATGAAGACACTTTCTGCCTTGAGTTTGCACAAAACAAGCATAATTCTCATTGACCAGGAGAAGGTATGGCAATTCCTGGTTGGAATTCAAGAAGGAAAGGAAAGGGAACAGAGTAAAAAGAGAACACATAGATATAGATATAGATATAGATATAGATATAGATATAGATATAGATACCGGAGATTGAACCCAAAGCCCTCACACTGATCAATATCCTCAGCCCATTTTTAGTTTTGTTTTTTTTTTTTTTTTTCCGATACAAGGTCTCCTGAAGTCACCAAGTTGCCTAGGCTGGGTTTGAATTTGTAATCCTCCTGCCTCAGCTTTCCAGAGTGCTGGGATCACCAGCGTGCACTGCACACACAGTTGAACTAAGGCATACTGAAGATCATTTTCATTTTATTGAATCCATTAGCTTAGTGAAGTATTATTACCTCCATTATACAATTTAAAAGAATATGGAATGGGGAGGTTAAGTGAATTTTCAAAGACTGGTCAGTTTGGTGGTTTTTTAGTCCACATCTATTTCGTTTCATGACCTTTACTTTTACCTTCTTCCTCTATCTCCTTCTTAGGAAAACTCCAGCAAGGTGATATTCCAAAGGCCTGGGCTGAACCCTAGGTTGATTCAAGTAGTTGACTCATTACTACATGGGAGTCTCAGCAAGAGACTAGTATTTCTTCTAAATCATTCCCATCTCTGTTCAAGTGAAATATTCCTGGAGGCCTTTGTTTTGAACCCTGTAATTTTCAGCATCTAAAGGTGGGAACTTTGAGAAAGATAATTTCCAGTCACAATTCATTACCACTTGAAAGGTGTCTTCCAGCTCTCATTTGAAAAATGCTAGATGCATTATCCAAGGCAACTTATGAATAAGGTTAGTACCAGCTTTTACTGCTGATGTAAAAATTAATTCAAACTTAGTGGCTTGATACAACACAAATTTATGATCTGATAGTTCTGGTGATCAGAAGTTCCAAATGTGTCCCACTGGGCTAAAATCAAAGTGTCAACAGGACTCTTTCTGGAGGCTCTAGAAAAGAAACAAAATGATTTTCTTGGCTTTTGTAGTATCTTACCTTACTTGGCTCCCAACCCCCTTCTATCTTTGAAGCCAGCAGTGGGTGGTCAAATCTCTCATGTCATGCCAGTCTGGGACCACTCTTCTGCTTCCTTCTTCTGATGTCTACAGGAGCTCTGTGATTACTTTAGTCCCACACAGGGCTATCGAATTTTAACATCAATTGATTAGCAACCTTAATTCTACCTGCAATCTCATCTCTCCTTTGTTATGTATCAAAAAGCATCCATTGCTGCAGGATATATATCCTTGAGGGCCATTAACTTGTTTATGACAGGTATCTGCTACCATAGGCACCCTTGTCAACAGGACACCTCTGCCACACTCTAGTTATACAACTTTGCACAGGTTTCTGGACTCTTGATGTCATTTGTTTTTCCTGTAGTGGGGTTGAACCCAAGGCCTTCACACTGAGTGCATCCTTAGTCCATTTTTATTTTGAGACCCAGCTTTGCTAAGTCCCTAAGTTGTTTAGGCTGGCCTTGAACTTGTGATCCTCTTGTCTCAGCATCTGAAAATGCTGAGATTACAAATGTGAGTCACCACGCTTAGCTTCAGTTCCTTAACATGGGAATAATAACAGGACGAGGTTGCTATAGAGACTGAATGAATGCTTTTAGAAGATCACTTAAGTTTTAGTTTTTATTATCATTGTGACATTGTTTTAAAGATGATGCTATCAACTAGGAAATGGTTTATGCATCTAGATTTTGTATCTCTCTCAAGACCTTGCTTTGCTGTGTGCCAGAAGTCATTGCTGTCAGTAACTTACCTTGTTTGCTCCTTGCATAGGTTGGCTATTGATCTTCAGGCCACCTCTCTGCCATGTAGTCAGCCTCTAGAGTGGCCCAGATTGGGCAAGAGTCTAGAGGCATGGCGCTATGCATGAGGATGTTGCATAGACATAACAACATAAGCAGTGATGAAGACACTGCCTCGTGATCCAGCTTGGGAGTTTTGGTTTGAGCAATTGTTGAGATTAGTGGCAGATTGATGTAATCAAGGTGAATCCTCTAGTTCAGCTTTTTAACACAAAACATTAACAGTGGCTCCCTTCTACGATGGTCAGTGTGAACTTTGGATCATTATCCTGTAGGCTGAGGTTCAATTGCTGGCTCCAGCTATGGATAGATCGGTGTGGGTCCTGCAGATTATTAATATGGGCAGGTCCTTGAGGACAAGAGCACATAAAATTCTCCTACAGAGTGTTCTCATGTGAAAGATGTTCTCTTCTGTCAAGGTGAGGATAGTTATTTCAGGTGAAATATGAGTCAATGTTACCTCTGGTCTTATAAACCTTTCTTTTCTTTGGGCAGAAGTCCACAGAGACATACTTCATGGGGTTTTATAATTCAGCAGATAAATTAAACATGCTCCTGGGGATGTTTCCAGGTTCACCTCACCTGCAGACCTGACAGACTGCCAATGTTTACTCTGCTTCTAAGTAAGCTGGGTCTGAGACCCCCAGAACACAAATACCTCCTTTTTATCTTCCTCCCATGGTCTAATGGAAATGCTTCTCATAGATGCACTTGAGTCTGCAGTTGCACAACTTCTTCGTGTATATATAAGGAGCTCAGTCCTTCTTGGCCATGGCCTTGAGCCCCTTCTTTCTTTACTAGCTTGGAGGAAACATGGCCCATGTTAATAAGAATCCCATAAGGAGGCCCCAGGTATTTTCTGCACACTTACTCATTTCACTGAATTCAACCAGGTTTTCTAAACCTGTTTGTGTATGTTGAGACATAAAATGTGGCTAACTTGTGATCATTTACTAAGAAGTAAATGTAGCCAAATTTGTTCTTTAAAAGATGCCAGGACCTCATTCTCAGTTCTGTTACTGAAGCTGCAATTTTTCTATTTTAGAGCTGAGATGCTAAAGCTAAACAGGAATATGGATTTCACTTTCAATAAATTCAGTGGATGGCAAAATCCAAATTAAAACCGAGCCTTGGAAATTGGGCTGCCTTTTTCTATTACAATTGACAAAAGCTGATTCATTTTCCAAATCAAATGGCCTAAACACTGAAATCCTATTTGTAGAAAATGCAGATATTATTAAAAATGCAGCTATTATTAAAAATGCAGATAGTTGTCAGGAGCTGGTATGCTTTCGTGTGGTTGCCAGGATGATTTAAGGACAGGTGCACATAATATATTAGCACTTTAATAGGAGAAAACAAAAAATAAGAAGACATAAAATGCTCCAAAGCATTTAGGAAAAATAACACTAGATATTCAATAGTAACCTCTTTGCTAGAAAAAAGCTGTCCAAGTATGGTAACATAACTCTTTTCTAACAAGACTTCCTGCTTTTATATTTCTCTTTTGTTTGTAGTTCTCCTTCTTAAAGTAACAACAAAAACAGTAAATGTAATAATGACAACAAGAAAAACTTTGGCTTGGTTCCCTTCATTCCCTAGGTAAAGAAGGGCTTTTTAATGAGAGTCCATGAAACTTTATATGAATGTTTCTAATGATTTCTTTAGTTTTCTTTCAAATTGAATTAATAGCATTCATAAATATACAAAGAATTTATGATACACTCCCCTTCACAGGTGCTAAATGGCCAACTGGCCAAACAACAAAAACCAAAAAAAAAAAAACAAAACAAACAAAAAACAAGAAACACAAGACATTCTCTTAGCCTATCTTTCTTTACTGCCAGTTTGTTTCAACTGGTCTTCTGATCAAAGCTAATGAATAAGACCATTTAAGGTTGTGGTTTCCATACAGTAGATGTGGCTCTGCTCATTACTTCAAATATTGGGAAGAGATGGATGGAATCATTCCTACATCCTAGTGTCCATTTTAACTCAAACTCATTACCTTCCCTCTAAAACCTTTTCTCTGCCACTATTTTCAAGATTTCTGTCATGACTTCATCATTCTTTTAGACTCCCTCACTTGAGATGTAATTTGTCTAGGTACTTTTCCTGACCTTTATCTCTCCTGTGTAATTGGTTGGCAGTCTTTTTAGGTCACCTTCAGAAGTTTTTTAGAACAACTCTTACCTTTCCTCGCTAAAAAGCAGACTAGTCCATCATTAGTGGCTTTTACTAGTAGATGAACATTGAAAACATGTGAGAAACTTTTAAAATATACTGAAATTTAGACTGAAGATGCAGAAATTTCCATGTCACTACTCTAGGACAAAGCTTGGACATGTGTATTGTGAAAAAATCTCCTTAAATTACAGCCAGTGCTGAGGGTCACTTTTCTATTCCATCTTATTCAGCTATTTTACTACCAAAGCCTTTAACTCCTAAGCTTATATCCACTCTTTCTACTCTTTGCTTTATCCTGTGTTATTTTCCCTTCCCCTAGATTAACCTTGGTATTTTAATTTTCTCTTAACTTCTTTTGACTAGAAAACGGGTTTGCCTTCAAACCTTCGGTGCTATTTAAATTGCTCTGTGGGCCATTACAGGGCTCTCCAGAACCCCATTGGAACCTCTGATTTGGGGATATGAAGAGACAGTGTTTTCAGGCACCTTTGCCCTAGTTTTGCAAGCAGGACCCTAGAAGATGAAGTGTAAAGATCGCTTTAAATGAAATAAGTCAATGAGTAGCAGAGAAAGATCTAGAATTAGAAACCCCTCCCCCTTGGCCCCTTTTTCTAGTTCAAAATGCTGCCTATCCCAGAGTTGTGAAAAGTGATGGTGACATTGGTGCTAAGTCTTTGCTGTTTTCTTTCCACGTGCTAGCTCTGCTCTGTAGTTTTGGCTTTCTTCTATTTGGAGCATCTTCAGAAAGTTTGTCTTCAGAAAAACCATATGTGACTGAGAGATTTGGCCAGTCCAATTTGTCATGACTTGTTGACAGCAGCCTTGGGTATTGCAGGGCCAGTAACACCAGGGCTTTGATGTCATGCCTATCAACCCAATAAGAGTGTGCTTAAGCACAGTGACCTGCTTTCCCCTTCAACTCTGTGTATAATCCCTTAAGGATTAAAACAAATAATTGATAATGTGAAATCGGAAGAAAAGGTCCAAAGGGGTAGGGGAAGTGGGAAGGGAAAGGGAAAGAAAAAAATATGAGAAAAGGAAAAAATGGAAACAAAGTCTTTGTAAATAGGAGGAGTGAAGGGGGAGAAGGGAGAGCAGGGGAATGCCGAAAAGATAAGAACCAAGATACATCGTGTTAAGGTAAAAGTTCCCAATGATAAATGTAAATAAATGTATTGCATACTTAGTATGTACCAATAAAAGAATTTAAGAGTAAAAAAAACTAATATGATCAAAGTTTCTTATGACTCAAGGTAAGTATCTTCAAAACTAAAGATAAATAAGTTAATTAATTAATTAATTAAACACCTGAATGTAGGACCTACTTCATGGGTTGTCTATATAGCAGTTTTGTGGTGATTCAAGTAAAAACAAATGCTGTACCTGCCTTAAAATATCATCCCTACCCTGCATACTATCTGAAATCCTTGGTTTCAGTCACTCTTTCTGGTAGCAGGGAAATCTCCATTGTGCAAAATGAGTGTATAATATCTCAAAATCATAATGCTAAATCCTCAGCACTTATTAATACCTTATTTTTAAAAAATTGTCATCTGAGAGTGTCACAATCCCAAGGAAATGAGAAACGAGACTATTGTGGGTAAAAACTGATTGGAGAGGGCTGGGATAGGAAGGAGCAGAGTAAAAATCTGGAGCTGGGGTGCAGCGTTCAGGGAGGAAATTGGACAGGGACAGGAAAGAGTGAAGTACAGAGCACCATAGAGTCTGTCTGTGTTACTCAGTCCCCAGGTTTGCCAAATTCAGCGTCCCACCCCACCCTGAGATCTTGTTCAGCTCATTTTATTTATTGATTTTGCATGGTGTTGGCCAATGTTCAAAAATTTTTTGGAAAGAATAATAGCATTAACTATGACTAACATAATTACTGCAAGTTTACCATGCGGTTGGCATTGTTCAAAGCATTTCCTTTCCATATGCTTATTTTAACCACCTCTTCCACCATCAAGACAAATGCCATCATTATTGCTACTCTACACGTGAGATAATAGAAGCCCCAAATCTGAAAAACCTCTCTAAGGTCATCCTACAGGTAAACAGCGGGAATAAGGTTCCTACCCACATACAACCTAGCTTTAAAGCTGGTCTTCTTAACCGTGGAATCTACTGTTCCTTGGTGTCACAGTATTTGTAAGTAAGTAGTGGAGTAAATCTTCAAATGGAGACAATCCGATTCCAGGCCAGTGAACTAGAATCTCTCCTGGACTAGAATGGATTTTTTTTTTTAAGAACACCAGATTTCTACAGCCATTCAGACTCCAGAGGTCCAGCAAAAGTCACTTAGTTCCAGATCTTCTTGAAGTTGTAGCAGTCTGCTCTCTCAATAACAATTCTGTATTCATTCACTATGAAATGCCAATCTGACAACGGCAGTTGAGTATAAATTTCACAAAAGTTTGGGCAAAATCCCTGCCCAGCTGTTATTGTCCTTGACTAAAAGGGAAAATTTGAGGCTTGTGGGATTTAGCTCTGTGGTTCTGCTGCCTTGGAAGTGCAAGGACCCAGGTTTGATCCCCAGTACCCAATAATAATAATTATCATCATCATCATCATTATTATAAAATTAAATAAATGGGAAAATTCAAACAAAATTACTTTTTGCATCTGTAAAAGGTCAGCTGAAACAACAACGGTTTCTGATTTCTCCTTTGACTACATGATTAAGCCCTGCCAGTGACCAGCAAATATCAAAGACAAGCCAGAAATCTCGGATTTAGGAATCACTGCCCCCCCCTTCAGTTGATTTTGAGAGGCCTTCTAAAGGGTTTTGGAGATGTCTGACAAATCTTCCCAGCTTTCAGGAGATAAGCAGATGACAGGCATCCTGTTAATGTAAAAATATTTTATAACTTGAGGAAAGGCCTTTTCAACGCCTCCACTCCCCTCTCCCCAACTATGGTCCTCGTTCTAGTAAGACGGTGTATTTGGGGGCTGGGGGAAGAATAACATATCTCTTAGGTTGGTCCTATTGGACCTGGGCTTCCTGAGATTTTCTAGGAGCTGCGAGGACAGAGACAGAATTGCCTAAGGCAGGGGAATAAGAGAGGCCGAGGGAAGGAGGGGAAGTTCACACAATGTGTGAGCTACAGCGGCTCCATCTTTGAAGTTCCTTTCCTCTAGTAATTAGCTTTTCTCACACATAAATTAAATTATTTCTCCCTAACATGCCATAAATGAATATGAAACAGTTAAATCAAACAAACAAAAGATGCTCATATTTCTTTAAAGAAAAGTTATTCTCCAGTTTTCATGAGGGATGTGCCTCCCTTGCTCCCTTAATAGATTTGACCTAGCTTTCATTTCCAAGGAAGCCTTAAAGGAACAGCGAAACATTGCAGCAGGCATCCCTGGAATGTTTCTTTTTTTTGGTCAAGAGAAGCTGGTTTTCATTTTTCTGAAGCTTTGTGGTCAAGGATGGAGGTGGGGAGTTGACCACAAATTGTCCCTTTTTTTGATACCGGGAATCAAACTTGGGACCTTGCACTTGAGAGGCAGGCGACAGCACCACTGAGATAACTTCCAGGCCCCACAAATTGTTCTTTTCCTCTCCGGGGAAGCTATCAATCCCTAGGCCAGTCTCAGATCAGCCTTCAAGATCCACCCACAGGACTGGCTGAGGACTCCTGTACAAGGCTTGTTCCGTTTGATGAGAAATGGAAAGTCCTTTTGAAAAAAAAAGCAATTACTTGCTGTTTCACTTTCCATAAGACGTTCTGAGCACCAGCAACCTCGTTTGCCATCGGTCAGCCACAGTGACAAAAGTAACGTGGTTCGGCCTCTGGAAATTCTTTCTTCTTAGCTTCTGGCCATCTCTGTGAGTACTCAGGATCAAGTCTTGCAAATGCCCTTATTGCCATAAATAGTTTCCAGGCCTGCCGTCTCATTAGATGGAGTCATCAACCGAGTTTTTAGTGCCTCCTTCCTGTTAAGATAAGAACCTCGTTGGAAGTAAAACCATTTCGATTTCTTTGGCTTTCAGGGTACAAACTAAGGTTCAAAACTAAGCTTCTGTTCTGGACTGGAGAACATGTGATGTGGATACAGGAAAAGCAGTCTGTCCTAGGTAGCCAGGCTAGGATGCCCCCTGAGGATGTCTTAGGGAGGCCCTGTGGCCATCAAGATGCAACTTACAGAACTGCAGCTTTGAGAGTTGGAAGAAATTTCAAGCTTTCATTTGATCCAGTACAGACTTGTATAGAATCTTGGCAAAACAAAACAAAACAAAACAGAACAAATAAATAAATAAATAAAACTTATTATAAATATTTTAAAAAATCTTGGAAAAAGCAAACCCTTTTTACTGAGTAGGGATTCAAGTCTTACTAAGATTATGTGGTCACATTGTGATAGTAGAAGACAGGAAACTGAGAACCCATTACTACTACTCTTTCTTCTCCAATCACCTAGCTTCTCAGGCCCTACCTCCCAAATGCTGCTTGTAGACAGCAGTGTACCAGACAGTGGCAAGTGGTGAAGAATTTTCCTGGTTATCGTTGTTATATTTATAAGCACTGTAAAATATACAAACTGACTTAATGTCACTGTAATAAAAATAATGTTTAGGAATATTGTGACAAAAAGGGAGAAGGACAAAAGCAAAGAATCGGGTAAGGGGGTTGGTTTGTGGAGTTCCTATTTAGAGTGAGTTCTTGTCATAACCACACTATTCGGTGCTCTCATATATAGCTGAAATACAAATTCTGCACTTGATATTAACAGAGAGAGAGAGAGAGGAATAATATTCTGCAGTTGTATAAAATACCATTCTTCATAGACAAATGCGGGGATGGGGACCTCTGGAATCTAAGGGGAGACACCCATATTTTACAGAACTAAATGAATGTAGGAAATAATACAAATAGGATCAAGCATAGACATTTTTAAAAGCCTGTGTAGCTAATGTTCCCCTAATTGCTTTGTGTGAAGGAAAAATTCATTTTATATGAAAATATTATTATCTAATATTATCATATTTGTATCATTCAATATAAGTGTGGATTTGTTTTATAGATTTGCATTTTATACTTATTGCTCCATAACCAATTACTCCAAGATTCCATGACTTAAAACAACAGACATTCATTTTCTCATGGTTTCTGAGGTTTGGAAATCCAGATGTCCCTTAACAAGATGGTTGGGTTCAGGATTTCTTAGGGGGTTATAGTCAAGATGTCAGCCAGATGACAAGGTATATCCCTTGCAGATTTGTATGTAATGGAGGATCTGCTTCTGGAAGGCTCACAGTCAGTTAACTCGAGTCCTCAGCTACTCACTGGTGTTGTCTGCAAGTTTCAGTAATTCATCAAGAGGGCATCTCCACCATGGACCTGCTGGGCAGCCCCAACATGGGGTGGCTGTAATCCCCTGAAGTGACTGGTCCAGGAAACAGAAAGAGAGAAGGAAAAACAGCAGAAACTACAGTCCTTTTTTGAGAGGTAGGTGATTTTTTAAATTGTGATAAAATTTACCATTAAAAGCACCTTTAAGTGTGTATTCGGTGGTATTCTGTACACTCACATTGCTGTGCAACCACCACTGCTATCCATTTCCAGTCCTTTCATCATCCTAAACAGAAAGCTCGATATCCATTAAATAGTAATTCTTCTTCCATTTAACTCCTGATCCCTGATAACTTCTCTTTCCCACCTCTATGAATTTGCCTATTCTAGATACTTTGTACGGAGAGGATCAGATAGTCGTTTTAAATCTGGTTTGTTTCACACAGTATAATGTCTTCAAGTTTTGTCCATGTTATAGCACATATCAGAACATCATTCTTATAGTTGGCTGAACAATATTCCTTTTTTTTTTTTTTTTTTTTTTTTTTTTTTTTCAGATTTTTTTTGTACCAGGGATTGAACTTAGAACCTTATGCTTGCAAAGCAGGTGCACTGAGCTAAGTCCCCAGTCCAATGAATGAACAATATTCCATCATACATATACACCACATGTCACTTACCTACTTATCTGTTGATGGACACTTGGGTTGTTTTCACTTTCACCACAGTCTTTTTAGAACCTAGTATGGAAGTAATGTCACCTTCTGCTCTAAACTTCACTGGAAACAAATTTCTAAGTCGAGCCATATTCATGGGACAGGGAAGGAAAGGAGAGAAAAAATTTGTAGACATATGTAATGGTAAAATAGGCACAGATAACTAACTTTAGTAATTACACATATTTCTTTCCACAGTTTGGACTCAATCATTATCCCTAATGCTAGTGATGGTTTCCATAAAATTCCAAGTTTAAACTCTTTCTAGGGAACTGTACCTGGCCTAGTTCTAACCAGAGTGTAGTACAAACAATGGGAAAACCAGAAAGACATCATGCTTTATAAACATTGCCCTAACAAGGCTCATTTTGGTTCATCACACATTATGAATACAAACCTGATTTCTGTGCTGCTAGTAGACTGAGGTTATCAGTGGGAGGAGAGAAAGTAGGCATGTTTTGGTGCTCTTGTATATAAAGAGAAACATTTCAGTGTAGTAGTAACTGTGACATGTACTCCTAGAGCATATTCAGAATTATTCCTCTTTAGTTTGCTTTATACAAAGTTGATGGCCTATAATGACAAAAATAACCACAGAAAAAATGATCTTTCAAACTATTACCCTTTTTATGAATTCTGTACCAATTCTTCTTCTTCTTTTTATTTTTTTGAAAACTGGCACCACCCAACTGAGCACTTTTACCTTTTTAATTTATTATGCTAGTTCAATTTTCTATTTTGTGATGGATGTAATGAATTTAGAAGTAGTTTGTAAAGACGAAAGCAAGGGAGGTTTTTTTCTTTTTTATAGAAAAAGCAATTACCTCATGCCAATTACACCAGGAAATAGTGAAGGTGCCGTTCCTGGGACATCTCTCTCCATTTTTCTTCATTACTATAATGGCGGCCGCTCTCCTCATTACCCAACACATTTCTCTTCATTACCAGCTGTGGTGATGGGGTGATGATGAGTGCTATTTACAACTGGCATCCTGTGAAGGGTCCAGTAGATGAGTAATAATTATTCAAACAGATATATGGAGGCAAAAAAAAAAAAAGGCAAGTGGTTAAAGTGAGGCAATTGTGTCATAGAAATGCAGGGAGGTAATTTCCTTTGAAGAGTGAAAGGGGCCTAATGTCTTTCAGTCAGGAAGAGTCCCACTGTGCCAGACTGGAATAGTCCAGGTACTCAAATGTGTTCTCAGAAGAACTGGACAGAAAACAGACTTGTTTAAACCATCAAATGTTTAAACAATCAAATGTGTATATTTATATGGATCTATACACACACATCCTGTTGGCTCTGTTTCTCTGGAGAACTCTGACTAACGTAGACAGAGAGAAAAAGTACATACAGAAATATAGACGCATAAATGAGCAGGAGAGAGACAGAAAAAGAGACAGAGAAAGAGAATTTTAAGGAATTGCCCACATGGGTTGGAGGAGGCTGGAGACTCTGGGAAGAGTCGCAGTTCCAGAGCAAAGGCATGCTCTTGACAGAATCCCGTCTTACTTGGGAGTGATCAGTTTTTGTCCTAATCAGACCCTCAACTGATCCAATGAGTCTCAACCACATTATGGAAGTTAATCTGCTTTACTAGATGTCTACCAAATTTAACTGTTAACACCGTAAGAAAAGCACCTTCACAAAATCATCCACAATAATGTTTGACCAGATATCTGAATGCTGTAGGACAGCCCACTTGACACAAGCAATTAGCCACCATTCCATCTCTCTTCCTAGTTGTCTAGCTGACTTTCTTTCCATTTTTTCAATCTAGACTAACAAAGCACAAAGAACTCGTGATCTGTGAAGATGCTAAACTGAGTCTGGCAAGCCTCTGAATTGGGCTGTTAAGATATTTTCAAAGCTGTGGCCAGAAGTGGCAGAACCCAGCAGCTCTAGCCAGGAATGGAGTCCTGCCTTCTGCCTAGCATCCTTCCAAACATCTGAGCTGAGGGGAATCATGGCTCCAAGGGCAGGAGAGAGTTGTAAGTGGGTTTGGAGGAGAGGCATAATATAGATATGATTGTGAAGTAAGAGGAATTATTAATTAAAGGGCATTTTTTTAATACAAGTGTCTAATTGGTACTTTGCTTTGACTGTGTAACTAATAATGGCTGTGACAGTTGTTCCACAACTCCTTGCCTAATGCAAAAAGGTGTTGAAACAGGTTGCGGAAGTTCTAAGAGGGACAAGTAGAAGCAAGTCAGCCTCCCAGAGGTAGACTCATGGGCAGGATTCTAGTTAACCCCTGCTGGCCTGGAGCATGTGGAGGAACAAAAAAGTCCTGGGAAAAGATTTCCACTAGAAGGGCTTTGTCGTTTGCCAAACTCTGATGGTGTGTTCAGCCTGTTAAGAATGATAGAGGCTGTGTTCCAGCACAGCAGGCTTTCAATATGAGACAGAGGGATGAAAGGGGTACAATATGAAAGCAGCAGGTGAGAATGGATGTATCACACAGGGAAAAGATGTTAGAGGAATATTGAGATATATTAATTCTCCCCAGGCCCCTCAGATTCAGTAGCTTTAGTGAAAGCAAAGATATGCTCTTGAATTGGGCCCAAGCTTCTAACAAGTGCCGTGGCACCATCTGCTTAGTAGCAAAAGGCATAGGAGGTAGGAAAGACAAACCTGCATGCTATCTGATGATATTTTCTTCCATAATCTGTTTCCTCTGGAGCTCTCACAAGCTGTCGTGTTGCGGACAAGCTCAGCAAATCTGATGTCTCCCAAGGGATGCTTCCTCCCTTGGGAATACCCCCCAAGGACAATTGAGATAGTTTGTACTTTTCTAAGGCCTGTAAAAAAGTCTGGAAAATTCCTCCTATCCATCAGGTCTGGAGAGGCCCTGGAAGTTTCTGACTTTGGGCAATGTTTTAGACCTGTCTACAACAAATCATTCATCATCGTCAAGAAAAGGCATGCTCATGTAGTCACTGCTATCTCATTATAGTTTTTAAAAAGCAAGGACAAATCAAAAGTATTTTCTAAGAGTATGATTCCCCCTGTCTCTGGAGAAAAAAAAGTGCATGGATTTTCTTAAGTAATAAAGAAGCTGCTTAAGCAGCTTGCTATTTCTTGAAATATATTTCCTGAGCTCCTGAGCAGGAAGCAAGGTATGATGATCTCCCCTATCCAGACCTGACTGGCGTGAAATTAACATGACTTTGCTCTAACTGAACACCAGACATCCATTTGGAAATTCCAGGTGAGCTGATTTCCCCATGCCTCTTTCCAGTGTCCCAGGTAACCATTCTAGTCTCAAGAACTCAACTCTCATTGGTACACTGATGATCTCCAAATGTATATGCACCATACAGAGAGAGCCTCACGCTCTCTTCTAAATCACAGCATGGACTTCTCAGCCTGAATGTAAAATGGAAACTCCAAACAACAAGCACAAGATGGAGCTCAACATCTTAGCCCTAACTTGCTTTTCTCTTTAGTTTTCTAGCTCTATTGCTGTTACTATGCCTCAACAGCTACCACAAATCCTCACCTTTTGATTTTCCAACTCTGCCCGCACTCAGACACATGCACTCTATTATCAAGTTGTGTACTTTTATATTCTAAATGTATCTTTTCCCTGTCATCCCTGCTCTTATCACCATTATACAACTTCCCCAAATCATCCAGATTTGCTTATGACCGATCTCTGTGGCTCCTTCCTTAACCAGTTGCATTGTGGGTACATGGCAGTTTGAATAATTATGTAAAATGCTTAAAACCCCTCAGTATTTAGAAAACTAAGCATTACGCTAATTATCCAGCCACTCTTTGGGTTCCATCTCCATGGTTACCTCCCAGTAGCTCCCCCTTTCCCTTTGTACCCTTGTACTACCCATTAAATTCCCCACGTATGTTTCCAGCCCCATACTCTGTGGGCGGTCGTCCCGCATTGGGGAACATTCTCCCCACCCTTCTTCACAGCCTAATTACGTCTGACTCATCTTTTAATACACATGTAAAGCATTATCTTTTCCAGAAAATCTCTTGCAAACTCCCAGAATGGAACAAGTACCATTCCTCTCTGTGATGTCCCACAACACTCTGTAAGTGTCTCAGTTATTATCTCTTGTGTCCATTTTTCCTACCGGATTTTAAGACCTTTTTCTTTCTCATATTTGCCCTCCGAGCATCAAGAGTAGAACCACAGTGGACCTTCAATTTTATTTTTCATTTAGTTTGTATGTTTTCATATTTTTGGACCCCTATTCATGACATAGTAATTCTATTAACAAATTTCTACAATTTGCTAATACACCATGGAGTATCTGCAGAGATTTGAGGTTTTGAATGCATTGTCTTGAAAGCCATACATCTTCTGTGTAACCCACAACCCCTGCTTCTACAAAATGAGGAACCTCCTGGAAAAGTGACTTGTGGATCAGGTGTCTATCTCTCAGTGCCTGCGTCCAGTATGACTGACTTTGGCTTCTGCACTCATGGCTTCAGTGTTGAGCTCCACAATCAACAGGACATTAAACAACCCATATCAAGCTGGTGAAACACCATGTTAGAGTAGGTATAGACTGGTCATCAGCATTGCCGGAGCACAGAGAAATCTCAGCAAAATCTGTAAGGCTCAGGAAGGCCCCTCTGCTGCTTCTTCAGTTGGGAATGAGTTACTTGAATTTCTCTATCTTCATTAAATCTTTTTGTTCACCTCTGAATGCATCACAAAATTGAAGATGTAATTGGGGCCAAGATCTCAATCTGTTTTCTTGAGGCTTAGAATACAGTAGATAAGTCAAAGAACATAGAAATGTAAATTTTAATGGAAGCATGATGTATGTGGATCATGTTATATTTCTAGTTTAAAACTTTTCCAATGCAAAATAAACAAAATAATATAAACTTCTTCCTGTATTCCATTGTTATGTCAACATTACACTCCTTGTGACACAGTGTCCCTGAAAGGCACCAGGATGAATATTTGTCCTAGCACCAAACTGGGTTGAGATACTAGCTCAAACTTTGCTAAAAGTATCAACTCTCCATATTTTACTCCTCATCTGTAAAATGAGAATGACAGTCCTTACCTCACAGGATATTGTGACAATGAAAGTAAAGGCATGACAAGAACTTAAAAGAGAGCTTGGGACATAAGTATTCAATATAATTTAAGAGTTACTAATTGAGACATGGCCATTTCTCCATTTGCATTTATTAATCTACTACAACCTTGGAAGTCTCCCTCCTGCTTCATTTTCACACTGCTTTACATTTGCTGTGAGGGATGTTTTGGGGCCTTCTTCTGGGAGATTCTTACCCTTCACCATGGAGCCTTCTCTGATATTGCTATAGATCTGCATGCTTCCCAGTCCCCTGTCTGTCTTGATTTTATTGCATATCTATCTCACGCACTTTACTCCAAAGCTCACTGTGAGAAGAAATGGAGTATTTTTTGCTGTTATCTCTAAATTTATATTCAATAACTGCATGTAGGGTGACATGTAGGGGATTTTTAGGTTGGTAAAATTGTTCTGTGTGATGCTATAATAGTGAGGGTATGAAATTCTGCATTTGTCTGAGCTATGTAACTACAACACAGAAAGTGAACACTAATGAAAACTATGAACTTCAGTTAATAATGACATATTGCTATTGCAGCATCAGTTGTAACAGATATACCACACCAATGTAAGATGATTAATATTAGGGGAAACGGGACTATAAAAAGAGTTATACCAGAACTCTGTAGTTTCTGTCCTTTTTTCTGTAAACCTAAGTCTGCTCTAAAAATATATTATTAATTTTAAAAATGGGTACAATTACCAATAAAGAGTCTGCTTTCTTTACATGATTCTCCGGGAGTCTCACATAGCAATGTCAGATGAAAAATTCAAGTTTTCAATAACGACAACATCATTAACATAATAACAGTAGGTCACATTTATCGAGCATTTGCTATGTGCCAGCCACTTCACAAAATGCCTCAGATGTATTTACTCATCTAAGTCTTTCTTAGGACAACTTTGTGTAAAGCAACTTCTGTGTGTAACTCCCTTCTTCCAGAGGTGATTCATTTTATTTTTAGATACTAATAATAATACAAAGTTCTTCCACATCTGAAATTATCCTACTTGTGTTTTATGAAGTTCACATGATTTGGTTTTAACGTGGATCACTATTTTTTGAAAAGTTACTTTTTCAGCTGAATCATTCAAATTCTTTCTTTTATTCACCTAATGTGGTTTACTTCCTGTTTGCTATCTTTTTTCCTCACTGAGGCCATTCTGATTCCTCAATATGTCCCTCTTGTTGTGTGCACTCAGATTTATGCTGGGTAATATTACTTCACGTTATGTTGCTGCAACAGAGAGAGGGGACATTTAATTCTAAATGTCCAAAGTTTATGAGTCTGAAATTAGCTCTATACATATAAGACACCAGAAAGTAGTTATGTAAATTACAAAACTTAAGCTACCTCCATGTTTGCTATCAGTATAAAAATAGAACTTTCCAGAAATAAAAAAAAAAAACAAAGAAAGAATTTTACTAAGAATCCCTCATGCCCCTTAATGGAGAAGTCTGTTAGTAGGCTGTTAGGCAATGGGCTGCACAGCAGGATATGAGCAACAGCTGGGCAACAAGAGCAAACAAAGCTTCCTCTGCATTTACAGTGATCAGCATGAATCTCATGACCACCTGAGCTCCACCTCCTGTCACATCAACAGCAGTGCTTTAGATTCCCACAGAAGTTCCAATCCCACGGTGAATTGTGCCTGGAAGACTTAAATTGTGCACCTCTTATGAGAATCTAATGCCTGATCATCTGAGGTGGAGCTGAGGTGGTGATGCTAGTGTTGGGGAAATGTTACTATTATGTATTGGAAACATACACTAATAAAATTAAAGAAACTAAAACAAAAGCTCTCCTGATCCATGGAAAAATTATCTTCCACAAGACTAGTCCCTGGTGCCAAAAATGTTGAGGACTGCCTCCTTAAAGGAACTTGCCACCATTTTCTCTGAAAAATTCCTGCCATATTTTAGTCATTCTAATAGTATTAGTCCCCAGACTGAATTCAAAGATTTGGAATGGATCTATGAGCTCTGAATATGGCACAAATATTATTTTTTATCCCAGCTACACAATGACAGTGTTTCCCAAATGGTGGCTCATAGACCAAACCTTTTCTAAAATGTGGATTTCTGAGTCCCACTCTTAGAGATATACTGGGACAAGTATAGAAAACTATAATTGTGTGTGTGTATCTGTGTGTGTGTGTCTTCCATGTGATTTTGATGTGTATTTTAATTTAGAAATTGAATTTAGTCTTTCCATGTAGCCCAAAACTCCATTAAAATTTTAAACTCCATTAAAATTTATAACTGTTAGTATTTTCTCGTATTGGTTGCACAGTTAAGTAACAGCCACCTGAATTCGACTAAACCAGATTTCTTTCAACCCATACTGGACCTATGGAACTGTAACTGCTGTGAATCTAAGCTCAGATCACTATGTTTGTCTCCTTTTAAATTTTATCTGCTAATTTTGGATACTATTTCTAGACTTCTCATTTCATTATAAATTCAAAGTCTACCATAACAAGATTTTAGATAAGCTGTATGTTCAAAGTTAATCATTAAATCCTATTCCTGAAGAGTTCTCATCTAAATGTCTAATTCTAAATGATTACAAATTGCTTTTTCCTCCATTAGAATCTATTTCTTCTAGTCTACAATCTTTTAAAATTATAACTTAGATCACATCATGCTCCAAAGTAAAATCCTCCATGAATTCCTGTGTCCTTATGGTGGCCTTTGATACTACAGTGACCTTGCCTCCTCAGACCTACTTTACTCTTCCACCAATATGTTGGACTCATCCCAAGCTCAAGGCCTTCATGGGCTTTCTGGTTTCTCAGCCTGGAATACTCTCCTGTGAGATGTCCTCATGCCTATTTCTGTCTTAATGGTCGGATATCTAGTTAAATGTCAGCACCTTAGAAAGGCAAACCTTCCCACATGATAATATGCAGGCTTTATTTTATTTGACATCTATTATCACCTTCATTTGTTTAATTGTTAAGTTTCGTGATAGCAAGGTATTGTCTTGTTTATCACTGCATTCCCAACACCTAGAATACTACTTGGATTATAGGAAGTACATAATAAACATGTTTGAATAAATGAACTAATACAAAACCTTTTTGTTTATTTGTTTCCATTAACTAGCCTCCATGGGCTATATTTTTTCAATTATCTACCATTTCTGCTTTTGTGTTCATGTTATCCACAGGGACAGCATGAAGGACTTTAGCAAATTTCATTCTTGATGCTGACATTCATGTGTAACATAGCTGTGGTGTTCTTCCTAATATATTTATGTCAGTCCAAGAAAGAAAGCAGCTTGACAGATGGGTTCTTAGTGAACCCATATTGGTTCCTCTTGATTGTCTTTGAACTTTCTAATTGAGAATTTGTCAGGAGTTTATATCAGGTACATTGGTTTTTTGTCTCTTGATTTCTCCTGCCTTAAACATCTTTCTGAAAACCACGGTGTCTATCACCCCTCTCCTTTGACCTCTCTCATATTTACTATTCCTAAGCCCACAGGGTTCTGCAAGCACATGCATTTGGTCTTTAGCATGATGGAAGTAGGAAAACTTAGATCTGAGAGTCAGTGTCTGGGTTCCATGAGATGTTTCTCAACTACAATGGGCATAAAACTCACCTCATTAACATATGGATTCTGATTCCATAGGCTTGTGTTTCCATGTCTCTAACAGGCTTCCAGGCAATTGCAGTGCTGCTAGGCAGTGGACCACACACTCTCTGAAAGGATCTAGTCATATGGTCTGGGCTTTAATCCCAGTCCTGTCGTGGGCAATCTCTGGTCCTCAATTTTTCTACCCTGAAAAATGCTGATATAACCCTCTAGGTTTTTGGAGGATAAATTTGGGGAGTCTGTATCATGCACTTAAAGGTACAGCAAAACATTACGTCTGATAATCCATGTTTGCCATGAATATCACAACCTTTGAATGTAATTCATGTAGGCTTGAGCACACATGAATTGCCACATGCTTTTTTACCACTTGCTCACCAATCTAGGGCTTTACTTCCCTCTTTCAAACTGAGCTTGTATTTTTTCATATTTTCCAGTGGAATGTTTTGGGGTGATACAGATGTGAGCTCACAGGAATAAAGAAATCGTACTTGCTTTTTCTATACATTAACCATGTGTCATCTGTTCTAAACAGGTAGTTTGTTTTTCATGTTTTTCTTCTCTTCCCAAGTATACTTTGAAATATCCTGTTGAATATTCTCAGCATTTTGGTAAACTTCAATTTATTCTGACATTATTTAATGTCAGGAGTCTTTAACAACAACAGAAACATTTCAAGTTGCTTATCATGAAAGGGTAGTGATTCATTCAAATTGGTGTAGACTTGAAGAACAAAAGCTTCTCACACTCAGGCTCCTGCTTCTCAGATGAGAGGGCTTAAATGATAACAGGTGAGCTTCAATTACCAGTGATACAGGGCAGGTAGGACTGGTTGTGTAGTCTATTATCAGTCTTCCAAGAACTCACCACACCCTTCTTATAGACAATTTAGAAAACAGGGATAGTGATGGATGGGATAATTGCTAGGATGCAAATTACATCAATTTTTGAAAATATTGCCAAATCTCAGCTTATTTGAATGAAAACAATTTAGAATTGTAAGGTCACCAACATGCCCAATAAATCGTGTGCTCTGTTGAGTATTGCAAATGTTACAGCAATAAGTCTGCACTTTGCACGAGAAAGCAATCATTAGATCAAGTGATAAATTAAAGATGATCCACACCTAGGCCAGTGGCCGAACACAGGCAGCACCTGAGGCAAAACATGCTGTGTAAACTTATATAAGAACAACTTGCACCTGCATTCAGTTAAATAGATTACAAAGTCCACTCACATATTGTATTTAAACTTCTCCTTGGAATGCCAAGTAAGCCTACAGAAATACTTATTGCTTTCTACCATGGTCAGTTGCTAGGGCTCTTAAATCATATTACTTGGTTGTATCATTTGAGTCTTCGAGGAAAAGTGGCAAGATGGTATCAACCATGCAAGGATTTGGGGAGGGGCAGAGGATGACCGTGTTGGAGAAATGTGGGCAGAAACTGCGAAAGGCTGAGGGAGACATCATCAGTGAGTCATGCCTGATCCCAAAAGGGAGAGAAGATTGGGTTGAAGAACCCTGGACTGCAATGAAGTTGAAGAGAGGTTTGGTAAGGATCTGGAGTCCTTGCAGCAAAGTGAGTGGTCATATAGCCCTTTATCATCCAGGAATAGACCTGTCACTGCCTTCCAGTGCTAGGTGTTGGTGACTGGAGCCTTTGATCAATAATGCATTTACAGCCGAAAGTCCACAAGGAACCATCTTATTGGTGCCCTACTGTTCAAAGGCTCACTTCACCTTAACTTGCATTTTTATTTTTGCAAGGGACCCTGCTTCTCTTAAGCTCCATCTCTGTCTCCTTTGTAAAATGGTAATGATAATAGTACCTACTCTGTTGTGTAGATTGAGATATAAACATGGTACACTTTTTCTCTGAAGCGTTTGGACCCTAACTATAACCACAGCTTCCTACTCCATCCTAACTACTGGCCTGTGGGAAGATTGAAGTCTTGGGCTGAAATTCACAGGCATCTGAGCTGATGTTTTCCAGTCCTATTCACCAGGAAGAATTCAAAATGGTTTACCTTTTGATTTTTGAATTCAGGCTTCTGTTTTTAAAATAAAACAAAGGAATTTTTAAAGAACAAAAGTATAATAATAGGCTGAGAACAAAATAAATAGAATCCCAGGGACATGTGGTACTATACCACAAGATACAACATTTGTGTCACTAAAGTGGGAGAGGAAGAAAAACAGATATAACAGATGAAAACATCCAAAATTTGGCAAAAAAAAAAAAAAATCTACAGAATCAAGAAGCTGAGCTAATCCCAAATAAGATAAACTCAAAGAAATATACACCAAAGTACATCATAGTCAAATTTGTAATAGAGTCAAAGAAAAAAATCTTGAAAGCAGTGAGAGAGAAGGAATATCTTATTTATAAGAGAAAGACAACTGAGGTGACACTAGATTTCTTGTAACAAACCAGGACAGAAGGAAATGATACAACATTTTTCAAGTGCTAGGAAAAATGTTAATACAGAATCCTGTATATAGTGAAAATATCCTTTAGGAAGGAAAGAAAATCAAGAAATTCTCAAATGAAGAAAAACCAGGAATGTGTTCCCAGCTAGCCTTTCCTAGAAGAATTGCTACAGGAAATTTCCTAACAGGAAATGACAAAAGATAAATGTTGGAATGTTAGGAAATAAAAATATGCAAAATTTTTGCATATAACTTTTGAAAGAAGCAAAAATATAGTTAAATGCAAGAGACTTTGTTTATCTTCAGTTTTCTAAATTATGTTTGATGGTTGAAACAAAAATTAAAACATTGTCTTATGGGGCTATGACTGTACAGTAAAGAAATAGTTATAATGGTTATATTTAAACAGGTAGTAAATAACAGTTCAGAAAGGAAGAAATAAAACCTCTTATTCCTAGATGACATGATTTCTGTGTAGAAAATCCTATGCAGCACAAAGACCAAACTAAAATGCAAAGAAAAAAAGACCCTCCTAAAAATAAACAAATTTAGTAAGGTTGCAGAATACCCAAAAAATACAAAAAGTGCACTTATGCACTAGCAATAAAAAGATGAACATTAAAATTAAAAATACAATACTATTTGTAATCAATCAAAGTGATGTAGTTAATTGTCCAGGACTTATGTGTTAAAAATTATAAAGCAGTGCTGAAGATATCAAAGAAGAACTAATTAAGTGGAGAGACATCATACTTACATGTTTAATGATTTGACAGAGTGATATCAAATTGATATATGTTTGATGAAATTCCTGTCAGAATCCTAACAAGAGTTTTGTAGATCTAGACAAGATTGATAAAAATTTACATGAAAGGGCAAAGAAACTAATACAGCTCACTGATTTTGGGTGAAAAAAGAGTAAAATTATAAAACTCTCCCACTTGATTTTAAGATATCATAAAGTAATAATAATTAAGAATGCATGATATTGGCAAAGGGACAACAAGCACATAGATGAATAGAACAAACTGGGGAATGCAAAAATAGACCTACACAGACATGTCCCATTGATTTTCCACAAAGGTACAAAACCAGTTAAATAGAGGAAGGCAAGATTCTCCAGAAATGATACTGTAGCAGCTGCACATCCATAGGCAGAAATTCAACATCCACCGGACTCTCAGGGCTGATGCAAAACTTAATTCAAAATAGACAATAGATTTGAATATAAAACAAAAACTAAAACTTTAAAGAGAATATATATGAGTAAACCTTCCAGATCTGGGTCTTAGCAAAGAATTTTTAGCCAAGGCCAAAAGCAAATTCCATACAAAATGAATAAATCATATTTACTTGGACCTAATCAAAGTTTCGCTCTCTGAAAAATCTTACTAGGAGGATGAACCAACAAGTTACAAGAATAAACTAGTGGCAAACCACATAGGCAACAGTGGGCTAGTATCTGGAATATATAAGCAACTTTCTAAATTCAACAGTAACAGCGCGTAGTTAAAAATGCAATTAACAAATTGGGCAAAAATAGAAAGGAAGATTTCACTGAGAAGATATCAAAGAGCAATTAAACACATGAAAATATCATCAACATAATTAGCTTTTAAACTTAGAACATTTTTTTAAAATTAGTGATAGATGCAGTATCTCTTCACAGTGATTTTCTTATGTATTATATGTGAACTACGGGCTTAATACAGAAACAAAAATATGAAACAGCTTCTAAAGTATTACATATTATAAAAGGTAAGTTTATGGAACACCTTCAGGCCCTGTACTGAGTGTATGTTTTTTGCGAGATATTTCTATGCACATTTTCTCATTTTACTCTGACTGGTCTCTGGGGCAGTGATGTGCAAGATACATAATCAATACTTTCTGGTTAAATGGTAAAGTGATTGGTTCATCGAATGACTGAATGAGTGGGTGCAGAGACAGATGTATGTAATATGTAAAAGATGGAACAAAATAAACCATTTTAAGACGTAGAACATTTAGAAATATTGGGCCGAGGGAGCTTATTTTTAGTGAATTCTGATCACAACACCAGGTATAGAACCAGGGCAGAAAGAGGAAGGAAATTCAAAGGTAATAGTGAAAACTAATCGTACTTGTAAATTGTAAGCAGGATCTATCTCTTCAAGTAGTATACGTCTTTGGGAATAGAAGATAATTCTAGGAATCAGTGTGTGATAATTTTATTAGGAATGTACTGCTAATTGTTGCATGATATGATCATCTGCAAGGCTGTGCATCTTTGATCTGTCAGACAGCTGGCTGACTATGCCTAGGAAACCAGCTATTCATATTCTGGGTGGCAGGGAGTCCATGCTCAGCTTGAATGGAGCAGCATGTCTGCCGGCAGAAACATTCGCCTGCCTTCGACCTTTGTTAGGGATTGGAGCTCCGGCCTCTGAGCATTCTGTTCCCTAGCTTTTCACCAGAAGTCCTCATGCTTGACCTTTGGACTCAGTGTGGCCTCTGACCCCCAACTTGGCTTTGATTGTTCTGCACAATCTGCAGTCCCCCAGGGTCTAGAAAGACTCCTCCACTGGCCCCACCAGCTGTTACGCCTTTGTTCTCACTCTTCTTTCTGGTCCTGGGCAAAAGAAATCTATAGCCCTAACAATGGGAGGACCGTTCTGCATTGCCCTTGTGCCATCTTTGATGGATGGCTGATAATTATTATTATGAGTACCTACTTTTCAAAATGCTAACCATGCTTTTACATTCCGCATGCCATTTAGCATTCAAGAATCCTGTGAAGAGGGTATTACTTATTGCCGCTCTTGGAGATCAGGAAACTGAGGCTCAGCAAAACCTAAATTTACTTGTTCAAGTTCACACTCCCAAAATGTGTAGGTTCCTTTTACTCCAGTTCTTTTTATACTTTCTGTTTATTAAAGATTCTCCATAGAACATCTCAGCATTGGGGTCGGAACTCTTTCTTTTATTAACTGAATGCAAAAGTTTAAACCCATCAGTTAATTTCTGTAAGCTTATTTAATAGAATTTATTTGGGTACTGACCACTTAAATATTGTGAAAAGGCTTTGTTTTCTTTAATTTTCAGAGATGTATTTTTTCAATATATCAGAAAATGCCTGTGCAGACTTAAATCCCTTCACTCCTGCCTCTTATCTAGCAATAGCCACTACAACCAGCTCCCCAAGGTTTTGGCCAGCAGCTCCAGCAGGTGTAAGCCAGCAGGAGTTCACTTCCACTGTCTGACAGTTAGCTTTAGACATTTGTGAGAACTAATGTCACTCACACTTGCACAATCTAAAAGTACCATGGAGCAAGTGCCCATGAATTCTTGACCAATGTAGAGTGAGAACCAATGAATATCACACTTCCCCTTACCTCACCTGCTGACAGTTCTCAAGCACATCTGCTGGGTTCCTCAAAGACCCTGCAGCAACAAGCACCAGCTATCTACAGCCATAGTCAACTGGACAGAGCTTTTTTCACTGGATTGCCCAATCTTCATTTCTTTTTCTTTGTTCCTTACTCCAGCTCTCTGGGATTACATTCCCAGGGTAACTACAGTACCGTGCCCCTTCTCTTTCAGAGACAACTTCCGAGACTCCCAGTGGATGTATTAAGCATATATAATATATCCATATATGTGCATATATATATATATATATATATCTCCATGATAATTTCCTTATAAATTAGGTATAGTAAGATATTAACAGCATTAACTAGCAAAATAGCAAAACAGAACAATGATGACAAGACATTATAATAAAAGTTATTTAAAACTTTTGAATTGCTTATATCAGGAATCATCCATTTAATATTTTCAGAGGGATCACCCGGCAGCGTGCGCACGAGCTCCCGGCCTGCGCGGGAGCTCCCGGCCTGCGCGACAACAGACCCAGGAAGGACCCAAGGGCCCCAGAAGGGG
>NW_022900927.1:53892473-53945258 GCF_012274545.1 Fukomys damarensis | reverse complement strand
AGAAAAAAATGTGAGAGAATGAAAAGATGAAAATAAAGTGTTTGTAGATGGGGAGGGGAGGAGGGGGTGAAGGGAGGGCAGAGGTAAGGGGAAAAAAATGAGAATCAAGACTTGCCATGTAAAGGTACATGATCCCAACAATGAATGTAACTGTACTGTATCCCTAAATGTACCAATAAACTCAATAAAAAAAAAAATATTTTCAGAGAACAGTTGACTTAGGATAATGGAAACTGTGCATATGGGAAGAGTACTGTGCCTGTGCACAAGATGGACTTGGGCTTTCTCCTGCAGAAACCTAGTAAGGTAAGTCTCTTCCAATCATTGAGTCTAAATTAATGAGTGCACTTTCCTTTATCTGAGAATTCGGTTTTCACTTTACATGTCTGCATAATTGTGATCAAGGATTCATCAAGTTTATCTGATTTTCCATTAGTTTATTTGAGTTGGAAATTGCTTTTCATTATAACGTAAGAAGGCACTCCTGAGAAGTGTATTACCAGTGGATTTGTGGGGAGGTTATTTGTTTTGCATTCACCAGAGAACTTTAACTGGCTATGAGGTAAGATGATTCAAGTTGTTTCACAAGTTTCATGACTGGTTGGTAATGGTTCTTTGTAAATGGCAATGAAAACCCTTCATTTGTAGAGGGTTGTATTTGTTTGTTTGTTTCAGTACTGGGTATTGAACCCAGGGCCTTCACAGCTACATCCTTAGCCCTTTTTTAAATTTTAAGACAGGATCTTGCTAAGTCAGTAAATTGCCCATGCTGAGCTTGAACTTGGCAATCCTCCCTGCCTCAGCTTCCCAAAGTGCTGAGATTGCTGGCATGTGCTAAAAAAGGGAAAAAAAATCCCTCTACTAAACTAATAGATTCTTAGCTAATCTCTCACATTCCTGGACTCCTTTTCTGCCCCTGTTAACACTACTTTTGATGAGATGTGTGATGTCCATATGGGAATGGTTTACAACCTACACTTTTTTAGGACACATTTCCGGACCATTCCAGCTCTCTTGATTGCTGGAGCAGCAACTCCAGGGATGGGAAGAAAGATAAACAGGGACATACAACCCCTCAGTGACTCTGATACTCAGTGGCTCTTTACTTTGTTTTTACCATCTGCCTCTCACACGATACCATATCTCGAGCGTATGGTAGACAGAGGTAGAACAATAAAATCATTTCTATCCAGCCAGCAATGCCTGAGATATCTATGGATTCAAAAGAAAAACCAGGAGAGTAAAGCCAGAAGAAAGGATAAAACCAAAAATTTAATGCTGTCCTTTCATTTTATATATCCTTAAGAGGCTCAGTTAAATTTCTTTTTAAGAAATCTTCTTAGTGAATAAATTTGTCTAAGAACAGATAAGCTCAGAAATGGTCACATATTTGAAAGAATCAAATATTTCAGGTAATTACAATCCCTAGATCTCAAGAATTTTATGGTTGTGGTTTATTCTGAATATCAGACAATAAAAACATTGGAATATAGATTATATGTAGCCTATATACTATGGTTGATTTTTTCAAATTTTTTACTTTTTTTGTACCTTATAAGGCAGGCTTCTGAGCTGTGTAAATTAATATAATCAGTATAGAGCTACACTGTTTGGATGAACAGTGATATTAGTCACATTAAAATTAGTTACATCTTAGAAAGGATCTCATTGGCTGCTTTGCTGTCCTTTGTGTCTGGTACCAAAACCTAGTATCAATGCTCATGTAGGAGTTAGGTTGGGGCACACCAAATTCCAAGAAAGCCTTTTCTGAATTATCCAGTGGAAAAAATAAGTTAGAAAAATGGAAAAATACAGACACACACATGTATATGCCTGCATGCACATTTACATAGAGGAATATTGATAAGATTTCAAAATAGCCAAATCTTTTTTCTTTCCAATCTTTACCAGCAGCATTTGTGAAATATGACACTTTTCAGAGACGATACAAGTTCCTTCCCATTTTTGCCCCAATCTCTATTACAGCATGACAACATTTTATTACACTTTGATGCTTATCATTTACCTTCACAAGTAGATTATAATAGCACAGAGAGCAGAAGACTGCTCAACCAGCTCCAGCATGAAAATAAAACATGATGGGCAACAAAGGATATTTTATTACATGAATTAATAAATGAAAAACTTACTTGTTCTTTGAAGTATATTAGTGGGAGCCAAGCTTTCTCGTTGGCCTGAGGACACAATCTGGTTCATCACAGGCAAGGCTGGCATTGTCTCTGCGTCATGGTTCTCCTTGTGTGTTGTGTATAAATTATTAGCTTAGTACACAAGCAGAAGTATAGAAATGTTTGTAAAATACACAGCATGCTATGAAAGACAAGGGTGTGAGCCATTCCTTTTATGTCCTTTATTTCATTTTAGTCTGACAGCTCAACCTTTTGAGGCAATAATGCCTTCCATTTCTAGATGTGGAAATGAAGATTCAGAAACCTCAAGTAATTTTTTCAAAGAGACAAAGCCAGAAAAAGAATCCAGGATTTTGGAATCTAAGCTCCAGGCTTTTCTTTCTGGAGCTCAGCGTTTTTTCCTCTTTAAAAAAAATTTTGTTAAGACAAATATTCAAACGAGACTAAGACCTAGCCCAACTGGCTGGCACTGCATCAATTCAATACAAACCAACCTGTTGATGAGCAGAGCTGTTCGCTTTTTATCTGATTATTTTGTCATCTTGTAGACACGGGCACACTCCGGTTAAGAATGAAAAATGCCTTTCATAAGACAGTTGTTTAATTCTGCCCCTGGCAGGTTCTGTTCATGATGGTGGTGCTGTTATTTTTCTTTTAAATTTTCAGGCTTCTTGTTTCAAATGCAAAAATGACCCAAGCTCCTTTGCATTTTCATTCTGTAATTTATTCGTGGATTTAATCCTCATGTTTTATTTAAAATTCCTTAGTTTGTGCTTTTAAAATGCACTTACAATCAAGTGTGGGTTTTAAGATGCCAAGGTCAATATTTTCCTCCTGAAAAACATACCTTTCATTTTATAGACTTCAATGTGCTACTATGATGTGCTCTATAGAAATTCATCTTATAGAGAACTTTGTAAAAACATAACTTTTTTTTTTTTGCAAAATGCAGCACCTGTTCACACACAGAGAAGAAAAAGAGCAAAGACATGAAAATTCATTTTGTAACACCATGAATCCTTTGATCAGCCATCTCTTTTTTCCCATTCTCCCTATCACTACATTTCTAAGGCGCTAAATGGGGAATTATAATTCTAGAAGGTGACAGAGTGAGCTGAACTCCACAGATGCTAAGGCAGCCAGTTTACTACTATATTTCAAAGGCAAAAATCCCACACTGATGCCTGAGGAGCTCCATTTTTATTTGGGTAACCGACAACTCGAGATGAATAGAATGATAGTTACACACGTGCCATTCAGAACTAGCATGTAAGTAGCTTGTACCGACAGATGTAGGGATAAACAAAGGAACATGTCAACTGACATTCAATTCTCATTAGAGTATTAATATAATCTTCTTGTGTATGAGGCAAAATAATTTATATAAATGTGTATAGAGGAATAGAGAAGTAAATCACAAAATACAAATTTTCAGTTCATCCAATAGTCTACAACCCAACAATAAATGCTAATGATATCTGATTCTTTTTGCACCATTTCACCCGATTCCTTTATTTGAGCAGCTAGACAACTCTAATGACCTGCTCATCTCATCAGACCATGGTGGGATTGACCTCATTCAGCACAACCAATTGTTCATAATTGGGTTTTGTGAACTGTGCTCAGATTAGGTGCTTTCTATTGAAAATGTCTTCTATGTGATTCCCTGTGAGTCCCATCCATTCAGCTTTTCATTTCTTCCAGTAATGTAATCATGCCCAGAGCTTCAGAATCTCTACAATATGAAGGGGGATGCATATTACCATTATTCTGTCTAAGTCTGTGTCTCCACTCTGGACAGGGATCTTACTCTTTTGAGAGGCGCGGTTCAAAAGGCCTCCCAGCTAAGGATTTAGTGTTGGTACATTTAAATGACATCCTGGAGCTGAGAGAGAGAGAGAGAGAGAGAGAGAGAGAGAGAGAGAGAGAGAGAGAGAGAGAGAGAGAGATACACCCAGTACTGATAAAAGGCTATAGTCTTTATTTATTTATTTGGTATGGGGGATTGAACTCAGGTCCTTGCACTTGCAAGGCAGGCAGTGAAACCACTGAGATAAATCCCCGGGACTATTTACTCTTTAATATACTGTAAAAAGAGCATCTATACATTAATATGTACAAGGTAATGCCTAGTACAGTAGACCCTTGACTTGAATTCAATTCATTCACAAGGGCTGGTTTTATCTCAAGTTGGTCAATTAAAGACTCAGGCTCCTCTACACAGCCTTTGAAATCTCTCCCCTGTATAAAGGCAGATCTGTTTCCTTAGAGAAACATTGGCCCAGGTTTTCTCAACTAACCCCACACAGAAAAGGATGTTGTAATGCTCCTTTCAGAACTCTTTAAGAGTTAAATCTGTATCTGAGACCATCTGGAAGCACAAGGGGCTGGCATTTGGATCATAACTCAAGACTTTGGTTTTAAGTTAAAACTAGAATTCTGGTTGTAACCCAAGTTGTTTGTATGTCAGGCTGGTCATAATTGGAGGGTTCACTTGCAAGTACTGATTTAAAGACAATTCTCAGAAGAAATGAAGAGACTATCAGCTTTACCAGTAATTAAGGTAAAGTAAATGAATTAAAATAGCAAACTAACAGATTCACCCATGAAGTTAACAAATATACATGTTTGCCACTATATATAAAACAGTGGTATATGCACACATTCTATTTGCCAATTTGGTAGCTGGGTAATTGGCTATATATCCAATTTTGGAGAGAGTATAAGGAAATAAATACTCACTACTGTGCAAATTAGGTTCCCTTTTGCTAAGTAATATATAATCTATATTAAAATCTACAGTAAGCAATCATACTCCTTGATCTCACAGTCCCATGCCTAGGAATCTACTTTGTCAAAATACCAGCAAGGTATGCACACACATTTATAGAATGCTCAATGATTTGTAGTGGAGAATTAAAGCGCATCTTAGAAAACTTCAATAAATTGTGTTTCATTCATACAATGAAATACCAAGTAGTCACTTGAAAAAGGAAATGTGCTCTGAGGGGGAAAAAATAGTCTAAAATATGGTATTAAGTGAAAAAATGCAGGAGCGTGTGAACTTGTTCAAAGACATTCCATCCTTGTCGATATCTGGCTTGCATGCACATGTCTACACTCTTACAATCGGGCATTATAGTCACTCGAGCTTAACAGGGAATATCTTTGGAGTTAGTATTGGTGGGGAAGGAAATGATTCGCACATATTGTTTTATATTTTTTAAATGACCAAATAATGGTCCAGTTTTTGTTTTATGTATCTTCCAGACATTTTAAAATGCAAGCAATAAATACCATCAGTTGCCAGGAAAAGAATAAAGACTAGGATCTCACTTGAGGCATCAGACGATGCCCAAGTCTAGCCCTGTGATGGGAACACACTTGTAGCCGAGATTGACATATCTCCCACCCCACACATGCGCTCTCTCACAGTCGAATCCAAGCCTCCACCCGGGAACCAAGGACCCACAAATATCTGCGTACAGAATTCAAGGATTCTGTGAACTTGGATGGGAAAATTTGTGTCTAGCTTTTTATTAATATCTAATGGAAATTTAGCAGTTTCTTAAATTGAGCCCATAGGAAGCCAGCCCTGGACGTGTTAACAATACCCCGGACTTTGTCACCAGTAGTGATCACAGACATTTTCATATTTCACAATCATTATTACGGGCATCTCAAAATATTGTTTATAAACTTGTCTGCTCTCAAAATAATAGTTATTTGAGGGTCTCACTTATCTCTCATTTTTCAACACAGCGACAAAGAAGCAGATCTATATCACAACTTTGAAGTTTTTAAGTATTTTGATGTATGTGTATCAACATAATTGTCTTCTTTTCCAATCTTTTCTTTTAAAAATGTGCATTTAAGCATACTTCAAAATAAGAATTCATAAGATTCACTAGACCACCCTGAAGAGCCATAGTACAAACATGAAAGGTCTAAAAATCTTATTGGGCTTTGTAGAAAGATATAGGAATGTCATAAACATGGTGCTCAATTGTAATTTAGAGGCTTGCAGCTTACTCTTTACATTTTGCCTGAAGAAGTCCTTGAAGCCTTTTGAATACTTCAATGCATTCTTTTCCAGACACTTCTCCCAGTGCTTAGAAACTGATATTTAACGAACAGACAAGATTCCTCCTCGTTTGGAGTTTAAATCTAGAGGAATGAGTGGTGGGACAGGATATAGAAAGTAAACAAGAGAAGAAATAAATAATTCCATATAGAAGTAAATTCTCTAAAGACAAAGGACCTTGTATAGGTGTTGGATCCTTTCTAAGTGCACCAAGAAGGCATTGGATGCCTCAAGGAAGGTGGAAAATTAATTGCATGAGGACAAGAGAAAATGGAGCTTTGGAATATGAGGAAGGAGAAATGGAAATAAGAGAATAGTAGAAAAATAGATTCTCTTGGGCTGTTGATCAATACTTTCATTATTTCACTTAAAGAGTAGGCTATCTGTTCTAGAGGCAATGAAGTCTATCCCTCCAAATCACCCCAGGTATAAGACTATATAGTAACTAGACAATTCCATCAAAACAGGAAACAAACTAATTATTTGATATGGTACAAAGAGTCAATCATACAGTTGGATATAAGCTTAGGTTGATGAAGGTCCTAGAGATTAGAATTTTCTTTACAGATACAAGGAAAACAAAGTTTGTGCAAGGAATACATTGATGGAGCATCCAAACCATCCGAAAAAAAAATAAATAAGAAGCACATCATATCCAGAAGATTAAGGAAAAATTGTCTCTGATAGACCAGTGTTTTCAACAAGAGACACGAATGGCCACACTCACTCACCATGCGGAAGCTGCTACACAGTCCCTAGCAATGCTGAGGTGCCTCTTAGCTCAAGAACAGACACGTAACTCTCGTCAACAACAGCTGCCTGATAGTTGTTAAGGCCTGGCAGCCTCAGCAGCTTTAGCAGAGTCTTGTGTTACAATATTGCTGGAAGTACCCACCAGGGATATAACACACCACTATCATTTCGCTGCTTCTGTTGTTGCTGTCGAGTTACTACAGCTACCATTCGTGGAGCCCATTCTGTGCCCTGGAGGTTATTGGGAAATTTTTGTATATTAAGCTATTTAATGCTCAGGGAATATCACCAGTTAAGTACTCTGGTATGATGAGTTGAAAGAGTTAAGTATCTAGCCCAGCTGTGTCTAATAGAACTTTCTAGTGATAGAAGGGTGCTGTGTCTGCACTGTCCGACATGGTAACTACTTATTCATGTTAGTCATTGAGCTCTTGACATGTGGAAAGGTATATAGTCACTTTCAAAATATATGACACCTGCTACTTATAGGACAAGAGGTCTATTTTGACTCATGGTTTCAGTGGGTTCAGTCCAGGGCTGACTGGCTCTAAGGCAGAAATATAGTGGAACGTTGTTACAGAGGAAAGCTGCTTAACCCATGCCAGCTAGGAAGCAGAAAGAAGAAAGCCAAAGAGGAATATGCATTCGCCAAAGGCACACCCCTAGTAACTAAATTCCCCTACTTGGGCCCTACTTCCTAACATCACATTGAGCTATGAACTCAGCAATGGAACACCGCCATGATCCACCTCCCAAGAACCCTGACACTGAACACATGAGCCTTTCAATGGTTAAGATCTAAACCATTACACATGGGCAAATGAAGAACTAAATTTTAACTTACTTTTAGCTTTTGTAAATTTAAATTTAGATAATCACATGCGGCTCAAATATGGGGATAATACAGGCCTAGACCATGTTCACAAGGCCAGCAAACACTAGAAGTCAGATTCAGTCCCGTGATTACCTGGCTCCAATCATGTTCTATGGATAATATCTTGGTTTCATCATTAGAGCTTTTTGTTTAATGCTACTTTCTTGTCTATGAGCCCAGAAGGAGGCTCAATGCTGGTGCCCTGAGCAACTGGTCACTGCAGATTCTATTGCACAGGCAATGCCACTTACTATGGACATCTTTTGAGGGTGGGTTAGAGTCCCTACTTGTGCATATTAAGCTAATCCAAAGAAGGAAGAAGAATTAATGGAAATAGAATGAGTGCTAGATATAGTATTTTGTCATTCCATATTGACACTTCATTGTCTCTAGTCTAATCAGGTTCCAGTAACTGTTGCCCCTCTTCCCTTTCACAAGGACTGGAAACAGCTTTTCCCTGAGGCCAGCCCGAGAGCACTTCCTGGACTCTTGTTGCTTTCCCTTAACCTGTCCACATTTTTGTTAAGTCATTCATTTACTAACCCCTTTCTTGCCATCCTTTCTGAATGCACCATTTGTTTCTCTTTGGGGACTCATAAATATGTTATTTGATGAATTTAAACAATGCACATCATTAGCTCATTCATGAACTACAATAAATGATACAGTACTTCATGCAATGGTTATTACATATTTTAGCCACAAAAATGCACCATATTGAAAACCATTTACATGAAAATTTGTCAAAGAGAAATGTCTGGTGACTTGGAATTGATTGTTATATTGAAGGAGCCAAAGAAAATATATATAAAAAGATATTTATTGTAGTATTATTTTCTACATAAAAATGGAGAAAGGTAACTCATTTGCAAATGGGAAGGGGTCCAACAGATGGAGAGGAAGAGGAAAGAGAAGCAGAAATAATTAAGATGTGTATTGTACATGTACCATATTCCCATGATGAATGTAATCATTTGTACTGCAAACATACACTAATAAAATTGAAATATGGAAAAAATAATTAGAGCTGGGCTTAATGGTATGCTGGGAATGCCAGCTACTTGGGAGGCTGAGGTAGGAGGATTGCCAGTTTTAGGCCATCCTGGGCAATTTAGGAGACTGTCTCAAAATAAAATGCAAAGAGAAGCAGATGTAGCTTGGGGGTAGATTGTTTGTCTTGCAAGACCCTGGGGTTCAATAACCAGCACTGCAAAACAAAAAAGGAAAAGAGGCTATCAATAACATTTGTATTATGGTTTAGATCTACAATGGCCCCCAAATTCCTTGTGTGTTCAGGGGTGAGGCTTGTGGAGGGTGATTGAGCTAAGGGGGCACTAGAACTCACTTGAGGCTAGGAGGTGGGCCTGCTAGGAGCCAGGTCCCTGGGGCATGGCCTACAAGGGTCAGGCTTCCTCCCAGCCTTCCTCCCATGTCGCCCTGCTTCTTGGCTGCCGTGAGGGAAGCATCTCTGTTCCATCCAGGCCCTTCCACCACGACGTTTTCACCTTGGAGCCAGCTGACCAGGAACTGTAACTGTGAGCCCAAGTAAACCTCTCCTCCTTTTGACTGTGGGTGTCAGGTATTGTGTCCTAGCAAGGAGAAAGTGACTAAATTTTTGTTGAGGAAAAATGACGTTGCCATTAAAAAGAATGAGAAACATCATTAAGTACCAAAATAGCAAAGTACTTTTGAGTAGATTTTAAAATATCATCCAACTGTACATATAGTATATTCTAATATTCCTGAAAACAAGTACTAATTCATTTATTTTTAAAAGTGTACATTGAGTGTCTATTATGTATCATGGTATTTCTCTAGCCTCTCGAATCCAGCAGGAATAAAACAAATGTAATATACCTAGTCTCACAGAGCTTCTAATCCATTGGGAGAGGTGAGCAATAAATAAAGTTAGCCAAAATATACAATATTTAAGAGATAAGAAATGCAGAGAAGCAATAAAGAATGTCAGGCTTTGGGTGCAATGTGGAAAAGTCAGAGGGGGCCTCAGGGAGAAGGTGACATTGCAGTAAATTCCTGAAAGCAGTGAGAGAACAAGCTACAAACATATCTGGAGAAAGAACATGGCTGGTAGGAGGTAACGGCAAGTGCAATGGGCCAGAGGCTAAATTGTGATGAACAGCAAGAGAGAAAACTCTGTAACAGTAGTTACTCCCAGGAAATGAAGACAGTTCCTCCTTTTGAAGAAATATTCAGTCTCAATTTTGTATAGTTTGTATTACTTGAATCATTTTTTTTTTAAAGACGCTGTCTCACTTTGTAGTGAAGGCTGGCCTTGAACTCACTCACTATGTAGCCCAGATTGGCCTTGAACTCACAGTGATCCTCCTGCTTCTGCATCCCCAGTGCTGGGATTACAGGTGTGCACCACCATGCCCAGTTTACTTGAATCTTCAAGCAAGAGTATATATACACTTTAAAAAATGTTTTTTAAACCTATTTACTCTCTCAAAGAATCCGAAAACAGAAGATGTGATATGGGTCTAGCTCATGCTAAGAAATTAGACATGATTTTCCAAAAGCACCAGCATTTCCACAGGAAGTGACTCAAGAAATTTTTGGTCTCAGAATTGCATATCGATATGGAAGGGTTGTTCTGAGTGCTAGAAGACATCGCAACGGCCTCGGTGAAACGTCACTTCTGGTTTCAAAGTCTGCTTCGACAGTGACAGCCCCACACCAAGTATCTACGCGTCTTGCAGGATGCTGTAGCCTCTGACAGCAATTTGCATTTACTTCTGCTGAGTTGAAGGAATCTGTACATGACAATGAGACGAGGTCATCACCATCGCCAGCCACTGTCCTGCAACAAACCGTCAGCCTTAATAGAAGCTCAGGATCCCCCAAAGCTAGCTGCTAGAAGAACCTGGCCAAAACAACTTATTGGATTCCTCACTGGACGTGTGACTGCATATTCAGAGTCCCTCTGGGCTCCCAGGGAGCCGGCATCTCAAAGCTTACCACTGGTGACCTCCAAAAGATTGTGCAGGGATTTCCCTCTGTCTGTTCCCTCTGCCCGTTTTGCACTAGAAGAGTCTTTCTGAGCATTGTAACTCTTTCCTTCTTGTCGTTTCTTCCTTTTCTTCACAGCTCACGTCCATATTTACCCTCTTGGTTTTCCTTTGCAGCATACATTGCTCATTTACGCTCCTCTCTACAAATTCCCACTGGCCCCTCCCTGATCACTATCTCTTCTTGTCTTCTTCTCTTTTCCTTTTTCCCGTGTATTCCTCTGAAGAATTTATATTTAAGGGCGGGGGAATTGGCCCAGGTATTCTGCCACCTGCCTCAAATGCGCAAGGGCCTGAGTTTGATCCCCGGGACCAAAAAATTTAAATAAGTAAATACATAAAAATAAAATTGATACTTAATATTCATAATGTATAGCTGGAATATATTTTAATACACTTTAGACATTTTTATTTTCTTCAGAAAGAAAAAAATGAGGGAAAACTGTAAATGCAGAAATAAGTTAAAATATTTTTCACTTAAAAAATAAAACGGGGTCCGTGGTGCTGCTGCCTGCCTCACAAGCACAAGGTCCCAAGTTCAATCCCCAGTACCAAAATAAATAAATAAATAAATGAAACGGGACTAGGAATGTTGCCGGAGTGGATTCCTAACACTGTCATGGAGGTCACTCTTAGACCAGGTGTGTCCAGTCTGTGGCCCACAGGCTACCAGAGCCTTAAGCAGCTAGTAAGGTAATCCCACAAGACTCTCTTTTTCCTCATTAAGTTGATTGGTACACTTTAAGGATACCGTACAGTTACCTTCATCATTGGGATCTTGTACCTTTACATGACGTATCTTGGTTCTTATTTTTTCCCCACTCCCCTGCCCTCCCTTCACCCCCCCACCCTTCCCTATTCACAAAGACTTTGTTTCCATTTTTTCCTTTTCTCGCATTTTTTCTCTTCCCTTCTTTTCTTTCCCCATCCCTCCCACTTTTCCTACTCCTTTAGTTTTTCTTCCTATTTCACTTTATCAATTATACATATTCATCCTTATGTACAATTTTAGTTTTTCACGCCAGAGAAACTGTTTGGTATTTACACATGTGTGTCCTTTTTATTTCACTTAAGAGTATGGCCTCAATGCATCCATTTAGCTATAAATGTACCTAGTTTCATATTCTTTAAGACTGAATAATACTCCATTTTATTAAAAAAAAAAACACACATCTTCTTTATCCAGTGATGGATACTTTATCCAGTGAAGGTTAAGGGGCTGCTTCCAAGTTTTAGCTTTTACAAACCCCACACGACTTCTTAACATCCTGTGATTACTAGCAATTTGTTTCTTTTGATGTTTTTAAGATGGGGTCTCTTTATATAGTCCAGGCTGGTCTCAAATTTGCAATCCTTTTGTCTCAGCCCCGTGAGTGTTGAGGTTACAGGGATGTGTCATCAAAGCTATAAATGTACCTAGTTTCATATTCTTTAAGACTGAATAATACTCCATTTTATTAAAAAAAAAAAAACACATCTTCTTTATCCAGTGATGGATACTTTATCCAGTGAAGGTTAAGGGGCTGCTTCCAAGTTTTAGCTTTTACAAACCCCACACGACTTCTTAACATCCTGTGATTACTAGCAATTTGTTTCTTTTGATGTTTTTAAGATGGGGTCTCTTTATATAGTCCAGGCTGGTCTCAAATTTGCAATCCTTTTGTCTCAGCCCCGTGAGTGTTGAGGTTACAGGGATGTGTCATCATGCCAGGCTGTTAGAGATACTTTTCATGACTTCATTGCACAAAGCATCAAAATTTAAAAGGTAGAATTCTTGCAATTTGCAAGGGCTCCATGGCTCCATTGCTGCCACCTCCACCACCGGCTGGGTGTTTGTGGTGCAGGAAGTTCTCTGGTCAGACACAGACCCCCGCAGGAGCCGGTGAGGATGGAAAGAGCCCAGGAGCAGAAGTGAAAGCAGCTCATGTTCTCCCTTCCTGTCTCTTCCCTCCCACCCACAGCCTGCCTTTCCACGCTTACTCTGTCAATAACAGGCTACATTTTATGTGCTTTGCTATAGAATTCAAATATCGCTACCTATCACTTGATCATTCAAACCACATAATGGAACCGTCTCACTATACGGCTCGGAAGAGTCCTCGAGCTAATTCACACTTTGAAAATGTGAGTCTTTATAACCTAGAGATTTCAGGTCTACAAATGAAAGAAATCAATATTTAATCATATGCACAAAAAAATTTTATTGGAGCATTGTTTATAACATTGAAGATAAAAACCAACCTAAATCTCCAACAAGAAGGAATCAGTTATGTAAGAACAAAGTATCCATGTGAAATACTGTAAAAAATGCTTTAAACTGTTGATTTATTTCCTCTGTTTATAACATGCTATAAGTTTTCAAGTAAATTGGAAAATTACTATTACCAATTACCATTACCATTACTAATTACCATTAGATATATTAAATATCAGAATGCAACAAGAATCATTCATTGTTTGTTTCGGTGTTAACCTCTTTTCTATTGGTGATCACCTTAGGTGGGGGAAGTTTTGAAAATGCTGAATGCGTGCAGTGCTGATGTATGAACATACTCATTCTACCAACTCACTGTTTGTAGTTCTCATGACAGTTATTTTGGAAGGAAGATGAACAATGGACTTTTAACAAAAACAAAAGTTAATTGACGGTAATACAGGGCTGTTTGGTTTGACTTCACTTACCCTGTGTTTAATTTGTGGGGAGGGGTTGTCTTTCTTTTATTCTTCCTGCTAAATGTAGCATAACTTCTGCTAAACACAGCACTTACTCTACATCTATATGTAAAACACAAGATATATGTTTTAAAAAAAACCTATGGATCCATGTAAAATTGCACAAATAACCACTACAAGCTTAGGAAGTTAAAGCACACCACTGTGAGCAGCACATAAAAAGCAGATAGGAACCTAATAAAGCCCGTAACAGTCTTTTTTTCATCTTCAATGGTTAATGAATGTACAAGTGCTACAATAAATGTAGCATTTTGGCTTGAAAAGCTCCTGAGATTGGCTTGTGGAAGTGGGCCTCAGAAGGGTTATACTTTTAGTAATTGCCAATGGGAAAGGAGAGTTTTCTGAAATTCAACAGCTGTCATATAGGGACGGGTGAATGAGGCTCCTGGTGTGCAAGGTGAAATAACAGAGCTGGTTCATGTATGAGCTGCGCACGTTTCTGCCTCCCTTTGCAGCTTGGCTCACCTAGGTGAGGTTTTCTGCATACGTCTATTGTTTCTTCCATGTGAAATCACGCATAAGCAAATGCAGAATTTGCATCACGCCCAAATTGTTCCCTAATGAAACAAAAAAAAACCATTTTCTCAAACAAGCATAGCAGAACTGATTCTGTGTGCATAATGTTGAAGTCTTGTATATAAGCATTATTTCTACATCTGAACATGAACCTATGTGCATTCCATGCGGCCAGTGTCACTGTTTTAGATACAACAGTGAGCGTGAGCGGATGAGAAAGATACAGTAGGCGTGTTTATGCTAATGTAAGATAAACCCTACTAGGAGTAATAGTGTATTGCTTCAATATGATCCAAGGCAACTAATTTGCTTGTCAATCTAAAACATTTTAATTGTGAGTATGGTCCATATTTATATTTGTTAGTTGCAAGGAGCAAGGGCCAACTAGACTGGCCTTTTTCCTCTTAAATCTTCCACACCAGAAAAAATTGGGGATGAAATCACATTTTTATTCATGCTTTAAAATTGAGATAAAGATTTTGTTAATACAAAAAAGTAAATGTCTCCTGGCTTGCTTATTGTGATACTGATCATGGGCGTTTTAATCTTTCTCCCAACAGTTGTTTTAAGGAATCAAATAAAAGCAGACCTTCTTTTTCATGGTTTTAATATGCACGAATTCCAATCAGCATGGTTTAGTTAAATAACACCAGTCTCTCCACAGCATGGTTCAAGTTTTAGTTACCATGGTATATTAACTGTGAGTAATCTCACAAAACCCAAATTTCATCACTAGATCTTCAGTCCACAAATCACTGTGTAAATAACAGATGCACATCATGAGCAGTGACTAACAGTGCCACATCTTTCAAAGTGTGTCTGGGAGTGGTCACTGAGCATCTGTTATGCAGTTGGGCTTCTTTTTCTGCCCCAGTGATAAATCTACATGATATTCCATCGAAATGGATACTTGAAAGAGGAAATTGGGCAGCAAAGGTGGAAGTACAGCAAAGAAGACAACACTGTGACAGGTGTAAATACATTTCACTAGAATGGGAACAGAGTTATAGAAGAAGTAGAGCCAAGTTGGGGAAGGTTGGCATTGCTGCCATTGTAAACACTCAGGATGTACAGGCAGAGGATGTTAACGAAGGTAATGTATCCATGTAATTGAGGAAATGGTGCTGCCAAGATGGGTGAAGCTGTCCCAGAGGGAAAGACACCAGAAAAATCTTCACATTAAAGGAGCTGGCAGAGGTATTTCGGGACAGTGAAGGCAGAGGATAAAATGGTGGAAGTGGGGCCAGGGATTTAGATCAGCGGTTTGGTGGCCTGCCTTGCAAGTGCAAGGACCGGAGTTCAATTCCCGGTACCAAAAAAAATTGGTGGAAGTGAATCCAAAGTATGGGATAACTAGAGGGAGCAGAGGAATGATACGTCCCCAAATCATAAATTATATGATGAGACTATGAGAAGCACAGTTCAAATTACCCTTGAAAAGTTTTATGTAGAAGCAACACTTTAGTTCTCAGTGTTTATGATGTTTCACAGTACACTAAATATCAATTCTACTGCTTTTTTCTTATTTATTTGTAGCCCACAGTAGGATTGCAACATTAACAGTAACAGTCACCATAATGTTTGTGTTTTGACAAAATAACTAAAGTTCTCAAAACCATTGACATTTTTCATTCATTATTAAGATAGCTTTGCACATTTTGGCCTGTGAAGTGCTATGGCTTGGATGATGTCTCCCAAAGATCCATGTGTTAAAAAGACTTGATCCTTAGCCCATGATGTTTTTGAAGGTAGTAGAACCTTTAAGAGGAAGGGCCTAATGGGGGAATTTTAGGTCACTGGGAATGTAACCTTGAAGGTCACAGAAGCCATGAGGTGAGTGTCTCTCTCTCTTTCTCTGCTGTGTGACCCCTCCATGCTGTACTGCATGTGTCATCAAAGACACAAAAGAAATGAAATGGGCCAACTGATTATGTGCTGAAAACTCTGGACCTGGGAGCCAAAATAAACCATTGCACTTTACCAGTTATTGTCTCAGGTAGTTTGTCACAGTGCCAGAGAGCTGACTAATTCACCCAGTTACTTTTACCATCCCACCTGACTGTCTAAAGTGAGGACTGCCTCTACAACTTGTGGGTTTTCAGTTATCACTGGACTATCAATAGAAATGACAACTGTGATGAGATATTAACATTTTGGAGAGCTAAGGTAATTCTGTGTTGTCTAATTGCTTTGTTACTACAAATAATTTCAATCCATTGGCTACTTAAAGTTTTGGAATCAAGTTGACCTATATTAACTGAATTTTGGTGTACAAATATTTTGGTAATGGTCGCACAACTTTTAGATAGCTTTTGCTACCTCTGAAAAATAATATCTGACACAAATAATATAGTTTTTTTAAACATCTCCTTAGGAACTGTTTACCATACCATAATACTGAATGGGAGGTGCAGAAATCTACAAAGATTATGGTTTTGAAACAATAATTCTGTGTGTGGATATGTTGTAAATAACAATAAACGTACCTTGGGCTGAGATTATTTCAAGAAAAGAATACCCAGAGATGTTTTAAGCATTACCATTTTTAACAATTAGCTCTTCAGCCTAGATGTATAATTTAGAGACCTAACAGTTGCCTTTTATTGGATGACCAACCTCATCTCCTTTAATCAGCTAGTATAAGGAGGATTTTCAGATAGGTTATTAATCAGATTTATGCACAGCTTCCATCAACTGTATTTCTAATTGAGGGCTTGGTGCTGGCTTTTATGAGGAAGTCAAGTTCAATTGGAAAATAATAAACCTTTGGAGTTCAAGCTCTGTTCCTCCCACAAATCCTTTACTGTTAGGATGAGATTCGACATATTTTACTACATTGAGATTGTGAGAATTTCTCTTTTTTAGTGCTGCTTATTGGAAGCAAATGTTTGTGTCCTCTGATTGTGCCTCCCTTTACACAGCAAATAAATAATCTGGAGAAAAGCTGAATATTTTGTTGATAAGTCAAGTTGTTTACTCTGTACAAAGTTCAAAAATCAGTTTGATTTCCCCCTTTCTCCCTCTTACAGACTGACAGCAATTTTTACTGAAATGTTTGAATTACCACATGCTTTGGCATTATGTAGGTGTGCCTTCAGCCAACTTTAGGCCACATGTTATAAGAAACCTAAAACTCAGACGAATTATTCAAAGATTTCTAGACTATCACATTTTTATAGTGTGAATGATTGATTGAAATTTGTTGGGATTCCAAACAAGTAATGCTCTCTCAATGGAAGCAAGGCATGATTTGAATATTTATAGGATAATTGGCACTTGCACAATATGTTTGCTTTAGCAAAGGCAATTAAATACAAAATAACAAAAATAGGGAATTTCACCCAAGAGTGTGGAAAGAATAGAGTGGGAAAATATACCGGTGGAGTACATTAAATTACTCTGAGATTTGTTTATGCTTGTGTGATACCTTCATCAGAGGTGACTGAAGTTTCTGAGTGTTCCATGTATAAAATGCACTTGCATGCTATGTTTATACTTTTCATATTCAGAAATGGAATAACGGCTTGAAGAACCAGAAAGAAATCATGATGACTCTAACTATAAGAAGCAGAGTATATAGGCTGGCTCCTCTCCCACAACACTACCTGCTAATGCCTGTACTCAACCCACCTCTCCTGCTTGGGGCCATTTGGATACCAACTGGAATGTTTAGTAGCAAATTAGAATTTAAGCGCTGCTGTTGACCAAGCCAAGTGGCCGCTTCTTTTCACTTGCCATATGTAGAATGCTGTGTTCACCAGGCCTGGAAAGGGAACAACATTCTCTTACATATGCACAACGTGCCAAATACTGTGCCACACACATTTGACACATTATTTTGCTTAAGATCTTTACTGCAACCTTATGCCATATGTCTGGTGTACTCATTTCAAAGATGAAGGAACTAAAATTCAAAGATAAATAAATCTTTCAAACAGAATGTTGCATGAAAAACAAAAGAGACAGAGGGCATTAACAGTACAAAACAATTTATGTCCTTTCTTCAAAGCATGCCAAAAAATAGTACATATTGCCTAAACATAAATACATATGCAGTAAATATTTAAGCATATGGGGCAGGAATGGCAAACACCAAATTAGGTTAGTTCTTTGCTGGTGGAGAAAAATGTGATCAGACACAAATACACTGTCTTAAAGCTAAGAATTATTATGCCATTCTCCAGGCATTGTGTGTGGCTGAAGTATTTTGTAAGGGTGAAAAATGTAAAGGTAGGTTTGATGAGTTGCTGAGTCACACAGCTATTAAAGAGGAAGAAGAGCTGATTTGACTCCAAACCTACCAATACTCAACACCAGTTTCTCTCTGCTTTTCCTCATACTTCGTGCCAGCTGGAGAAGGCTTCTGCCTTCTTCTAGAAGCAGCTTATCTAGGAATAAAAGGGCTGATCGATTATCACTTCATGACTATATACCATGGATACTGGTAAAGTGGGCAAGAACCAGAAAGAACCCAGTGGGCTTGTTCTAAAGGCATAGGGCTACTTAAAGGAGGATAAATGTGAGTCATTGGTAGGAAAATTGATGCCATCTTGAGACTATAATACTAAATGAAATGCATCACACACCGAAGGTTAAGTGATGTATGGTTTCTCTTATCTGAGAAACCCCAAGTATAAATAATTTGGAACACAATAAAATAGAAATGATAGAAAAAGGGAGCTAGCCTATGTTACAGATGGGAAAGGGGTCTGAGGCTGAGAAGAGGTGAGAGGGAGGGGAGGGGAAAGGAAAATAAAACAATTAAGATGCAATAATACACATTGTGATAGTTAACTGATTATATCAACTTGAGCAAGAAACACCCAACTGAATTGGATCAGTGTGGTTCTGGCTGTGGCTGCTGGGATTTACTGAAGACTCACCAAAGGGAGGATTGTCTCCAGAATGGTGCAAGAGGGAAAGGAAGAAGGAAGGCTCACTTCTGTTTCTTCCGCGGCTCTCCAGTCTTTACCTTCACCTTGGACATGGACTTCCAGCACAGACCTTTCAGCCTTCTGGTACCGACCCTTTAGCCTTCCATTGAAAGCTAAAGCTCCTTCATTCTCCTGATACCGACTCACACAGGACACTACACTGAGCTCTAGGCCTTCAACTAGAACCTTCAGATCTCCAGTCCCTAGACAGCCCTTCTGCACCCTTCCACATCTGACTCAATGGCTATTGTAAGCCTTCCTTGTAAATTCTGATATATTTGTATATCTTGCATTAAATCTGTTTCTCTAGTAAGCAGTGACTGTTACGCACATATATGATAACACTCATGATGAATATATTTATTATGCATTGCAAATATATTTTAATAAAAGGGGGAAGAAGAAACTCACATTACTGAAGAATTATAATGGACCTTCACCAAGATCCTTTATCTCCTAAATGCCAGGGTCCTCGCTGCTGTGGCTGTACCTATGACCACCTTGTGAGCTTCCCCAAAGAATGGAATGGGACATTATTTAAAAATTAGCTAGTTTATTATCCAGTACAGCAATAAAGCTAAACAAACTGGCTGTGAAATGCCATCACATTCAAAGCTCTTTTTAGGAACAGTGTCTAGGAATAACTGGATACTGGCAGCAGAATTAATTTTTGATGCACTTCTAAAGAGCTGCTATTATTAAAACTCCAAAATTGACTTCTCAGAATGTTCTTTTTTTCTCTCTGTTCCTTTCCCAGTCACTTACAGAGTCCATAGAAAGCTATGATTGAAGCTGAGCTTTGGAAACATTTATCTTTGAGTACTTTATTTTGCAGTATAAATTTATTATCTCCAACTCAGCTGATCAGTATCTCCCCAGCAACTAGCACAGACCTTTGCATATGGTAGGCAGTCAGTAAATATTTGTTCAATTTAATGAGCATAAGTGTAAATAATTATGAGAAATATTACCTGATGCTTGCATTTATTTCATAAGGGAGGCACCAGAATACAATGATTTAAAAGTCTCGACAAAGAGTTGGTAGTGGGGAACAAAGCCAGCATAGGAATCTTTGTCCAGTTAGCTATGGTGCTTTGGGCAAGTTAACCTCTGTGAATCTCAACTTTGCTTTAAAAAAATGGGATTAGACAAAGCCTCCTCATTTAAGGTTGTTGTGAGTATTGTACACTACTTCTAATGTGCTTAGAATAATTCTGGGTAGGTACATAGTGCTTTATATATTTTAGCTCTTATGTAGATGAAATTTGGTTCTAGCTGTATAACCTTTGTTTTCACGATCATGACAGTGTTGATATTTCATTGGTCTCTAAATAGGTTTATTTAATTTAAAAAAATTTTATGGGGCTACCCACCCTCTTTTTCCCTCTTATTGAAAATTTCTGTCTCCTAACAGTGAAGTCACCATTCACCCACTATTGCAGAAGAAAAATGACTTTAATCTCAGAGGAAACATTAAAAATAGGGAAAAGGAAAAACAAATCAATAAAGGCAAAGGTCATAGAAACTGATGATTCTAACATAAAGCAAGGCTTCTGAACATGAGGCTATAACACAGGCTTCAGAAATGCAGGTGAGAAAGACATCTGCAGGAGAAATTACATGATTTGGGTCCTAATCTATGAACAACTATAATTCACACTTTTAAAGTAGCCATGCAAATGAAAAGACATGAAATAAGCAACTATATATTCAACAATTTCCCTTTCTATCAATTGTTTTCCTCTGAGTGGAAACCTAGATTAAGTCTCTCTCTCTCTCTCTCTCTCTCTCTCTCTCTCTCTCTCTCTCTCTCTCACACACACACACACACACACACACACACACACACACTACTGTGCCCTGAATCAGTTCTATTTTGAATCAATCACATTCTTCACTGCAGAAAACTTAGATGAAGCTTCAGGAAAAATCAGTGAAGTGGCCAGGCTTGGGTCAATCTAAACATGTCTCTTATGGCTCCTATGCATTGTTAGACGTGGCCAGTATCACTCACTATAAAAATATTTCTTTTAATCAACTACATAATTTTAAAATGATTGTGTGTGTGTGTGTGTGTATATATATTTATATATGAAAAAATTACCAAAATTTATTACTTAGGGTAGCAGCTCTGAAATATTTTTTATCATGATCCCCAAGAAATACCACATTTATTTCATGACAACCCACATGCTCCATTTTATTTCACGTTATTGAAATGTGGGCTGTGGCCACTGAATTTATTTTCACAACTCACTGGTGGGTCGTGACCCTGGGTAGGGAAAACGCTGCCTGAGGATGCTGTATTCAAACTTTCCCACAGCAGCTCCCTGATCCTCAGCGGAGTGAGAAATTTGGAGATGGAGAGACTTGAGAGGGTTCTGAGGCCTGCCGGAAGTGCGCAGTCTCTCTGAAGTTTCTTTATTTCGCCGTGAAAATTTCCTCAGCTTTGGTGACCGTTTTCCATCAAACGCTGCAAATCTCCGTTTATGTAACAGCGTAGCTCTGCGGACCCACGCTGTGTTGCTCCGGGGCGGCCTCTCCTGCTGCCCTTCTCTGTGCTGCCCAGGACAAGCGCGCTGAGTGCAAAGCAGGTCACGGGATGAACTGACCCCAGGAGGCCCAGGAGCAGCGTGGGCTCAGGCCTTTCAGCTGCCGCAAGGACTAGATGATCTCAAGAAGGGAAGATGAGGACGTTCCCCTTTCGTCTGTGTGGCAGGTCCGAGTGTGGCCCTGCGCCTTTCTCCACTTCTGGGCCCGATGGCTGGAAAGGTGAGCACCTTGACTGGATGATGCAGACACTCCTTACCCCAGGCTGCACACACAGCCTCCAGGCGGCAAGAAGGGGGCAGGCAGCGCTAACGAGCCCACCCTGATGGGCTGGAGAGCTGGTAACCATGAGCCAGATGACACATGTGGAGGCAGAATCCGTAAATTCTTATTTTTCCTTACACTGGGTTTGACATCATCCTTCCCCTGAATCGGCCAGCGCCACGATCAGAATGGGCAGAAAGAAAACAGAAACAAATAAAGCAAGGGAAGGAGAGCCTTTTGCATTTTTTTCAGCATTTCCTTTTCTTACTTGGTATCAAAGAATGCAATGGCTTGGTTGAAACCCAATGATGAGATGAAATGATATCAGGGCTGTGTTCTTTCAAAGAGAAATTCTGCAATAGATCAAACTCCTCCTTGGTGATATGACACCCAGAAACCTGGGCTTAGGTGTATGCGTAAGTTAAAATAATTCAAAAGAAAGCAAAGCAAATTTTCTTTGATAACAATTGTAGCTATACAGATACAGACATAGAAAGAGGTGAATATAAGTAAGGGGGCTCTGCAGAGCTCTCTTTCATAAACTTGTGGAACATTGCTACATTAAGGTACCTAAAGTTAGGACTCCCCCCTGCTGTTCTCTCCAATCATAAACCTGGCCCTGTAACTAAAGTAGATTTCACCAGAATACATTACTCTAGTAATAGAAAGAACCCTGCAATTAGAAAAGATGAGCCTCTTCTGTTTAAAAGTACAAGGGAGTTCATTTATTTCATGATTAAAAGAATAAAGTGTATGTGTTCAAGTGTGAATTTGAACCCTGCATTTCCCTAGTTGAAGACATAGCAGTGAACTCCAAGTCAAAGAAGCTATTTCAGGTAGAAGAAGCCACTGTAATAATGTTTAATCACCCTCAAGAAAAAAAAAAATTGGGTTGCTGCAGAATTTGAATACGAATCTCTAAAATGCAGGACACAAAATCTCTAAAGCTCTGGGAGATTTTCGACTGCTAGACATACTTAAAATGTAGAATCAAAAATGCTTCATAGGGCCAGGGATTTAGCTCAGCGGTTTGGTGGCCTGCCTTGCAAGCGCAAAGACCCTAGTTCAATCCCCGGTACCAAAAAACAAATAAACAAACAAAAAGCTTCATCTCAGAGGTGCTTTCTTCTAAATTTTTGTAACTATAAAATAAAAGGTTAGATCATGTATCTGGGTAAATATTTGAAAGCACTTTTGAATGACATCCAAGTATGCTGCTGGATGACTTACAAAATACGGGGAGGTGGCTTGAAGTCCATGAAGTCTATAAAATGCAGGGGTGATGTCTTTCATGCAATATGCCTACAGGCACAGGGAGGGAAAGGCTATCATTTTTGTCTTTTCATCCCAGTTTCCTCCTATCCAGGGCCTCCCTCCGGCTAGAAAGCCAGACAATCTTTACAGGCCACCTACTAAGGTTTTTAATATCTATAAAATACCTGAAATCTGTAGATTACTGTTGAGTAGTAAAAGCTGATATAAAGCAGATTATTAGAGACATTTACATGTCTTAGAAATCACTATGGTAATACTTTTTAACATGTGTGTACTCTTTACTTTTAGCTGCACACCATTTACTTGAAGGAAGAAATATAATTTCCACATTTTGAATGAAAGAATTGAAGTGCACAGCTCTGCCTCGCAGCCTCTGCCCCTAAGCCGGGGAATATCTTGTTTTAGAAATTCTCACAGTGCCTGAGCTTTTTCTTTACAGGACCAACTGCACTCACAATTAAGTAATAATATTTAAGGCCTCAACTGTGAACTTCCAGGATTCAGGAACCTGTCCTTATTTTTCACTAAATTTTGGGTGTCTAGTTATAACTGGCATAGAAGCAGTGCTCTGAAAAGGCCCAATAGGGTCAGGGGTTTGGCTCAGTGGTTCCACTGCCTGCCTCGCAAGCACAACAGCCCGAGTTTGATCCCCAGTACCAAAAAACAAGCAAACAAACAAAACAAAGAAAAGGCCCAGTAAATATACCAATGGCAGTTTCCAAAGTCCCATGGGAAATAAAGGATAGAACTGCAATCCGAGTCTTATTTTTTTTTTTAATTGGAACTCCCCATTCCCTCTATTTTCTTAACTACAGGGCAGATAGGTTGCGTCTTCATAACACATTTTAGAACCAGACTTAGTGAGTGGGAACCCTGGCCCTGCTGGGTGCTGGTTTTGTGACTTGAGTGACTGATTGCTCGTCGACTCTTTTCCCATCTGGAAAATGGAAGCAGTGAGGGTCCCTGCCCCACAGTTGTGGGGGTTGCATTTGTCCACACACAGCACTTAGGCCAGGCATACACGTGGTGTGACGAGCACTACTGCTGCTAAACTGCACCACTACGACTATCACTGCTACTGCTGCCTTCACTGTTATCGGTACAGAGAGCTGTTCCACTCTTCTCGGAGGATGCTTTGATCTGAGGAAGACCTAACTCTTAAGTGTGAAATAGTGTGAAGTGTGAAATGTTCTGCTTGCCAAACTCACTGACATCCAGTTTCTGCTCTCTAGGACGCCAGGCAGTTTCCCTAGCCTCATCTGTGTTGCTTCCTAAATGTAAAGAGTAGTAGAGGTAGGAGGTGAGCAGGGCGCATCAGTGTACTCACCCCAAGCTGGGAACTGTACACCCTCCAGATGCAACTGGCCTTTCATCTTCCTGAGTGTTACCACACTGGTTCAGCTGGATGCAGGCTCTGACTGCTTCCTGGAATTTGGCACACAGAAAGTTCCCCCTACCCCTCTCTCTTTTAGGCAAAGCCTAGCTATGTAGCCCAGGCTGCTTTTGAACTCACAGCAACGCTCCTGCCTCGGCCTCTCAAGTGCTGGGATTACAGTCACTGTGCCTGATTTAACACCTCTTTAATGTTACATGAGCACCTTAACCTTCTTCACCTGGTTTTCTAAACTATAAAATAGATTTATTTAATATGTACCTCTGAAATTACTGCAAAAACTTGGATTGAGCTATTTAAAAGTCCATTGCAAGATGGTCCTCAGTAAATGTGAGTTGAGTTAGAGTCTAAATTTGAATTTTTTTTCACCTATCTCTAGAAAAATACTCATTTGACCTTTGATCTTTAGCAGCATTTCTAGTGGAGGGCTGATATGTCGCTGCCAGGCTGAACTGGGATATGTATTCACATTTGCATTGTGTTAATCCCTACTTTAAGGAGATAGATTCAGTCCATACTCCCCCACTCATTTGCGTTTTCAGACAAGCGTTCTACCCTTTCTTATCCTGCTCCTATCCACCCTTTCAAATGTTCCTTTTCTACTCTGTCCCTGTATAATGACCTTGTGCTATTGTGAACAAACTCCATGATCTAGTCTTCCTAGGAGATCTAAAAGGAAAAAACATGACTGCTGCCTACTGCAAGTATCTTAGCCTGGTATGTTTGGTTTTATTTTGTTTTGTTGGGCTTGGGATTAAATCCAGAGCCAGTGCACTGAGCTATATCTCTGGCCAGTTTTTCATCTTTTATTCTAAGACAAAGTCTCACGAATGCCACTACATTGCCCAGGCTGGACTCAAACCTCAGGTCCTCCTGCATGGAACTTGTTTAAAGGTTTTCAGATTCTGATCTCACAATCTCCACTCCTGGCACCTAAGTACATTTCTCAGTCTGCTGTGCGATGCATGTTGATACCAGTGTGATTTTCCACAAACATACTTTAGCTGATCCAAAACAGAAAACATTTTTCTTACCTATAGAAAGGTACCTTGAAGGCATTTGCCAGTACCTCTATGAATTTTTCTGATACAAAGCTGGTGATAAGCAATAGTTGAAGGTTTATAGTTACATCTATGAACACTTCACGATGACTTCAAGATGAAGTAGCAGCTCCTCAGCAAGGGCTTAGAGTAAGAATGGGTTTTTTCTTCTTCTGAAAGCTCTTTTGTTTTCTTCCTTTAGCAATGGATATAGTGGCCCCGTTAGCTAGGTAAATACCTTAAGAGGAGAATGAAAAGAATGTTTCAAGGCTTATAGTTCCATGTCATCAGATGGCATGTGAGTGCCATCATTTAAGACAAGATTTAATGTTGAATAATGTATTAATTCATTTATTAGAAAATTGTCTACAATTTTGATGTTCCACAAATCTGAAATTATATAATCCCTGACAATCTGACATATCGCCTTCATGATATAGATTAATATAAAACTCTGAGTGCATGTTTTATTCTTTATTTCAACTTTTCTCTCAAAGAAATCTGTCTGGTTCTTTTTCATTGCACTTGGAGAAATTTTCCTTGTCGTGAAAGTGTGTGGTGTTCCGGGCCTGATCCACGGCCTTCCCTGTGCTCTGAGGACTGACACTCTTGGTGAGCTTTACTGCTGCCAATGCTGATGGTCTTGTGAAGCCTAGACTTGATGTCCAGCATATCTTGTCTCCCTCCACTCTGAATCACTATTGCTTCCACTGTTCGAGCTGCTTTGTAATATGGAAGTCACTGTGTGACTTAAAATCCTTTTCAGTACCAACAAGTGCACAGCACAAATTCAACTATGTGCCACCCAGCAGCTTCCTAAGAATGAGCTGGCCTGCCCTGACCTTCGCAGCTGTCTCTCCTGCCAACCCCTGCTTGGAATTCCAAGTCCCAGCCCACGTGAACGGTCTGCACTTTCCAGTCCTTTGGTTTCTTCATGATGGTCAGGGAATGTTCTTAATCATACATTCACCACCACCCAGCTCCTTCTGGTTGGCGCTCAATTATCATTTTATTAAAGAACAGTTGCTTCCTCCTCTCTCAATCAATCCTTTCTTGACTCTTCGATCTTTGAGCAAATTATTTCCTTCTCTTCCCTCCCTCCTTTCCTGTGCCCTAATACTTTGAGCATTGTATATACCTCCATGCCACAGCAACTTACACAGTATTGGTTTATATTTTTACCCCTAAGGCTAAGGAATAAGGAATGTGCTTGCAAAACTGGAGCAAGAGCAACTTGACCTACAAATATTTTCATAAATGAAAAGTTCTCAAATGACAGCCAATTTATTTGCCTACTTCAGGAGGGCTATCATTCATCATTTTCAATAGGGATTATATTCAAGCTACAGGAATACTTGGAAACAACTCCTTTTTCTGAATTCAAGTTAATGTTAATATTTAGAAGACGTCAAGAACAAAAGTTTACTCCATTAGGAGCTTATGAAAGCATGGAATTGGCCCCCTTGAATAAGTTATATTTGGAATATTTTTAAAAGAAGGAATGATGAAAATCAGAAGCAAATTATTTAAAAGTGAACAGATCCGTTATTAGTTATTATTGACTTATTATGTATGGAGCTATACACTTTCCTGTGGGGGAAGCACTGTGCCGTTATATCTAGGAGTTTTGCCTCTGGAATCAGACTGAATGTGTTAAAATGCAGCTCTACCATTTGCTGTAGGTTTGAGTTCTTGGATAAGACAACTAATCACTCCATGTCTCAAATTTCAAATCCGTGAAATGGAGCTGTGATGACCCTACTTCATAGGGATGATTATGAAGATTAAATTGGAAAAATCACTTGGACAATGTAGCAGTCAATTTTATGTATCATCTTTATTTAATTAGCCTTGCTTAAAAAACCAAGATAATAAGTTTACCTAAGCAAAAGAAGATGCAGAGTGATCAATGTAATATGACGTGTATTATAAAATGTTCTATGATGCAATAGAGCCAACATGACTGAAACAGAGATTCTCAGCATCTGCTCTAAACCCAGGCATGATGGTACATGCTCATAATCCCAGCACTCTGGAAGGCTAAGGCAGGAGAGATCCCAGTTTGAGTCTGGCCTAGGCAACTTAGCAAGATTTCAAAATAAAAAATATAAAAGGCTGGGATGTAGCTCAGTGTGAGGATCCTGGGTTGATCCCCTAGTACCAAAAGAAAAAAGACCCTAATGCATTGGGAGGAAAGGAACAAAATTCTGGAGTTCAAAAGTACCTATGTACTTACTCCTAGATGACAAAGGGGAAGTCAGGATGAGCAGCTGTGAAGAGAATTCAGGCACTTACTCTGCATTAGCTCCAGAGTGTGTTGCTCCAACTTGGGTGCTTTTCTTCTGCTCCACAGAAAAAGGAAAATAAGCAGGGCCCAGTGGTACTTAGGTGACTGACGCAGGGGGCTTGCAAATTCAAGGCCACCTGGAGCAACTTAACAAGAATGTTTTACAATAATAACTGAAAATAACTAGAGATATAGTTCAATGGTAGAGCAACCCTGAGTTCATTTTCCAGTACCACAGAGAGAGAGAGAGAGAGAGAGAGAGAGAGAGAAAGAACCAGCTGAAAAATGAGAACTAGAATGGAAATTAGAGTCTTAACAAAACTAACAATAAAATATTTATTTCCCACAGATGTTATTATGTAAGTGAGATTATTCACAAATAGTAGAAAACTCGAGTCCTTGGCATATTTGATTTCCATGGGTTAAGTTTTATTTCACTAAAATTTTAATTGATGTGTAATAATTGTGCATATTAATGGATCCCAGTGTGGTATTTTAGTACATGTACATGACATGTAATGATCACATTTGAGTGATCACATATCTATCACTATCACCACTCAAACATCTGTTATTTTCCTCAGGTAAGAACTCTCAAAATCTTCTCTTCTTGCTAATTTAAAATATACACTATATTATTCATTGTTCAAAGTAATAGATACTTTGGGATTTACTATATTATTCTCTCTACTTGTGCATCCATGTGGAAGCTTTTGTAACCTTTTTTGAAAAGTGTTAACTCTAAATAGCACTACAACAGAATGTTTTTCTTTTTCACACAAAGAAGTGCCTGCTATTGAGCTTTGCTTGGAGTCAGATGGAAAAGTTGAACTCCTTTCCATTTGTCTTCTTTGATGATAGTTTTTTTATTTATTTTGCTTTAAAATTTGGTTCTTGCAATTTTTCATTTATTTGTTGCTCACTTTTTTTGGGGGGTGGGTACTGGGGATCGAACTCAGGACCTTATGCTTGCGAGGCAGGATGCAGCACCACTGAGCTAAATCCCTGGCCCCTAATGCTCAACTTCTACCAATTATATTTACTGCTTTTGCTGCTATCCCTATGACAGTGGAAGCCCAGGGTCTAAACACAGTCACAGTGAGACTTGAAGTTCTTCCTTGTCAGAGCTGACTCTGGAAACGAGCTACAGACAAGTGTTGGATATTTGGGGGCCACTGTGTGGGACAGGTGATGTTTCCCTGAGTCTTTCTGGAAGACCTCAAATATACTCTCTGTCATGTCCATTGAGGAAGGCTGTTGCTGCTGGTGGGAAGGGCCATTGCAGCATACTTTGTATCAACCCCTCGATTCCAGGAATTTCAAGTACATCAGCACTAGCACTGCCACCCATGGCCACATTATCTCTGCCCCATACTCCTCAAGGGAGCAGCTCCTTGGACCAACACAAGGGAACCACCCACACACACACCTAGCAAACACCTCCCTTTTAAAAATCTTTGCTCTTTCTTTGCTCTTGGCTGACTCTCTTTTCAGACTCAGCCCACTCACATCTGAGCATGAATTGTACAGTCTTGTTGCTCACACAAAGCCTGCCCAGTTCGTCTCTGATCTCCATGCCTTTAAAACACCCTCAAGCTCTCTCTTCCTTAAAAATGGGATGTGGGGAGAGAATTCAGGCCTATGCTTAATTGGAGGCCAAAAATTAAGGCCTGGTAGGAAATAGCAAGCTATAAGCCCATGGCAAGTCTTCAGGAGCAAAAGCAAGAAAGTAAGAGGTTTTTGGTTTGGTTTGGTTTTTGAGACAGGGACTTGCTGTGTAGCCCAGGCTGGCCTTAAAACCAAGATCTTTCTGACCAGCAGTGCTCCCACCTTCAGCCTCTGCAGTTCTCCCTAGAACACTACCACGCCCAAACTTAAATATTTGTCGTTTTAGACTTAGATAAATAGTAGCATTCAAATAGAAACTCAATGATAGAATGGGCCATATACTTATCATACAGAGAATTAAATTGGGAAAGAAAATAAAAACTGCTTTACTTTTCTATACTGATCACATCTTCACCTTGAACATCAACTCCTGGGAGAGATGAGGTAGCAGATGTTAAATGTACCACATAATGCAGAATCAATATGTTTACATTTCAATAGTCCGTTGAATGGCTTACAGGATTTCAGGTAACTTCTCGGTCTTTGAGCTTTCTTCCCTTCTGCTTACGCACCCCCAAGATATCATCTGTGTTTGGAGGAGTGACCGTTCACAATTTAGTAGCGTTTTCGTGGAGGATCTCGAGCTATAGGCCATCAGAAACTCTTCACTAGTCTCTGCCGTGGCGAAGCTCAGTGGGTCTGGTTTCTCCACTGTGATCCCCTGAGCTACACTGAGGTACACCTGGTTCCTCCAAGCTTATAACTTAGAATTCATAGCCAAATTTTGTATTTACACCCTTCAAAAGCAAAGCTCCTTCACTGTAATCTCACTTTCAGCTTCAGTACTCAGCATCCACCACGTCCTCAGCTCTTCTGCACTGCTCACTGGGACAGTTGGGAACGTTAGAGTCCATGTACCACTGGTTAAGCTATGAGGAAGCAGGGGACGCTGGTGGGCTCATCTCTACTACTGCGTCCTTATACCAATATGGCATTACTGCTGTAGGCCATGCTGAACAGATTCATACCATGAGCTGGGCTCCCTCTAAGGGGTAGTATATCCCGTGTGAGTCTTTGAGGGCCGCTAGAAACAAACGCCATAGAGTAAGTGGCTCACTGACAACAGAAAATTATGTTTTCCTAGTTCTGGAGGCTGAGGAGTCCAAAGCTGAGGCACTAATAGGATTGGTGTCTGATGAGGGCTCATTTCCTGGTCCATGGATGATGCCGTCTCATTGTGTCCTCACATGGCAAAAAGGGAAAGCCAGCTCATTTGGGCCCCTTTTATGAGTATGTTAAACTCATTCATGAAGTTTGTGTCTTTCATAATCTGATCATCTCCCACAGTCTCTAGCTTCAAATGTCACATTAGGGCTTAGGTTTCAACCTGTGAATTTTACAGGAACATCAACATTGCCTTTCCTAGGGCATGCCGGGAAAGAAGACTGGTTGAGTTCAATTCAGGTGCTCAGTCGCAGAGACCTGGAATAAAATTCCTGTCCTAAAGTTACTTACTTTTGCAAGAAGGAAAGGGATGAAGAGATGGAGGGAGATGGGGGAATGGAAGGGAAGGGGAAGTAAAGGAATTAGGATGTGTTAGGTCCATGTACTAACTGCCCATGATGATCATAATCGCTATATACTAAAAACATGCACCAATAAAAATTTTTTTTTAATTTTAAATCAGATTTACTTCCTTGGGCAACCCATTTCGCCTTGCCAACCTGCCTCCTACTCTCAAAAATGAATATGATAAGCCCGCCGTCCTGGTGCATTCCAACACTGGCAGGATGACGCAGGCAGACTGAAAATTCAAACTTAGCCTGCGCAGTTAAGCAATTTAATGAGATCCTGTCTCAAACTAAAAGATTAAAAAGGACCGGGTGCAAAGCCCTGTGTTCAATCTCTAGTTCTGAAAAAAAATAGCAATAATATTTATGTGATAGGATGGTTATGAAAATACTGCACTAAATCCCAATATTAACATGTTCACAATTATACTCTTGCTTTTCTGTCCTGCAGAATTATTCCTTCTCCAATCATCCCACCTCCCTGAGTGGTAACTCCTTCCCCTAATCCTGATGCTTCTCTCCATAGCACTTCCAAATTCTCAGAAAGCCCCATTGCTCAGCTAAATGCATGTGGAACCTAATTAAATGTCTTCTTCACATCCAGAAGTTTTGTCCAAGGATAAACTGCCCATCTCCCATCCCTTCTTAGTTTGGGAGGTAGTAGATACTATATCAAAATATGTTAGTTGTTTAACCTAAAGAAGTTATTTTTTTTCCACTCACAATCAATAGATTGCTGTCATCCAAGAAGTGATGTGCTTTTTTTTTTTTTTTTTTTGAGGCAGCGTCTTGCTTTGTAGTTCAGCTGGCCTTGAACTCACTACAAAGCCTGGCTGGCCTTGAATTCTAGGTTCGAATTCCTTCCTCAGCCTCCCAAGTGCTGGGATTACAGGTGAGCCCCACCACACTGGCTTGGCTATGCATGTTCTACACTGACTTCTAAAGCTCTAGAGGGGGCTGAATGTGGAGGGTGTGGCACATAGGAGGTTTTGTGGGCAAGGTCTAGAAGTGGCGTACAGCACTTTGACCCATCCGGTCATGGGCAGAGCCCAGGCAGATGGCCATTGCTCTCTGTAGAGGAAGCTGAGGCAGGCAGTCTTCCTGTGTGCCTAGGAGGGAGCAAAGTGGCTTTGATTAATAGCCCATCTCTGCCACTCTCAACCTAGACACGAATTTCAAGAATTTTCTCACTGGTTTCCCTGCTTCCACCTTTGAGCTCCTACAATCTTTTTTCCTCAAGGTATCACTCCGATGATTCTTTAAAAAGTTAATCCTGTTCATGTTCCTTCTCTAGCCAAGGGCTTCCAGTGGTTTGCCATCTCTCCTGCTTCTCCTGACATCCTTGTCCCGACCTGGAGGCTTTCTACAGTCGACCTCCGTTCCCTTCTTTGTATCGGTGTTCACCGTTCTCCCCCTTGCTCACTCGCCTACAGTCACGTGGGCTATCACACACTCTGTGTAATGTGCACAGCACATTTCGCCCCAGGACTCTTGCATAAGCACTTCCTTCTGCCCACTCTTCCCCTAGGTAGTCTTGGGTAGTCTACCTTCTTACCTCTTTCAGGTCTATATTACACTTCAGATTACTAAAGTCTTCCACGCATAGCCTAAGATGATACACTAATCCCATCTCTCTCCATTACTGAACATATATATCTGTAGTTGTTTCTTTGCTTAATGCCTCTCTTCCAAGATTAGAATCCTTTCTCTCATGGGACAGGAAGGTTTCTTTTATCTTTATCTTCCTGAGATGACGAATAGAGCATAAACAAAGACAATTTATTTCTAATATTTAATAATTTTTTAATATTCAGATTTTCAACAGCTTCATAGCTGCAGTATTTCATGAGAAAAGAAATAGTCTCATATCCCCTCCACAAAATGAGAGGGAAAATTAGCAGAACTTTCTAATGACTCACACAAAGCATGCAATAAGTGATTTTAAGGAAAAACAAAAGTGAATGCATCGTTTAGCATATACAAGTAGCCTGGCAGAAAATAATCAACATGTGGCATCATTACTGTGATACCAAATTTTTCTGTTAGACTGGAAAAATTGGTTCTTTGAATTCTGTTCATATTTTACTTTTCATGACTTTTCAAAAGAGAAGATGCACAAATACAAGAATAATTTCTTCCTTGTGCTCTGGTCTTTCTTGACATAACTTGCTATTCTCTTGACTTTTCATTTTTACACCTCTGCTTTAATATATCTGTATGCTCTACACCAATACATTAGTATAAGAATATGGTATAGACAGACAAAAAGGAGGAAAATAATTTATAATCCAACATGTTATTAAAACGTGAGAGAGAAAAATTAAGGAAACACATCATATGCTAAAAGGGAATAACAAAATACAAAGATCATAATCAAATGTAAACACTTTTGTTTGATTTGGTGAACTTCAGTCAAATAAATGGACTGTATGGTCAGGGCCTCAATTTCTTAAACCATTGACAATCCACAGGACTAGAATTAAGATAAACATTTCGGACTTCTCTTGAACATAATACTCCATCTGAGATAACTCGTGTAAAAGGAAACAAATCTCGCCTCGAGAACAGTCTTCATCAAGAATCAAAGGTAGCTTTACAGTAGAAATTCTGAGTTGTAAAACAAGATATTAAGATATGACTCTCAATTAGAGCATACATGCACTTTAATACTTTGACTATGCCTTCAGAAATGACAGCCCTGACTGTTCCAGTAGTCAGAATGGCAAAAGTGGAAAATTTGTGCAAGGTTCCAGTGCCTGGTTTTGCTCACCCCCAAGCTAATGACAGTGCCAAATGAAAAATTAATAGACACCACTGAATTCTTTTATTTTTTTACTCTTAAATTTATTAGTACTTTTAAAGCAAATAGTTACATTCATCATTGGAATCTTGTACCTTTACACGATATGTCTTGGTTCTTATTTTTCCCCATTCCCCTGCCCACCCTTCACCCCTTCACCCTTCCCTATTTACAAAGACTTTGTTTCCATTTTTTCCTTATGTCACATTTTTTTCTTTTCCCTTATTTCTTCCCCTTCCTTTCCCACTTCCCCTTTAGCCATTTTCTTCCTATTTCACACTATCAATTATACCATTTGAACCTTATTTGAGGTTCCATTTGACCCACCTATCCCTCTGTTGGGTACCTTTCCAAAAGAATTAAAAGAATCATACCACAGTGATGTATGCTCACCAATATTTATAGCAGCACAGTTTGTAATAGCTAAAACTTGGAAACAGCCCAAATGCCCATCAACTGGAGACTGGATAAAGAAGATGCGATTTTTCTACAAAATAGAGCACCACTCAGCCATAAATGAATGAGAAACTAGAGACATTTATAGCTAACTGGATGCATATCGAGGCTGTACTCTTAAGTGAAATAAATAGGGCACTGGAGTAAATATCAAATAGTTTCTCTGGTGTGAAAAACTAAAAGTGTAATTAAAGACCACTGAATTCTTGAGGTAAAAGCACATTCTTCAAAAATTCTAAAGATTTTTAAACTGTTGATATTATGACTGTAATGTTCATTTTACAGCTTTCTTCAGAAATATGTACATTCAAGTCAGTGAGAGTTGGGGGGCACTTACAAGGGTAGGGAGAACTGAAAAGTCTTTTCAAAGTTTACTAGTATACTAAGGAATGCTGAATGTGAAACTGGTCATGAATGACATTGATTTTCAAACAGTTTAGAAAATGAGTGTGGTGGCACACGCCCGCAGTCCCACAGCCTTGGGAGGCTGTAATGGAAAGGTCCACGTGGAATGGGTACTCTTCAAGATCATAATATTCAGGGCAATAAATCAGACACACAAGCTTAAATATTGCACTGCTTCTTTCCTATGAGAAACCCAAATATAGAGCAAAATAAAAGATTGATAACAAGAAGTAGGGAGATGGATCTTTCTCAAATGGAAAAGAGACCAAGAGATGGAAGGAGGGAGCAGGAGTGAAGGGAAAGGAATGAAAAAGGAGAGCTGAAAAAAATGGAAATAGAGCTTTTGCAGATGGGAAGGAAGATGAGAGTCGGTGGCAGAAGGGAGTGGAAGGGGACAAAAAAATGAAGATATGTTATATACGTATACAAACTCTCCATTCTAATGCAATTACCATGTGCTGCAAACATGTACTAACAAAAACAACAAAAAGATCAACCTGGCCAACGTAATTCCATCTCAAAAAAATACTGATGATAAGTATAAAAATCAGATGGAACCTACTCCTTCTAGGGTGAAGTCCTCCCAAAGAAAGAAACCAGAAGTTCAGGAGCATAATAGTTTTCTCAGGTCCTATGTTTACCAGTGAATCACCCACCCATCAGCATCCTCAGGCAAGAATGATAAGAACCACTTCTGGGTGCTCAGAGGTCCTCTCAGCACCCCAAGGGATGCGTCCCAGCTAGGTGGAACGGGCAGAACACCGACTACCATGGAGTCTGAGCAAGGGGAACCACAGATCTGCAAAGCTGAGGAGCGTCGTCACCCAGGTGGGGATCCGGGAGGGAAGTGAGCACCGTGTCCCCTGGAGATGGTTACCGTCAAGTCAGGGACATTTGCTGGAAAACAAATATGGGCTGCTTTGGAGCACTCGGAGACAGGCAGGTGCAGAGCAGCAAGAGGATGAGAGGGACGATGGGATGGGTGGGGATGGAAAAACTCAGAGTGAGGGCTGCGTACTCCCAGGTGTGGCTCTGTGGGTCACTTGCCTCAAAATCTGCTGAGAAGCAAACACAGAGTCCCAGAAAGTGGTGCTTCAGAATTGAAAGGCAGAAGGGTGAAGGGGGTGAAGGGAGGGCAGGGGGAAAAAACAAGGACCAAGACATATCATGTAAAGGTACAAGATCCCAATGATAAATGTAACGATTGTTTGCTTTACGTATGCCAATAAACTTTATGTTTGATCTCCAAAGATTCTAATGCAACACTCTTGTATAATGCCTTGCATTTTTTTTTTCTATAATGGGACTGAACCCGGGGCATTTGCCTTGAGCTACAGCTCCAGTTCTTTTACTTTTTATCTTTAGACATGGTATAGCTAAGTTGGCCAAGTTGGGCTCAAACTTATGATCCTCCTTCCTTACCCTTCAGAAAGTTGGGATTATAGGCATGTGCCACTACACCTGGCTATGCCTTGTGATTTATACAGGGGGAAAAATGTTTCTAGGTCTTTGATTCTAAGATAACATATTTTAAGATGCACCATCTATCTAATAACAAATTTGAAAGCAAAGACTCAATACCACCTTGAATGCATACATTCAATGTATACATATAGTCACTTCAGATTTTAAAAAGGATTAAAATATGAATCTTACTCTTGTGAAAAGAATACAAATTCTCTGGGGGCTATAAGTCTTTATATAGAGAGAATATTTAAGTAATTATTCTGCTTCATGTGATTCATATGAATTGCAATTGATTATACATTAAATTATATAATAATAACTCCCCTAAGTGATTGCCAACTCGGTGAGGTCAGTCTCCCGTATTTAACTAGCATTTACACTAGTTATCCACAGACAGCATTAGCCAGAGTGGTCTATTATCACAACAGTCAGGTGTTTAAAATAGGGTTTCTCAACCAATCTTATCGATGATACTTTTTGTTGTGGGAGACATTCCTATATACAGTCGAATGTCACACATCACCCCTGGGCTTCTGTCCCTTACAAGTCCTTACCTCCCCCCGCCCCCGCCTCACCTATACAGGGACAATTGAAACTTTCCAAGCAGAACAACCCTGGAGGACAAGATCACATCCCACGAGGCTGAACAGTGGATCCTTAAGAAAACATTTTCACCAGAAACTGACTGGTAAATGTGAACTTATCTGGAAGAGTAGAGGCTTTGCAGGTAACGGTTAAGGATTTCTAGGTAAAGGAATCCAGGCACAGGACCTATGCCAAATCCCAGGACTAGTGCCCTTATAATGGAAAGGCAAAGGAAGTTAGGGAAGTGGAGAGGGACAGGGAAAAGCGTGAGCAGGGATGAGTCAGAAATGCCTGTTAAGCTTCCAGGAGTCAAGGGAAGCCTCCTGCCACCAGAAACAGGAAGTCATAAGGAAACCTTTGTCCCTGGAGCCTTTGAAGAGTGTGGCTCTGCTCTCTAGAATTTTAAGACAATGAAGTTTCTGGTTTTAAACCACCAAGTTTGTAGTAATTTTTTTTATGACAACCCTAAGATACTAATTATTTTTAGCCTAGGGAAAGGACAATTTTGAGTCATATTATATGCACATAGATATTTAGTTGAGATTTTATCATTATTGTTATTATTATTAGTAGTAGTTTGGTTTTTTTGGAGACAGGTTTTTACTATGTAGCTCAGGCTGACCTTGAACTCATGGTACTCCTCCTGCCTCTGCCTCCCAAGTATTGGAATATGGTGTATGCCACCATGCTCAGCAACTGGGGTTATTTATCTAATTAGAGATTATAGAAGCACGTGTTTTGGTAATAGGAAAAAGCACTGATCTTTGTGGGAAAGATATTGAGGTATTTATAACAAAAACAATAAGGGCTGATTGATCAAACTTTGTAAAATTTCAGGATCCATTTAAACTGTTGAAAAAATGGGAACTTCACCATTTATGCCCTCTCTCTTCCCTCTATATAAGGCATACTTCTACATGGCAAGGACCAACGTGCATATCTGGGGGCTACCAGCAATGAGCCTCACTTCTCTGTCTTGTTCTAGTTTCTAAATTCTGGGAAAATAAAAGTTTGCCCCAGGGCTTGGGGCTGTACCTTTGTGCTAGAATGCTTGTCTAGCATGCATTAAGCCACAGGTTCAATTTCTAGTGCTGTAAACAACAAATAAACAAACATGAGCATTGGTCCAGTCTTGATCAAATGCTCACTTCTTTAACAGTCAAGTTTGGCAAAGCGAAGGCACAGCCATAGACAAACTTTGTCCATGATTCCTTAATGCAACTGTAGGGGTGGGATCACAAGGCCAATGGTTTCTAAGAAAAAGGAGAAATACTGGGCATCTAAACCCACATCTATTTATCGTGACACATAAGTGAACACAATTATCTTAAAAATCTCATTTTATGATCAATACACTTTTTGAAAGCATGAAGCCAAACAACTCAGTCAATATTTCCTCTCACTCTAAACTTAATCCTGGACTGGAGTTTGGATCAGCACTGAATTATTGGAGAGCACAATTAGGGCCACCCAATGACTTTTGGTGTCATGGGAGCCCAATAAATGAAAGAGTAATCAAGTCATCAACACAATGGGAAATCCTACAACAGAATTACTTGAGAATAGATCTTTCAACTCAGGGCCTAAATAAAACTGGAACAAATGTTTGCATGTCCTCAAAAGAGACCTGTTTCAACATGATTACAAGACCAAGTGGGTTGTCATCCATCCTCTTTTGAATGCGAAACAAACTAAGGTAGGGTGAAATTTTAAGTTCTCTTCTATTTATCCTCTCTTTTTTTTATTAATCCATTATATCCAGCCCTTAAAGACTCAGAATTTCATGCCTCATCAGTTTTAGTACTCGGGGTCCCTTCCCAGCCTGTGCTGACAATGCAGGTCCTTTGTCTCTGTACCCTATTGGATTACAGAGATTAGTGGATAAATTTCCTAGGCTCTGCCCATCCAGGACTTTGAAATGCACCAGTCCCAAACGAGGTAATGGCCTCAAATCATGGAATTTAGCACCTCATTTGGGCACTAGAAATGAGACAGACTATAGTTAGCAACGTCTTACTGTCACTTTCTGACATGAAGAATATTTTCCTCATTGTACACTGTGACAGAAATAATTCCTCCCAAATCACAGACATGGACGGATATTCTGAACTGAAGAGAGAGAAGAGGGATATTTTAAAAATGTGCTCTATACGACTGATTCCTCAAATGGATAAGAAGGCCTTTGCTCAATATTCTGTTGCTACGGTGATTAGCAGCACGATGCAGAGACAGAGTGGGCCCCTGTGTGCACAGGTCAGTCACCCCCTGCAGGGTCCAGGCACCCGTCTTCCGTCTTCCAGCTGCAGAGAGTGCACGCTGCTGACTTGCTCTTGGCTGAAAGAAACAGCCTCAACCCTGGGTCACATCGCCTCCTGGGAGTGGCTTGTGTCCCGGTCACCCTGGTTGCAGAGTGCCGAGGCTGGCCCCCTTGCTTCTTTTGGGGACAGCTCTGAGTGTCTCCTGAGTTCTGGAGCGCCCTGTGTGCAGATGGACTGAGGCCCCAGGCTGCTGGCTCTCTGGCTGGCCCATGCTCATCCCCATAAACACTTTCCAGCTACTTGACCCTTGTGTGTCAATCTCTGCATCTGAATCCCTGAGGCTCCCCACCTAAGGTCTAGAGTCATCCTGAGAATCCTTGGACCCTGGGAGTCTGAAACCCTGGAGACAACTGTTCTTATTAGAATGAGGGCTGGAAATGTTCACACTAACCCTGAAACTGCCTCATGCGGTGAATGAATATTTGAACTATGCTATCCCCTTGAGTTCTCTAAAAATAAACTGAAAAGGAAGGGATACAGAAGAGATAGAAAGTGGGAAAAGGGGGAAGCAAAAGAGCAAAGAAATAAACTCTGTTTTGCGGTTTTACACCTTTGAGAGCTCTTTTTAAATCATCTCAAGAGCTATTTTTAGAGTCTAATTACCATTCACTGGGTACTTAATCACGCTTTCTACTTTACATGTGCTTTTTCTAAATCTGAAAACAATGCTGCCAGGGAAATAATATTATCAGAGAGGTTAAGTGATTCTCCAAAGGCCACAGATCTGTCGGTGGCAAAACAGGGAGTGCGGATTACCATGGCTCTAAGCCCGGCTGTCATCTCCCGAAGCCAAGGTGCCCTCTTCCAGGCAGGAGCGCAGACCCACCACACTAAGAGCACCATGTAGACTTTCTTTTGAAGGACAGCTGCTATATTGGGGGAAATTCTCCCCATCAGATGAAATAGAAAATACTTTGTTACAGGTGAGGATGCTGGGATGTTTCATGGAATCCAAGAAGAGAACCTGACGAGTTCAGGGGGAAAAAATTGCAACCAAAGATCACAGCGCTGTCAGGATTCACTTTTTCTATCAGTAGAAACCAGTTTTTGCCACACGTAGGAAACACTGCAGCCAACTTATTTGGAACTTTAGGGTGCTGAGTGGTAAAATTGGCCTATTTTCTTTGTCCCAAGGAAAAATATATCCCACTTTATAGTCAACCAGGAACTAATCACCCACACCAGCAATCAGTTACCTTGTGACATACTCAGTTTTATTGTATCCTTTTTGTCCTTAGAAGCAACAAAGAGAAGATTCTAGAAAAGGGGACAGACAGGACGGATGCTGATAAGAATCACTACACAGATTTATCATGTGCATTCAGAAATTACAGGCTGGATAAATGTGTACACTAGGAAGCTTTCTGGTTTTCTTTAGATATCTCTCAAACCCATCACCATACAACCCAGTAATTCAGTGAAAACTAACAGTCAGGGTATAGTTTGGAAAGAAGCTAGACTTACACCCTTATCTTTACAGAATTCTTTTTTGTAAGCTCCAGAGGAAACAGAGTTAAAAAGATAGAGCAGGAAGGAAAGTCTGGTCTATTTTGGAAACAAAACCCTTCTTTATCAAAGCAGGAAATTAATTTCCTCCTGATTGTGATGGCTGAAAGAGATTGAAAAGAAAAAGCAGGTGATGAAAAAGTTTAAGGAACATTTTTCCGATGGTACTGTGCATGAAATTCTAAGAGAAACTAAGCAGAGTGACTGCTTCCCATGGAAGTGAGTTAATAATCAGATAGATGCTTTGCTAACATATGCTTTAAAGTGTTTTCCCTCCAGACCACGAAAGGGGGTTACTAGGGGAGCCAGGGTCTCCCTCGGAAAGCTCTACCTGCAGACTTAGTTCCACACCCACCGGCAAGAAAGACAAAGGGACAAAAAGGCCTTTCTTTCTGTTCTCCCTAGAAGGACTTCAGTTGATGATATGCATGGGCATGTGTTATTGCCTACATTATGCATGCATTCAACCCTGCTCTTGTTCATCAACAGCTGGATACATTTTCCTCTCCAGATGCCGGGCGGCAGTATGGCTCCCTCCTCTGCCTCCCAACAGGCCTGTTCTGCATGAACCCCACACAGAGGCACTGGGGACAATGGCTCTAATTTACCAGAATTTAAGGACCACTATAGCCAGGGCAAATGTGTTTTTGGTTGAGTTGCTTCCCTTTTCTTGAAATGTGTTTTTCTTTCATATTTCACTCCTGCCATTTTATGAGTGGAACAAAGAATCTGGCCAAACAAGCACCCTAGTAATCACCTCAATTCATTCTTATAGCCAAAGACTTCAGAAAGTACTGTTTTCTTTCAAGCTCTTGGTTGGATGATCTCCCTGGAGACATGTTTGCCAGTTATAAGGATGTTCTGAGCCAAAAGAAACTAGGATAAAGGCACCAGTGGGTAGTTTTCTTGTTGCAGGTCTTTTGTTTCCAGATCCATTATCACCATGCACCAAGTTCCTGATGTCTTTAACTGAAAATAAGGCCAGGTAGAGTCGGGAGGGGGGGGCTAAATGACACTGTAGGATGAAAGCTGCAAAACCTTGTTTGTGATGTAGCCATTTGCAAAATATTTGAATAAAATGAATATTAAATCATGTTGAGATTAGAGGATCCAAGTAATTCCTTAAATTTTGCAGTTCCCTCTGGCTTGCTGCCATCCCACAAAATAGCATATATGTCAGAAGGCAAACATGGCATGTTACAAAATATTGTGAGCAGTGTTGCGGGCTTGTCTCACTCTGTTTAATGAAGGCAGTGTCTCTGTGAGTCCCAAATAACCCAATCAGCAAGTTGAAAGTATTCTACCAAAACTGACCCCTGGCTACTTTGGCCCCACAGGAAAAAACAAAACAACAACAACAACAGAAAAACTCCTCTTGAAAATATTTTGCAAAGAAAGGAGGCTAAATGCAGTGGCCTCCTGAAGTTTCACAGGAAAACATCATAACCTTTGGAAAACTTGGCTGCCTATTCTGAAAACTATATAAAGAACCTAAGGACTGTTTTCTTTTTGAAATGTCCTCTAAAGCAGGGTCAACCATCCCTTTTCTACATCAGACAGCTAGAAATAATAAGGACACACAACTAATCTCTTTCTGTATCTCACCAAATTTCTGAGGTCAAAGCGTTTATGCAGTAAGGTCTTTCAGTACCATTAACTGCGAAAATATCCAATATCAAAATGATTCCGAATCTCAAAACCAATTTGATTTTTAATCTGAGTATTCATAGTATTCACCCTGGATACTGATGCACCCAACCAGCAGTCCACCTTAAATTGGTCAAATTGATGGGGTCAGTGACATCAAATAAAGACCACAATGTACCGTCGTCATTGTTTGTATGACTGTTTTTCGATTCTCTCATTATTCCCTCAGTGTTGAATTTTGAGAGGGTAGATTGGGATAGATGAGAGACTTGGGGGGCCTCTGGCTGTTATCACTCCCTGCCTTCCATCCTTCCCACAGCAGTAAATTTAAAAAGTGCTGGGAAGACGGTTGAGAAAGTGCGAATGTTAGAGAGGTGAACGGGGACTTGGACAAGGAGGTGGAGCACGAAATAGCTGCACATCCGTGTTGACCCGGACCGCCCTTGGAATTGAAGACATGAGTCCTAACTCCTAACGCCAGCAACTCAGTCTTCTCCCTGAGCTTCCTCTCTAAAACGAATCTAAAATATTCTCTTTTGAGTATTCCATATGATGTGTCAGGAGCAGGTATCCAGCTAGCGTGGTGCTTGATCCATAGTTAAGTGCTGACTGAATCCAAATGACTTCTGCTCTGGGCTTTGCTTTTGAAACCATCCTGAACTGGGCACTAGCTTTCTAGAGCCCCACACCTACCTCTTGGATCTGCAGCTTGGTCTTGCACTTCCAGCTCCTGAAAAGGTGTTACTGGACACACGAATCTACAAACTGTGCTGAACTTTTGGGAATGAACCTGGCAGATATCCTCAGTTATCTCTACAGCCACATCCTCCTTTCACCAGTGTCGCTCTGTGGAGATATCGATGAGGGAGGATGCGTTCCAGAGGAACTAAGCCTTCTGCAGGGCTCCTCAGGACTGACTGGTAATGGGTTGGAGGGTGGGCACGAGACACAATTCTGGATAAGGAGATTAAGAAGACATTTGGTTAATGGTATCTGGGAAATATTTTAGTTCAGAGACAGAGACAGACAGAGAAAGTGGCCTCAAATCTTAACCTCCTTAGCCAGTCCTTTGCTCTACCTCTAGACTTTGCCATGAAAGGATTTGGTGCGTATTCTGGACAATACAGTATTGTGTCACCTACTGTGAAGGGGTTTGTTAGTCACCTTTCCATCACTGGGACAAAACGCTGGGACAAGAGGTCTATTTTACAGTTTCAGAGGTTTAATCCATGTTGGCTGGATCCTAGGTAAAAGCGCCATGGTGGGAGAAGCCCAAGAATACAGCCGTGCAGATCATGCCCCAGTGACCCACCACCTCCAACCAGCCCCTGCCTTTTTAATAGTGCACTCAGCTATGAACACAAAAGTGTATTAATCTATAAAAACGAATCAAGCCACTGATAAACACAGTGCCTCCACTCCCATGTCCTAAGCATCTGCCACAAGTCCCACTTCTGAACACGGGAGCCCTCGTGGGGACATTTTAGATCAAACTATGGCAAGGGTAACACCCAGAGGAAAAACAAAGAAACCAAGTCAGAACCTTTGACATGAATGAGCTATTGTGCTGAGCAACACTGCAACCACCAAATTTAAAGAGTTCTTATCCTATGAGATCATAAATCTCTTTTAATTAAATTTTGTTTCTTGCAGCTGGGAATATCCTAACCAACACACATCCCATTGCCTGTGCTCTTCCCCGTGATCAACAAGGCCTCTCTACACTTGATGGGAAGTCATTCCAGACTACGCTCAGCCCCGCTTCATGCCCTTTTCTATATCTACATGCCTTTGAAGCTGTCTTTGGTGGCCCTATAAATTTGAACCACCCAGTCACTCAGACAGTTCCCGGTTAGGCATATGATTGGCTCCCTTCCATTCTTCTAAACACTCGATACACCCTTTAAAATGCCCATGTGTATCCGACGGTTTGCAGTAAATTTTTAAAATTCTATTTTCCGAATCCCTCTGTAGTTTGATGCATTTGACCAGTTGCATAGGTAAAACATCAAGGCTAAAGGAGATCTCAAGCTTGGCAAAACACACAGCATGAGACAGTGAATTTTTTCTCCAGGTGGAGAAGTTAGAGGAGGGAATCATGAACAGTGTTGGCATTCACAACTTAATGGACACTCTGACTGAAATGGTTTGAATATCCTGATATTGACATCGTATTTAGCATGGTGGCAAACTCTTTGCTTGTGATTTAGTTGGATCAATAGGATGTTATGGAAGTAAAACTTCCAAGCCTGGGCCTTAAGAGACTGTAGTTTCTAAGTTCAGATCTTGAATGTTCCCACTTGAAAATGTAGCTTTAATACTGCAAGAAGCCCAAGACTCACATGAAAGACCAGATGGAGGAAAATGTAAGTGCTCCTAGATAGATCAGATGAGCATTAAGCCCAGAGCCAGCTGCGACTGCTCGTCTTGAAACGAGCCATATAGTTTCAAGAAGCCTCTGGATGACAACAGCCCTTGCTGACCCCAGGTGGAGCAGAAGAACCACCCAGGTGACACCAGTCCCTTCACAAAACAGGAGCGATGATAAATTAACTGTCTAATAAATTAATCTGCTGACTTCTGGAGTGATTTTGTTACATGGAAGTTTCAGAACAATATCCTAGTGTGTAAAAATAGTTATACAGTAACAAGTTAATCAACTACTTCTCAGGGAAGAGGAGGGGAAAGGAAACAAGCCTCATGGTATTACTTGCCAAATTTCCATGATGTAAACACCATGGCCAGTTTCAAGTTACCAACAAAACGCCAATCAGCTCACATAATTCCTGATGTGGATCATCTCTCACAAACCAGTACAAGCAAGAGTGAGCCAGTTTCACCTTTTCACTGATGTTTTCCCTGCAAAATTAATGTGTATTTTATTACATATATATTAATGTCCTGGACCTTTTCTGTTGTACAGTTCAAATCATAATGATGTAGCCCATTTACATAATACTATCTGCTTTTGAAATCACCTTTTTCACATATTATCTAGTTTAATTTTTACAAGAACCAGGAGCAATAGTTATTACATGACTGTATTAGAGATAAAGATGCTGAAACTTAAAGAATAATTTGCCAAATTTGAATTCCATTCTCTTCTCTCCAGAGTCAGGACTGTTTGGTGCTGCACACATTTTATAGGATCAAGCCCTCTACTACTACCAGCCATTATGTCTCCTTTCCCTCTACACTTTCTAATATTGCGAGTATAATCCATTTGACTAGCAGCCAATCAAAGGCTACAGTTCACTTTATATATTTAAATGAAGGTCTTTCTGGGTAAGCATCCAACAAACCAGTTAAATTCATTTACAAGTCTATTTGGAGCCTATTTCTTACCCATTCTCAAGCTCAAAGCAAATTGTATTCTGAGTCTATGCTTTGAAGAAATCTAGTAACACAGAGAGTTGCCTGTGGGAGGTCTGTTCCTCGTTGTTTCCAAATAATCATTAAGAGAACATATGGTGACTTGAATTCTTACCAACATTTCTGAGCCTATTTGTTTTTTTTTTTAAGTGAACCAAAGGGTAACATCAATGTATAAGCATTTTCTCTTCTATATTAGGGTTTAATCATCCCAATTCTCATGAAATAAATTAAAATTTGAGTAAAAAAAGTTTTTTGCACAGAGATAGCCAAATCAAATACGCCAGGTTTAGGATTATATGTGTTACTCCTCAGTTAAATTCTTCCAATGGTAATCTATCATTTAAAAATTACAGTTTTACCATTTGCCTCCCCAACCTTTGCAAATCACAAACATGACTTATGGAAAAAAATTTACGGCAGTGGCTGGCTCTCCAGATGCCTGTAATTTGATTATAAATTTAGAATATAGTTTGTGTGGCAGAGTATGTGTTGAGAAAAGATGGTTGAAGAGAAGGAGGCAGGAGCCATAGTTTATCTTTTGCAAGAAACGAAGGTTAGCATTACCTATTTACATTACTTCTTCAGCATTTCAAAGCCTATATATCAAGGTTAAATTTTCACCATCTTGGTAACATTAGTCTCAGTAAATACTATTCCATGTGTGCTCCAGAGGAGAAGATCAAATTACTGACAAAATGAGACACTTGAGTGACTTTAGTGGGTCCCCCCCCGCCCCCGTGTCTGTCTCTCTCTCTCTCTCTCTCTCTCTCTTCTTTCCTCCCTCTCTCTCGGCCCTCTCTCTTTCTTTTCTCCATCAGGCCATCCTCCCTCTTTCCCCTCCAGACAGTATAAATTGTTCTTAAGAAAAGTTATACTGTGATAAAATTAAGTTACTCTTCAATAGTGAGTGATTATTCAAACTTCTGGAGACATCATACTATTCTAGTATACACAATAGGAAAACCTTCTCCTTTGTCTTTTTGGAGAAGGGGAAAGGAATTTTTTTAAACTGTAGATTCCAGCCTTTAATGAGATTTGAAAAATACCAGACTTGAGGGTAGTAAGTTGACACCATTAAGAAAACTCAATAATATTCTTATTTTCCTATTATCATTGAGGCATCTGCTGCTTAGAGAGAAATAATGGGATGAAGGCTTCTTTCCTACACACCAACCCCATTAAGATCGCTCTTGGAAACTGTTTCTGTGGTGCAGAACAAGTATAATACCACAGGTCAAGGACGGATTGTATTCGGTATAACCAGACACACTGACTCTTGTCTGCCTAACCTTAAAGAGGAAAGTTGACACTTGGCTCTCCGACACAAGTTCTGATCTGACAAAGCAATATAATCTTCTCAAATAGGGTCAGAATGGCTGGAAAATCTCAGCTATTTACTACTGAGCTGATTTTTCAGAGCCCTGGGGCCTGTTTGTTTTTTACCAGTACAATCCCTTCTCCTGTCCTTTCACTCTTGAAAGTGGAAAGCAAGAATGATTAAAATAAGCGGGAGAATCTCTGAAATTTTTCCAAATCATTCACATCCTTTTTTATTTTGCTTTCTAATTGGTAGAGCATGCTATAAATTATCAGTGTATATCTTTAAAAATGTAATTTCAGCCTAACCAGGATGAACTCTTTTCAGTTGTAATTTTGTAAGCACTTCTCTTCTGGGAAATCGGATTTTAGAATACTAAGTAAATTAATGGCAGGTATCAGCCAGAATTCAGCCTTAACTCAGCATCCCATTTTCCATGAACTTTTCTTGGTGAAAGAATTAAACACACATCCGCCTCAGTAAGGTGAAGGTGACCAATCAGGAAAAAATTTCCACCCCAAGCATTTCTTTAAGAGGGACAGGATTTTTCTCTTCAAACTCCAGCCTCAGATACTTTGGAAATGATGATTTCTGCATATCATGGGGATTTGCAGGAGGTTACAGAACAAGATTACACACACTGTTGATTTATTTACTGCAAGCACACCCTGCACACTCTTGCAGCCTCTAACCAGAATCACGGGGAAGGAGTCTAACCATGAAATTGTTAAGTTATTATTTTTAAACTGTACACCCTTGTGTGCATGAGAAATAAAGCCAGGCAGCTTTAGTTTTTGTTTTCATTGTTGTTGGTTTAATGACATTTCATCTGAGAGGATGGAAATTGGTATCTGACTTATTTACTAATAGAAAAATCAGGACAGAGAAAACAAATGTGCCCACCATTAGGGATTATGTATAATTAACTGATTTGCCAAGAACTATAAGAAGTAAAAACTCTCAATTCATGCAAAAATGGAAGGCTGGGGTTTCCTTCTCCTTCTAGGATTGAACTTCAAATTCACTCCACATTGGATGGTTTTAGAAATAACATCACACTGAATTTCTCAAGTGACTTCTTCCAGACTTATTTTCTTTTTCCTTCTAGTTCCTAAATAATTATGCTGTGGGCACTGTGAATACAGCAGTTAGCAAAATAGACTGCCCTCTTTGAGTCAGTAACCTTATAAGTAAAAGAGACACTGAAAGAAGAGAAAGGACACAGATAATAACAGTTACAAGCTGTGGTAAAACTAGTACGGTGCAGAGGGCTCTGAGAGAAACATTTTCTGAACTCCCTACTTATGAGTTTGTCTACCTCATTACTTAAGATTAAAATAAAAGCAAAGTAAAAAGAAAAAAGTAGGTACAGTTAGAAGGAATAACTTCTTATGTTCTACTGCACAGTAAGATAAGCACAACTATGGTTGACAATAATTAACTGTGTGTTTCAAGAGAAAAGCCATCAGAGAGGATTTTGAATGTTTCTAGCACAAAGAAATGTGTCTGAGTGATGGATGTGCCAATTACATTGATTGGATCATTACACATTCTATATATGTATCGAAATGTTGCATTGCATTTTATAAATGTAGACCATTGTTATATAATTAAAAGTAAAAATATATTTTACAATAAAAGCATTTTTACCTTTCTGTTTCAAATGCTTTGCACAGTAAGGGAAAATGGAATATTTCTTTATAGATTATCATTGTTCAGTAAAATTAGAGTTGCCTGAGTTACTCATATAATCCTTATCAAAGTCACATGAATTAAATTTGGCAGGCATTAGCACTTTCGTTTCACTGATAGGAAAACCTGGAGTGGGCTGTTAAATAGTTGACTCAAATTCTCTTAGCCATTAAGGAAGGACTATAACTAGTCTTTGTTGTTTCCACCAAAGTACCAAGAGTTGTTTCTACAAAAGTGCAGCGCTTCTAGAGAAAAGAAAATTGACCATATAAAGAATGGAAATAAAAATGATGGCTGGGCTTGGTGGGCTTTAATTTCTGTTGTTTAGATTATTTGTTCGTGAACTTTTTTGAATCCTGGAGATTGAACTTGGAAGATGCTGATAGACATCCCTAGCCCTTTAAAAATACGTATACATTTTTGAGACAGATTCTCACTATGTCATTACATTGCTCAGGCCGGGCTTGAACTTGTGATCCTCCTGCCTCAGCCTTCTAAGTGTTGGAATTATAGGTGTGAGCCATCATATCAACATGTGAAATTTAAAAGTATCCTATTGATAATGGCTTTAGATTCATTACAAGGGTTGACCATAAAGCTCAAGGATAGAGCACTTGCCCACCATAATGAGGCCCTGGGTTTGATCCCCAGTTCAGCAAAAAAGAAAAAAAAATTTATTCTGTTATTAACAAACTTGAAAAAGTGTTATTTTGTTGTATTCTATCCAAATCAGCAAAAACACCCCCAAAAAGATTAATTATAATGCTGTTATATTTTATGCCTGTGAAAGAAGACTTGATAACTAATATAACCACAAAACAGTCAAAAACTTACCTTAATTGTGGTAATAGGGATAAAATCCTGAACATGATGTACTATTTATGTCAACTTGTGTCCTTTTAAAAAGAATTATGGTAATAAAAAAATTAAATCATTGAATTAGTCAAACCCACTTGGGTTGCAGAAAGGAGAAAACCCTAACCACACTGCCTTCAACCCCAAAAGACTTGGTTGTTATAGCTTGTGTCTAAATGAGTCTCATGTGCTCATAAATGAGGCTTTTAAGAGGTGGCTGGATCTAGAGTATATGATGCTGGAAACGATTCATGGCACAATGCTAGGAACAAAGGCACTAAGATTAAGCATGTGAGTGCTACCCACCCTGAGTGGTCTGGGTAAAATATAAGGATAGAAAGAGCTGTGGTTGTCTGTTGTTGCTTTGTTACCTTCTGCCTGCCGTGAGCTGTTTCTCCTCTGTGGTGCTATCCTGCTTTGGAGTAAGCTAATTATGGACTGAAACCTCTTCAAACTGTGAGCTAAATAAACTTTTCCTGCTTTGATTTGGGGTATTGGATACTTTATGTCAGCAACAAGAAAGTAACTGAAACAGAAATTGGTATCAGAGAAGTAGGATCATTTCTGTAACTTTACCTGACCACTTGGTTTAGGAGTCTTTGGAGCTGACCTGTGGGAAAGGGGAGAGTTAGGAAAGGTTTGGAGATGCCGGCTGAAAAAGTAGAGCTGGAAAGCCTGAGGCTCTGATTGATCAGAGATTCTGGTCGGATCTCAGAAGACCAGAATGCTGATAGAAATTTTGCCAATAAAGTCCAGTCTCAGGAGATTTCTTCTGGGAAGAAGGACTGCATTGGGTGCTGGATTCTGAGGATGTGTTATACCTTAGCAGAAAGCTTGTCTGCATTTTGTTTGTGTCCAGAGATTTTTGCCTGGGACTGAAATTAAGGGCAGTGGGCTAATTAATATGGCAGAAGAAATTTCAAGGCAGTCTAATGTTGAGGTGGTGGCATGACTACTGTTGGGATCTTTTAGCCAGATTTATGTTGAGAATCAAAACCAAAGACCCTAGAGGAACAATTTAAAATGTTTTAAGTTTGATCAGAAAGGAAGCTCCAGTAAAATTGCAGTCTACAAAGATGGAACAGAGGAGAAATCAGCCACTAAAAAGACTAGCAAAGAAAAAGCCAAGGATTTCAGAAGAAGACGACAGAAAAGATGTCCAAAGGACTTCATAGAGCACTCCAGCTTCTGCTGGCTCAGAGTTGCAAAGATGAGAGTTTATGCTTTGAGACGAGATCCCCAGAGTACCATGTTTCAGAATGGTGATGGCCTAGGGAAGTTGTTCCTTGAGATTTGGTTCATAGGCACTCGACCCTTACCAGCAAGACAGAAGGAAGCCTGGCTACTGCTCTAGCTGGTGCCGGTCCTTGACATCATCCTCGTGGAGCTGGTTTTAGGTGTATGCAAAAGTTGTGGAGTCAGGAAGGCTTCCACCCCAGTGTCAGAAGAAGGCCTGGGAGGCCAGGCAGTGTGCCCCTGAGAAGGCGGGGTGTGAAGCTGTGAGTGTGAAGCCAAAGGTGCAGTAGAGACCCTAGAAGGTTGGAGAAGCCAGGAACATGGATCATCTGAGGGAAGCTGCCCAGGAAGGACCAAAGCCAGACCCAGAGAGAAGCCATGGGAGCCACAAGCACCCGAAGTGCTGTAGGGGCAGAGCCACTCAAGGCCTTTAGAGTCCACAACTTGCCAGAGATTTCTGGAGACGCTGGAACTGGAACTGTGGGATTTTATGTTTGCCTTGCTGCATTTGGGTCTTGCTTTGTTCCCATCCTTGCTGTCCTCATTTGCAACTTTGGGAATAGCAGTGTTTATCTTGTGCCATTGAATATATTTAAATTTCTTTTCATTTGCCCAGGGCCTTACAGCTAAGATTTTGCTTCAAATCTCAGAGAAGACTTTGGACTCGGACTTTTGAGCAATGCTGAAACTGTTAGGACTTTGGCAACTCTTGAAGATGGACTAAATGCCCTTTAGATAAAGCTATACGCATGATCTTTGGGGGACCAGGGCACAATGTTATGGTTTATGTTTAGATATTCACCGGAGCTCTATGTGCTCATAAATGAGGCTTTTCCAGAGGTGGCTGGATCTATAGTGCGTGGCGCTGGAAATGATTCATTGTACAATGTTAGGACAAACAGCACTAGGATTAGGGGTGTGAATGCTACCTGCCCTAAGTAGCCTGGATAAGATATAAGGGATGGAAAGAGCAGTGGTTGTCCCTTGTTGCTTTGCTACCTTGTGCCTACTATGAACTGTTTCTCCTCTCTGATGTCCTCTGCCATATGCCACCCTGCCTTGGGGCTAGCTGATTATGGACTGAAACCCCTAAAAACAGGGAGCTAAGTAAACTTGTCCTCCTTTAACTTTGGATGTTGGGTATTTTGTCTCAGCAGTGAGAAAAGTAACTGAGACACTGGTCCACAAGTTGAAGTCCAGAAGTAGAGCTTGCACCCAATGAAACTGGACCCAGGGGCTCCAAGATTTCCTTCAGGCTTGTCTCTCTCTTTGTCTCTCAGTTCACATCTGCTTTTTCTTGGCTGTCTCCCATCTCAGGCACTGTTTCTTGTGGGCACAAGATGACAGCTAGGGACTCTAGTGTTCTCATCTTCTCGGCTATTCTAGTAGAAAATTAACACTCTCTTCACAGTCCTGCCAGCAAAGCACTTCAGTATGCCTTGATAGAACTGCCTTCTGTCTTGTCATGCACTCATTTTGATCCAATTACCGTAGTCAGGGCAACAGAACATATTGACCTGGCCTGGATGCTTTCCAGTCTTGGCTCTAAAAGACTAGGATTAATCCTACCCAAGCCATGTGGATTGAGACTGGGGAAAAGGAAATTACAAACAAGTTTTGGGGATCTACTCTCACAGAAGGGGAAAATAGCCTCTGGGTAAACTGAATACTAAAGATGTCTGCCGTGATCAGGGTATCATAAAATTGAATATTTTGGATACATTTTATTATTATGTATTATCATAAATGTATAATGTATTTATAGATTTATTATTATTTGATAAATAGCCAGACTCAAAAGTCATGTATTTGAAGCTGGGCGTGATGACACACCTGTAATCCTAGAACTCCAGGAGGCTGAAGCAGTAGAATCTAGAGTTTGAGCCTAGACAGGGAAATTTAGCACCTTAACTAAATTTAGCTATTTAGCAACTTAACTCAAAATAAAAATATAAAAAGTAGGGTCAGGGATTTAGCTCAGTGGAGCTGTGCCTGCCTGGTAAGTGCAAGGTCCTGATCCCTGGTGGAGAAAAAAATATGTACATATATATATTATATTATATA
>NW_022900927.1:53874488-53889377 GCF_012274545.1 Fukomys damarensis | reverse complement strand
ATATTATATATATATAATATAAATATATAAATTTATGAATATATAAAATTAAAAATATATAAATCATATATATATGATTTTAAATATTCTGATGTAGCTTATTGTGAAGGCCCTGAGTTCAGTCCCCAGTGTTGCCAAAAAAACCAAAAAACAAAACAAAAAAAAAAATAAAGGTTAGGTATTCAACGAATGCGGCAGAGTTCCATGCAGGAAGTGGGTAGGGAAGATAGGATGGTATTCCCCAGAAACTTGGGCTAAAAAACCAAAAGGATCAGGTAGCAAACTTTCCTCTTCATTTCCTAGAAGGCAAGGAGAGGCACGCAGTGGATCATACAGCTCTCCCGAACAAGCAAAAGAAGCTCCATTGGGTGTTAAAGCTGAGAATGTGGAGAAAAAGCAGGTTTTCTCCTGTGTGTGTGTGTGTGTGTGTTCCTGGAGGTTGGACCCAGGACCTTCCCAATGAGCTGAAATAGCAGTCTTCTTTAATTTTTTTTTTTTTGTAATAGACCAAGTCAGGATCTTACCAAGTCTTCCTGCCTCTACCTCCCAGCATGCTGGAACAACTGGTGTGCACCACCACACCTGACTGAAAAGCAATTTTTCAAGTAAAGGTGTTTCGTATTTTACTTGGTAAAAGTCAGGCACAGCATTGCACCATGGCTCAGTAAAGTCAATTATTCAGAAGGCTGCAGTGGGCTGGGAGTTTGGCTCAGTGGTTCCGTCACCCGCCTCGCAAGCTCAAGGACCCAAGTTCTATCCCTGGTATCATAAAACAAAAAACAACAACAACAAAAAAAAAACCAGAAGGCTGAAGTGACACAGTCCAAGTATGTAACCTAATGAAGGGCTCAGAGGTAGGAAGCCCTCATGAAATTCTAGCTGCGGTGCTTATTAACAAAGTTCCTCTTCCAGGACCTTTCATCCCCTGAGCTTACGTTTTCTGACTGTAAAGGACAAACTTACTGCATCTATATTATCTGGTTTATATGTGAGAAATTAAATAGCGCGTGAACACATTTTTCACTCTAAATCTATCCCTTGCATAGTAGCTTCACCAGGGAAATGATACACTAAGATTTTCTAGATGAAGTCAGATCCAGTTATATACATTTCATAATTAATTACATAAAATACTCAGTGGAGGGGCCAATAAATGGGAAAGGGTTATTCTAAGATTTCATTGCAGCTAGAAATAAGGGCCTTTCACTCCTCCTTTTTAAAGTTGATTTATTTTTTTGCTCTTAGACCTCCTGTGCTTCAAATAAGTGAGGTGCTATAACAAAAGACACACTTGTCTTTATTTCCTAAGTATTTTAAGGCAGCAAGCCTAACACTAAATGAAACCTTGGAGACAGCATCATGCTCCCTATTAGCCAGGCCCAAGATGAAACTCCTTTACATACACTGAAAGCACAATCTGCTCAGTGTGCTGGCGCACTCCTTTGATCCCAGCACTAGGGAGGCTGAGGCAGGAGGATTGCTGTGAGTTTGAGGACAGCCTGGACTACAGAGTGAGACCTTGTCTCAAAAAATAAATGAATAAATAAAAATTATAAAATAAAATGAAACACAATCCTAGGCAGGAATGGTGGTATTGCACACACAGAATCCAAGCTGCTGAGGAACCATGATCACAAATCTAATCAACCAGAGCAATGCAGCCAGACCATATAACTATGCACAGTGTTAAGGGCTGGATAGGAGCTGGAGGGTAGGGTGCTTGCCTAGCATGCAGGAGGCCCTGCATTCAACCTCCAGCACAGAAATAAACAAATGAGGCAGAATCCCTGCACTGAGCAGGAGGACGGGGGAGGTTTCTGTAACACCTCATGAACATGAATGCTTGGCTTTTGCACTTATATCTGAGCCTGCAATCTTGGAGTGTGGGATGACATGGCTTCCCATCCTAAAGACTGTCTCTAGATTTCAATATTCTATTGCTGCTTGGTCTGAATCAACCTAATCCACGCTGACTTTCAGCTCTGCAGTGTATTGTGGACATTCTTTCCGGCTTATGAGCTGATACTTATGATGTTCTCTCCAGTAGCTGTTCAAAAGCAGCAGCACATTCGCCCTCCAGTCAGCCTCGTGACTATTCTTTCGTCAGACAGGACGGGTCTTCTGCAGTGTGGAGTTCTGTGCAATGTGTTCCCCTAAGGAGGACAAGGAGGACCCTTATGAGCTTGCATTGCTGCTTTAAGTTAGTGCATGGTCACTGTGTTTCTGAGGGCTACTCCAGAGTTCAATGTGATCTGTCACTGAGATTATAGTTAATACCCCAGAATAGCATCGAACTGCGGCTTTCAGTTTTGGCTGCAACTTTCAGTCACTGGGAAGCTTTTAAAAGATAGCAATGCCTGAGTCGCTGGGCATGATGGAACACACCTGTAATCCCTGCCCTCGGGAGGCTGAGGCGGGAAGATTGCCATGAGCTTGAGGCCAGCTTGGGCTACATAGTGACATCAAGACTACTCTGTCTCAAACCAACATAGACAGACAATGCCTGAATGCCTGAATCTTACCCTTAGAAATCCAGATTAAATCAATCCAGGGAGAAGCCTGGGAATTGGGATTCCCTCTCTCCCAGTGCTTTCCCGGGTGACAGCAATGTGTGGGCCAGAGGCAGATGGGCCCGATCTGTGCTGCCTCTGAGGTGGGCAGCGCGTGCTTGGACAGGAGAGCGGCCAATCGGGGCTAATGCTGGGCCCATTGTTGGTACCACACTGGGGCTGGGGAACCTGGCTGCAGAAAGCAGTGGGTGGTATGCAGGATTTTCACCTCACCTGCGTCATTTGAGAGGCTTATCGAACAGGGGGAAGCAGGATGACAGCGTATCTCATCTTGATGGGGAGGATCTCGTGTGGATCCTTTGTTCTTTTCCTGTTGTCTTCTGCTCTTCAACTGTTGCACCTATATCCACTGTGTTCTCCTGCCGCCTCTTCCCCTTTGGGAGGCACCAAGCTTCCCTTTTCAAGTCAGGGGTCTTTGGGACTTGGTTCACAGTATGATTGCATCTTGTGGGGGACTTGAATTGTCAGAATCAATAGAAACAAAACATCTCCCACCAAAACCAACAACACAAGGTGATCCTTCTACGGTTTCTTGGTCTTCTTAAGTAGAATCCAACACATAGATGTGGCCTGGTATGTAGGGGAATATACATTATGGCTCTTTGTTTGCTTTTTAAATTTTTAAAATTTTTGTTAGTACACCCCTGCTGTCCATAATGTTTACCCTGCCTTTTTTATTTCTTTCAAATTTTTCTGTCCAAAGCTAAATTGATTCTGCAGAGCAAAGATAACTAAAATCCAGACGCTGAGAAGAAACTGTTTGTGTTTGGGTGAGGTCACAGGAGCAGTGTGAGGGGACCCAGGTAGAGCAACACCACAGCAGTGGGTGTGTACCCCATGGCAGTTCATTCGGTTTTATAAAATGAGAGGCGTCGTCTTCCCCAGGAAGCTCATCAGGTCTGCTGTACAGCTGGCTGACATTCAGGCCCTGTCTTATAGCTGCTTGTGACTTCCTGGATGAAATTTTGAGGTTAAATGTATAAATAATATGGAAGGAAGTAGATGCTTGAGGTTAATGTTTGCAGAAAAACCAGGGAGGGACTTTTTGCTAAAAGTTTTTTTTTTTTTAAGCTACTCAACTTCCTACAGATTGATATAGTAAACCAAGATAAGAGGGTCTTAATAATTTTTTCAATTTTTATAATGACTACAAGATGCATCTTATAATGTAAAGCAGAGATATTTGAAGTTAGCCAGTGTGTTGTCCTATTTTTGTTTTCCTACTGTGCAACATGATGAGAGAAAGTTAAGACAGCTGGAAAATCAAAAGCATAGAAAAGTAAATTTCCTCCATACCAGTATTTAGGAGAAAAAATCAGAGAAGCTGGGTATGGTGGTGCACACCTGTAATCCTAGTATTCTGGAAGGCTGAGGCAGGAAGATCATGAGTTTAAGCACAGCCTGGGCAATTTAGTGATTTAGCGAAATCCTGTCTCAAAAACTGAAAAGGGGATGGGGATGTGGCTCAGGGCAAAGGCTCTGAGCTCAATCCCCAGTACTTCAAAACTGCAGCCAGGAGGAATGACTCACACCTGAAATCCCAGCACTCAGAAGGCTGAGGCAGGAGGATCAAAAGTTCAAGGCCAGCTTGCACTACTTAAGAAGCCTCTGCCCTGCTACCAAAGCAAGGGTAAGGTCTCTGAAAGGGTCTTTCCACCTAGAAAATACAGCAATGAGACTTGAGATTTGTACAAGAAATAGAAAGTGATAGACATTGACAGTTTTGATTATTCAGGAAGGATACAGTTTGACATTTGAGGGCAACTGGAGCCTCTTAGCTGCATATTACAAGCCCTTTTGGACTTCTACTTTCTTCCTCTTCTACATACATCCAAAAGCTCATACAATATGACCAAGCGGGTGGGGGTTGTGAGATCAGTTGTCATAACAGATGATGAACATTTATCAAGCTACAGCTATACAACCGTGACAAGTAAAATGGTCCTTTCAGAACTTTCTATATCTAGAAGAGAAGAGCATTTGCTGTTGTCAAACAACGCAGACAAAACTGACTTTGTAGCTTTTTCACTCAGATCCCAAACAGAGCAAATTATCTTATTCTGCTCTGACCACCGGATTTGCTTCACAAATTAAAAGCATTATATAAAAATTAGTTCTGCGGCCAGGTGTGGTGGTGCATACTTGTGATCCCAGCACTCTGAGACACCAAGGCAGGAGGATTACAAATTCAAGACTAATCTGGGAAACTTAGACTGCGTCCTCTCGCCCAAAATGAGGGAGCAAGGCAGGATAGCATGCACCTATAATCCCAGCATTTGGGAAACTGAGGCAGAGCATTTGCTGTGAGTTCAAGGTCAGCCTGGACTACAGAGAAAGACCCTGTCTCAAACAAACAGAAGAACCAAGAGAGGGGTGGGGATGTAGAGTTGTAGATCAATGTGAAAGCCCTGGGTTCAGTCCTGAGTACCCCACCCCCACACACACCTCTGAAAATCAATGAAAATAAGCTCAATGTATTTCTAGTTGTGCCAGGAGTTCTGGTGAGAGTGTTAAAAAGGCATCCTCTTAAAAGGCCATTGTAATGGCATCTCATGTGCAGAAACTGATGTGCATGAGTGAGTACATGGGCGGCCTGGGAAATCGGAGGTAAAAATAGCTGGGGACAAACACACAGTGTCCACGTACAGCACAGCAAATCTGGTGTCCGCCTGGCCTTTATAATCATCCTGCTTGGGTTCAAGTCTTGCCTTTGCAAGGTACTAGAGATTTGGCCTACAAGCTTTGTGCTCTGAGCCTCAGCTACCATTTTAAAAGTATATAAATTACCTTTATTGTTTTTCTGTAAGGATGAGGTGAGATTGGTTACATAGGTGTGTTGGACATATAGGGCGGCACCGTGCTCAACAAAGAGCAAACATTCAACATTACCTATCATTATCACATACTTTTTATTTCCTGTGCTGGAGATGAGTCCCAGAGCTAGCATGTTGTCCACCAGTCCCTGGAGCATGCTGGGCGAGGACTCTACCACTGACCCTCACTCCAGCCTTTATTACACACTTTTTTGACACCAGTTGTTGAAGCCAACTCAGCCCCGACATCCTCATGTGCCTTAGAAGAAATTGCTTCAGCAATGACACATGTAAAGTTATGGATACGATTTGTCATGTGATGTGATACACTCACTCACTCTAAAACACGCTGTTAGTGCTTTGGGACTCTGGAAGGAGAAAAGGAGTTCACAGTCCTTCTGTAGTTGTCTAGGATGTGCCACAGAGACGGGCCAAGTGGAAATGTTCATTTCTGTGGGCTGCCTGAACACATTCCCTCAAACTCGGTGACTTGCAGCACTGGAAAGTGAGCCTTGTAGTTTTGGAGCCCTGAGGATGGTAGTCAAAGTGTCCACAGGACCACAAATCCTCTGAAGACTGCAGAAGAGAATCTTTTCTTAATTTTTCCAATTTCTGATGGTTCCTGACATTTTTGGTTTGTGGCAGTGTAACTCTAATCTCTCCTTTCATCTTTCCTAGACCTTCTTCTCAAAGTATCTCTGTCTCCAACCTCCCCTTCCTCTCTCTTATAAAGACACCCATCATGGAGCTGGGATTGGTTGATGCACACCCGTCATCCCAGGACTTTGGGAGGCTGAGGCAGGAGAATTGCAAATTGGAGCCCAACATGGGCTAGAGACTTCTTAAAACCCTATCTCAAAATTAATCAATTAAAAAAGGGTTGGGGATGTGGCTCAGTGTGAAGGCCCTGGGTTCAATTCTTAGTACCCCTTCCCAGGCCAAAAAAAAAAAAGAAGAAGCTATTCCTCCTCTCCTCTCCACTTGTACCTAGGTTTTTTGTTTTTGTTTTTGTTTTTTGGCTACATTTGTTTTAATTTTAAACAGCATATTGCTTTTGTCAAGAATCTTGCAGACATATTGAGGATATACTCATAAGTGAAATAAATGTCACACGTATATAAATAGTTTCTCTGGTGTGAAAAGCTATAATGGTACATAAGATCCTAATGAGATAGGTGACAATGTGAAATAGGAAGAAAAGGGCTAAAGGTGTAGGGGAAGTGGGAAGGGTAGGGGAAAGGTAGTAAGGGAAAAGAAGAAAAAACATGAGAAAATGAAAAAATGGAAAAAATGTGTTTGTAAATGGGGAGGGGAGGAGGGGGTGAAGGGAGGGCATGGACAAGGGAAAAAAATGAGAACCAAGACCTGTCATGTAAAGGTATAATAATGAATGTAACTGTACTGTATACCTAAAATGTACCAATAAACTCAATGAGAAAGAAAAAAAAGAATCTTGCAATCTGATAGAAAAAAGTAGCTGATTCTGTCTCAAAATTTAAAAATAAAGAAAGGTGTCTGGGAATTCAACACAAAGGCCCTGGGTTTATCCCCAGTGCTTGAAAAAAATTAAATTAAAAAGGAGAAAGAAACACAGTTGGATGGACAAGTCATTCTTACCCTCTGTATTAAAAAGACCTACGATATCCTTTTGTTGTCCAAGGTCCTATTTCTAATACTACACCCACATTCCAGATAAAGAGTTATCAATGTATAACACATTAGAATCCTGGATAATAGCATGGCATTGATTTTATTTATTTAATTTTTTAATTTTTTTCATTAAGCTTTTTGGTACTTTTCAGATATACAGTACAGTTACAGTCATCATTGGGATCTTGTACCTTTTCATGACAGATCTTGTTTCTCATTTTTCCCCATACCCCTGCCCTCCCTTCACCCACTCCTCCCCTCCCCATTTACAAACACATTTTTTCCATTTTTTCATTTTCTCATGTTTTTCCTTCTTTTCTCTTATTACCTTTCCCCTACCCTTCCCACTTCCCCTACTCCTTTAGCCCTTTTCTTCCTATTTCACCTTGTCAATTCTACAATTTGAACCTTATTTACACTTTTAGTTTTACACACCAGAGAAACTATTCGGTATTTACACATGTATGACATTGATTTTATATTGTTTCTTTTTTGATGGTACTGGTGATTTAACCTAGGCCTTTGCACTGAGCTATATGTACAGCCCTTTAAAATTTTTTTTTTGAAGCAGGATTTCCCTAAGGTGCTAAATTGCCCATGCTGGCTGAAGCTCTATTCCTCCTGCCTCAGCCTTTTAGAGTGCTGATATTACTGGCATATACCACTACACCTGGCTCATAGCAAAGATGGTAAAAGGACTTATAGGCAGGTGCTGCAGTGCGTTCATGGAATGAATCACAGCTACTCAGGAGGCTAACATAGAAAGATCCATAGTTGAAGCCAGCCCGGGCAATTTAGTGAGACACTTTCTCAAACTAAGAGAAACAATGGACTGGCGATGTAATTAAAGTCCTTGCCTAGTATGCATAAGCTCCTAGAGTCAATTCTCAATATTTCTTTTCTTTTTTTGACACAGGATCTCACTGTAGCCCAGGCTGACCTCGGATTCACAGCAGTCCTCCTGCCTCACCCTCCAAGGGCTGGGATTACAGGTATGCGTCACCATGCCAGGTCCATCCTCAGTATTGAAAAAAATTAGAAATGATTAAACAAATAAAATATAGGAGTTAGGGCCAGGGATTTAGCTCAGTGGCTCCACTGCCTGCCTTGAAAGCACAAGGTCCCAAGTTCAATCCCTAGTACCAAATAATAATAATAATAATAATAATAATGAAATAAAATAAATAAATAAAGGAGTTAAGCGTGGTTCTTATGTTTATGAAAATGCACAGTTTTAAATTACGTTTTGATTGACCCACAATGCTGTGAATATATGTGATGCTTCGATTACTGTATACCCCTCCTACTGATCAAGACAGTGGTTCCCCTACCTGTCACCTTTCACTTTTATCAAACCTGTTTCTTTTACTTTGAGAGAATGTGCACCCTTCTGATCATTGATTCCCCAAAGACCACTGGTTTCTAAATTATTCATTTAATTGTGACAAACGGCCACAGCACGTACTACTGCTATGTGGCCTCTCTTCTTGTGGCGCGTTCCTTTGGAAAGGGATTTTAAAAATTAAATCTCATGTCATCAGTGTAGCAATCTTCAAGACAGCCCTGCAGCTAAGTGGCAAGTGCGGCCGAGATGTTAGCCTGCCATCGCACCCCACTTTGTGAGAGGAACTCGAGAGGCGCTGGAACACTTATTTTCAGCACGCAGAAAGTGTCGAGTGTGTCACCTCCGACTCTCCCCCGTCTCACCTCGCCTCTCGGTGAGTTTGTGTTATGTGCTCTGTCATAAAGGCTTTGTTTTCAGACAAAAACATCATCTGAGCCAGGTATGTTGCAGGGAGTCTAGTATATTTCTTCAACAACCTCTTCCCTTGGCAGGAGCTGTCAGAAGCTGCTTCACCCAGCGACAGGGTCTGAAGTTAGATAGCTTTTTGAGACAGGCTCTTGCTATGTTGCCCAGTACAGCCTCGAACTCATGACCTCCTTCTTGTCCTCTAGAGGGCTGGGCTCCCAGGCATGTACCACTATGCCCAGTTGAGCAAAGGTAACTGAATCAACTGAATCCAGCGGGCGTCATCTGGAAGTCGGTAGCCTTTGTCATTATTTTCTTACACTCTTTTGCCATATCCCAAATGTCTGAATAAGCAAGGACGATGCAAACATTTGTGAAGTGATTCACTAAATGTAGATATATTGAAAACTTAATGCTTTCTCACTTTAAGAATTAGAAGATGGTAAAGAACCAATAGTCTGCCATGAAAAAGCACGCTAACCATGACATCTTATTACCTACAAAGAGGAAGCTGATAGCTTCCCACCAATCCTTCAAAGCTCAGTTTTCATCTATCCAACTTTCAGCCAAAGCCAACTGTGAGACACCTTTAAAATATGCTAAACCAGAAGCCAGCTATGGTGGCACATGTCTGTAATTCCTGTACTTGAGAGGCTGAGGCAGGAAGATTCCCAAGAATTTGACGACAGCTTAGGCTGCATGATGAGTTAAAGGCCAGCCTGACCTATATATCTAGACTCTGTCTCAAACAAACAAACAAATAAAAACAACAACATTAGAAAAAGATTAACTGGGTCTATAATCCCAGGTAGTCTGTGAGGCTGAGGCAGGAGGATCCTAAATTCAAGCCCAACTTGGGTAATTTAGACAGAACCTGTTTCAAAATAAAAAATCAAACAGGCTAGGAATGTAGCATAGGACAAAGGTTCTGCGTTCAATCTCCAGTACAAACTATTTGTATGCTGAAATATAATGTAGACCCTGTTTCCCCCCAAAATAAGTAAAAACAATTTGCAAATATTTTCAGTGGTTTCACATCTTCCTTCTCCCTTCGCCCTTTCCTTAAGGCAAACCCATATCGATATGTTGGTGTGTTGTTTAAACTTAGACTCACTCTCTTAGGTTGGGACGGGGAGGGGCAGTAGCTGTGTCTTTCCTCATGCACTATCAGGGTCTTCTTGAGGTCTTCATTCTACACTGTCACTGCAGACTGAGCCACCAATCCTTATTCTACCAGTTTGTCATCAGTCACTCCTGGAAACACTGTGCAGAGAAACAATAGCAAAAGGATTCCGGCATAACTCTAGAGCAGGTACAAAGCTTAACTCAGAAGGCCTCGCTCCCTCAGTGAGAGGATTATAGGAAATCTCCTCTGGAGGGCAGCTGCCTCATCTGTTTTTGTTTCTCCCCTTTCAAGGTGGATCTGTTCTAGTCAGCTTGTTGGTTGAAGTCCTTCTGCTCTCTAGGAAGAAGGAGCGCTGCAAAAGTTGTCCTGGGAGTAGCTGCATCTCAAGTGGGTGATTTACATCCGATGACCAGGAAGCATTTGATGGCTCTCCCATCCGCCCCCACCAGGGGATTTTCTCACTTTGACAACTACGCAAACAGCGAACATCACTGAACTTTCTCCCAAGAAATAGACAAGTGTCACGGAGTCTCACAAAATAAAGCCAGCCGGTTTTGAGAACCCTGTGAGCTCACCATCTCTGAGGAAAGAATGGATTCCTTCAAACACCACTCCCAGCCAACCTACTGGAAGAGAACCCTGCAGACTAGGCAAACAAAGATTTCTAAAAACAAAACAAAACTGCCCAGAAATAGCTCCCAACAGCATTTTTCATTGTTTCTCTGATTTTATCATCTTATACCCTTCTCTCATTTGATTCCTTCTTATTTTTATTTCTGTATTTATTTTTGATTCAGGCTGGCCTCGAGCTCTCAGTGATCCTCCTGCCTCAGCCTCCTGAGTAGTGGGATTGCAGGTGTGCGCCACTATGCCTGCCTCTTATTCAACCTCATTGTCTTACAGTTGGAACATTTCTTTAGGGTTAGGGGATCACTTTAAATTGGAAAACAAAGTGCTCACCACTCTGAACACCACTCTGAATTTGAGCCCCCCGCCTTAGCACTATTTAGACTGTCTTCCCCACAACTCCCTTGTGTATAGAGTTGCCAGACTGAGTGATTAAAAAAACCAATTAAAAAAATAAAAACTCAGTTTAAGCTTACATTTTGTATAAACAGTGAATACTTTTCAGTACAAGTATGTCCTAAATGTTATATGGGGTATACATAAACTGAAAAATCATTCACCATTTCTATTCGATTTTACATTTCACTGAGTATTTTATCCGGTCAGCTCACCCCATCCCAGCGATGCTCTGTAAAATACTTTCGACCTCCAGTGTAGCGGCAGCCAGGCATGTGAGGAGCATCCCAGGCCAGGGAAGCAAATGCGAAGGGCTCCGTAGGAGACCACTGCCTGCCAGGCAGCTGTATCTGTTCCCTTTTCCCTGAATGGGGCCTGTCAGCCACTGCTACTCTTCCGGAAAACAGGTCTCGTTGCCAGAATGGTTTTCCCCCCTCTTTCTCACTGATTTGAATTTTTGATTTTTGTCCTTCAATCAACACCATCCGTTTATTCCCTGCCCTGCGCATAGGCTTCACTGCGGATGTGTAGACCCTCCAGGACTTACGGTTAACAGCGCATCAAGAGCTAACTTAAATGCTAACTTTCAACCTTCTCTTCTAAAAATTGAAGAAGAGAACCAAAGGAAGAGCCACGGATTTGCTTGTGTTTTCCATTGTTTCACCTGCCTATGGTCTGGTAAGATTTAGAACGCACAAAGCAAAGCCTAGAAAAATTGATTTCAGATTAGCTCCTCTCCAAATGAGAACTATTCTGAGCTCAACAGATATCAGTTGTTATGGGAGAGAGGTGAGCAGCAGATGGGTAATTTATTTAATGTAACACTTTTATATGTACACTATCAGGCCATCGGATGCCATTTTTATTCTAAATGCACCCTGTAATTGAAATGGGTTATCACTGATATCCAAAACCAGGAGTTTCTAAAGCAGTTTAATATGCAGCTGCCTTAAAAGGTGCTTGCAGATTAGCAAAATGTGAGAGCCTTCTTTCAAAGCAGCCTGTCTTCCGGGACACCGTTCCCTCTTGCTCATAGCTTTAATATTACTTCCCCCTGTAGAAAACAGATTTTCTTCGACATTCCAAAGAGAGGTCAGCCACAGAAAAAGCTGTAATTTTTTTTTAGTAAGAATGCCTGTCTCTGAGACAGGTGAGAGGTATTACAAACCTCATAAAAGTTACCTTTTGTGTCCCTACAGAGCTCATTTATAGACCCAGAACACAGCGGCCTGGGTGATGGAACCTAGCGCAGATGAACACTGGCCATTGTGTGTCCCGTGTGGGTTCGACTTTAGGTTAAGGGAACCCTTTAGGGAACGCGTGGGGCTTCTGTGGTTCTGAAATGGGGTCTGGAGAATTCAGAGAGCCTGCAAAAGCCGGTGAGCTGACTCATGCCTGTGGGTAAGTCAGAGTGCATCTGTTTTCGGGGTGGCCTAGGGGACAGACAGTTCTCAGGCTTAGATCGGAGATGCGCAGGACAGTGTAACTGGGAAAGAAATGCCTCTGCCATCAACGGCATATTTGCTACTCAGTACAAGTCCTATTGCCTTTCACTCTGAATTGGGCCCATCTAATGGTGGATCTGTCCTGTGTTGATTGTACCTGCTGGTTCTGATGATTTCCTTACTTTGTTAATTAAATTTTTGATTAATTTCAGTCTACTTTTAATAGTTTGCTTTTAGCAGCACAGAAGAGGAAGTGGGACCACAGAAGAGGACCTGCCCTTGAGCTAGCTCTGCAGGCTTCCTTCCTGGGCTTCAAATTCTATCTCTTGCCTGGTCTGGTAGAGAGCTCTAAAGACCTGGGTTAAAAATATTCATCTGGGTAATTTAGGAGGACCACAGGCTGAATTACTTTTCTGGAGAAAAATGCAAATAACCCTAAGATCTCTTGAAATTGCCAGAAAAGATGTTCCCAGAGGCAGCTCAGGGACCACAGGCCCAGTCTCCAGCAGTGGTCAAGGCCCCTGCTTTTCTTTTCCTGCTTTCCCCTCCATCCCTCTTCATGTCATTTCATTTGGGAATTCTCTCTTCAGCTTCTTCACCCATCTCCAACTCGGGTGTGCAAGGGTTTTGGTTGTTTTCTGTGCTACTTATCATGTTAGGACAGATCATCTCCCTGGGGGTATGGATGTAGCTCAGGGGTAGAGACCTGTGGGTTCCGTTTCCAGCACCCCCTTCCCAAAAGACTGTCTTCCCATTTGATCTCTTCAGGCAGAAGATGAAGTCTGAAAGGAGACCATATGGAATCTATTAGTCACCTACTCTTGCTACTTGGACAATACCAGTGTAGGATCCATACCATTGGAATTGGCTCTTCCCAAACCAAGAAAGCTTGAAAGTTGCCAACCAGGGTGGGGATGTAGCTCGGTGGTAGAGCACCTGCCTAGCTCATAGGAGGCCCTGGGTTCCGTTTCCACCACCACAAAACACAGCAGCCACCTTCTACTGCGGCTCTTGCAACTGATCAGCCTCACAGTTTCTCAATATGCCAGGCTGGATGTCCTCCCTACGCATTGCAGTTCTGGCTTCTCCATTTTTTTATTCTGCCTGGCAAAGAAGGCACATTTAAAGCACCACTGTGCCACTATGGGCCTTGGTGGGGGACTTTTAATCTATGGAAGTGGGGGAAATGAAGTTAAAAATAACTGAAGGCTCCTTCCGCAGTATTTATTGATCCCTCATCAATCTGTGATTCCATAGATAAGCACCACTTAACCGAGCCGTATGATTTTGATATTGATCCAAGATTTTTAATATTCCATGAGGGCTCCTGCTGCCACCGAATCTCAGTCAGGCTTCCTCCATCCCTCCCGTATTTATTGACGTCACTGTTTACCAAGCCCTGTGTTAAGTGTTATGAATACACAGGTGAAAAAAAGCGTCATAGTGCTGGGCAGTCAGGGACTTGTGTGAGCAAATTCTGGTGTTCGATGTGATTAAACGCGCTCTTTGTCCTCAATTCTCCGATCTAAATATTTAATGTAGAGTTCAGGCTTTCTAATCCCATTTAGAAGAGAAAGTGTTTTTATATTTTTCCCCACCACAGACATCACCACGGCACTTCCTACACGATGTTTTTCTGAAGGGTTTAGCATCTTTGCAATAAGGCCAATATGGTTGCTATGGCTCAAAGGCATTTGGCATTCAAGAAATATATATATCAAGCCCTATTCCATGTGACACACTCTCTACTGGGAGACAGCCCTAGGGTTTTTGTGTCTTTTTTTTCTGTACCATGCATGGACCCCTTTAGTCCTAACTCTGAAGGGTGTGAACTCTAGCTCAAAACAATATTTTTATAGATGTGCAAATTAAAGTATACTGGGTTACAAAGGAACCCAACTGATCTACACCTTGATTGATAATGTTGCGGCTGTGCTACTAACTCTTTATCTAAAAACAAACAGAACAGCAAAGAAATAAACAAACAAAATCTACAACACAGTGTTGTGAGTGATATGGAGCCTGAACGCAGAGCCTTCACACCCTTTTGCTTCTTCAAAAGCTTTGTGGGTACATTTTAGATATACATAATGAGAACATTCACCTAGGGACGCTGTACTTGTACGTGATATATCTGGCATCTCCCCTGCCCTATCCTCCAACTCCTCTTTCCCGCCTTATTCACAAAAGCCCATTTTTGCTTTCTATTGTCTTCTTTTTCTTGTCCCTTCTTGCCTTTCCTTATCCCCCTCCCTTCCTTGTTCCCCTTCTCATTTGAATATTTTCTTTCCACTTCACAAAATATATATGACGCTGTACTTGTACGTGATATATCTGGCATCTCCCCTGCCCTATCCTCCAACTCCTCTTTCCCGCCTTATTCACAAAAGCCCATTTTTGCTTTCTATTGTCTTCTTTTTCTTGTCCCTTCTTGCCTTTCCTTATCCCCCTCCCTTCCTTGTTCCCCTTCTCATTTGAATATTTTCTTTCCACTTCACAAAATATATATATA
>NW_022900927.1:53859484-53874350 GCF_012274545.1 Fukomys damarensis | reverse complement strand
ATATATATATATACACATTTTGGTCCTTCAAGACACTTCCAGCTTCTCAAACCAGAGCAACAATGTGGTATTTAAACGTGTGTGTCTCATCAATCTCATTTAAGAATATGATACCAGGGTGCGCCCGTTTAGCTGGAAATGTCTCAGACTTGTCCTTCTTTAGGGCTGAGTACTATTCCATTGTATAAAACAATCTTTGTCTATTTATTGTCTGGTAAGCATTTTGGCTATTTCCAAAATTTAGGTATTACAAACTGTGCCACTATAACATGGGTGTGCATAAAACACTGTGGTAGGATGTTTTCAATTTTTTCATAAAGAAACCAAGAAGGGGAATAGGTGGGCCAAATGGAACCTCTAGTTTTAGTTTTTTAGGGAATATCTGCACTGATTTTCACAGTGGTTGTACCACTCTACAGTTATTCCATTAAAGGTTGCTGTGCTTAGATGGTTTTTGCAAAATCTTGTATCATGATCTTCTCTTTACATGACTTGCTTTGGATCTGGTATCCAACGTGTTGCCCAAGTTCTCAATCTGCTGTCTCCTGTGCCTGTAAATTAAACCTTACTGGAAAGCAGTCACACTCATGTTATCTGTGGTTGCTGCAGTGGTTTTGATATGATTTTGCCTGAGAGGTTCACATGCTGGACCTCATTCCCAGTATGTTGGCATTGAGCGATGGCACCTTTAAGTGACTGGACATAGTGAAAGGTCATTAGGTCACAGAGGTCCACCCTTCTGGATGGATTGATTCCATCTTATAGCAGTGGGTCAGGTCTTGCAGGAGTAGATTAGTTCCCACAAGAGTGTAACCTTGGCCCCTCTCTGGTCTCTTCCATGCGAACTCTTTTGCAAGCCTTATTTCCATTCTGATGAAATTCATCATGACATCTTCACCAAAGATGAGCAGATGGGAGCACCATTCTCTTAAACCTCCACAACTGTGAGCTACAAGTGAATAAGCCTTTTTTTTCTGTATAAAGTACCCAGCTTCCATTTTTTTGTTGTTGCTACACAAACTGAACTATGATAGCTGCTTCTATACTGCAAGAGTGAAGTTAAATAGTTCTGACAAAGCTCCACTGACCAACAGAGTGGAAAATATGTATTATCTGGTCCTTTATGGGAAGTTGCTCAATCCAAGTTTAGATTTCTGGTGCTCAAGTATGGTATGATGCAACATTTGAGAAATGTAAAGAAGATTCTTAAGCAATGCAACCTCTTAAAATATGAATATCCTTATAGTTCTTTTACAAAGCAAAGGATAGATAATCTTCTAATTGTTATAATTCCAGAATATTTTGTCCCCGTCTCCCTCATGTTTCAAGGGTAAAACTATTAAGATGCAAAGCTGAATTGTCATTCCTTGATGTAAAACTCATGGAGGGCCTTCTCCTTATTCTTCAGATAAGATTAAATAGCTTAAATACAATTTGCAAGATACATCAGGCTAACCTCAGTTTTTCAGCCCGACTTTGGTCTTTGCACTCTCATTCTCCCTGTTAGGACCAAGGTTCTGCGGTGGCTATATCTCCTGTCCCCTTTGTAGATTCGCTTTTTTAGTCTAAAAAACATCTCTTGCCTTGCTCCCTCATCCAGGTGCATTCTGATTTATCCTTCAGATTTCTGCCCAGAGGTCATCACTGTAGGAAAGGCTTTTCTTTTTTCTCTCTCTCTCTTTTTTTTTTTTGGAACCTTTGATCAAACTTGGGACCTTGTGCTTGAGAGGCAGTCGGCAGAACCACTGGCTTGGAAAGACTTTTCTGATGTCCTCTCCTTCAACCCATCTTGGTCACACTTCGTAACTCTCAGATGTTGTCTCCATGGCAGTTTTCAGAAGGGCAAATAGGTATATTTATGCTATTTGCTTAATATTTTTCTTCCTACCAGTACCCACAAGGTATGGGACAGGTTTATTGTTTGTGGATTTATCCCTAGTTCTTAGCCAAAATCTGATATGTAGCAGACAATCAAACTGATGGAAGACTGATGACCAACAGAATATTAAACATCAGATATTTAACAGTGACTTGTGGGAATCAAAATAAAATTGGATAGCCAGGCGTGGTGACGCACACCTGTAATCCCAGCACTTGGGAGGCTGAGGCAGGAGGATCGCTGTGAGTTCGAGAACAGCCTGGGCTACATAGTGAGTTCCAGGTCAGCCTCAACTACATAGTGAGACCCTGTCTCAAAAAAAATAAATAAATAAAAATAAATAAAGAAATAAAATAAAGTTGGACTTCCTGAAGCATATGTCCTTGACTGTCTAATAATAAAATTATGTGAAATATTTTCTTATATAGATATTTATCTAAATAGGTACCTTGGTGCATGCTTGCAATACCAACTCTTAGCGAGACTGAGGCAGAAGGATCACGACTTTGAAACCAGCCAAGGCAACTTAGTGACGCAGCAAAACTCTGTCTCAGGCACTGGGTTCCATCCCCAGTACTTAAAAAAAAATTTTTTTTGATCAATAAGTTAATCAACAGATCAGAGTTTAATGCTAAGAAATGTTTTTATTTGGGTAAATAGTCTTTTTTTGGTTAGTAGAAGCAATACATTATGCAACATTTCTGCTTTGTTCTTGAAACTAGGAAGTTCAAAAGTAAGTTTATTATTCATTTATGAGAATGCTATCCAAACCGAGAATCTTATAAAAGAAAAATTGTCCAATCTCCTTCACATAGGTTATTAGGTTTAATATTTTTAATCTGTTAAATACTTAAATTCCCTCAGTTTTTGCATGATTGTATTTTTTTCTTTTCATGCTAAGCAGGAATTCTGTCACTGACCTGCACCATCAGCCCACACAACTGTATCTTTTTCCTCTACAAGGCTCAGAATTTTTGTCAATGAAAATAAGTCCAGAAAGTACATAAGTAGAACTTTTTGGGCTGAATTTGAACCGTTAGTAAGGACACAGCTGGGCTCACAAGCTTTGGGGCGTCCTGAATAAAATTACAATACCCAGAGGTTCAACCGACCTCAGACTGAAAGTCTGTCAGGATGGGTGTGTCTTTACTGAACAGTGCAGACTTTTCTCCTTGTTATAATTCCCTAAATCCTATGGGCTAGCAACTATTTACACAGCATTTGCATTGCATTAAGTATTATAAATAATTTAAGGCTGATATAAAGTATACAGGAGGATGTGGATAGCTCATATGCAAATACAGTGCCTTTTTCTCCAAAAGGCTGAGCATCCATGAGTTTTCATATCCCCAGGGGTCCTGCAGCCACCTTAGACCCTGAGGTAGGACTGGACACGTCTGCCTGGGCTACGGAAAGGAGTAGGAGAGGACTGAAGTCTTTGAAGTTAATTTTTTTTAAAGGCAGCAAAATAAGCTGAAGCCGATTATCGACAGTTTGCTAAATGTAAATGGCATATTAATATATTGTGGAAACAAATAGGCAGAACTCTTCCTGTGCTGTACCTGCAGCCTTACGTGGGTATGTCCAGTGTGGCATCCAGGATCTCCTTGGCATCCTTGCTTCTACAGGCCAGGGAGAAGAGGTGAAATGAAAGAGTTCATCGTGAAGCAGGTAGAGGGATTTTAATCCCAACTCTGCACTTTATCCAGATGATGAAACAATGACTGTTCATGAAATCAAGAAAAAAAAAGTGTCCCTAGAGTTTTCTTTTCAGAGACTTCTCTATTTTCTCTGGCTACTTTAAAAAGAATCCCATGGAGTGCTTATTTTTCTACACATATATTTGCAGAGTAGTTCCTGTTTTGGTTTAAATGGGTTCCTTCTTTTTAGTCGGATGAAAGAGAATTTTCCTTAAAAAGGACTTGTCTACTGATCGTGTTTGTTAAAATGAGCCTCAAGTCAAGCTTTTGTTGAAAGCTGTGCTGTTTAGTTTTCTGCTAGCGAAACTATCCAGCAGATTTCGGTCCTTCCTTGGACTCTATAACTACAGTGCCCTTATTACTCTCTTTCCTGAAATCCTCCCCTGAATACTACTCCAAGGTAAATGCCTTGGGGAAGGAGCTTTTTCTCTTATTCAGTTCCTTGTTCCTTGGGCAGTTAGATGTCAGGCAAAGGAGCTTACCAGTGGTGCCTCAGTTTAGGAACTTAATTTGTTTTCCAGTTTTCCGGAAGATGGTTGCTTTTGTGCTTGTGTGGAGAGGCGGGCTGTGGTCCTGTTTCTAACCTGATGTGGAGTTCATGAACAGAAACAAAATTTTGCTGAACTCTTGTTTGTGAGCAGAATTGTTTGCAAACAAAGCATTGGTGAACCAATGTCTTACGGTATCTGTTTATTGTACTTACTTCTACAACATGAATGTTCCCTTGAGTTAACTACCTAGTTTCACAGGAATGGTGTAACACTATCTTCATTCATTTAAATGCCAGACTACTTTTAGTTTTTAAATCCAAGTTGCCATATAAAGGGCACGTTTTCTTGTGCTGCTTTTTCTAGAAATAAAAACCGAAAACAGACTAGGCCAAACTTGGATGAGTTGATTATCTTTCCAAGCTTCCTAAGTAATATTTTCTCTCTTTAGAGCAAAATGTCAACACCTTTCCTTGACAAGATTATCTCTACCTTGCTTAATGTCTCAAGAACTGGGGAGAACGGAGTATGATAGACTATAAAATTTAGAGAAGCAAGTAAATGACTTAAAACTTGGTTGATTTCTAAAGGCAGCTTTTACCTATTAGATTGATCTGCTAACTTCTTTCATTTAAGGGAAGAGATTTCTATTTGAGATGTATATACCTAGGGGAAAAGGTTTTATTTTTTTAAGTATAGAATTTTGCCTTTATGTTTTCAAAACAACTGCTCCCAAATGTTCGTGCCCAGAGCACTGGGCCCCAACCCCAGAGTTTTTGATTCAGTAGGTTTAGGCTAAATATTATATTTCTCTCAAGTTCCCAGGGTACCTTGGGGGCCCCTGGTTTAAGGAACAGACTTGGAGAACTAAAAGAAGTCCTAATCCTCTACCCTATTAGTTTGCAGGGAAGTAGGGATCCATGGGCTCTGTATCTGGAAAGTTGTAACAGGTGAAAATCGTAGTTTACAGAAACTGGGTGTGAGTCTTAAGTCTGCAGCATTGAGGATTGATTCTTCACCACCAGTCTCTTTCCCCAAACTGCTGTCGAACTTTGAAGTTGGCAGTTAGGGACAACAGGTAAACATCCAGTAAGATTTAAATCGGACTACCTCAGGCATCATAAGACAGAGCAAAAGGGTGAGGGACACTCTCAGGGACAGGGACACACCCAGTGCGGTATCTGTACACAGAGCCATCAGAAAAGTGCTATTTTCTTTCCTCTTTTTTAAAGCAAAACATTTATTGGTCTATTTTAGGTTTACATAATGATAACATTCATCATGAGGAATTTGTACCTGTACATGCTATGTTCTGCCACTTCTTTCTTCCGATTCCCCCCTCCCTTTGACCCCTCTTCCCCTCTTTATTTACAAAAGCTTTCTTTCAAATCAAAGCCAATCAGAAGATGCTCTTTTTAATCCCTCCTTTGCATGTGGGCACAACCAATCAAAAGGTGCCGTTCCTGATTCTTCATTTACATAAAGCAAGAAGCCAAGGGAACTTTTTCATAGAACAGTTTCCTCAAGGCCTTATCTGAGTGAGCGTTTGATAAGAAGCTTGGTCGCAATGCCTTATTAGTGTGAGGGAGATAATCGGGCAATTTGGAGCACAAAAGACCCCTTTCTTTTCCCCCCAGGCCTCTGTGAGCCTTTTCTCCAGCCCCTCTCAAGGTGCACAGCTTACTTCCTTTCCACCTTCAACAAAAAATGCTTGCCTTGAGAAAGGGGAAGAAAAAACGCCAATGAGGAGGAAAACAAAGGAGGAGGGAAAGGAAACGAGGGACAAGAAAAAAAAGAGAATAGACGGAAATACAGAAACAAAGCTTTTGCAAACGAGGGAATGAGGGGTTGAAGGGAAGGGGACATTAAAAAAAAGCCAGATATATCATGTAGAGGTACACATTCCTGATGATGAATGTTATCATGTATATCTAAAATGTACCAATAAAGGTTTTAATTCAAAAAATGAAAAAAGAAAACTAGTGAGTAATAAAGATTTCGAAGGAGAAGAAGCGAATGCCTTCCCTGCCTTTGCTGTCCAGTTCTTTGTTGGGGTCTCCTAGAAGCTGGAACGCGGCATCTGGTCCCACCTGCGCTGGGAGTTTGGGAATCACAAGGTTCGTCTCTGAGAAGGAAGGGGTTTGGGGTGGAGCCGAGGTTTCAGGAATGGCCTTGAGGCCACACAGGAGAAAAGTCACGTCGAGTCCCTGTGGCCAGAGATCAGACTTGGTGGTGCTGGTGGAAATGGACCTCAGGCCGGCCGCCCACCGCCCCTCAGCCTTGTCCACCCTTCCCTGGTCACGAGTTCACCTCGGTGGGCGGGAGACTATGGAACTCACCGCCTCTCTAGTTCTTCTGCTAATTTAGGCCAAAGGGGAAGTGAAAAGTTTCAAATAGACTTAAATATAGAAAGCCTTTTTGCTACTTTTTCTTATCTTTGCCTAGGGGAAATCTTGATTCCAGCGAAATTATTTTATTTGGCAGATTAACTTTTAATATGTCCTTTGATTCACTTTCCAGGGAGCCTTTTAATAAATGTATTTTCCAGAGTATTTCAGTGGTCAGCTGTCTCCTTAGCTGCTTCCTTTTCCTTTTTTTCTGCCTTTTTACTCATCCCCAAATGCCTCCTACCTTTATCAGGCTTTATTTCTCCCAGCCCCTTGAGGAAAGGGAGTAAGGAAGCACTCCTGGCAACTTCTACAGGGCACTTAGAAGTTAAACTTTTCACATCATGACCTGGAAGTTCGACCTGTCTGTGAGACCTCCGTTAAATAACCTATTTTCTTTACGATTGTATCCGCACATGTGAAATACAGTCAGCTGTACAGAAGGGAAAAAGTTTCCGGAACAATGATATTTGAATGCATCTAAAAACTAACCACAGAGCCCAGGCATCCTTAGTGACAATCACCTGTCCTATTGTTAGGTAGCGCTTCACTCCCTTTTCCTCTCACTGTGCAAATAAAATGAAGAAACTGAGTTTTGTCCAAAATCTGTATATGCATCTTTCCTTCCTCCTTTTTTCCAACACTGAACAGAGAACCCAGTGCCTTCACACTGCGCTACATCTTGAGCCCTTCCTCTACTTTTTGTTTTGAGACAGTCTTGCTAAGTCACTAAGTTCCCCAGGTTGGGTTTCAACTTTTTTTTTTTTTTTTTTTTTTCCTGAGCTCCAGTGAATTTAAATCCAGGTCAAAGGCCTTAGATGGTGCCCTTGGATTCACACCCAAACAAAACAAGGTAGGGTGCCAGCAGGAGAAGACTAAACAGGCCTCTAGTTGACAAAAATCACAAGAAACACTAAATTATGTAAAGATCTAAGTAAGAATTAGAGGAAAAAATAGAAATCATTTCAATTCTACCACTTTCCAATCCCTCATGCTCCTGGATTTCCAAAATGTAAGTGTGATCATATCATCTCCCTGTCAAAAATCCCTCAAGTACCCACCCCGTGTCTCCTCCACCCACCAGTGTCTCAACACTATTCGGCTTTCTTGGTTTAAGCCTCTAAAACACTGCAAGCACCTTTCTCTTCTTTCCGAGGAGAAACAATCGTAAGTTCCCTTCGCTTTCTCACTTGGGACTTCCCAAATCCCTCTGCCCCTAAACACACATCTACTTGCCCTGTGTGTTGCTTGGGATTGAACCCAGGCTGTTCTCACTGAGCTACATCCCCAGACCTTTTTCTTTATTTTTTAAATTTTGAGACAGAATCTTGAAAAATCAATGAGTAGCCCAAGTTGGGTTCAAACTTGCAGTCCTCTTGCCTCAGCTTCCGAGAATGTCAGGATTCCACATTCATGCCCTCCTAAATCTCCCACCGGACCTTATATGCACTGGTTAAACTGAATTTTCCAGACACCTAAGACGCTACCTGGTTCACAGTACCGTAAGTGTAACTTTAATGACCCACCAAGCACGTGCCTAAAGGGAGGGAGGGTCTAAGTCAAAGAGCCTTCTCAACAAACTGTGCCCTGTATGTAGTACAGCCACTGAGAACATTCTAGGGCTTTCCCGACAGTAATCTAGGGATCCAGGACAGCACAGATAAGAGCAGGGATTTAGGGCAGAGGAGCACAGAATGACAGGCGGATAGGACAGCAGGGGGACAGAGTGGCACCCAAACACAGAGCACACCGGAGTAACTTTTGTTTTCTTGAGACAGGGTCTTGCAGTTCAGGCTGGCCTTGAACTCGTGGTGATCCTCCTGCCTAAGCCTTCTGAAGAGTAAAGTGAGGTAAGAAATACTACTAAAACATGGCCAGGCATGGTGTTCTTTAGCTGTATTCTCAGCTACTCAGGAGGCTGAGGCAGGGTGATCAGAAGTTCTGTACCAGTGTGGGGAATTTAGTGAGACCCTGTCTCAAAACAGAAAAATGAAAAAGGCTAGAGATGTACTCAGCACTCCCTGGGTTCAATTCCCCAGTACCTCAGAAACATAACTAAACAAAACCCTAAAATATGTCTTGGCATAACACAGGGGACACAAAACTCCTTAAGTGGGGGGGGTGGCCCTAATATTCCCTCCCATACATCCAAGTCCCTTTGGCCTCCATTTCATTTGCTTTGAAAAGGCAGTCAGACTGTCCAGCCGACCTTGATGGCTCATGACTGTAATCCTAGCACTCAGGAGGCCGAGGCAGGAGGACCGCTGCAAGTTCAAGACCAGCCTGAACAGCAGAGCAAGAACCTGTCACAACCATCCCACACCCCCCAAAAAAAACCAAGTCAATGGACTTGAACTCGGGATCCACCTCCCTCTGCCTCCCAGTGAGCTGGTATTATTCGTTATAAATGCACAGAGCACAGGTCCTCCTGAATCTGTCACAAAACCCCACTGGGTCCTCTCTGGACTTGTCCTCTGTGGTGGCAACATCATCTCCATTGCCTCTGTCATCATCATGACCTTGATTTACAACCACGGGCTACTTCACTGCTGGTCAATGAAGGAACAACCGCCACCTTGTTATTGATGCTAGTGTTTGCTGTCCACTTCTTTAATACCTATCTCCGTGGCTTCATGATTAACTGTACTTTATCAGCATAAAGCTTTAAAATTTAATGCCATGCATTTCGTAAAAGTTCTGCAACCAGTCTTCCAAATAGTTACAGTTCCTTCGATTTCCAGTTCATGGTGACAGATCTTTGACTTTCATGGTCAGTGTGCCATTCGGGGCCGTGTGTTCTCTATGACATTAATGCAGCAACTCTTTTGTTTGTTTGTTTGTTGTTTGTTTGTTTCAAAATGGGATCTTGCTATGTAGTTCAGGCTGGCCTCAAATTTTCAGTGACCCTCCTGCCTCAACCTCCCAAGTGAGTGCTGGGATTACAGGTGCGCATCACCATGCCTGGCTTAACTCTTCAAAATTATGATCTTCATTCTTTGGCTTTATGCAGTGTTTTTCTATATTTCACTAACTTCTTAGTACTCTGAACACAGAAACTGAACGGTGCCACTTCCTGTGTCCTCGAAAGTGTATGAAGGTCCATCGGACACCACGCTGTGCTGTAAGGTGCTCTTCATTACACAGCTGTTGAGTTTCTCCAACAGCTGTGGCTGTCTGTGCTGACCTTAAATGCTTCCCCTTTTTCTTATCGCTGCCACCCACAGGGGGATCTTCAGGCCCTTTGCATATTTGTAACATCTTTATACCACAGAGCAGGGGATAAGCTAAAAATCAACCAGCCAACCAAGCGACTGCCCAATGAACCAAATAAACAAAAGAACTCTGTGAGCATGGCCTGGGCCCACGCGGGCGAGAGCAGGACTGGCTAATTCTAATTAACTAGAATTAGGATTAGAATGGCACCTCGGGATCCATTCCCTTACTGTTGTGCACATGCTTGCACCGGGTGGGGGTCTGAGTGTGCAAGGAAAAGACGCAGCCGCAGGAGGCCTGAATAGACTGTGTGCTTGTGTTCTGCCTGAGAGCTGGCAAGTACAGAATTTTCCACTCGTGGATCCACAGCAGCGCTAAAGTTTCCCATTTTGGAGCTTTTAGGATCTCAGATTTCGGATGCTCCAGCTGTATGCTAAGTACCAGAAACACAAGAGCCAGCACGAGGGAAGGCAGAATACTGGAGACCGTGACTAGAGGAGAGAGGGTCAGGGGAAGTTTCTTGGAGGAAGAAAGGTGAGCGTCATAGATGGTAGGTAGGTAAAGGGACAAAGGAGACGGTACCCCAGACAGTGGGAACCCCATTTCGTGATGCTGAGGATCAAACCTACAGTGTGCACAGCAGGCAGACACTCCACGGTGAGCAACATGTCCAGTCTGAGAATAGAATATGAAGTCAGCAGCAGCATAATAGCTAACACAGTCGTAGATTGCTCATCTTAAATTTTCCTAAATTGGGCCGCGTGTGGTGGAGTGGGTCTGACATCCCAGCACTCAGGCAGCTGAGGTGAGAGGATCGCTGTGAATTTGAGCCTAGCCTGTGACACACACACACACACACACACACACACACACACACACACACACACCCCATGCTTGGGTTTAAATTGTAGCTCAGTGCTCAGGCACTTGCCTAGCATTAACTTTCACAGCGTCGCACACTTGATCTCAGCATCACAGCAAGGTGGCGCATACTGGTAGCTCTGCACTGGAGCTGAGGCCAGAGGACCACGAGTTCAAGGCCAGTCTGGGTTAAAAAGTAGGACTTAGAAACAAAAAGCCAAACCAAACAAACAAATCCTCCAGTTTTTTTTTTTTTTTTTTTTTTTTTTAAGGGTCTCACTCTGTAGTTGAGACCGACCTGGAACTCACTATGTAGTCCAGGTTGTTCTTGAACTCACAGCGATCCTCCTGCCTCAGCCTCTCGAGTGCTGGGATTACAGGCATGCACCACTATGCCTGGCTTATTTGGATATTGATACTTTTCCTACACTCAGGTTGCTAAAATGCCTTCTTGTCCCCAAATGATAGTGACGGGAGACTGTAATAAAATTGAAATTTTCTTTTTCTGGCAAAATAAAAGTTTTTCAATTCTGTTGACTCCTAAATTTTATTAGTCTATGAATACAGAAGTTCATTCCCCAACCCTAAATAAGTGTTTTTCTTTCTCTTTTTTTGATAAACACAATCTTGAAAAACTCTACGAGAAGCACCGTCTTGTTAGTTCTGAGTCAACTGTTGAGTGACATTTGAAATTCCTTTGAAATTCTAGCTAATTAGAATTAGTCCAGCGGTTAGCTCTGTAGAACATTCTGAGTAGTTAAGAACATTTTTCATGTACCTGACATCCGTGCTATTATTTGTCAATTTATTCTGAAACTCAGGTTCTTTTTTTCCTTTTTTGGTAGTCCTGGGGATTGAACTCAGGCCCTGCCCACTGAGCTACCTCTCAGCCCTTTATATTCTATTTTATGACAGGGTCTTGATAAGTAGTCTAGGTTAGAGCTCAAATTTGTGATCTTCCTGCTTCACCCTTCTTGCTCGGATTACAAGCATGAGTCACCACGCCCAGCCCAGGTTTGTTTACTAAATTAGTTTTGACAGAATTCTTAAGATTTTAATGTTTTGCCAGGAGTGGTGGCACACTCCTGTGAGGCCGAGGAAGGACAACTGCCACAAGTTTGAGGCCAGCCTGCGCTACACAATGAGTTCAAGTTCAGCCTGAAATACATAGTGAGAGCCTGTCTCAAGAAAAACATTTTCTTTTTTCAATTGGAAAGTTTTTATGCTTCAGAAATGAACTTGGTAACAATCAAATTGCCTGATAATATAAACAGCTAATATATCCCAGCGGTTCCTTTGTCCTGGCCACAGGGCTAAACAGAATCTGAAAGATATCAGGGTCTGTTGTTTAGAGGACAACCATGAGAGAGGTTAAGCAACTTGCCTGAGGACACAGAGCCAGGAGCTGGGCTTGTAAATAGCTGGAACAGCCCCACATTTCAGCTTAACAACACAAGAAAGTGTCAGGTTCTAAATAACTCATAAGATGTTAGAAAATACCAGTTTATTTCCTAGATGGGAAGGGCCAGAATAAATTTCTGTTATTAAATATATCCATGTCTACAAATGAAAACTGTCTATTAGCAGTTACTTACTTATTTATTTTTGTTTTTTGAGACAGGGTCTCACTATATAGTTGAGACTGACCTGGAACTCACTAGGTAGCCCAGGCTTGTCTCGAACTCACAGGATCCTCCTGCCTCAGCCTCCCGAATGCTGGGATTACAGGTGTGGGCCACCACTCCTGGCTGCCTATTAGCAGTTAACATTATGTATTGTCTATGGCTTACATTTAGGACCAATATTTACTTCCCCTTTTTTCCCTTAACTACCACTTAGGCATCGTGGGTAAACAGAGTGTAAACCCATAATCCCAGCTGTTTGGGAGGGAGGCTGAAGCAGGAGGATACGGAGTAGGAAGCCAACAACAACAATAGAAAAAAACTGCTTTAGGTCTCTCAGGTAATTTCTTACACTACATATCTGTTGAAAAGATGATTTAAAATGGAAAACACAAATACACAATTAGAAAAGTCCACTGGTGGGAAAACTCTCTAGGAGTATACGTGTGAAACTCCAGCCAATTTTATAAAGCTTTCAGAAAGGATCCCAGGAGCTGTGTGTGGAGGCATCTGCCTGTAGTCTTATACTGGGGAAACTGAAGCAGGAGGATCTTGAGTTCCAGGCCAAGCAAGGTTCTAAACAGCATGGAAGGCCGGCCTGCACCACACAGCGAGATGGTATCTCAAAAAAAGGGGCCTGGGGGAATCCTGTGACTTTTTGCTTTGTGCAGTTCTGGGGATTTAACCCCGGGTTTCCTACATGGTACTTGAGTGCCTTACTCCTTAACTAAATCCCCCACCAAACCCCAGTAGGGCTTCTTGTGGAGAACATGGGCTTGGGAGAAGTCTGTTCAAACCCTAAAAGTTTTGTGGACTTCATTATTGTTTTGTCGGTGAGTCCACTGGCGATCAGGCTTGAAGAGATAAACCTTCCCTTGATTCCTCATCTAGACTCAGGAGACTGAAAATGCGCTGGAAAGGACAAAACAGATGATGGGTGGGTGGGGGTGAGGAGACGTCCCTGATCTTCTAGGGCCTTTTGGGTAGTAAATTTCATGCCAGTGAGATAATTATCACGACTGGTTTTTCAGCACAGGTCTATCTGAAAAGTCCCAGAAGAAAAAACAAACACCTTACTTATTATTTCTGAAACCTCCAATCCAAGAAAACTAATGCTTTCAAGAGTCCATGCTTTTAAACAATCTTTAAAGCATTTATTTTTATGCAACTACCTAATTGTGTATTAATGAGGAAATAATTTGGAAGTTTCTCTTTCAAAGGTAATTTTACGTTCTTTCATTTATTTTTGTTATTTCATTTAAAAAAACCCAGAAAAACATCTCCTTTTCTCGTGCTCTTATAACAAGCCATACTCTTCTTTTCCATACCCTTTGGTTCAGTGTTCAAAAAAAAAAAAAGTGGTATGTTTTGCAATATTGATGACCAGCTAAGCTGAGGATATTTATTTCCATCTGGTAGAGTTCAACTCCCGCCTCTTGTTTGCTCTCCCCATCTGCCTGCCTCGCCCTCATCTTTTTCCCTCCTCCTTAATGGGGTCCTGTTAACCCTGTGTTAGGCTAATCGTTTTAGCAGGCTCATGCTTTCTTACCAGTCTGTTTCCAAAAGTAGGCATCCAAATAAACTCCCGTGTCTACACTTAATATTGCCAACATGCTTCCAATTTTATAAACAGCAGTTTAGTCTCGATTTTGGATTAAGAAAAAAACCCACTTCGGTTCTGAGCATGCACACTTTAAAATGCATGTGCAGATTTCTCTTCTTTTCAAAGCTTATTTCAGGATCCATGTCGTATTTATCTTCGGCGTGCAGCGAGGCTCAGGGGTGGACTCCTCTCGTTTGACTCGCGGAGTTACTGACCAGCAGCCCCAAGTGGCCTTATAGCCTACTTATTTTACAATGAAAACTTTCACGAGGACACCTCCCGCCCTCCTCCCCGGAGGCGCAGGAGCGGCTCGGCCGCGAAGGCAGCGGCTCTGTGAGGGGCCGGGGCTCCCGAGTTTGCCGTCGGGGCACCTCGCTCCTGCTGATGCCGTCGGGCCACCTCGCTCCTGCTGCCTGCGAACCCGCCGCGCAGACTCCAGTGGGGCCGGGGCCGGGGTCCAACACGGAGCACGCGCGCAGACAGGAACTGGGGACGTGCGGCTCCCACTCACCCGACCCTGGCCCCCCAGGGCAAAGCCTCCCAGACACAGCACCCGAGCGAAAGGATGCGCTGGTCCTGGGCCTCCAATTGACAAAGCGGGAGCGGGGGTGTCGGAGGCGGGGCTTGGCAGGGGGCGGAGCTTTCACACGCGCACCCTCGGTTTCCTCCTTCTTCGGCCGGGGCGACTGGGCTTTGGCCGCCACTCCGGATTTATTTGTTTACAAGCGGATTACGTCAGCTCCTCCCTCTCTTCCCGGTCTCTGGGTCCGCCCCCTGGGTCCTTTTTCCCGCCCCCTCCGGCACCTAATCTGTTGGCGTCACAATGGTGCGATCTCCCGATTGGCTAGAATCGGCGGTCACGCTCCAGCTACGTCACTTCCTTTCCACGGTGCTATAAAACCTGCTGCACGGCGGCGGCATCTCCGCACCCCCCGGAGCTGGAAATGCAACTCTTGGGATCTTCAGAGGCTACGGAACTGGAGGCGGAGGCGGCTGGGGAGGTCCGAGCGATGTGACCAGGCCGCCATCGCTCGTCTTTTTCTCTCTCCTGCCGCCTCCTGTCTCGAAAATAACTTTCTTTTTTACTCTTAAAAAAAAAAAAAGTAGCCGCTC
>NW_022900927.1:53797266-53858699 GCF_012274545.1 Fukomys damarensis | reverse complement strand
CCCTCGAGCCGGATCGTCCCGTCCCGTCCCACCCCGCCGAGTGCAGTTTCTGTAACACTGTCCTCGCGCACGACACCGCAGCGCGAGCAAGCCTGGAACGCTTCTAAAAGTTGGTAGTTGTCGTTTTCCTTCCTCACGGAGCCGGCAGGAGGAGGAAACTACGGCGGACCTAACCTAACCGTAGCTAAAGCATTGTTTCTCTGTTCTTCCCTTCTGTAGAACATTATAAACATCACTGGTTCCCAGAAAAGCCGTGCAAGGGATCAGGTTACCGTTGTATTCGCATCAACCATAAAATGGATCCTCTCATTGGACAAGCAGCACAGCGAATTGGGCTGAGCAGTCAGGAGCTGTTCAGGCTTCTCCCGAGTGAACTCACTCTCTGGGTTGACCCCTACGAAGTGTCCTACAGAATCGGAGAGGACGGCTCCATCTGTGTGCTGTACGAAGCCTCACCAGCAGGAGGTGGCCCTCAAAACAGCACCAACGTGCAAATGGTAGACAGCAGGATCAGCTGTAAGGAGGAACTTCTCTTGGGCAGAACAAGCCCTTCCAAAAACTACAATATGATGACTGTATCGGGTTAGGATATGGTCTCTGGATGGATCCTCTTATAATGGATGGATAAATTTGATTTTTGCTTTGGGTGGGCTCCTCTTGGGGATGGATTATGGAATTTAAACCATGTCACAGCTGTGAAGATCTGGCACAAGATAGCGTGGTAAAAAAATTTTTTTCTAAGTGACAGTGCCATAGTTTGGACAGTACCTTTCGATGATTTAATAGCCTGTGAGTCCAAGTATGTGATCTCTAGTTACTAGAGAGTGAAGTCCTAGGGTGGTTTCAGTTTCTCCCACACCTAAATTTCTACATCAGTCCCTCTAATGAAAATACATATTTCCGCAGTCTATCTTGTGGAGGAATTTGCACTATTACACTTGAAAATTGTTACTGATAACCTTTTTTGGCAGCTCAGTAGGAAAGTCCATGGTAGTACTGGAAATTTTACAAGACTTTTACCTAGCACTTAAATATGTATAAATGTACATAAAGACAAAACAGTAAGCATGACCTGGGGCAATGGTCAGACCTTGTATTGTGTTTTTGGCTTTGAAAGTAGCAAGTGACCAGAATCTGCCATAGCAACAGGCTTTTAAAAGACCCTCACGAAGAAGACACTGTCTCAACTGTGGTGTTTGCACCAGCCAGCTCTCTGTACATTTGCTAGCTTGTAGTTTTCTAAGACTGAGTAAACTTCTTATTTTTAGAAAGTGGAGGTCTGGTTTGTAACTTTCCTTGTACTCAATTGGGTAAAAGTCTTTTCCACAAACCACCATCTATTTTGTGAACTTTGTTAGTCATCTTTTATTTGGTAAATTATGAACTGGTGTAAATTTGTACAGTTCATGTATATTGATTGTGGCAAAGTTGTACAGATTTCTATATTTTGGATGAGAAATTTTTCTTCTCTCTATAATAAATCGTTTCTTATCTTGGCATTTTAATCAATCTCTTGTCATGATTATAGAGGTTCAGCGAAATATTTTTCTTAGCTTTAGATCCTGTAAGCTAAGTGACTCACTTGCACACTCATGCTGCAGAAAACATTTGATGAGGGATGAAGGTGGTCTGTGCTTACATATTTAGGCATTAGAGGAAATGAGTAATTTGGCTTGTTTTTTAAGTCTAAAGTCAAATCGTGGACATATTCACAGTCTAAGGATCTCATGAAATGAAGAGACAAAGGTAACATCTTCCAAACAAAAAAAAAAAAGGTACTTAATGGATTACACTTCATTGCTTTCTCGTTGAAGATAAAATTCTGGTCCACCTTTGAGAAACCAATTTTATCCCACGGGTTGCCCTTGTTTAGAAAATCCTGGGGCAGGTGACCCATAGTCCTAATCACTCCAGAGATTGGTTGCTTTTTGCTTTTCATCACCTGCAAGATTTACATAAAAATCCCTTAAGCTGGAATTCAACAAAAGGTACGTTTATGAACTTTTATTCTCAAAAGTTGAAATGCTGAATTTTTCCTCATTTCAGACATAGTTCAAATGAATTCTAAGGACCTGAATGAATATTGAGAATAATGCAGGTTAAGAACAACCCTACCCCATATAATAAAGACTTGGTGATTCTTTGGTTTTGGGGGATAACAAATGATATTTAAATGGAAAGTGAATTTTTTATTTTGCTGTACAGCTAAAAACATACAGTGGTGACGTTTTGGTATACAGTATGTAAACACACTAGAAACACAGTGTGAGATTTAAATTACTAAAGTCAATAGCTGAAATCAGTAATTTCCTACTGGTAAGATCCTATTTTTCTAATTGTGTGAACTATACACCAAGGTACACTTGTAAGCATGCCAAGTACGTGGAATACACACGTCCACGTACCCTGATGGCCGTTCCTGGCAGTTTCAATTATTACACCCACAGCAACACATGGGCTGCTTGCTCTTGGCGATTGTTACAGTTTTATTTTTTAAAAAAGCCTCGCAGGTTTTCAAATTTGATTTTATAATAAAAGACTATTGGTCGTGTGGTTTTTCAACAGATCTCAGCCTAGTGCTGACTACTGTTTACCGGCTCCACACCCTCAGGTAGCTGCTTTGAAACTCGTGAAGCTTTGAATTCTCAGCACTGGGGCCTGAGGCAGGAGTGAGGGTAACTTGTAGACAAGTGAGGGACATAATACCGACAATATTTTTTTCATATAGCCTTTTCTCAGAATTGTTTTTGAAGATCTTGAAATCAAGACTACCTTTAAAATTTGGTGAAAAGGGAACTCACTGTATTTCTTTAGACTTCAGGTGATGTCTGACATGTGAGTGACTATTTACTGAGTTCCTCTTTAAAAGGCTTGTGAACATCACAGCCCTAGCATCCAGCTGTTTCCTGTGCCTTTCACCTTTATTCCCCAGACAGTTAGGCAGCCTATGACTACAGCACAGTAGCCGTTTGGTGTTTCTTGTTCACTGCTCCTGGGGAATGTTCCGCCTGGTTATTTCTACAAAAACATTTGAGTGTCTGCTGCGTACGCACATGCAGGTGGGTACCAGGCCTCCGCATGTAGTCATGTGTATCAGTTCTGTGTGTTTTAAATATGGCTGTAATTTTAAAAGGCTTTATATTGCCTGAGTTAAAAGAGTTCATTAGAAATCCTTTCTGAAAGGATGACTGCTTTCAAAATGATGAATTGCTGTGGGCACCAGAAATTCAGTCTTGATTGGCAAATAGCTTCGAGGGGTGTGAATGTCTGTTTTAACAGGTAGTTTTCAAACAGTTTCCTCAGAGTGCTGTCTTCCTCGGGAAGGCCGAAGCGAGGTTGGACATGGGTTGCGTGGTAAACGTGGTAGTGCACACAGGATGATGCGACTCTCGCCTCTCATTTGAAATGGGAATGGTGTATCTTTTACTGGAAAGACCACCCCATCCGCAAAGTGGTTTTGTTACACTTGGTACCCGTAGTTTCCTTACACTACCAAAGCTCACATGTTATAAGTGGTGAATTTCATTTTGTGTAGGTGTTAAAATATGGAATAAAAAGGAAGAAGTCAGTATTTTTGATGTCTAATGTTAATGACTAATAGTTTCCACATATCTTAATCTTAGGAACAAATAACTACTAAGACTTTTTCTTTTAATGATTTTTTTTCATGCCTCAGAGTCTCTCTCCTCTTTAAAAATATAAGTAAAGCTTATATTTTCCATACTGATGTTTAAAGATATTTCCTCTCCCCCTTGCCTTCTGTTTCAGATGATGGGATAAAATGATCTTGATAAGCTATATGGAGAGAATTTGTCAGTAGTTTTATCTGTGTACAGGAGACTTCAAAAGTGTATCTCAAGAGCTGGGCAGGTGGTGCATGCCTATAATACCAGGTCTTTGGAGGCTGAGGCAGGAGGATCACCACTTTTGAGGCTAGCCTTGACTACAGTGAGACCACATCTCAAAACCAAACAAACAAAACAATATACTTCAAATCACCTAAAACTGAAGATGTACTGAATGCAGATAATTTAGACTTAGTCTTTCCAGTTGAACTTTTAGATATGACCACTGTTGAAAGATAGCTATTTGAGTATAATCTAACAGTATTAATCTTTTATAGTAAAATAGTTTATACTACTAGACTGAGCTGCATAACAGGTCTTCACTCATTTAATAAATGGGACAAAAAGACAAAAATTGTGTAAATTAAAATTCCTTGTTATATTTATAGATCTTCATATTGAGTAACAAGGGGAAGAATATTGTTCAGATGTTGTTTTCTATCTTTGAGATGCTCCTAGATAAATAAGCTTAAATGTATTAATCAGAATGGTGTCATTTCCTCAACAGACCATTTGTGTAGGAATAATCAAACCAGCTTTTATTTTTAACTTAGTTTATCCTTTTTTTTTTTTTGCATAGCTCTGAGTCAAACATATGAATAACAACTAATAAGGTTTCCATTCATAGGATTCTAAAATTTTTAAAAATGCTTCCTATTATGATTGAAAAACTTTAAGGAGCATCGTGGAGTTCATCTTCTTCTGACTTTTACATGTGCCTTTTTGTGACATGCATCATTGTAGTCTTGAAAATGCCCTGTTCACTGGGGAGTTCTGTGTGCTCACTGGCAGCACTGATGCTGAAGGGTGAGCTGAGACGGGTTGGATAGAAAGTGAAAGGGTAGGGAAATGAAAAGTGGGAAAGACCTGAGAAGGAAGGATCTGAAGTCTGGCTGGCAGTTCCTCTGCTGTGATTGTAGGTGTGTATCAAGACCTGTTCGAGTGACACAGTTTGGGCTGAGTTTGGAAATTCTCTCCTTTTGTTGGAACTCTGTCGTTCATCCGTCCAAGGTAGACTGCGCTCCATGTGATCGTGCAGATCAGAGTAGTAGTATAGGTTTGTGGGCTACCTAGAAACTGGCCTCGGAGGTGTGGAGGAGAAACACGAATAAAGCATATTCTTGCAAGTAATTAAAAAAAGCAGGCAGTGCTTTGTCTCAGTAATTTTAAGGTGAGATTATTTTTAAGCTGTCTGATATAATCCCCTTGAGGAATATAAACTCTCACCTTGTACGCTTAAATTGTGCAGGTGGTTTGTGACCCTATTCCTGGCGGCAGAAGGATGATTAAGGATAGACCAGATCTCTAGTGTCACAATAGGGACCACCAGGCAGGAGAAAGAGTTGAGTTAACTGAATTCCTCATTTAGAAAATATTACATCAAGCATTACTTAGTTGAAATCGTGAACATTGATAGAAGACATTCACCCATGGGAACATTTAATTTTAATGATTCTCTTGATAGCCATCTCCAAAGTTAGGATATTCTTTCAAATTATTTTTGCATGTGTTTTCATGTGTCTTATGTAAAAAGCACATGGTATGCTTTATATAAACAGGTATTCATATATTGGCAATATGCTAAACACTTTGATAGGCATTTATGATCAAAATGTTTAGACTTTCTGTAGATAGTCACTCAAGTAGATGATTATTTGCTCTCCTAAGACTAATTTGTAGTAGATATGTTTAAATTCCAAAATGAGAAGCTATTGTAGGAATATAAAGAGGGTTGCCTTGATAGAATTTTAGCTTTTCTCCACTGGTCCTTATATTATTAGAGTCAACAGATTTCTAAAGTTAAGTGTTAGTACCAATTCAAAGTCTGTTGCTATAGAATCAACTACATTGCTGTGTTGAAATTCACATTCTTTAGAATTTACATCATTTTGTAAAAGTGTTGAGTTTTTGTAACATTATTTTACTCTAAGAGAACTGAATTATTAAATTGTAGATTCCTGATTATTTTTGCTAGTTGCAGTGTAACCAGAAGTCCTGTATCTTTTCCCTCTTGTTCTGAGCCATCCTTGTATTTTTGAAAGGAAATATGGCTAACAAATTAAACTTTATTTGAGGAGATTCCATAAATGGGCATAATTCTAAATTGGTTAGACTTGACCATTGCGCCAAAAGCAGGACTGAATGTATTTTCTGGCTTTCCTGATTTATGGCAGTTTTGTTCCTGAAGTCAATAGACTAAATGGAGTTGTCTTTCCTATAAATTGTACTTGAGAGCTTTCAGGTTATCAATATATATTCCTGTTTGACCTTCCAACAACTGGATGAGGTTGACAGGTCAGTGTTTTTAATCTTCATTTTGTAGACGGAAAGCTAAGCTTCATTTCTCCCACAGGCAAATGGCTTGTAGAGAGCTCAGTTCTTCCAACCCCAGAACCCAAGTTCTTTGTTTTCATGGCTCCTTAGCACTAAGCTACATCCCCACCCCTTTTGTATTTGATTTTTTTGTTTCGAGACAAGGTCTTAGTAAGTTGCTAAATTGCCCGGGCTCCTGCTTCAGCCTCCCAGAGTGCCAGGATTGTGGTAATGCACCACCATGCCTGGTTAGAGCTCAAGCCCTCAGTATATTGGGGTGTATAATTTTTACTTTAAGGCATATCATATGGTTGCACATTGAAGAAACGTTTTTCTTTTTTCCTCTCCCCTCTCCCCTCTCCTCTCTCCCTCCTCCCCTCTCATTTTCCTTTATTTTTTTAATTTGCCTGCTAGTTCACTGTCTTCATTATTCCCAGTCTCAAAATTGTCACTTTCCTTGCCCAGGCGGCATTAACTATTTTCAAAGAGGCTTCTTTGAGAAACAGGATTTCGTGGAAAGAATACTAGTCTTTGACACAGATGAATGAGTTAGAACCCTGGCTTGTGACTGTTCAGTTTTTCTGAGGCAGTCTCACTATGCTGTTCCGACTGGCCTTGAAGTCACTATGTAGCCCAGGCTGGCTTCGAAGTCAACAGAGATCCTCCTGCCTCAGCCTTCCAGGGGCTTCAATTGCAGGTGTGCACCACCATCCTGGGGTCAGCTTGGGACTTTGGAGCAGTTACTTATCCTCTGAGCCCATCACTCTCCATATAAAAATAGGCATAATAAGTTTGTTATGAAGGTCAAGGAAACATGAAAACTTGTCAGTGAGTGTTTTGATGGGGGATTTAAATACTCTTCTCACAGAGGCCAGTTAAATACACCATTAGTTTGTTTTTTGGAAAATGTGCTCATAGTGTGATTATGTTTGGAGTTTCTTTTTTTTTTTAATTTTTTTCTCTCATTGAGTTTATTGGTACATTTTAGGTGTACAGTACAGTCACATTCATCATTGGGATCTTGTACCTTTACATGATGGGTCTTGGTTCTCATTTTTTCCCCTTGTCCCTGCCCTCCCTTCACCCCCTCCTCCCCTCCCCCTTTACAAACACTTCATTTCCATTTCTTCATTTTCTTCTATTTTTTTTATTTTCCCTTATTACCTTTCCCCTACCCTTCCCACTGGAGTTTCTTGAAAGTACATACTTGAGCCAATAGGTATAAGAAATTCACTTAGGATTTTGAAATCCTGTAGGACACAAAATGAATCATTGCTCCCATTTGAAGGGTGGGAATACGGATAACCCAATCCTTGCATAGTTATTTTGCAAATTTTTCTGAGCCGGATCCTTAATATTGTGATTTTCAGAGCTTTTTTCTCAGTAAAAAGGAAGCGATCCTTCAGATCCATTGTCTAACCTATACTACCTTAAGTTGAGAGATGGAGTAGTGCTACCAAGGATACCTCAGTGTAACCCTGCTCAGAGCATGCGTGCATCCCTCGTGTCACTTAATCTCTGCAGTGACTCTAGGTTCTGTGAAGTAAATTGACCTTTCCCGGGGCTCCTGGTTCTCCAAGCTATTTGAATTTGGCCACGCTTGTCCAAGAGACTTGCACACAGAGCTCAGTGGCTCTCAGTGTATTCCTCTACAGTGCTGTGAGTACTTACTTGACTACAAAGAAAGGCAGCCTTTTTCTAAGATACCACTTTGGATTTGAGTTTCTCCTTGTACTGTAACCTGATACAACATTTGTTTGACTCACTAAGGATGCCATAGACTTCCCCAGTCAATCGTAAATGAGTCAGAGACCACAGAATCTTTGGTTTAAACCCAAGTCCCTTTTTCTATGTGAAGAATCCTCACTGAATACGTGCTGCTGGCTTGCATAGCATTATTGCATCTCTCCATGCGGGCCATTCTCAGCGAATTTATTTTGCGAAAGAATAGGAAACAGCCCCCTTCTTAAAAGAATCACAAGGGACTTCAAGGCAGAATTCCCTTTGGCCCTTTCAGAAGTCTTGCTCCTTAAAGCCCCTGGGCAGTTTAGGGCCTGCTTTGAGTTGTGCATAGCTTTGAACATCATCGTGCTCCTGCGGTGTTTAAGATTTGATAGGAATGTACGAGTTTGGAACTAATTAGAACAAAGTTAGGTGGCCAATGTGGTCAGAATGGCTATCCCTTGAGACACTGGTTGTGGTTACAGAGTTAGGAATGAAGATTGAACCCAGGACTTTTGCACTGAGTTATACCTCAACCTCTTTTATTTTCCTCAGCGTCTTCCTAAGTCACAGAGCTGCCTGGGCAGGGCCCAGACTTGCCCTCTCTTGCCTCAGCCTTGCAGAGTGCTGAGGTTACAGGTGTGCACCACCTCACCTGGCTGGGAAGGTGCTCTTACGTAATGCGGCATTATATACAGGCATGCTCGCCTGGCCTTCAGGTTCTTGCACTTTTTCCATTACCTTTATGAGTTCTTCAAGGCTCCTGTGATCCTTTTTGATGTTTAAAATATGACCTGTGTTTTGTGTCTGTCACCTGTGCCGCTCACATTCATTCAGTCACCGAACAAATACTGAGTCCTTCTGTGTGGAGCACTGTGCTAAGCACTGGGCATGCTTTAGTCCCAGCCTTTGCTCTCAAGAAAGCTTAGAGCCGAGAACAAGCAAACGGCAAAGTTAGACCTGCCCTGCAGTGTGCTGAGGGGCAGAGGCGGAGTGGTGGACGGGACTGCACCTACTGCGGCCCTGGAGGAGGGAGCCTGGAGCTGAAGCCTGAGGGACAGAAGTGGCTTCAAAGGAGCAGGCGGTAAGAGGAGCAGATGCACCAAACCCTGCTGAAGGCGGGTGCTAAGCAGGAAGGACTGAAGGAAATCAGTGTGCCTGGACAGAGAGGACACTAGGGGAGGGAGGCCAGCTGTGAGGCCTCCGTAGGTAGACTGGCCATGCCATTCGGTGGATCAGTCTGTCAAGCCAGTTGTGACTCTTGGGGGAGAATGCGGCGCTGTTAATAATTAAACATAAGCACTGGCCGAGCCATCGTCATTGCACGTTTATAGGTGTTGTTAATGGTGTTATCTCTTGGAAGGTCTTGGCAACCGGGAGCATGCCTACTTCCTGGTGAACATGTCAGGGAGTTAGAACACCTTACCCGGTCCTAAATGGATCCAAACAGAACTAAAAGGCTGTGCTGCAGCCAGGCAATGTGACTGCTTTGGGTATAGATATTATTATTTTGTTTGTTTGTGAGTTTGTTTTTCTGAGACAGGATCTCACCTTGTAGTTTGGGCTGGACTTCAACTCACTGGGCAGCCCAGGGGGGCCTTGAACTGAAGTGATCCTCCTGCCTCAGCCTCCCAAGAGCTGGGATTATAGACATGCACCACCAACCTGCCTTCTTTGGGTATAGATATTGACTATTTCATAGTTTTTTTAAAAGCCTATTAATATATAATTTTATTGGAAACAGTATTTACTTAGGTGGTTTTTTCTAGACCATAAGCACAAACCCTCAAAGCAACAGAATTTAAAATTTTCTCCTCCCCATCCTTCAACCCTTCTTTCTGTTATTTACAAAAGCTTGTTTCCATTTTTTTCCTTCTAGTCTCTTTTTTCTTGTCCCTTCCATCCCTCCCATGCACACAACCTTGTTCCCTCTCTCATTTGAACATCTTCTTCCCATTTTCCAATATCTATTAAGCATTTTGGTCCTTATTTATACTTTCAGTTTCTCACATCAGAGAAACAATGTGGTATTTAAATATATGTCTGATTATTTTACTTAAGAATATGGTCTCAAGGTCCATCCATTTAGCTAGAAATAGTCATCCTTCTTTATGGCAGAGTAGTATGTCATTGTATTAAAAAAAAAACCCACATCTTTATCCATTCATTGGTTGATGGGCATTTGAGCTGTTTCCAAGATTTAGCTCTTGTACACTGTGCCGCTATGAACATGGGTATGCAGATATCACTGTGGTAGGATGCTTTTAATTCTTACTTTATGTTTGAAAGGTTTGGCCTGAAAGGGCAGGTTTTGCATTGGACTACTGGATGGACTAGAGTTATTTTGTTATCACTTTCATGAAGTACAGTTCAAGTATCTTGAATATTTTCTGTATTTTCTTTTGGTTATTGCACTTGTCATTTTTGCGGAGATTTTTTTTATTTAAATAGAATTTTAAAATTCTGAGTTTATTCTAAGTTCATATTTTGAGTGTTCAGTGTGCCCTGGACATAACTTTCAAGGTTGAAGCTTTTAATTTGTTTTTCTTTAAATTGTAAACATCTCCTATTGGGTTAAATCCTGTTTTAAATCTTCTGTTCCGTGGAGCTCATGAAATTTTATATGTCCATGTAATCCACACCCCGACCAAGAAATTGAATATTTCTACCACTCCAGAAAATTCTCTTTTGAGGCACTTAGAATTTGATTAAGAAATATGATGGTGGAGCCAGGCCTCAAATTAGAAATGAGTTGTTTTTCCTCTCCTTTTTAAACTTTATTTTTGCTTCCTAAAGATGCAGCGGTGGTTACTTTAAACATGAAACAAATTGTCACCAGAAGAAACCGTTGCCTTTCAACTAGTTATGATTTAGTGGTTACTAATACAGCACATCCATCCCTACCCAATTTGCTATGGTTTTTTAGTCCTTGACTGTGAATAGTAAAATCTGAGTCATATCCCCAGAGCTGACTCACACGTTTACTAAGGACTACCTCTTTTGCAGTAGGCCTGGAGTTTAGAGTCTTGGTCAACCAAAATAGATTGTAATGATGCCGAATTTACATGATTCTCTTTTTTAAGCCTGATTATATCGCTCTATAGTGCAGATAAGAGGAGAAACGTGTTAAGCCTGTGTATAATAAAGCTGAGCTCTAGCCTTTATCACTTCTCAAAATTCTCAATAGCACTCACTGCCAGAGAGTAGTTAGAATATGGATCCCAGGTACAGCCCTGTGACTTGTGAAATGAACTCAACCCCAAAGCTGTGTGTCACTGTCACTGTCCTTTAAGAATCAGAGACAGAAAGACTTGTCCTAAAAAGCCTGTTGGTAACAAGGAAGAGCAAGAATTCCCCAGTGCCTGACAAAGGGGTCTTTTCCTGTTTCTCTGCAGGTTTAATGTTCCAGCTGGAACCTGCTCTGGAATCCCATCTTACCAGAATTTACTTCTCCCCGAAAAGGACAGAGTTCTGCTCAGCGAAACTTCTGCTGCCCAAGTGATGGTGGGCTGTGGTGGGCGGTGCTGAGTGTTTTACAGACATTTCTGAGTGCGATAACCCTTAATATTTCAACACCTACTGGGCTTCTTTCCCTCCCACACTCCATTTTGGAAAGAAGGGCAGGTCGGTGAAGATCTCAGGATGGTTGAAGGCAGCTGTGGTTAGTGGAAAGATTGTCAGAGACCCAAGCCCATTGGAGAGGCCCCTACTCTGATTATGCATTGGTATTTCTATCAGTTTGCTTCTTATTTTTAAGGAATTTTATGCATTAAGCACAGAAATTGTCAACATGATGTTTCACTACATGCAGGTTGGGAACAGTGTTTCCTGCATTCCTACTCAGTCTCCCTGTCCTGTTCCTACAGCTTCTTCCTGTAGACTCCCCGAGGGCCAGGACTGTGCTAAGCACTTCTCTGTCTCCTTGCTAACTCTTCACAAGCCCGCAAGACATTTATTGTTATTGTCATCTGTGATCCAAGGATACTGCACAAGAATGTCATCTTCCTTGTGTAAGAGCATACAGCTATGGGCCACTTTCAGGCTAGAATCCAGGTGTGTCTAAGGCCAACACCATTCCTAACCAATATCTCCTCCCCAGGCATTGCTTTCTGATCCCATTGTGTTAGAATTATTTATGTTGACGTCTGATTTTGCCCTCAGACAGGGAGATGTTATAGTCAGGAAATCTTAGATTTGAGCTTTAGAGATGCTACAATTAGATGAACCAGTTATTTATTGGCACCCACTACAGGCCCAGCATTATTTTAGGTATTTGGAGATAAACAAACAAATACCCCTGCCATCCTAGAGGAAGGTAAGCCAGGAAGAGGCTTTCACCATGTGTCAGGTGGTGACAGGTGCCACGAAGTCAGACTGAGGTGTTGTTCCTGTGAGCGTTGCCACTGGAGTTGTTGGCGGCACTGTGCGTGGGCCCCACACAAAGGGAGGGGGAGGTAGTTAGTTGCTGGGTCCGGGTGGGAGGGCAGGTTGCTATTTTAGGTAAAATAGGGAAGGCCTGGCTGATAAGGTGACATTTGAGCACAAAGTTGAAAGCGACCAGAGAAACACTATCGCTGCTATCTGGGAAGAAAGCATTCCATCCCCCAAATTGAGCGAATTCCAAGATCCGTCCAGACCCATCTCTCCCCTAATGTGTAATTGTAACTTCACATTCTTGGGCTCTATGGCAATGTCACCTGACCTGGTGGTTTAGGGCAGCTCTTTTGCTGACCACTTTTTACTTTCTGATTACTGTGTGTCACAGAAATCAGTACTGCTTTGATCACTGAAAAGCCCAGCACGATTTATTATTCCTCCTCTCCATTTTAGAGAGAATTACAAGTCATAATAGACAGGCTGATAAGATTTGAACTTTAAAAATACGTTGGATTTTTAAAAAAACTGTATGCCCATAATAATTCTATACCCATAATAAATGTGAAAGAATTAATGTTCAGAATGATGGTACAGACTTAGCTATATATGCTGTGTTTTGTTAGTGTGCATAACTAGATAAGCTAACAGAAAAATCTGGAAAACAAAATATTTTTGTTGGTATTTAGATAACTGGAAAATTCAGTTATCCAAAATATGTGTTCTTTGCAAAAAATCTAAGATTACAGTACAGGGACTCGTTATCACGTAGAATCCTTGACCTTTTACATGAGACTAGAGATAGAAACAAGGCTACATTACTTTCATCATAGTTACTTAAAAGCTATGCAATACTTGCTCTTTTTGAGGTACCGGAGAAAGTCCCTGGTGGTAAGACCTAAGAATGAATATATCCTTGCCTTCTGTTTCCTTATCAAAAATGGGTGGAAAAGTACTTTGTCAAATGATTTCACCATGATTTCTGCCTCCAGCCTGGCAAGTAAGAAAATTTCCTTTCAAAGAGTTTGAAAGTTGCTGTATCTTCTGGTCTAGATCATCTTCCCTTTGCTGCCTAACAGTAAGGTTGAGTCCAGTCCAAATCACTATCAGGTTTAATTCTCCACATGCCTGAAAATCTGAAATATGCTGAAAAGTAGGCAAAAATCTTTTTCTGGGATGAAGAAAGAATCCCCTTTTGAGCTCGCAAATAGACATCAACACAGCTCTGATCATTTGACTAAAAGTGATGAGATGGGTTGTGGGGAGGAATGAGGATAAGAGTGAAAGAAAAACAAAAAATGGGGAAATAGATTAAAAAGTGACAGCGATAAGTGTCATATGTTATGCAGAACTCAGATGGTCTCCAAACATTTACCAAAGTTGATATGAAACAGTTGGGGGTGGGGTGGGTTCAGATATCATTTAAATCCTTTTTTTTTTAGTACTGGGGATCGAACTCAGGACCTTTCGCTTGCAAGGCAGGCCGTGGATCCACTGAGTTAAATCCCCAGCATCATTTAAATATATCCCTAAATCCCCAAACTTGCTCTGATAAAAGCTAATTATCCCCAAATTATTCCTCTCCTTCCCTCTCTCTCTCTCTCTCTCTCTGTCTCTCTCTGTGCCCCCCCATACGATAGGCTTACAACCCAGATTCCCTAATGTTAAATTTGGTAATGCAAGTAAAATAATGTTAATTTGAAACCCAGTACCATGGATACAGAGCGACTACAGCCTTGTGAATCTGCTAATAATATTTGTTGCAGTAATCTGTGGCATCTCTCCCGGAAGATGTCTAAGACTCATTAGCACGTATCAAAGTTCATCCTGTGATGAAAATGCTGGCTCTGATTTTCCAGCTATGAAAGGTGTGTTTGCCCTTCTGTTTTGATGTGTGTCCCTTTGTGTTTCTTCTTTCTGCCTACTCCCAATGAACTTGTCAACTTAGATTGGCAAAGGCTCTGTTGTGTAGAATGAAAGAAAAAACATCTAACTGTGTGGTTGGACGAACTTATTTTTAAGCTCAGACATCTGGTAATAACACTTTGTGTGTGTTAGGCAATAAAGTCATAATAACGCTAATTGGAGTAGAACTCATGTGGCTGTTTCACAATTCAAGGGTTCAGGGTGTTGGGGTAAAAATGTGTTTCAGTGTTTTGAGCACAGTTCTTTGGTAGAATCTAGTGTATTTTTTTCTATGAAAACTTTCATTGGAAATTTACTTCAAGAGAACAAAATTCAGGCTTGTGTGTATTTGCTGAAAGAATAGGTGGGAAAATAGGGGAGTGGAGTTAGCATTAGAAAAAAAGTAAAATTCAAGCAATGGTGCAAGAAGGAAGATTTCTGCATATGTTTATTCCTTTGCCTCTTTTTTTTTTTTTTTTTGCCACTGGGGATTGAACGCAGGGCTTTGTCACTGTGCTACATTCACAGCCCTTTAAAAAAATCGTTGTCATTATCTTATTTATTTATTTATTTTTTGCCACTGGGGATCGAAATCGGGTCCTTGCGCTTGTGGGGCAGGCAGCAGAGTCACTGAGCTACACCCCCAGCTCTAAAATCATTATCATTATTTTAAGATAGCCTTGCTAAGTTGTTCAGCCCTACGGTGCTGGCATTTCAGGAGCGTGCACTACCCACCTACACTGCCCTTTTTAAAATTACTGCAAGTAAAGAAATATGTTGAATGTTGATTATGTTTTTAACTCCTTAAAAATTTTTTAGTCTTTTGAGACAGGGTCTTGCTGTGCAGCTCATGCTGGCCTTGAACTCAAGGCACTCCTCCTGCCTCAGCCTCCGAGTGTTGGGATTACAGTCTTGTGGCAGCATGCCCAGCTAACTATATTTTTTGAAATATGATTTATTCTGATGTCTGGCCACTAATTTTGGTAAAAGAAATTTGCACAGAAAGAGAAAAGAACACTGCCTTTATTACTATGTGTCATTGTATCAATAAGGCATGCCCTGTGTACATAGTGCCTGAAGCCTTCTCCCGACTTGAACGGAAGCAACCTTCATAGAAAGTTTATGCATCAAAGATGGGGCATGGTGATGTTTACCTGTAATCTCGTGCTTGAGAGGCTGAGGCAGGAGAATTGCCATGAGGTCAAAGCCAGCCTGGGCTTCATAGTGTGTTCAATGCCAACCTGAGCTTCATAGCAAGACTTTGTCTCAAAAGAGAAAATTTATGAACCCAGAATGCAGCTTTGCCATGAGGCTTTCAAATCACCTCCTTTGAGGGCGTGCCTACCGTGTGCTGGAGCTCTGGCTGTACCCAAGTTCTCTCTTCATGCTCTAAACAGGCTATGCACAGGGAGGTAAATGAAAAACCAGCCGTACCCTGGTAGTGAAACACCAGACACCGCAGTGTTTAAAAAGAATGAAGGACCAAGTTGGGCCTCACATTACAGAGAGAAGCAGTGACCTAAAACAATTGTCCATTTCTAAACAGCAGACGATACTAGTGTAGAAGCCCTCGTCACAGGGCAGGCTGCCCTGGCTGGAAGGACAGAAGATAGACCCAAAGCTGTCAGGCCCACAAGCATCTCTGATTGGTGCATACTCAATTTTTTGGTGTTTAGTCACCAATCTCAAGTTCATCCATGAGGATTCAGACTGAAAACACAAACCGTGGGTGTCAACCCTTTAATGGCTTTGACATGCAGAAGCATTCACGAATCACACACTCCCATGAGCCTTTCAGGGTTACATAGAACTCCTGCACACTCAAGTGTGACTTCGCTCCTTTGTCTCCTCCAAGACGACACGCAGAATGTGAGAGGGGAAGGAGAGTATGATGCTAAAGTATTTCGTTTATCAAGTATGCTTGCCAAAAGTTGACCCGAATTTCGACCAGGGTCCCTCTTCTCTTCCAGCAGTAGATGGACCAACCCTATTCCTTTGGCCTGCTAACGGCCAAGGTCATCATCCAGTTTTTGCATCCTCCCAAGTTACACACCTGCTCTTCTGAAGTTTGGCCTTTAACTTCACGCTATCCTCGATTAGGTCAATTTCGTGACCATTTCGCCAGCCTATCCCAGCTGACCTTTTTCATGCTACATAACTGTGAAGCAAGGCCTCATTTTCCTATCTGCAGTCACTAGCAGAAGGCACTTCCTGGGCAAATGACTTCCCGAGGCTTACACTGCAGTAGCAGAAATGTCTTGAATTAGAATTTCTTTAATGCTTTGATCATTTCTGGATCCCAGACTCCAGGTCTCTCGGGCCTTTACTCTGAATCGATCACCTTTCCATTCCTGGGATGAAATACTTGACTTCCACAACTTAAAGGAGAAAAGGTTTATTTTGGCTCAAGGTTTCAGAGATTTCAGGCCATGGTGGGCTGGCTCCAGAGGTAGAAGCGAAAGAGCCTGGGAGAGGAAGGCTGCTTGACTTATGACATCCAGGAAGTGGCAGAGGAAGAGCTGGAGAGAGAGAGACAGAAACCCTTCAAAGGCTTGGCCCAGTGTCTCCACTCCTCCAACCAGTCTCCACCTAAGGGCACATTCAACTATGGACTCATCAGTAGACCAATTTACCAATGCTTAGAGCCCCATGATCTCATCGCCTTTTAAAATCCCACCTCTGAACACATCAGCTTGCCGGAGGGCACTTTTGACTCACACCGTTGCATCCTCCCGGTCACTTCCTCCTTTGGCTTTGTCCTCTCCGTCCGTCCTCTCTTCCACTGCCCCTTCCCTATCCCCATCCAGTTTCTTCCCCTCCCTTCCGTTTCTCAGGCCCTGAACCCTAAGGGAACAAGGAGACCCAAGCTTCTGCTGCTTCTTCCTGCTCTCTCCCTGGAGGACGATCAGTGTCCTCCTTTGTGTGATCATTTTCTAGGTGAGGTGCAGAAGAAGAAGAGCACCGAAGGAGAGGCAGGCGAGTCTCCAGCACAGGCAGAAGGACTTCAGACACCTGCACTTGCTTAGACACCCGGAGAGAGCCCCAGGCCAGATGGTGGGTGGCGGGCAGGGAATCAGAGATTTCCCAACCAGCAGTACCCTAGGGCAAGGTGCTTCATCCTTTTTGACTCCATCTGATTTTCAATTTCAAAATTCAACCTTCGAAAGCAAAATAAATAATAAATAAATAAAAAAAAATAGGTTTGGCAAAACCACATTTGACATTAAAATCTGACCTTACACTGTTTAATATGGCCTTCATGCTGCTTTGGTTTCTGTCCACACATAGTGGAGGTAGGAAAGTGCATGCTTTTGAGTTCCATCTCCCACGGAGGGGATCTGCTCTCTCACAGCACGTGTGGCATGTCGTCTTCTGAAATCCACAAAGTGCTGCACTCCAGAAGCACCCAAGGGTGCCCACTTCAGAGAGTATTTGGGACCTTAAATAGGAGATCAGATTAGTATGCGTGTGGAGACCAAAAAGTAGGACGCGGCATAGGAGTAACGTCTTTGTCAATGCTGCTTGCTGTTACCCTCATGGGACCGGGATTGGGGCGGAGCGCGGAGATGTCTTTCTGTGTCCAGGGGTACCTGCAGAGCTTGCTGACAGTCTCAGGGGACACCGTACTTAACACGCTGCAGTTGCTACAGTAGCTTGCTTGTTTATTTATTTATCTGTTTTGTATGTATTTAGTTAATTGTGGTACTATCCAGTCCAGGGCATTTTACCACTGAGGTGCATCCTCAGCTTTTTGTTTCGTTTTGTTTTGTTTTTGTTTTGAAACAGGACCTTGTTAAATTGCTAAATTGCCCAGCTTGGCCTGGGATTTAGTACCCTTCTGTCTCAGCCTCCCAAGTAGCTGGGATTACAGACTTGTGCCACTGCGCCTAACTACACAACAGCTTACTTTCAAAAACAAACAAACGAACAAACCAAAGCAAAAATCAAAAAAACGGTTGATGTATCTGTCTTAGCCGAGGATTTAGCTCAATGGTGCTGCCTCCCGCCTCACATATGTAAGTAACGAAGTTGCTTCTGATTTTTTATTTTTTAAATGTTTTTCTTTTTATCCTTTCCCCCATCACATCTTTTTTTTTTCTTTGCAGTATTGGGAATTAAATCCAGGGAACGCTGAGCTACATCCAAGTCCTTCTTATTTTATTTTATTTAAGACAGGCTCTCATGAAGTTATCCAAATTGGCCTGAAATTCGTGACCCTCCTGCTTTCACCGCCTGGAGAGTTGGGATTACATGCATGTGTTACCGGGCCTGCTCCCCTACACTTATTTAACTGAGGGAAATAGCTGTTCTCTCTCTCCCCATCCTCCATGCCTTTCCTAAACCCTCAAGGATCTCAAGATCTCAGGAAAGGAGAAGGCCGGTGGCTGTGGAAGTGCCCGGGCCCTGCTCTGAGAGTGGTGATTAATGGCAAAAAGATGCTAAGTGTGAAATAATCATTCAGCACAGCTCTCAGGACATTTTCTCAGGGCCAGGTGTTAAGAACTGCTCAACAGGGACAGCTCCGTGGAGGAAATGGAAAATGAACACACTATGTAAAAGTCCAGCTATAATGTAAGGTGGTTTGGGACCGAGGAGAAGGATATTTTGTTTGGTGTTTTCTCCATCATATGCCCTTTGCCCAAGGTAGGTAAAATTATATGTTTACTGCATGTGAACTTTAGAAGTTTAGTATGAGGAAAAACAAACAGGCATAATTTCAGAGGACTTGACTGGTTGAAATAAAAACAATTTAAAAAATTTGTCCATAATGATAATAAAACTTTGGCAGAATGGAGAATTTATTTTCTGAGTATGCATCCAATCAAATATTTTAAATTGTTTGGTTTTTGTTATATATATTTTTTTTTGTGGGGGGGGAGCAGGACTTAGGGCCTTCACATTGAGCTATATCTCTAGCACTTCTAAAATCATTTGTTCTGAGAGGTTCTTCCTAAGTTACTCAGTTTCTTAGGCATTTCTCAAGCCCATGATTCTCCTGACTCAGCCTCCCAGACTGCTGGCATTGTAGCCATTTGCCACTAAGCCTGGCTTTTCCTACTAAGGTGGATTCCCCAAACCAACTCTTAAGGTCTGAATTTCTTTGTTGTTGGCTTCATTTAAAACAAATGAGTAGAATAAGTCATTCTAGGTTAAAAAGAGATACAGAGTCCGGAGAAGCTAAAATTTGGATAACATTTTCTGCTTACTTTTTGTCTTAGTCACTTTCTTTGTTGCTGAAACACAATACCCAACACGCACAACTTAAAGGACGAAAGGTTTATTTTGCCTCACAGTCTGTAAAAGTTTCAGCCCATAGTCGACTAGCGCCCAGGGAGGGTAGTGGGGCAGAGAAGAAACAGCTCATGGCGTGGTGGCAGGAAGCAGAGAGGCATCATGGGAACAGGGAGGGAGACACACCCTGCCAGGCCGCGTGTCCAGTGGCCTAGTTTGTCCAGCCAGGCTTCATCTCCCAACGCCACACTGAGCTGTAAATGCCTAAGGGATGAATATCAGGCCCCATAGCCCCACTTATAACCCAACCATAGCACTTCTCATACTCGGCCACAAATCATTTCTCCATGATAGTTATTTCAGAGGTTAAAGGAATAAATTTGTCTTGCCTGCAATCGGTTTGCATTTTTTTAAATAGAATCTATATTTCTCCTCTGATTTTCATGGCTCTCCTTGGTCCATAGGCACATTGCCTTCATCCCCTTTCCCGATCTTATTACCTCAAGACCGAAAAACAGACTGTGTCCAAAATTAAGCACTCACATTGGGATTAAGGAAAAAGAAGATCACAGGTTTTCTACTTACTCAGGAATGAAGGAGTTCAAGTAACTACATTTTTTCTTGAGCTTTTCTAAATAAGTTTGCAGCCCAGAGCCCACCCTAGAGGGAAAATCAATATGCCCCATTTTCAACTCAACATCTTTACAGTTTCTGGGTTTGGTAGCTATTAGTTGTGTCCCCTTCAAGCAAACCCAGCCTATTCCACTTGTCTTTCTTAAATCCTTTTCTAAATTTCTGAATCCCTTTGTTTCTTAAAATTTTCATTTGGTTATTTAAATTTTTTTTTTCATTTCAAAGGTAAATCAAACTCCTGATGTATTTTCTTTTATACTAAAACCAAATGCACAATGTTTTTTGAAAGAATAAGAAGAATAGAGCACCTTGTGGAGTGGTCTATTCCGCAGTAAAAGAAATTAACATCTGGAAGGATCCTATACCGGAAAAGACCTGGACAAGTTTGAAAAGGGGGCTTTGAGATGTTTATCCCCTTTGCCATGGTGGACAAGAGGCCCGGGGCTCTGCCAGGGAGCTGGGTGCAGCTCTATGGCTCAGCCCCAGCCCCAGCCTTTCTTCTTTCTTTTCCTTTTCTTTCTAAGTTGAAATTCATAGTTTACATGAAAACATGTCAGGTCAGATACAAGATGGTAGAATGGATACACAAAAGTGAACTTTGGGAATCAAGAGGTGGCCAAATAGCAACCTGTGGGTTAGCTACCAGCAAACGTCTACTCTTGTGTTGGATTCCCAACATGGTAAGACTATTTAGATAAAGATCGTATTTAGATAAAGATTGCTTTCTGTTTCTGTTTTTACCAGCAGAGGTAAATATCATTAAGAATGTAAACAATACTTCTCAAAGTAATGTGTTCCCCAAACAAATACAAATGATGCTTTTAAATAAATGACTGAGCTGGGCATGGCGGTACACTCGGGAGGCTGAGGCATTTGGAGGCAGGACAGATACCCTTAGGTTTAATCTCCTAGCACCTCCCTCAAAAATAAATAAATAAAAATGAGACTTTAGTATTGCCTGGCAATTTGAATTACCCACTTTCTTTTTTAAGACATGGCCACTTTCTTTTTTAAATTTATTTTTACTATTTTCTTTTCTTCTTTCTTCTTCCTTTTGTTTGGTTGTTTCTTTCTTTTTAGGGCCTTTGTACTGAACCCCCTTATTTGGAAACAGTATCTCATCAAGTTGCCCAGGCTGGCCTTGAACTTGCACTCTTTCTGCCTCAGTCTACTGAATAATGCACCACCTCCCCTGGCTGCCTTTGGGATTTTTCAACTGGTGAGTCCATTTCAGCTAAACCAGGCACACTCCACTGTGAACAAACTTCTTTCCCTTCCTTTCCCTTTCAGTATGCATCGATGTCTGATTTTATGATCATCACCCCATGCACAGGATTGGAGCAAACCCTAATGAGAATTCAAATGTGCCGAGGCCGTAGTCACAGCCACCAGGGATTTATAATGCAATGGAGGAAAGAGATTTACAAACTTCGGTGAGAGGATAGTTTGTGGCATGATGGAAACACAGTGAAATGAGTGAAGGAAGTAAGAAAAGACTCCTAGGAAAAGCGACATTGAGGAGAAGCTTTGGTGGGTTGCAGGACACCAGTAGTGAAAAGGAAATGATGTCAAGACTGAAAAATGACCATTCCCATCTACCTAAAGCTCATGGTATGTGAATGAACTAAGGCCTTGTCCTTTTGAAAATATCACAGTCTACTGAGGGAGAAAAGTAAATAAACGAATGAGTACATTTGGTCCTCTGAGTTACGCAGAAAGCACGTTGGAACACGGAGGAAGAAACTCTGCCCGTGGGGGTGGTTGGAGAGTGGTCAGAAAGCTCCAGGATTTCTGAATAGGACCATTAGGGTATTGCTCAGTGGTAGAGCATGTGCTAAGCATGTGCAACTCCGGATTCAATCTCCAGCACTAAAAATAAAGATAAATTTAAAAAAAAAAAAAAAGGATACTAAAAAAGTTTTCCTTATCCTTTGCACTTGAAATAAACACCAAACTTTCTGGGGCTAAGGCAATTTTATTTCAAGATTCCATCAGGCAGTAGTTCTCTGGACTCTGAACTGAAGTATAAGGATGCTAAGTTTTGTTCTTTCTGTTCTTGATGATTTCACTTTAGTGCTTTTCTCGTTTGTTCTCACTGGATCACTTTTCTTCTTAGTTTTTTTTGCTTCTTTCTCAACCTGGACCTGGTAGGAAGCACCAGAGCCACTTTAGAATTCAGAGAAAATCTCTCATCTGTCTTCCCAACATCTCTCCAGTTTCCCTGAGCGCAGAGTTCGTTGTCAGGAAAGCAAAGGGGGACCCCTGCTTTCAGGGGTGTGGCATGGGTTTGCCTGCAGATTTGCACCAGGATAGGATGCTTGAGGTTGCTGTAGTTTGATTGCTCAATTATGTCACTTGCTAAATGTTTAATCTCAAGCAAGCTACGCTGAAGAAGGTGGATCATAAGTTAGGGCCCTGAGTGGGAAATTTAGTGAGTTAATGAGATCCTGTCTCAAACAAACAAGAGCGATAATCATGACAACAAAACAGGATGGTGATGCAGTCTTGGGTTCAATCCCTGCTACTGCAAAAAGATAACAAAAAGTACCTATAAAACGACCATTTTTGAGAATTAAATGAGATAATGCACAGAAAGCACGTTGGATGCGGCAAACATTTTCAAAATGTTAACTATTATTTGAAAAATTATTGGACAGTTGTTTGGCATTTCTATTTTGCTGTACTGGAGATTAAACCCAGGACCTTCACAGTGATAGATACCCACAGCCCTATTTAGAAGTTGAGACAGGAAGTTGCTCAGGGCAGACTTGAATATGTGCTCCTCCAGCCTCCCAGAGCATTAGGTTTATAGGAGTGCATCATCATGACCGGCTTGCCATTTTGGCTTTCCTTCCTTGCTCTGTGATTACATACATGATTTTGTATGATGCAGCCCCTGATGATTAATTTCACGCGTCAGCTTGACTGGGCCATGGGCTGGACAGGTGTTCAGTTGTGCATTACTTTTGCATGTGTCTGTTTTTCTGTTCCCAGAAGAGATTCTCCTTTGAATCGGTGGACTGAATAAAAATCTCCCTCACCAATGTGAGTCTGCATCCTCAAGGGTCTAAAGAGAACTAAGAGGCAGAGGGAAGTAGATTCTCAGGATGGCTGACTGCACTGGGACATCCATCTTCTCCTGCCCTTGATTTTTCTGGTTCTTGGGCCTTTGTTCTTGAATCAGAACCTATACCATCATCTCTTAAGCTCTTAGGCCCTTGAACTACACCACTAGTTTTCCAGGAGCTCCAATTTGTTGTCAGCAGATCAGGGGACCTCTCAGCCTCCACGGTGGGAGACACACACAGACCAATTGTATATGTAATATTATATTAATACTAATATGTGAATATTATTTATCAGTATTAATCAGTTTCCCAGAGCAACACAGCCAACAGAATGTGTACATCATTATCAGAGAGGACTTATTAGGTTGATCATGTCAGCTGAAAAGTCCACACTGGCTACCCGTAGGCTGGAAACTAGGGAAACCGGAAGCTTCAGAAAAAGAGGGACTGATGACCCAGCCCCAGTCTGACACTGAAGGCCTAGATGCCCCCTGGGGGCTCACGGGCACAAAGCTGTGTTCAAAAGCTGAAGATTCTGGAATCCGCTGTTCATAGGCATCTATAGCCCTGAATGTGCCCGACCTCATCTGATGTCTGTAGTAAATGGCAGCACCTTCTCAGGAGGAGTTGAGGGTTCTACCCAAGCTTCCCCTTCTTCCTCCTTGCATTCCATCCAGGCCTCCAAGTCACTGGACAGTGTTGCTTGCATTCAGGATGGGTCTTCCCCACTCAGTTCTCTGCTCATGTGCTGCTTTTCTCAGGAAACACCTTCAAGGATACACTGGAAGTGTGATGTACCAATTGTTTTTTTCAAATGTCTTTATCGGTACATGTTTGTCATGCATAATGATCACATTCCTCGTGGGGAGAGGGATGTGCCAGTTTTCTGGATATCGCTCACTCCACTCGAGTTGACAACCAAGGGTGACATCTTGGTTCTGTCTTCCTACAGATCCTTGACTAATGCTATGTATGTGGTTTGCAGCCAGCTGCATCAGCATAATCTGAAAATTATTCAGAGATGCAGATTCTCAGTCCTGCCCCTGAAATTGTCACAAGAAACCCGAGTGAATCCTATGTACCTTAGAGCACACAAGTCCTGTATTCCCCATGAATATTCCATGTTTATTTTGACTCTGAGTCATTTATGGAACACAGTCTAAGAAGAACATCTAACAGTTAAACAATGATAATATCACCAAAGACAGAATTCACACAGATTGTTTCGCATAGCAAAGTTATTGAGAAATAAGGGATAGCATTTCTTCTTAACTCTCAAAAACAGGAGGACTAGAATGCCAGGTCCATACTCTGAGCATACATTTCTTCCACAGTCGGGAAGTAAGGTGGAGAAGGAGATCGTTGTACCAGGAACATGTTTAGTAGCCTTGCTCTTCAAAAGAGAACAATCTGAAATAAAATCAGATTTGTACAACAGTGGGTTGTGTACCTGGGAGTCAATTGTCTGAGAAAAATGGACTGAACAGAGTCATCAAAACTAATTACTAACAGAAAGTTCTGAGCCAGGAGTTCTCATGCCACCCTGCCTTTCTACAGAGTTAACTTCACCTTGAAGGGGAGAATCCATAGAATTCAACAGGTGTTTTTCCTCCTGGGATTGGCTGGAGTGAGGATCAAGAAATTTCTTGGAGCTGAGCCCTGTGGGATAGGCCTATAGTCTAGCTACTTGGGAAGCTGAGGCAGGAGGATCACAAATAAGAGGCTGATTTAAGCAACTTAGTGAGACCTTGTCTCAAAGAAGAAAAGAAAATAAAGGAAACCAAAAACCTAAAAAGGAATGGAGCCCAGCCTTTCTTGAGTTCAATCCCTGGAACCAGATGGAGAGTGGGTGGGGGTAAAAGGAGGTGGGCAGTGAGGGGGAGATTTTTTGGAAAGTGCCCATGGGTACTTTCCACATACCTGGCCTTTAGCTACTCAATGACCATGTCTACCCTCCCTTCCTTCCTCAGTTACTTGAATAGCTGAAAACATATTACCATCTCTGTGTCCAGACTTCCAGACTGAGTTATACAGGACAGTTCATTGGAACCAGGAAAACATTCAGTGGATATGGTGCCAACCCACCAGTGCTGCAGGGCCAACCTCAGGACCAGATGAAACTGTGCCGAATAAAAGATGAAGAAACAGGAAAAACAGGACTTCCTTGAAAATCACAAAAAAGGAACATGACATGTAAAAGCAAAACAAATAAGACACAGAAACATAATTACTTCAGGAAATAAAAACAATAGACTAAATTTCCTTTCTTTTCTCCATGGAATTAAAGTCATGTGAATGGAAAGGAGAGTTGTTATGCTTAAGAAATAAATTAAAGGGTAAGACACAATCAATTTTGAAATGATAATTACTTTAGAAGCAAAGAATCAACTTTGAAAAAAAAGATCAGAGGTAGGTAGGGTAGGCATGAGAAGAAGCCACAGATAAGTCAGTGAAAAATTAATTCAGATCTCCTGGAAGTGGAGATCCCAGTTGGCAATGATTTATACCCTGGCAAAAGAAAATCGAGTATTAGCTGGAATTTAATATGGTGCATGATTATCTTATAAACATTCTGTTATTCAAAACAAAATGGCAAAGAAAGCATGCGGGTTTTAAAATTATTTATGTAAAGCTTAAAACACAAACATTTCTATATGTATAGCACTGTGAGAATATGATGTAATGGAGTAGAATAATAAGTTACAAATTCAAGCCAGTAGCTACCTCATGGGTAGGGATATGGGATCTAAAATGTGTACACTGTGAACTTTAACTGCATTAATTCTATTTTTTTTCCTTTTATGAATTAGGAGATAGATGCTCATTGTGTATTTATAGCTCTTTGTCTTGTACTGGTCTGCTAAGGAGGTGGGAGAACAGATCTTCTTATATTTTAACTCTATTAAATCATTTCTTTTTCCATTGTTGTTTTGTTTTGTTTTTTTTTTTTTTTTTTTTTTTTTTTGATCTTACTGTACAGCCCAGGCTGGCCTTGAATTCACAGCAATCCTCCTGCTTCAGCCTCTCAAGTGCTGGCATTGTAGGCATGTGCCACCATACCTGGCAATTTCTGAAGCTTAGTGCACATCTTTAAAATTTATGTCCAGGAGTTTCTTTATTCAGAAGTTTTTCTTCTATTATATCATAAGATTTAATACTATGAAATATATGACATATACAAAAAGACTTAAATTTAAAAATTCCAACTGTAGTGGTATTTAATTATGTTCTTAATTGGAAGGATTAACATTTTAATGAGAATATATCTTTCCATCTAGGAAAACTCAATATTATTACATTCATTCCTGTCTTAGGTCTGTCCTCGAGCCAAGGGTGACACCCAGTGCAAGGCCAGCGAGGGTCTGTAAGAGGATGATGATCAGTGAATGGATTAAGTGGTGTTAATGGATGGCACCTGGTGAGCGTGGAATGTTTGTCCCTTGCCAATGGTGGTGGATGAGACCTGTGTGGAACAGGTCACGTGAGACAGAAAGAATTCTGGGAGGGGGCATGGGTGACTGTTCTAAAAGTGAAAAGAAATGGGTGGTAGCTGGTGGGAAGGGCAGAAAGATGTGAGGATGTGGACAAGACTACTTTTTTCTTTTTTGGTGATATTTGGGATTAAACCAAGCCCTTCACACTAAGCTATAGCTCTTGCCAATTTTTACTTTTTATTTTGAGCCAGGGTCTCACTAAGTTACTAAATTGTTCAGAGTGGGCTAAAACTTCCAATCCTCATGTCTCAGCCTCTCAGAGTTCTTGGATTACAGGTGTGTATCATCATGCCAGGCTAGCTGATTTGATTTTTTAAAGATGGAAAATAATAACATTTTTTTATGGGAAAGAATCAGATAGGAAAACTTTATGGGGAAGAAAAAGGTAGCTTTTTAAACATTGTATTATTTATATTGTACCCTTACTTCTGTCTGCTTGGCCCATTGAACTCTGCTGTACAATTCCCCAATAGGATTGTGATTTTTATGAAAGCTTATCTCTCTTTCTCAGTATTTTGCTGCTATAGATTTTAGTGGACAAGCATTCCCTGTCTTTTAGACTTCACAGTGTGCCTCTTTTTCCTGCTTCATGCTCTTGGTTTTGAATCATTATCTGATTTGATTTTGCCATTCCAACTTTCTGTTTGCATATATTTACCTGGTGTAATTTTCCACATGTCTTTATTTTTATACTTAGCCGTTCCTTTCAGGCAAGCTTCTTGAACACAGCATGGAGCTGACATATCCATTAGGGCAATTTGGATCACAAATAATGCACACTGGTTTAAGAAATGAAATGGGCTTTATTTGCTATTATAATATTGGTCTGCTTTCAAGCATGATTTGTTTCAATGCTTTTGCTTGATTTATCCCTGCTCTTTTAGTTTTGTGTTCTTTCGTGTGTTGGGATGTTTCTGTCATGAGAGAAAGGACTGCAGAGGTCTGGTTCCAGGCTTCAGTTGGGTCTGTTACCTTAGAGAGCACGAAGAGAGAGGTTCTTTTCTGAAAACTCTGGATGTTCTTGAGTAGTATGTTCAACCCCTTAAATGGCTATGCCTAGTGAAGTGCCAGGTCACCCTGGGCTCTGCCTGTGCCTGTTCCCCCTACCCTTGAGCCAGTCACATTGAGGAGGGGATTCACATGATAATAAGTGGATAATTTTAGCAAAAGTATCCATAGCCTCATCCCTATCACCAAGCTTGAGATTAAGACCCACCCAGGCTCATGTCCCTTTATTCAAGTAAGCAGTAAAAAGGATGGATATTGTAAAAAAGAAAGCACAGCTATGAATTCTTTGTCATCAAAAGCCAAGCATATCAACTGATAAAAATATACTAGAAATAATTAGAGGTAATAAATAAGATTGTTGATACAACATTAATAATAATGGGAAAATTTTAATTTCCTACATACAAAGACTAATCAATTAAAATATAATTGAAGAAATATTTCATTTATTAAAAAGCATGAAATATATTAGAATAATTTATTGTCTTATTTTTTCCATTTCCCTCCCCTCCCTTTAAACCTTCTACCTCCCCATTTACAAAAGCTTTGTTTCCACCCTTTTTCTTCCTTTCTTTTTCCCTTTTCCATTTTCACTGTCTTCCCTTCCCTCTCTCTCCCCCCATGTTCCCATTTGAACATATTCTTCCTACTTCTCAATAGCCTCCATTTCGCTCCTTATTTACTTACACCTTAAGTTTCTCACACAAGATAAAACAATGCAATACAGGGGCCCGGATTTAGCTCAGTGGTTCTGCCGCCTGCATCGCAAGCACAAGGACCTGAGTTCGATTCCCGGTACCAAAAAAACAAAAAACAAAAAGTAAACAATGCAATATATAAATTTCTGATTTATTTCACTTAAAATATATAGTCTTGAACTGCATCCATTTACCTAAAACAAGCTTATCCTTCCTTATGGCAGAGTAACTCTCCATTGTATATAAATACCACATTTTCTTTATTCATTCATCTGTTGATAAGTATATGGGCTGTTTCCAAGATTTAGGTATTATAAATTCTGCTGTTATAAACATGCACTGTGGTATAATGTTTTTAATTCTTTTGGGAGGATACCAAGAAGGAGAACAACTGGTTCAAATTGAACCTTTATTTTAATTTTTTGAGGAATCTTGACACTGCTTTCCATGGTGATTATAGCAATTTATACTCCCACCAACAATGGAGAACTATTCCTTTACCCCCACTTTCTCACCCCTTAATGTTCCCTCTTCTCTTATAATAACAATTAAATTTCAACCCAAGTTTGGGGATAAGGATGCAAACCATAGCACTACCTATGCATTTTATCATCTCTAAAGTAACAATTAAATAATAACAGTAAAAGTCAGAGTTCCTAGCTGGAGGCCTGCCCATATACCATCAGTAAGGGCATGCAGGCCTCAGCCAGAGACCCCTGGATCAGTGGTGCAGTGGGGATAAAGAAGACCATCATTCTGAGCCCAGGAATTGGTGCAATGGTGAGAAGTAGAGAGAAGGTCTCTCCGAGGCTTGCTGAGAAATGAAACCCACTGGGAGAGCAAAGAGTCATCTCAATAAAGGTTCAGCAGATTGCAGTGGTTGGGGAGTTGTTGGGGTCAACACCTCCTATGGGAACCAGACTTGTTGTGGGGGAAGGGCAGCTCAAACTGCAGTAGAACACTGCAGAGTTCAAACCTGAAGGAAGTCAGGAAGCTCAGTTCCAGCCTCACAGCTGGAAACCAGCCTGAACCTCAGAGGACTATGGCTGGCTCTCTGAGATCAGTCAACACAGTTTGTATGCTACCCACATTGTTCACCAGGGACAACAGAGACATGATTTGAATGGGACATTTTTTTTTTCTTCATTTCTTTTTTCCTTCATTTCTTGCCTTCCTTGTTCCTGCTTTTTATCAATTGTTCTTATTTTTATAGGAACAAAAATAGAGTTTGTGGTTTTTCTGTTGCTATCAGTTTGTTCTGTTCTTGTTTTTGTTCCTTCCTTCTCTCTTTTCCTTCTCTCTTCACCAGTTTCCCAAGGTTGACATGATCCTCCTGTCTCCTATAACCTTACTTTTAACATTTTCCTACTTACATCCCCCAACACACAACTACTCCTAAATCTCTCCAGAGGGCAAATTTGCTATATTGAGTAGCTTATTGACTAAAAATATATTTGTTTGGTTCTAGATTTTGATATATAACCACAAGTCTCATTCATGTGGTCAAAAGTGTTAGATTAATAGTTACCATAGTTTTTCATTTTTTTAAGGCTGTGTTTGATGCTATTGTAGTTGCTGATTGTATTATTTTGGCCACTGTGATGTTATTGTTCTAGTCAGTTGTCCTTCCTGGTATACCAAGACCAAAATTGCTTAAGGGCAACTATAGACTAAAAACCCAGAGGCCAACCAAAACTGGGAGATTATCTAAGAAGTAATCATTCCCTAAGGGTTTGAAATACTGGTGATAAAGATATTCCCCAAAATCAATTTGCAAGCAGCAACACAGGAATTAAACCCAAAATATCATCATCATCATCAGCAGCAGCAGCAGTAGCAGCATCATCATCAACGACAGCAACCACAAAATAGAAATTGAAAGACAACTAAACAAGACTCAAAACTAGACTTTCAGATCACCAAAGGCAACTCCAAGAGGCAACAAGAAAAAACAACCTGAAACTCAACCACCAAGACTTCCTGAATTGGCAAAGAAAGAAGATCTGGAAAAAATAAAATCAGAAATAATTTCTCAGATAGCAACAGAGATGGTATCCATAGTGAAAGACATGATTAATAACTCTAGGGCAGACTCAGATAAGAAAACAAAACACAACTAGAGGAGCTCAGGAACATGATGGAATCCCAGCATAGGAAAGAAATTTAATCCATAAAATAGATTCAAACAGATATTCAAGAGATTAAAAACTCCACTGAAAGTTTATGCATTAGAATGAGCTAACTTGAGGACAGAATACTAGAATGAGCCAACGTGAGGACAGAATATCAGGTGTAGAAGGCAGGATTGTGATTAGTGACCAGGAAAAGAAAAATTTCTTAACTATAGCAAGGGATCACAAGAAATTAATTTAGCAGGTACTAGATGATACAAAGAAGAATAACATAAGACTGGTCAGAGTTAATGAAAAAAACAGGAGATATTATGAATGACATAAAAATATTGTTCACAAAAGTAATGGCAGAAAACTTACCAAGCAGGTGAATAATTTGACATATGTATAAGCAAAGCATATAGGACTCCAACTAGCTGTGATTAAAAGAAAAAAATCTATACTTAGACATATAATGGTCAATTCCAGAGACTCAACAGAAAAGAACAAACTATTACAACAAGTTAGAGAAAAGAAACAAATCATATACAAAGGAAAGCCTATCAGAATCATAGCAGCCTTCTTAACACAGACCCTCAATTCAAGAAAAGGCCTAAAGTAATTCCAGCACTAAAAAAAGACAAACTGCAACCAAGATTGATGTGCCCTGCAAAACTATTTTCCAAAATCAAGGGACAGATAAGATACTTTCATGACAAAGAATACCTGAGGAACTTTATGAATACCAAACTAAACAAGACTCAAAACTAGACTTTCAGATCACCAAAGGCAACTCCAAGAGGCAACAAGAAAAAACAACCTGAAACTCAACCACCAAGACTTCCTGAATTGGCAAAGAAAGAAGATCTGGAAAAAATAAAATCAGAAATAATTTCTCAGATAGCAACAGAGATGGTATCCATAGTGAAAGACATGATTAATAACTCTAGGGCAGACTCAGATAAGAAAACAAAACACAACTAGAGGAGCTCAGGAACATGATGGAATCCCAGCATAGGAAAGAAATTTAATCCATAAAATAGATTCAAACAGATATTCAAGAGATTAAAAACTCCACTGAAAGTTTATGCATTAGAATGAGCTAACTTGAGGACAGAATACTAGAATGAGCCAACGTGAGGACAGAATATCAGGTGTAGAAGGCAGGATTGTGATTAGTGACCAGGAAAAGAAAAATTTCTTAACTATAGCAAGGGATCACAAGAAATTAATTTAGCAGGTACTAGATGATACAAAGAAGAATAACATAAGACTGGTCAGAGTTAATGAAAAAAACAGGAGATATTATGAATGACATAAAAATATTGTTCACAAAAGTAATGGCAGAAAACTTACCAAGCAGGTGAATAATTTGACATATGTATAAGCAAAGCATATAGGACTCCAACTAGCTGTGATTAAAAGAAAAAAATCTATACTTAGACATATAATGGTCAATTCCAGAGACTCAACAGAAAAGAACAAACTATTACAACAAGTTAGAGAAAAGAAACAAATCATATACAAAGGAAAGCCTATCAGAATCATAGCAGCCTTCTTAACACAGACCCTCAATTCAAGAAAAGGCCTAAAGTAATTCCAGCACTAAAAAAAGACAAACTGCAACCAAGATTGATGTGCCCTGCAAAACTATTTTCCAAAATCAAGGGACAGATAAGATACTTTCATGACAAAGAATACCTGAGGAACTTTATGAATACCAAACCAGTACTCCAAATTTTTTTAAACAATATCCTAGGAAAAGACAATGAGGGTCACAACCCCACAAAGCCCAACAGAATGAATCCATCAGGTAAGACAAGAAATTAAATGTGAAGTTGTGTGTGTGTGTGTGTGTGTGTGTGTGTGTGTGGTCAAACAACAGGAAAAGGTCATGACAAGGATGAGTCATTACATATCAGTTATAACCATTAGTGGTCTCAATTCACCAATCAAAGGAAATAGACTGGCAGAATGCATTAAGAGGTAATCTCCAACAATATGCTTCAAATAAGAAACACATTTAATTCAAAAAGAAAATCATAGACTGAAAATTAAAGGGTGGAAAACAATACTCCATGTGACAGGAACCTGAAAAAAAAAGGGGGGAGTAGCTATTCTATTAGCATATAAAATGGGTTTTGAACCAAGGCTAATTAAGAGAGACAGAGAAGATCACTACATCCTTGTAAAGAGAACAATCCAAGAGGAAGAGATGAAAATTATAAATATATATGTATCAAATACTAGTGTACCCAAGTATATAAATCAAATATTAATGGACATGAAAAATCAAATAAGCACTAATAAATTAGTAGTGGAGAACCTCAATAAAGCACTGTCACAAATAGACAGATCAACCAGACAAAAAATAAACAACAAAATACCAGAACTTAACAGAACTCTTGAACAAATGGACTTAACAAATATGCAGAGTATTCCACCCTACAAAATCAGAATACACATTCTTTTCAGTGGCACACCCAGTCATTCTCCAAAATAGACCACATACCTGTTCATAGAATATATTTAAGTAAATGCAAAGGAATTGAAGTTATCTCTGTATATTATCACACCATGGTGTGATGAAATTGGAGATCAATAGCAAAAGAAACCACAAGAATTCCATAAACACATGGAAATTGAACAACACATTCCTGAGCAATCAATGGATCACAGAGGAAATCAAAGAACTTAGATGGGGCCGGAGATTTAGCTCAGTGGTTCTGCTGCCTGCCTCACAAGCACAAGGATCCGAGTTTTATCCCCATTACCAAAAGAAAAAAAAAAAAAAAAACGGAATTTAGACAGTTAGGCAGTTCCTACAATTACATGACAATGCCAATTCAATATATCAGAATTTATGGGACATGATGAAAGACTTACATGGGAAATTCAAAATGTTAATACCCATATTAGGAAAACAGAGTAAGTGTAAATAAACAACCTAATGTGGAACCTCAAGATTCTAGAAAAAGACCAGTAATACAAACCCAAAATTCATGCAAAGGAGGAAATTATAAAGATTGAGCAGAAATCAGTGCAATGAATACTAAGAGAATGATACAAAAAATCAATACAAAAGAACCAAGAAAAGAGTTGGTTCTTTGAAAGGATAGACAAAATTGACAAAGCTTTAGCCAATCTTATTAAAACAGAAAAGGAAAGAAAAGGCCCAAATCCATGCAGTTAGGAATGAAAAGTGTGACATTACACAGACCCAGTAGAAATCCAGAGGATTATTAATACCTACTTTGAGAAACTGTATGCAAACAAGATATAAAACACAGAAGAACTAGACAGATTTCTAGATACATATGAATTATCAAAGTTGAATGAAGAAGACCTAACAATTCTAAACAACCCAATATCCATCAATCAAATTGAAAGTGTAATGAAAAACTTATCAACAAAGGAAAGCCCAGGGCCTGGTGGCTTCACTGCTGAATTGTACAAGACATTTAGACAAGAACTGTTTAAACTCTTCAATAAAATTGGAGGGTAAACAATACTCCAACATTCATTACTGGAAGCAAGCATCACCTTGATCCCCAAAGCAGAGAAAGGCCCAACCAAAACAGAGAACTATAGGCCAATCTTTCTAATGAACATCAATGCAAAAATCCTCAATAAGATACTGGCAAACAGAATGCAGAAGATCATGAAGAAGATCATACACCCTGATCAAGTGGGATTTATCCCAGGGATGCAGGGATGGTTCAACATATGCAAATCAATAAATTTAATACACAGATCTAAGGACAAAACCATACAATCATCTCATTAGAGAAATTCAACATGTACTTTCAATGGGTAGTATATATCATAGGTTTGGTCACCACTTTAGTCAATGAGAAGGTGGTTTATCTGTGTCTCATATAGTTAATGACAGCAAAAAATCAAGATATAAAACTTGTCATTATCTACCCCATTAATAGCCCTTAGAGTTTTGGAATAAGTTAATTTCTAACTTATTCCCTAAGCAACTGTAAATAATATGGTGACGACAAAGAACTCTTAATTATCTTAGGATCAGATTCTACCTGCCCATTTTGTATCCAAGTCTTTCTGGTTGTATGACTAGTGGCAGAGCCAGTCTGTGTCTTTGTTTCTTCACTCATAAAGTAGAAATCACAGTATGTAACAAACAGGACTGTTGTGAGGATTAAATGAATTAATATATTGTGACATGACAACAATGACTGGCTCATAGTAAATCAAAATAAATGGCTGCTGTTTTTACTATTATTGCAATTATGACTCTTCCGTAGGATATTGTCTTGGTATCTGTGGTAAATGCTGATTTGATAAATCTAAGCACACAGTCTAGAACAGCCTTTCTTGCTGGCTTTACTTTGTCTCCCAATGTTTGTGAATAACTAGGAGCTTTCACATGTGCCCATGATGAGTCTGGTACCTTTTGCCTGAAGTGTATTTGCTGGAATCTGACACATGCCAAGGAGCCCTCCCTCCCCAGGGAATATCATTCAGTCAGACACAGGGGATACCGTGAGGGGCTTTGGGAGACTGGGAGTAAAGAATCTCCACATGGCAGGTTACTGTGATGTAGAAGACAGATGCATCCCAGCACGGAGCATGGGCACCGGAAGAAGACCAGAGGGGGAAGGCAGTTTCTGCTTGAGGAAACCTTTGCAATGGACTGGAGAGGAGCTGGACCTTCAAAGGGAGGGTAAAGTTTTCCAGGGAGAAGGAACAGCAGAGTGCAGAGGCAGGGGTGGCCTGAAACAAGGAGCCGGGCATGGGGACTGGCACAGTATCTCTTGTGCCTGATCCCTCAGATGAACCAGATGAGAAGTAGCATCTGGGAAGGCCAGGGAAGTAGATGCGTGTTGAGTCATGACTGCCTTTTATAGAAGTTTAACATTTTTCAAAATTATTTTACTGGCAAATCCTTGATAGTAAACTTTGAAATGAAGGCATATTTAAGATGTGGCTGCACTTTTTGGTTCATGGGAAAGTTCAGAGTGACATTTATTTATTTATTTATTTATTTATTTATTTATTTATTTATTTATTTATTTATTTTCTTTTTGAGACAAGATCTTGCTATGTAGGCTGGGGGTGCCTTGAACACACTTTGTAGCCCATGTTGGCTCTGAACTTGTGGCGATCCTCCTGCCTCAGCCTCTCCGGTACTGGGATTACGGGTGTGTGGCACACACCATGCTTGGGTCTAGAATCATTCTTTACGTTACATCATGACAATATGTTCACTTTGGCAGTGTGTGTGCATTATATCATGACCAACTAAATATGCTCTTATATTCTCTAAACTGTTTTCAGGATGCAGTTGTACAAGCTTTGACTATAATAAGTAATAAAAATAATAGCATGAGTAATAAAAATACTACCTTTTATTGATGGCTTTTTTGGGCCTGAGCTATTGTAGAATCTTTTCATTCCACTAGCACATTTAGTCCTTACAATGCTTCTGTGAGACAAACTTTGTTATTATGTTCATCAGAAAACGTTTTGTAAACCAGTTTAAAAAAAAAAGACTGTACAGTCCCAGGGATTATGGTAGGTTGTATTATTTTATATGTACCACAAGCTTCATCTGCCTTTTATTTTCTTCATATGCACATCTTTTCTCTAATTTTTTATAGGCTGTAGAAATAGTGACAGAGACTAAAAGGAGAGAAAGAATGTTGGGGGTCTCCAGGAAAACATCCCTAACTGATTGTAGTTTGAGTTTTGTTTTTCTTTTAAAAACTTATTTACAGAGAAAAAATTCATACAATTCTATCAAGTGAGACTATTATTCTGCCTGACTGGGTTAGTCTAGGTTGAAACTGTTGCTGAATGAAATGTTCTGGAAGATACAGTAGATTTTTGGTCACTTCCCATGGTTGGGAACAGTAATATTTGTTAAATCATTCTGCTCTGCCTCATCACCTTTGCACAAATCCAGGGATCATCCCAAATGATCACTAACATTCAGCTAGGGAATACTTTAGCACAGCTCTGGGCAAAGGAGGACGAACACTTGAGACTCTCCCATAACCGTCACGAAGATGTCAAAGGACATCCCCTTAGACTGGGATTAATTCCACGGGGAAGGCGTGGCATAAGAGTCCATTTAGAGATTTAAAGCTTGGGCTTAGATTCAAGAATTAGAAACAAACAGATAAACTTTTGAGAGAAGGAGTTTGCTTAAAGTTTAATCCGCAACAACTGTGAGTCCTAATATTTTTCGTAAAACGAGAGGAAAAGAGTTGTGTTAATTTTCTCATCCGAATTAGTCTTTTTCCCACTTATTTCTTTGCAAATTTCGACTGCTCAGTGTTCCCACTACGTGCGTGAGCATCACTTTTGAACAATCGGAATGGGAGGACCACAGAGCCCCACTTCTCTAAAATCATAGACCAACAAATCCAGAATAAGAGGAAGTGTTCAACAGGTTAATTTGCATCTAAGGTGGGATTTAAGATAATGGCTCAAGGAACTGATGCTCTTTCTAGGATAATTTGAGGTCAAAGGCTTCTTTGACTTAAACACAATAGCCGGTCACTGCTTTAACACGAAAACACGAATAGTGAAGACCTTTGCTGATATCCATGAACCATCTCATTTTTTTCCCTGCTACCTCTCTTTATCTCTTTCTTTCTTTCCCCCCTTCCTTCTTTCTCTCTCCCCTCCCTCTCCCTCCCTCCCTCCTCCCTCCCTTCCTTCCTTCCTTTTTGTTTGAAAAGAAGGCTGGGTATGGTGGCGCACACCCGCAATTCCAGGACTCTGGGACGCTGAGGAAGGACCATCACAAGTTTGAGTCTAGCCCAGGCAAGTCAGAGACTTGAGACCCTGCCTGAATGGTAAAAATATAAAATGGGCCAGGAATGTACCTCACTGTGAAGGTCTTGGGTTCAATGACCAATACAGTTATTAAAACGAGAGTATTTTCAGTATCTGCACAGCCCATGAAGCCAGCCAGTGCTGAAGGAATGACGATGCGTTGCAACAGGAGCAATGCATTAGGAGTTAGAAGTCCTGCTTCCAGTGCAAGCTCTGTCATTAAATCGGCTCCTCTGCAGATTCAATTCAAAGTTTCTTCAGCTTCAGCTTAAGTTTTCTCCTAGCAAATGTTTCTTTCTATAGCAAGAGACTCACAGCGTTTTCTAAGAGGTGAAGCATGGCACATAGGTTAGGAATGAATCGTTCCAGGTTTGGTTTCTGACCACCATGTGCTGGGAACCTGGCTATCATAAAAAAGTTTTGTTTTTGTTCTTTGTCATAGTTTCCAAATACACTTCATTCTAGCCTCCTTTGTCTCTTTTCTACTGATTGGTAGTAGGATAAGTAATGAAGAGTTATCGTGGACAGAGGATGTTCGGGGTTGGACAACATGGTTTCTCTTGCTGCCAGATAGAGGCTTTATGACAATGAGCTCAATTTCCATGGCAGCCTAAAATAGGAACCTTGGCCCTTTTCCCGGGAGTGTTGTAATTTTACTACCATTTATGATGGCGCGGAGAAAAGCTGTGGGAGACAGTAGGTTATGTTGGATTTTTCTGAGAAAATTTCAAAGCACGAGTTAGTTACTGGGTGGCATCCACTTATTTTTAAAACCATCTAGGTTGTTATGATGGTGTACAGGTGACAACTACCCTAGAAATTTCCCATGCTTTGACATAACTGCTTAAATGGCAACTGCAAAACACTCTACGTGAGTTGACACCAGAGCGGGAAGGGTCTTGCTCAAAACTTCAGGCTTTTCTTGCTGTGGAGATGGGAGCAGGTGGGCTGGGAAGGGTAGAGTCAGGGAGGAAGATGGGAAGAGAAGAGGGCGGGAGTTTGTGTAAAAGCACTGCAAGGTTTATAAAGAGTTATTAACTATGGCAACTACATTCGAGACTGTGGAACAAAATCATAAACCTGATCATTTGTCCTCATTTCAACAGAGAAGGTGATTGTCCATTTGCGTTTTGTTCTTTTTCTTGAAGACTTGTGTCAGAATGAAAACAACGAGATGCGGTATTTCCTTTCCTAAGTTGTCAGTTGAAAATCAGCTACCCAGAAAGTAGGATTTGGAGAGCACTGCAGATGAGTTTATTTGCCATCACTTTAGAAATTTTCTTCCTCCTTCACTGTGATAGAACAATGAGAGGCTCAGACATTCCTTACCAGAAAACATTTCAGAAGTCTGGTTTGGGAAAGGACTAGTGGCTGATAAAATTCAAGGGGGTAAGAGGAAGAGTTTTCAAAATAATAAAAAATAACATTTACATTGCAGAAGATATTAAGAACTAATGTTTTCCAAGAGTCTATCTAGTTAGGGAACTTCAAAGCCAGCTAGTTTTGTTTCTCCAGAAAGTCTTGTTGCCTGGAAAGAATAAACCTTTGAATTTTGTGTGTGTGTGTGTGTGTGTGTGTGTGTGTGTGGCATTTTAAACAGTTAAACAAACAAAAGACAAATAAGAGCTTCTCTTTCTCACCTCCCCTTGATACTTTTTCCCTGGCAATCCTGTGTGCAACCTTTGGTTTTGCTGGCTCAGGGCAGCTTGGCCCTTGTAAGACAATAGGTATGCAAGATAATGACAGGGTAGTTGCTCTTGGCCTCACCCTTTATCAGGATTAACTGTTACACCAATAAGCAAAACAGGGCAGTGGGGTTTTTCCATCACTGGCCTTTGCTGTTCCTGGGTGCCAGATGGCATTATATCCATGAAAAAAAAAATGCTGCAAGTTATAATGTTGACCAGGCACTGTTACTTCCACTTGATCACACTGTTTGGGGCTCTCTTTGATGTACAAAACACTCCTAAGATAATGAAATGCGTTGGCAGCTGGCTAATGGCTGGGAAAGTGCAAACCCTGCATTGAACCCTTTGCATTAGGCTATTCAATGGCTAGGTAATGTCAGGCCCGAGCTGGAGAAGGGCAAAGAGCCTCGTTGCCAGGCAGGCCCTGGACTCCTGGGCAAGCCGCTGCAGCGGGACTGGTATTATTTTCTCTCCTCAATAGAAGTGGTCGGTGCCTGCAGCAAATGAGAAATAAATCCATCAAGGCCAAGCTCCGGCTTATTTTGAGCTGGCTGCTGGAATTTGCATAAGAGCTTCGTGCATACAGTACGTCCAGGTAAACAAAGACGTCCGCAGTAGACTCGTGGAGGTGATCTGAGGACTGTCTGTTGCTTTTTATCTGTGCAAAAAGTAGGGCCTCATCTTTATGCTAAATTAAATTTGACTCTGCTAATCTTTTCACTCATCTGATTCACTGGAAAAGTGGAGCATGCGTAATTGGAGAGGGAGGACTTTTCTCCCTCCTCTCTCTGGCTATTGCTGGCCAGTTCCGTGGAGATGCACCTTGGGTGAACTGCCTAGAGCTTGGAGGTGTTTTCGCCATCTAGACCGTCTTCCACCCCAACCTGGGGAGAATACCTCTCCTTTCAAAATGTCTCCTCTTTACCTCACTCATCCTTCCGTGTCATTAGAATGTGACTCAGGAACTCTGGTTTTAGACTAGGGGTCAGCAAACCTCAGAACAGCACTGGACTCTATCTCCCCAACCAGCTGAGGAGCGTTTTTATTTCACTGAATGATAGTCTAAAAACACATATATATATATATATATCAAAGCAAGAATATTTTGTGGCACTTGATAATTGTCCACAAGTAAAACTGTTGGAATGCGACCACATCTGTTCGTTTACAGATGCGCTGGGCATTTTCCTCACTTCCACAGCAGTGTCGGGGAGCAGCTGCAGCACCTGGCTGGCCCACAGGCTCTTATGGAAAGGTTCAATGACCACTTGGAGCTTTCTGCAGAGCTGAGTGAATCCCTGTGGACCACTTCTTAAGTCTGAGTCTGAGTTCAGCTGGGTGAGAAGCTTTCACAAACGTAGTCTTCTCATCACCTCTACCTGAAAAAAGGTGTCAGTGCTGCCAGTCGAGATACTTAGCTTTCTTTCTAGCTTAAAATAGAACCAATTTTTGAAGTCCTTTTTAAAGAGTCCCTCTGTACTCAGTCTCAGTCCATGATCAATCCCTACGTTGGCTTAAAACAAATACTTCCGGTTTGAACTACCCCGAGGGTGTGGGTTCAGCCTGAGTGGAAGTTTCAAGGTGTGGGTGGGGGCTGACGATAGTTTCAGACGGAGACATTCACTTTCCATGCTCCTTCTGCCAGTCCACAGTGCTGGGTGCGCAGGCCAAAGTTACAAGCTTACCTGAGCCTGCTGGAGGGAATCTGCCCATCCCACAGTCAGGGTCTGAGTTTCCGCCCTGAGCTCTGCCTCTGACAGAAAGATTTTCAAACTAAGTCCCTACCCACCTTCTGGGTTCCTCCTCATCCTGTTTGTCAGGGTCTACTCGCTGTGTGGTCGGTCACTTCCTGCCTACCCAGCTTCATCTTCATCTTCATCTTTTCTTTCTGAACTCTGGCTTTTGCAAGATTATTGGTCACAGCTGTTCAGGGTCTATTAAATATGGGACCTTTCTTCATCAGCGGCTAACAGCAACATCTGGGCTTGATGGCGCAAGGCCTGTAATTCCAGCGCTTGGGAAGCTGAGGCAGAAGGCTTCCAAGTTCCAGGGTAGCCTGGGCTGCAGAGTGAGAAAGAAGTTAACAGCGGTTGACTCTGCATGGTGAATTACTGATGACCATTTTCCTTTTTGTGCTTCTTTATGTTTCCTAGGGGAAAGAAGAGAAAGTTCAAAAAAGGCTCTGGAAGTATTGGCCCAGTAGTGATGTCTACTTACTGATGGGCATCCGAATCTTACTGGAGAGGGTCCAGACAGAAGCAGATACTCTTTAAGTCAATGAAGTTAGCTAGATCGACACTGTTTCATATGACTATTGAAAACACATGTGTCAGAGCATTTGCAAGGTAGTTGTACCTGTGCTAAAAGAAACTTAGACTTCCACTTTCTGGTGTGTTATGTAAAGACAACTAACTAGAAAGCTGATCAAACCAAAAAACAAAACAAAACAAAACAATGTAAAAATATCCCCTGCCAATAATGGTTATCTTTGTAAGTTGATTTGGGGATGATGGAAACTTTTACTTTGTATTAAGCTTAGTTTGTGTAAAATTTTAAATTGCAATTATGTATTATATTGATAACGATAAAATATTTGAAAATAATTTGAAAACTCAAATCTCATCTGTATTTCTGCAGACTTTTGAGGGTCCTGTGCTCCCACTTCCATCTGCTATTAATCAGCCCCTTGCTCACTCACCCACCCCCACAAAAACCCTGATTCTCCCCTTTAATTCCCACCATGGAACATTTGGAATATGTTCCTGTTGTAGCTCATCTAGGATGGGTATAGACAAACTTCCTTTATGGCTTCAGATTTTTGGATTATGCATAGAAAGGATTTTTTAGCACCATGTTTATAAAAAGATGAAAAAAACTGCCCATTTTTCTACTACTTCATTATTTTGTTCATATTGTATAATTTCCAATCCATGAGCCCTTTATGTGTGTGTAAATTGCGAGGCAATAATCTGATGTAGCATGCTTTGATCATGCTATTTTTTTAATCAACACAAATTAATGCTGATGTTATAAATGCATATGGTAAAATAAGTGATTAACTGTTTGCTTGCAGAAGAATAAAATCTTCTTGACAAATTTATATTTGCAATATTTGAATTGGGAAAATTTGACTTAATAAAAATAATGGTCAGAAGAAAACCAATAGTGGCATAAGATTTGACTGATAAAATCTGATAGGGATAAAATAATTTACTGTAAACCATTATCAAATTGATATTAAAAATCTTGATCTTAATGAAAATAATTTCAAATAAAATAAACATAGAAATGGTGATAATTAGAAGTGTTTTAATTATGCTATATAGCAAACTGGTCAAAGACAAACAAAGCTGATTTAGTCAGAAAATTTCTCAAGGAAAGTTTATTAGTATTAATAAATTATGATTTTAAAATATTGTATGGTTAAAGTCAAGGCAAAAGTATAGTGTCATGCCAACTCAATAGAACAAGCTGTTCCTGTCAATGGATATCATATTTTTTCTGAGTTTCTTATTTTTATGACTATTTATGTAGGTGTTAATCGATCCTTACTCAAATGTTTTGAAATGAGCATTTTCAACCGACTGAATTCCCATACATGGGTTGGGTCAGGATTCTTTCATTTCAAAGATCTGGTTGCCTAATGTCACTGCATTAATTATTACAGCTTTAAAGTAATGTTAAGAGAGAGAAAAAAAGCTTTTAGACAAATTAAATTTAACAGTTTAACCTAAGCAAAGAATAATTGACAAATCAGGAAGCCGCCTCCTGCCAAGGAGCAGGTTTGGAGGACTCAGACCTGCAATTTAAGGGGTAGAAAATTGGATAGAAAAGGAAGTGAAAAAAGCTGGACTGACTATAGGTCTGTGTTCTTCTTATTTGAATATCAGTCCAGTGACATCCTGTGGCTGGCTAAAGCTCTGGCTGCTGTCATTGTCAGAGGCTCAAGAGTATTCAGTTTCCATATCAAGTTGGGTTGCAGTTCGTTGTGTAAGGACTTGACTATGGAGACCTTTTTAGTCCAATTTAGTTTAATTTAATATGGTAGTAATTGTTGGTATCTAATTGAGCAAGGCTTTTCTCCATTTCATCAGAATTATTTTTCAACTTTTGCTAGCTTTTCTCTCACATTTACTTTAATATCAGCTAGTTATACATAGACCAAATTGTAAGTAACTCAATGAGAGACTACATAAACCAGGCACTTTTAGTTTTACTCTTCTAACTTTTTTTTTTGTTGTTATAATTTTAAGATTTGGGCTTAATTTATACATAGATATAGATATGAGTAGGTAGATATGTCTATGTGTTCTTCACATTTGGTTTTTGTTTTTACATTGATCAATATCATTTTATTTTTGGCTTCAGTTTTGTTCTTATTTGAGCACTTCATGACCTTGTTTGGGGTCTACTTTTGAAGATAAATTTAGTCAGTGTATTTCATCCATTATCTTTTTATTTTCAAAACTGATCAGGCTTGAGAATGCTAGCACTTCTGTTACTCCAATATGATGTAATTTTGGCACCTATTTGGAAGTAAAAATGGCAAAGGAAGTTTGGTTTTTTCTTGAAATTTAACACGTATTCTGAGTGTTGGTGAAGGGCCAAGATATTTAAATGACCTTGCTAGTGGGATTTCCCTGTCTTCTTTCTCTTTTCCAAAGAATAAGGATCTATTATTTATTTTGTCTTTTGCTGTGTCCTCTAAATTCTTGGATGACATTCACAAGTAGCTTTTAAAGTCTACTTCCCCCTTTGATGATAGTTGGTGATTTGAATTTGCATTCTAATGTGTTTCCTAAGAGGAGAGCCTTAACTTTCAGTGTTTTACTATGAGAATTTATATAAAACAGTGTCCAATTCTTTGAAATGCTATTTCGCTTATATGTCACTTGTTTCTGGTTCATTTACAGATTAACTACATAATCTTGGGTTTCCTATGGTTATGTCTTTCTTTCTTTCTTTCTTTCTTTCTTTCTTTCTTTCTTTCTTTCTTTCTTTCTTTCTTTCCTTTCTTTCTTCTCCTCCTCCTCCTCCTCCTCCTCCTCCTCCTCCTCCTCCTCTTCTTCTTCTTCTTCTTCTTCTTCTTCTTCTTCTTCTTCTTCTTCTTCTTCTTCTTCTTCTTCTTCTTCTTCTTCTCTTTTTCATTCACTAGACGGTCATTAGTTTCAAAGGAAAGTGAGTCCCTATTACTGTTAAGTTGTTTTATTCTTGTCTTTGAGAGCTGGAAATTTGGTCTAATTTCTTTTTGATTTTGAATATGTAAATCCATGCCTAGCACATTAGTAATGACCTAGTAAATATTGTTTTCATTGAGTTTATTGGTACATTTTAGGCACAGTACAGTTACATTCATCAGTGGCAACTTGTACCTCTACATGATATACCTCAGTTCTTATTTTTTCCCCAGTTCCCCTGCCCTCCCTTCACCCCCTCCACTCCTCCCTCTTTACGAACACTTTTGTTTCCATTTTTTTCCTTTTCTCATAATGTTTTCCTTTTCCTCCCAGTAAATACTTTTGTTTCACTGACTTATGTACCTTTGTTTCCAGGCATAACTTTTGCTAGGTTATTGGCTATTTGTGTGACCCGGAAAACCATGACTGCATATCTGAAGCAATTTTGAAGTAAGGCTTCTGATTTCTCTTATTCTAAAACTTTATTATTGCTGGCCCCCTCCTTACAATGTTCAGGCCCAAACCTTTTTAGTCTTCTGTGAGCCCCACCCCTACCTTCATATCCATATCCGATTAGCTATCAAATTAATTGAGTCTACTTTTCAGTGTTTTTGCAATGGTTCAGTTCTTTTGGTTCCTGTTGCCTTACTTCAGGATCTTGCTGCCTCTCACTTGGCTGTTACAGTTTCTCTCCTTTGTTATCCCTTCCTGCAGGGGTGCTTCCTACTTCCAGTTTTGCCTAAGTCTATTTTAACACAGTGACCGTGGTCAGTCTCTATGTGCCTGTAATGATCTCTTGCTGTCCAGAGCACACAATTAAAACTCTTGAGCCTGTTTTGCATATTGTTTCAGAATGTGCAGGGCCCCATCATTATTTCTGGTTTAATCAGTGCCCCCATCCACATTATTCTCCAGCCAGAGTCGTGTCCTGTCATTCCTAGCCATACTCTGTGGTTAGTCCCTTTGCCACCAACCTCTGTTTCATCTCTCCGTGCTCCAGCCACCCGGCTTTCTCACATTTGATTGTCTCCCATGACTTTTCCCAGCAAGGTCTTCCCAGCAGTTCCTTCCCCACCTTATCTCCCAGTGGTACTTGGCTGTGATATTCTTATCACTCATTCTCTCAGATCTCTTTCCAAAATCACTTCTTAGTAAAACTTCCCATGATCCCCCGCTTCTCATTTTCTACCTTATACTCATTCAGATGCTATGTAATGATCATAATTTTGTATCACACTTCATAATTATGCACATAGTTTGAGATAACGACTCTCCCCTCCACTTTAAACTCCGAATGAAGGCAGCTAAGCCGCTCACCCTGGTTACTATTATATCCCCTGTACAGAGTGCAGGAGTACGCACTAAATATCTAACAAATGAACTCGGCAATGTTTACAAATGTCTTGTTTCCATTCCTTTCCCCATCCCCTCTCAGAAATTGTTCTACACTCCTGTTTCAAAGTCATCTCTCTTTGCTCCAATCCCATCACACTTTCTTCCTCTTCAGAGGGTAGTAGCTCCTACAGAGTAGTTAAATCAGGAAAATGATCAGGGTTGTGTGTAAACATGACCACTACCAGGAGGCTTTGTTTTTAAGGGGCAGCGAAAAGTATGGTAAAAGTTGAAATCTTGCTTACATTAGAAATACTGAATGACACCACAATTTGGGTCAGACACCCATTTGAAATAGTATCCTTTAATGATATTTAGTCATTCAATTAAAATTTAGTCATTTAATGATATTAGTCATTCAATTCAAGGCTATCTGGGGACGTTGGGATGGAATGTAGGATGAGTTTAGCCACAGTCCACACTCACTGGTAGAAATGAATGCCCTAGTGCTGGTGAATCAATAAAATCATCTTTTAACATTCTTCTTTGGCTTTCTTTTGCATGCCTAAAACAGTCTTGTTAATAAATTCTAGAAGATAATAACTGTGAAATAGCAGGAAATAACGATTAACGAATCTCTGCTTTTCCTGTCAACCGTACCCTACCTTGGGACATAAAACCTCTTGTCCTTATTTAAATATGCTCTCACAAAAGTAAGGTAATGGCTAAGATTTATCAAGGCTGCAGGTCTGTGGCTGTTACTTCTACTCAGAGCAAAATGAGTTGTCCTGTAGCCTGTTTTTGCCAAGCTTCTGTTTTGACTAATAGATGGTCTATTAAAAAAAAAAAACTGTGTTAAAAAAGTGGCATCACACCATTAGTTTTGGATCCCCACTGGGGTTTGGGGAATTTCCTGAGACATTGGTACAAATTTGAAGTCATAGGAAAGTGAGTGGGAAAGAACCAGAAAATCTATGATTCCTCTCGATTCCAGAGCTGCCAAGGGGATGATTGGTGCCAGTGGGATCTTGCAAGATCCCTGTGTTCTTACCTTAACCATTAGAGGTGTTGTGGGTATGTTTTCATAATGGAAAATATATTCACTTGTCTTCCTTGCCATTGAAGAATGCGAGAACACTCCCAAGCGATCATTTCCCAACTCTCAGAAGAATCTTGATCTCTCTAGGTGCCGAGAGGTAGAAATTACTAGATTTGAGCACAGCACTTTATGTTTTTTAATTATTTCTTTGATAAAGAGGAAGCTGTTGGTCCTAGGTATATGGTTCTCTTTTTCCTGAAGGTAAGGGACAGAAGAAGGAAAAGTCAAACTCCATTGCTCCATATAGAAGCAGCTCAGGTCTTTGGGGCTGCAGGTAAACCTTTCAGTGGTGGGTCAAGGTCAGAAAGACAGTGAGAGCATTTTCGGGTTCTGTGACTTTTCTAACTTGTTTTTGTTTACTTTTGTGAGTATTTCTAGTCCCCATCCTGATGACTAGGTAAATGTTTAAAGTACCAATCATTTTCAGGCAAGGAGGTAGATCTGGTAGATTAATTCAACCATCCAACCAATTTCTGTTGTACTCTGTGCCAGGAGTACATCCAAGGATGGCGAATATTGTAGTGGACAAAGATCTGTGAACATCCCTGAGCTGAAATCCTAAAGGGGAGACAGACAGTGAAGAAAGTAAACAAGACAGGTTGACTATTAGGTTCTGGTAAGTGCTACAGAAGGAAAAAAGGAAGGATAGAAAATGTGGAGGGGGAAGGCTGTGATTTTGAATTTGGTAGTCAAGAAATGCATCACTGAGATGATGATCTTTAAATAAAGATGGGAAGAGAGGGACAGAGCTCACTGGTTATCTGGTGGAAGTGTATTCCAGGTAGAGAAACAACAAGTTCAAAAATGACTCTGAGAGTAAATTAGAAAGTAAAAGTATTGGCTGAATGTATCTGAAAACTCTTGGTCCAGCTTCAGGCTTGGTCTGATTAGTGGATTAAGAAAACAAATTCCAGGCTTTCCTATAAGGAAAAGCAGTCTTGGTTTCATTATTACATAAGTGAGCCTTTTGGGGCTATAGCAGAGCTATTTAACATTTTGAGTTCTTGCAAAAAAACTCAATTTTTTTTTTTTTTGTCTTTTTTGAGTCATTCTCCATCCCTGACAAATCACTCTGGTTGGAGCAAATGCTCGGTGTGGATTGTTCTATGTTTATATCCCTCAATCTAAAGGAAAAGCAAAGACTGCAAGAGAATGTTTGTGTTTTGTTGGGTGGGTTAGAGGGGTCAGGGAAGGAGGCAAGGGATTCCTGCAGGGGCGTTAAAGCACCAGAAAAATGGCACAGGTCTGTCATCTCAGGTGCTCAGGAGGCTGAGGCAAGAGAACTGAAACTTCCAGGCCATCCTGGACAACTTAGTGAAGACTTGTCTCAAAATATTGAAAGAAAAAATTGTTTTTAAAAGAGAGAAGGGTAAATAAATTTTTGGGGGGTAGCAAAAGCAGCAAATACCCATCATCATCAAATATCCATATCTTTTAGCTCACAGGTAAATTCGATCCTTCTGAGAGCAAGATCATGCACAATGTGCTTGAATAGCCCCCTTTTTCCCTACTGGATTCAGTTTATTTTTCTTTAAAATGAAGCGATTGGATTCATGACATTTAAAAGTTTTATCCTAATTTATACTATAAGTAAAGCTCATTTGAAAATGCAGGTTTTATGTTTTTAGTTTTTCCTGTGATCCTTTAGGTGGAAGTTCTTGAGATTGAATTTGGGGCCTTGCACTTATAAGGCAGGCAGCGAAACCACTGAGCTAATCCCCAGCCCAGAAGTTCTTCCAGAATTGAAAGGATATCATTTCATGGCCTGGGAGGAGTAGCATTCCGGGGCTTGGATGAGAGAGGAAACAGACCATGGTGGTAAAGCCTGGCTCCAGGGCCCGTGGGGGCCCTCAAAGCAGCAGCCTGGTTAGAGCCATTTGGAGAGCGAGCCAGCTTTCTCGGCCCTTGTCACGTGGCTTTTTGTTGAAGACCAGAGGATCCTGGAGAGGCATATGTCTCACTTGAGTTTCTAAAGGGCCCTGCTAGTAGATAATCCCGTCGCTTATCTGAGCTGGGCAGTCTCAAGGCCAGACTTATCAGGGAGGAAGATTCAATGACAGCTGAAGCTGTGTTTACCGGTGCAGCACCCGCAGCGGCAAGAGTCCATCCCCCTGCTGGAACCATCCCTGCTTCTGGCTGGCTGAACAAGGAGAAGGTACACGGACCGACTCTGGCTAATCTTTATCATAATAGCCCGTGTATGATCGTACACGTTGTTCCTGGCAGAAGGCTATATGTGTTTTACATGGATTATCTCAATCCTCAAAAGAATAACAGCAAATAGTACTTCTACATGCCAGGTACTGTTCTCAGAGCTTTAGATATACTAACTAATTTCATCATGATGTGACTGTGTTGAGACTGTACCACGGTCTTTCCTGTTTTACAGGTGAGGGAACGGAGGCTTAGAGAAATTTTAGCAACTTGGTACACAGCGGCTAAGTGGCACAGCTAGTGATTAAACTCCAAGTTAGCAGGACTCCAGAATAGTCCTTTACTCGTAGTTGTGCAGCTTTGATCCATCGGAAGTTTATTTTTGAAATAATTTCTAAAAGTAAAATGTATATGGAAATCCACTACAAGCACTGCAAATACATACTTGCCCCGCTGCCTTTAGTGTGCACCTTATGCTCTTAGCTAGTGAGACCTAGCACAACTGGCTCTACCTTCTCTTCATAATCCATCCAGGTTGTGACTGTTGAAGCTTAGAAAAGAAAGCATGAGGCAAGATTGGAGAAGCAGCAAGCAGGAGGTGGGGAAAGAGGAACCAATGCTGGGTGACCATCCGGAGATTTTATAGATTGGAGCAAACTTGAAAAATTCACCCAGACCAAGAATTTTGCAGAAGCCTGACTTGGTCAGTCCCCTGGGATGGGTTCTTCAAAGCTACTCGAAAAATGGGAACACCAATTTATTAATAAGCAATGAACTGGGGGAACAGGACCTTCTTGGCTTTGGGTCAGAGTATGTTCTTCCTGCCCCCTAGAAGTCAAATTGTAATTATAATTAACTTGCTAGGTGAGCATGAGATTAGACAAAGGGAGATTTTTTTTTGTAGGATGCAAATATTTAAAGATCACAGTAGTCAAATGCATTCTATTTCACTGTCGAGAGAGAAATGTTTCACCCAAGAGCGGTTGGCATGAATCTTGTGCTTGAGTCAACATCTATGAATTATTTAGATGTGAGTGGCATAAAACACAAAGCAAGATAGATGTCTACGTCTAATTCAAGTAAAACTCTAGGTTGATGGCCCTTCCAGGCTGGCATCGGGCTCCCTTGTATCAGATATGCATGTTGCTTTTATGTTTTGTTACTTTGCCCAGAACAGTCTCTACCTGTTGTTCAAAATAATTGGTGTCCATCTTTTGCAAAGAGGCTGGAGAACAAGTTTGAAAGAAAGAGTACACACGTCCTTTTTAAAGGCAGACTCTTAGAAGCTGACACATGAAACTTTTGCTTTTATCCTGTAGTCCAGAATTAACTTCCAGAGTTACCACCAAGGAAGTCTGGAACAGGAAGTCTCTATCCTGCATAGCCCAAAAGTATGCCAAGGGTCTTCATCAGCGAGGACAAAATGGTGATAATACTTGGCTGAGAGGTGAAAGCTCAACATTCAACCCTTACTTCCCAGCTCAGACCGCCCACTCATCCAGCCAGGGAGGAGAGGTGAGATTTAGGTGTAGCTGATGCTGCTGGTCCCCTTTCTACTTCATGCACCACACCTGGAAAGCTTGGGCCTCAAGTTCTTATCTCTTTAGGGTGATCTTCCCAAGCTCCTAGAACTGAGCTGGAGGACAGTCTTGGAGTCCAGGTGCTGGCATCAGATCTGGCTGTTTTTCCTGGCCACCAATCTAATAAGGAGAGGTACCAAGACTGATCAAGTAGCTTAAAGTCTCCAGCTCCAGAATTAAAGTCTTTGTCCTAGAGTCTCCCGCCCAGATGTCCCAGATTGTTGCGTGCTACCACATAATATAGCGAGTGAATCTCCCACAACCTGCTGCTGTTGCTGTATTCTTAAGTTCATCTCCAAAGATGGTGCTCCAGCAGGACTGCCTGTGAACCGTGTGGCCATCTGTCCTTGTTTGCAGGGCACAGGGTGCTTAGCAGTCTGCACACGCAGCTCAGGGTTATTTTAATCTCCGTGTTTCTTTTTTTTTTTTAATGTTTCTACTGCTGTCCCATCTTTATGTTGTACAACATATTCTTTCATGTGCACTACGGTGCTTCTGATCAGTTACACCTGGATCTTGCTAGCCTGTGTAACCTTTCTGCATTCCAGTTCTTTTAGTTGCCCCCCGCTTTCCAGTTTATTTTGGGTTACCTGATTATACTGCTCTTATAACAGGAAAAAAATGAATGTAATAAAGAAGAATGTTAGGGAAAATGCTGTCTCAGATTTGTATGTCTTGGAAGTAGGATGGTCAGGTGGGCTTTCCACCAATTCTCTTTACTTTTGTACTTTCTCTGTATGCCTAAAGAGTATATAATGCTTAACCCCAGCTTGGACGTAGCAGTACACAAGAAACTACTTAACTCTGTTTTTGCCACAGAACTAAACTTTTCTTTTTAAAACTTCTTTGTCCAAATGAAAACTTTTTTTTTTCTTCCCTCAGAGACAGAGTCTCACTAAATTATTAAGTTGCCTGGGCTGGCCTCACACTTGTGATCCTCCTGCCTCAGCCTCCTAGAGTGCTGAAATTACAGGGATGCACTACCATGCCTGGAAAAATGAAAGCTTTTCATATTGCAGTAATTTCACTATGTACCACAGCAGGAAACTACAAGGTGTCTGAAAAGCTGCAGTATATAACTATGGGGGCAGAAAGGAATTAATATTAGTAACCTAGAGCTTTTCTCTGATCTGTCTTTGTATGTGTCACTATCTGCTTTGGAAACACTGGGTTTCCCTTATTACTACAAGACTTCATCTTACTATAGTGCAGTAAGAAGAGTAAATTGCAATAGTTTTAGAAAAGAATGAAGAAAAATCATAAACAGAAAAGAAATATGTTTGGCAGTAATAAAAGAAATGCTCAGAAGATCTGCACTTGTTGTCAGAAAGAACACAACCTCCTGAGATGGCTCTCACTGAAATCTACTTTTGATGGAAAAAATAAACATGTTTCAAAGCTGACCACCTTCCTGCCTTAGAATAGCCCCTCTTCTTTAAAAATGTATGGAAAATGAGGACATCTTAATAAGGTAACTAGAAATACCAAATCAAAATGCCAATACTTTTTTGTCTTAGAAGTTGAACAAAAAAGAAGAATTTCTAATCAGATTTCTGATTTGAGGACGTTGGTCTTCTTTGAAAAACAAGATCAAATTTAGACATGCAACAAGAACTCCTATCAGTGAAAGAAACTTGTTTAAATTCACTTCTGCCTGTTTTGCATAGAGGTATCTTATTCATTTTTACTTTCTCCTTGAGTCAGTTCTGCTTTCCTTTTCTATCAGACCTAGATTGGACTCGCGGCCTTTAGTTTTAGCATCAGCTTCTTTTCCTTTCATCCCAAATTACTTCATGCATCATTGGCAGAACGTCCCTCTTGGTGCCTGGGGACATTCTGTACCATTGTCCTCACAGACTGTCTGACCCAGGTTTCTTTGCCAACTGCTTTCCTTACCACTTCCCACTCGGCCCCCGACTGCCAGCCATCCATGTCATTTGTTGTCTTTTCAACTCTCCTCTCCCGCTTTGTATCATTGTGCAGTTGTCTGGAGCTCTCCTAATCTGGATGGAATTCCCTTTCATCTTTCAGTCCTGCAGTCAAGCTCCCTCCTTCAGCTTCTCTCTTGGGAATCATGGGAACTTGGACACATCTTGATCTTAGCGCGAAAGGCACACATTTCAGCTCAGAAAGTTTTGTTTTGCCCAATGTAATTTACAAAAGTAGATTCAAAAGCACTCTCATTCTCCGTTTCTTGCTTCTTCCCTAGACTCTTGTAAGTCAGGATACTTTTCCTATCTCTTTCCTGGGGTTGTGTCAAAACCCATGCCATTTACATGGCTTATGTAGACCAAAAGCGTGTGTTACAGGATCAGGGTCCCTGAACCCCTGACCACAAACTGGCACCGGTCTGTGGACTGTAAGGAACTGAGCCATACATACATCGGGAGGTGAGCTGAGTTACATATGTATTTACAGGCCAGCCCCATGGCTCACCTTCCTGCTCGAGCTCTGTCTCCTGTTGGATCAGTGGCAGCACTAGATTCTCCTAGGAGTGCGAAGCCCACTGTAAATTGCAAATGTGAGAGATCTAGTTCTGCATGCTCCTTGTGAGAATCTAATACCTGGTGAGCTGAGGTGGAGCTGAGGTAGTAAGGCTAGGCCTGTGGAATGTAACTGTTACACATTGCAAACATAGACTAAGAGAATCTTTTTTTGTTTGTTTGTTCTTTTGGTGAGACAAGGTCTCACCGTGTAGTTTGCTCTGGTCTTGAACTCACTAAGTAGCTTTGAGCTCATGACAGTCCTCCTGTCTCAGTCTCCTGAGTGCTAGGATTTTGGCCGTGCACCATGGAAAATAAAAATGATTTTAATTCTTTCCTCGATGCTCATTGTCTTCTCTGTTCCTATGATTGTGGATCTGGGGCAGTGGTGACGACATCACGCTCATTACCAACTTCGAAGGACCCTCAGATGCAGCAAAACCCCCACCTTGTCCCCTGCACACGGGCCCCTCCATGTCCATGCTCTCTCTGTTCGGTCACTTTTTCCACCTCACACTCCGAAGAGAGATGGCTTAGTAGATGGTGGGCTGGGTGAATGATGGCAAGGGGCGAATGGGAAGTACTGCTTTCCCCCATCCTGTTCCCCTGACTTCCCCAGGGCTAGGATTTTGAAACTCAAAACCTTTGATTCTGCTTTTTCGCTATAATACCCTCTTGGCAAAGAACGGACAATCCCGACATGGGACAAAGTAGGAGTTCTAAGTAAGAAGTGTTGTTAAATGTCATCTCGCTATGAAGGTGCCTCTACTCTTTTAAAATAGATAATTTATTTCCTCTTTCACTAGACTATAAGCCCACATCTTTAAATCATGGATAATCCTCAGAAAGAGTGAGAAATCACCCTGATTCACCGGAACTTTGGTACCTACCAACATGTACAACAAGCATCCAGAGTGTCAAATAAATTGGACAATAGACAATTATGTGAGTTGAATTATATACCCATGGCATTAAATAAAGGTACCTCAGGGCTCCCTGGTGTCATGGTGTAGTACAATCTCTATGTTGGTGGATGCATTAATCAACTGTATGATTAATGCTAACAGCTTCCTTCTACCCAGTGCTTGCCTTGTGCCAGGAGCAGGCCTGTCTTCTCAATAGCATCACAAGGGAAGCAGTGTTTCTCTCATTGACATTTGAGGAAGACAATAGAGGCACACAACTGTAATCCCAGCACTCAGGAGGATTGCTGAAAGTTTGAGGCCAGCCTTAGCTACATGGTAAGTTCAATGCCAGCCTGTATTACAGAGTGAGATCCTGTCTCAAGAAAAACAGCAAAACAAAACAAAACAACAAAACAATTCTAATGCAGGTTGAAGGCCAGTTTGATTCCAAATCCTTCATGCTTCCTTCTGACTCATATTCTAACATCTATTTTGTTGACCTTATAGGGTGTGTATAGGTGAAGATCCAGTACAAGATGTGCGTATGTGCATGTGGATACACACACAAAAATATACATATAATATGTACATAGTCATCTCTCAGAATCCACAGATTTAGTGTCTGTGGATTTAATTTGTTCAAACTGAAACTGAAAATATTCATAAAAAAATTGCGTATGTACTGAACTTGTTCAAACTATTAAACTTGTATTATACCCAGAGCAATACAGTATAAAAAAGGTTTTAGGACAAAAAAAGGATCTAGGGATGACTTCAGTATATGGAGGATATATATAGTTTATATGAAAATACTATATAGCACATTATATAAGAAAAGAGTATCTTTGAATTACGGTATCCTTACAGTATCCCTAGAACCTGTGTGTGTGAGTGTGTGTGTGTGTGTGTGTGTGTGTGTGTGTGTGTGTTTATGAGGAAGTGTCTTGCTGTCTAGGGAATTAAATATATTTTACAACCATCAAAAGGAAAGCTTAAATGGATTTTTTGCTGTGCTATTCTTAGACTTTAGGTGTTGTCATTTTCTGTGAAGCTTACTGATTCATCTAGTACTTGCTACACTTATTAGTAAAACCAAGACGTAATCTCACCATTTTATACTTGGAATCTTGGTATATTTAGCAAAATGTTGAATGGGCCATGTGGGCATTGATGGGAAGGAAGAAGGAATGTTTGTGTGAGGTATGTAGGAATAAATGTTTGCTTTCTGCACTGCCTCGCAAGATGGTGGCAGTATTTTTTACAAATAAGATATGTAATTATTTGTGTATTTCAAGCAGCTTGTTTATATTTTCCCCTAGGGTTTAACTTTCTTAGATGTTTAAAATACTCTGAGGGGAGGGAGGGAATGCCATAAATTTTTACAATCAGACATTGTCCTTGTTTCCCAGGCAAATTCAATGCACCTTCTGTTGGGTAATTGGAATCCAAGAAGTAACACAGGGTGTTTGAACAAAATGTGAATGAGCTGTATTTGTAATGAGATAGCAGAAATTTGGAAACCACAGCTATTTATGTGAGAAGAACTGGTAAAAAGTCACAAGGAGAAATCAGAGTGTGTTGATCATTTGTAGAATCTGCCATTCAACACATTAAGCGTAGTTTAACAAGAGCAAGTATGTCCGGAGGTGTCATCTGGCTGTGACCGTTTCTGGAGTGTAGTCCCAGTGAATTTTGTTGGCAATGCACGTCCTTCATTTGTAGAAGTGTGGTGATGGCAAATGGCACCATTAAAGAAGTGATAAAGGAGATTGTGTCTCTGAGTGGTATTACCCTTTTTCCTTTCCATTTTGAGTTAATTTCACATGAGAAAGTCACCTGAAGAACTGTGAATGAGACAATGGTTTTCTTTCTTCTTTGTCTTTTTTTGGGTGTAGTAATAACCTCTTTCTATAAAAGTGGTGTCCCTGTCTGTGTGTCTGTACACTGTATGTGGGTAAATGTGGCTTTTGAACATCTGAGCATCTAGTGTTTTACATGTGCAGCTTCTCCACACTGGAGGCCGCTACACTGTGTCAGCTGATGGCAGGGCCCTTGTCCCATGTTGCTGCGAAGACCAGCTGGGCTGGCCCGGCTGTTCAGGGCATGGGAGGAAGAGAAAAAGGCAGCTGGGAATTTCAAACGCTCTGTGAGTTTTGCACTTCTCCTCGTACTCAATCTCAAAACAGTGGTTTGATGAACATTTGCTCATTTGAAAAGACAGAAACACCTCTCATCCTCTCAGAAGTCTGAGATCACGTTTTCTGTACTCCATATTTTTGGAGTGACACTCTAAGAATCTTGTGAATGGTAGTATCTTTTTCCTAAGAGAAATTTGTAAGTACTTGATGTTAAGGGTTCAGCAGTTTGCAAAGGCTCCTCAATGACCTCCTATCTAAGAACCACCAGTCCTGATCATTTTTATTTCTAAGAAATGATTTTTAGTTTTTGTCAGTACATGTTTAAAGCAAATTTCATTTTTGTCTCTAACATCATCCCACTTTTCCTGACACCTTCCCTTAATGAAGTGATTTATCGCTTCTTTTTCTAATATTGATTAATCAGAATGTTGTCAATTTTCTGGTGCTGCAACAAAATACCCAAAACCAACATACAAAGTACAGAAGTTTATTTGGCACATACTTCTGATTGGAAAAATGTCCAAGAGCACGGTGCTGACATCAAATGTGGGCCCAAGGCTGCATCACAATATGGCAGAGGGCGTCACACAATTAGACACAGAAGTGGACTGCCTCAGGCCTTTCTTCTGTTTATAAAGCCCCTAACGCCATGGTAGGGGCCTGACCCTCTAGACATCATCTGACTTGAATTATCTCCCAAGCAGTCCCTCCAACAAGGCCCCAGTTCCTGTATCCATTAGCATCTTTTAGTAACGCCTTCAAATTATGTTGCTATCGATGGATTAATCCACTGGTGAAGCTAGAGGCCTCACGATCCAGTTGTCTTTGGAAACCTTAACAGACACACCCAGAAGTGTGTTTTAGTAATTTCCTAGGTGTTTATTTATCCAATTAAGTTGACAACCAACATTAACCATCCCAAGGCCTTTGTTAATTGGTTCTCCTAGGAATCCTATGTCTGATTAGACAAAAGGTCTATGACTGATAGAAAAATAACCAAGCAAACTATGTTCCTCAAATGGAAAAGCATCTGCAAACCATCATAGATATTCAGGATTGTACTTTCACTCCAATTTGAAAGATGCTGATTTATAAAGCCTTTTTTTGAAGAAACAAGTTTCTCAATTGCTATTTATAATACAAAAAAAATTCTATGTTAGATAGAATAGTGATGCCCCAAAATCTTCACATCTTAATCACCTGAACCTATAAATGTAAAATTTTAAAAATATTACATAGCAGGAGGCACTTTGTAGGTATGATTAAATTTGAGGACCCTGAAATAGCTGAGCACAAGCCACTGATTTGGAAGGCAGCTATGCTAACCACTATACTACCATTGCCTCCAAAACCACTGATTTGAATCCTTTTACTTGGAGAAACTTCTCGGAGAGAGTGGTGGTGACAGAAGCAGCATCAGAGAGATGCTGAATGGGTGGCTTTGAAGAAGGAAGGAGGCCACAGACCAAGGAATGCGGCCAGCTTCAAGAAGCTGCCAACACAAGAAAATGGATTTTTCCCCTAGAACCTCTAGCAAGCAGCCCAGCTGGGTGGTATCATGATTTTAACCTAGGGAGACCTGTTTCGGTTTCCTAACCTCAGAACTGTAAGATGATAAGTTTCTATTGACAAGGTGGTACGATGATATGTTGAGTGTGTGCTAATGTATTATATCAGCACAGATAATAAATACAGATGAAATTGTAAAAGATTTTAAAAATCATTAACATTCAAGTGCAAAAATTAAACATTTTTATATAATTCATGAGCCCCAAGAAGATGCCTGTGGGTCCTTCCAGGCTCCTTGACTCCTAGAGTAGGAGTCTATTTAAATACCTATTTAAATATCTGCTCTATTTAAATATCCGGTGGGATCACAAAGTGTGGTGTGTGTTTGAATTTTTAAAAGTGTATTACAGTAAAAGACATATTGCCATTACTATTCCTTAAAATACTCCTTCTTACTTTGAATGCAATTATCCTGTTGTTTTTGCCATTTTCTAAGTAGTTGGTGAAGTCCTCCTTAGTGACTGTCACGGCTGCCTTACTGTCTTAAATTGGTTAAAAACTTTTTTTTTTTAAACGTTCGCAGTCATTTTGACTTTGGGCATGGTGGAAGATGACGCACTGGACTGTTCTTACAAGGCTATCTCTCTGTTGGATGACACTTGCCAGCAGCAGTCACTGTATTTTTTATCATACCTCATGTGTGTAAAGTGAGAGGGAGTATTTTGATGGGGAATGTACTGAGATACATTTAAAAAACTTAAATATTCCCAGTATTTAATAAAAACTGTTCCCTTTGTATTTAATAAAAACTAGACAGAAAATCCATGGAGTGTTTCATCTGTACTTTTGTTGGATGGACCTATAAATTCTTTAATTCATTGGTTCAAATTTGGTAGGCTCACTTTGTGGAATGGATATCTTTCTCTAGGTGCCAAATCGCTTCCCCTCATAGTCGTTTTAATTCGTCACCCTTGGCACACAGATCACCAATAGTGACCTACATATAATCTTGTGGTCTCCAAAAGCTATGCTTTTTTTTTTTTTTTTGCAAACTTTAGAGGGTTTTTGATTAGGGTTAAAGTAGCTAACTGCTTTATTTTCAGTTAGAGGCTTTCATCTAATAAAAATGTAGCTAGTTTCTCTTAGTAAATTTTGAACCGTAACTGTGTTATATTTTAGAACATTTTATTTGTGCCACATGGAGAAATATGCATCTCATTCAAGACAAAACTATTGTCTTCTCCGTCTAATTATTTTTGATAAATTTATTTTAAAAGCTTATGGGGGATATAAAAGGTCAAAAAAGAATCTTGGAAAGCCATCTCTTTCTTCAGGCAAGACAGTATCTGAGGGGTTTTGAACAGATAAATATATATCCTATGGATGGAGATGGAATTTTCTCCCCCTAAGGAAATCATAAATATATTTCAGTCGTCTCATTTGCATGAGTCATTTACATTGATTTCCTGAACAATTCCTAGGCCTTTTTGCTTCATATAACCCTTGACTTAAGCAAACCTCTCTCCTCTTCCCACCTTTTTCCCCCTTACTTGTGATTCATTCCATACCTGCTCTGAGAAATGCACCCATGTAAGGCATCATGAAATCCCTGAGAAATAAAATGCACAGTCTCCCTCTAAAATTACAGCCTATTGCAGAAGCTACCACATGGACCTACAGGTTAAACAACCCTGCAGGAAGTGTTTAAAAGACACTATACCATGAAAGTGTTAAGAAAGTCAGTAATAGGTAAGGTGGTGAAAGAGTAGACAATTGTTGTACCTAGATATTTCAGGCTCCCTGGGTACTATATATTACCTCTTAAATCTCTCCCTTTTCTTTCTCTTTGGCACTGGGGATTGAACCCATAGATGTACCACTCAGCTACATCCCCAACCCTTTGGATTTTTTGAGACAGGATGTCACTAAATAGTTCAGGCTGACCTAGAACTTGTGATCCTCGTGCCTCAGCCTCTCTTCTCATTCTCAACAAACTGTCTTTCTCCCCACATCTGTAATTGCAAAATGGCAAACTCAGTAGGCAAACTGACTCAGCCTAACTGATTCAGCCCCACTCATGGCCTCACACGGCCGGGTCTTGGACAAACCACCCTGGAGGGAAGCCCTTCCTGTGAGCTGACAGGTTCTGGAAGGAAGGAGAGATCGTTACATTCGCTTTTCACATAAGTACTCTAAGCCAGGCTCTTGCGAGGTCCGTCCTCCAGTTTTGTAAATGAGGAAATTGAGGCACAGAGAGGCTGAGTGACTTGCCCAAGGGCACACACTTGCTTTAAGTTAGTAGTAGATCCACAGTATGAACCGGAGCTATCCGACTCCCAGCACAATGCTAGTTCCTCGTCACTGAGCTGAATACTGAGAGGCACTGCAAATCTGTTTAGCCCTTGCCGAGTAACAAAGAGAGAAAACCAATGAGCTGTAGCTTGAAGTGTATTGCCATTTAAAAAATTTTTGTGTTGCAGTGCATGATAACATTCATTGTGGGGAGTTGGCCCATCACACGTCTTACTTCACCGTCTCCTCTTGTTCCTCTCTTGGTCCGCTTTCCATTTGCAAAAGACCTAACTCCCTGTTTGCTATTGTTCAATCATTCTGATGGGAGAGGTTGAACACTGTGGCAATGCCAGAAAGTATTTCCAACCTAGACAATAAAAGACTTAAGGAAATGCCCTTTTAAGCCAAAAGGAGAGGATAACCAGATGAAGAAGACAAGAGCACGAGCCGTTAGGCAATGAAGCTGGAATCCAGACCTCGATGCGGAGACTGGCTCAGATTGCTTCTATTAACATTTTGCTCCCATAGCCACTTGGTTACTCCTTAACCCCATTTTGGGTTTGAATCACATGCTGCCTTCTGCCAAGGTCTTTCCTAACTGGCTTATTTAAATCCATTTCTACTATTTCCTCTCCTTAGAATCTGTTTTTTTTCCATGACATCTAACTTACTTCATATGTAATTTATTCATTTACTGTTTTCTACGGTATGCTTCCTGCCTATTTTAATTGCTTGCCTTTTGTTTTTTCTCTTGCTGTGTCCACTGCTACATTGCAAGCCCTGGAGCTGTGCTGACAATGTCCTGGGCTCCCTGTAATACTTGCTGAGTGTCCGCTGAGTGAAGAGATTAAGATCCCCACAAATTCCTGACTTCGGGACCACTGTGTCATGTGAGTCAGAGGTACATTCTCCAGAAGCTCTGCCCGGAATTTCTGGAAGCCGTTCTATGTCATGCCCTTGCTCAGATGTTCTGGGAGCCTGTGGGCCCTGCAGGGGGCAGGTACTTTTCACTAGGGTGCTCTTTGTCTCCCTAAACTCTACAAATCACACATAGTCTCTTCCTTAACTTCGTGAGGTAAAGGATCTTGGCTTTAGTTTCCACTGATCAATTCCACATCAGTGAAGATTCCCACACCAAGTTTCAGTCAGATCCCTTTGAGGCCTTCTTCTTGTCTAGGCCTCAATGCAGGCCCGTTGAGCACAATTTTGGCAGAGTCTTGTTAAGTCAGTTTAGCAAGGATCCGTCTAAGAAGGGTTTTTTTTTTTTTTTTAAATCTACTGATCTCCCTCAGTTTCCTCCTTGGCTCTAAAATCCCGAGGTACCTGTACTGTATTTATCCCAAGTTGGACCCCATTTCTCTCAGTGCAGTAGTCTTGACTGATGTCTTCCTTGCTATTTTTAAAAATGTCCTATGCAACTTTTTCTTTTACAGCAAGTTTCTTTCATTCTTTTCTTTGAAAAAAATTTATTTCTAGATTTCTTTGCCTAGTCAGTTGTTTGAGCACATCCCTGTGGACATTTCTGTGCTCGTTACACCAAGGTGTAACAATATACCTTCTCATTTTGCTTATCTAGTAAAAACTTTGGCTTTTGATGGACTAAACCTGTTTACACCTAAGACTCTACCATTAAAAATATTTGACCTATCAAAGCTACCGAATACATTCTGCTTTATCAAGTCTGTATGCTTATATTATTTTCTCAGTCTACATTGCCAACACAGACTTATGGTTGCTACTCTGCCTCTCTTTCTATATCTAAGGTAGAGATGCTTAAGCAGAGAATTCAGGGCCTGTTTCCTAAGGTCATAATTGTAAAAGAGTACAAAGATGTTGAATAAGGAGGAGGAGGAGGAGGAGGAG
>NW_022900927.1:53746084-53797168 GCF_012274545.1 Fukomys damarensis | reverse complement strand
GATCTCAGTAGAATGATGAATATATATGTACCTGACCAGGATGGTTCCTCCTACACATTTGCTTCATAAGCATCTCAGAGTCTTGAAATATTGCTGCTCTGGCAATGCACTACTAATGTGAAAAGTTTGGTTATGGCTGCTGTATGAGTTCCAGAGTTAGTTTTTGAATCATTGGATAATCAAGTGAAATTCTTCCCAATGCTTTTGGTATAGCATTATGCCAGGAGAGGAATGGCACACTAGAAATCAAAACTGAAAAGAAACAATATTTCAGGTTGATACCTAGGCTCTGCCCGCCTGAGCTGATTGGATGCTGTATACAGAGTTGACCATGCCTAGAATAGGCCAAGAAGTTCAAGGTCAGAATAGCAACCTGCTCTCTGCTACCATTTCCATGCTAACCTCATTCAGATGCTTAACACAAAGCAAGCTTTATTGGAAATTTCCTAGCCACGGAGACATCAACCAAAGGCTCTTTCTTCATGGTCTGTTTTCTTCTCTAGTATCAATTCAGGAAAAAAAGTACACTTAGGAATCCTTTAATCAATTATTAGACATATTCTTGACATTGAGCAGATAATTAACATAGAATTCCTGAATGCCAAATATGTAGTTCTGAATAAAACATTGAAGGGGATTTCAGGTTTCATAACTGCTGAATGTTGGTATAATTATCTCCATGTGTCCCACTGATGAATCAACCTATAGTTATTTCATAGTTTGGTTAAGGACACTCTTTTTTTCTTTTCACAGTTTTGTTTTTGTATTACATTTATGTTTCTCCTCCTCCCTCATAAAATTTTCTATTTCTCAAAGGAGCTCACAAATGAGGAAGAAGACAGAACCATGAAGTGTTAAGCACAGGGTCAGCTGGGCAAAGTTCCAGAACTCTTCCTGAAGGAAGGAGTAACAGGGTGGAGTACACAGTAGGTACAAAATATGGCTGAATCATACAGGGACCAGTGTTCCCACTCGGACAAGAAAACCTTGGCACATAGAAAAAAGCTTGTGTTCAGGTCTTTCCTGGGGTCGCTAGGAAGTCAACACCACTCCTTCAAGATGCACAAGAAGATACCACGAATTGTGCTGCTGCGAGCGTGTGTAGATGGGGGTGGGTGGAGGGGTTGAAGGGAGGGCAGGGGAATGGGGAAAACATAAGAAGTAAGACATTATGTAAAGGTGCAAATTTCCAGTGATGAATGTCATTATATTGTATACCTTAAATGTACGAATACAATTAATTTTAAAAATGTACAATAAGATGACCTGTGGCAGCTCAACTCTTAAGATTTTGCCCTTTGACTAATGTCATGACTGCTTCTCAAAGGGAAACAAAAAAGGGCAGTTTGTTCAGAAAGAGATCTGAGACATGTTTGGAGTAAATTGCCTTCGGAATAATTCAACACAGTTTATCGAAGGCCCGTAGGTATCCATCCTTTTTTCTCCCTAAGAACGAGGGATACAGCAATGAGTCCCTGTTCCACAGAGCTTACACTGAAGTAGTGGGTGGAGATTTATCAGATCAGCCAACATCCCTGATGGCTACTAATGATTTCACCAAGGAAGTAGACCACGAGGTTATGATTATGACAGGTAAAAGCAAAATTGTTGGGGAGCATCCCAGGCAGAGGGAACAGAGTGTGCAAAGAATCAAGTAGGAGATGAGGGTGCCTTTTTTATTTTCTAATCCAACCTCAAAGGGTCTAGGAATTGTGGCAGAAGTGCTGATGTCACTTTGAGAGCAGAGCCCCACTGTCACTGGTATTTCAAATCTGAGGAAACACAAGCCCCTAGGCCGGATTCTCCAATTGATGAAAAAGAGAGATTCAACAGCATGGTAGTTCACCTTATGTCTTCATTTGTCATCTTATCTTTATTTACACACTCAGTTTCTACCCATTTCTAGAACAAGCCCTCCTTTGGGGTGGCTGGACATATAGTCCCTGTGGAAATGCTGCACAAAAGACTTAGAGTAACTTCTGCAAATAACTCCTAGAAATGACACCATAATTACAGTAGGTTTTCACAAAAAGCTGCTAGCTACACTATGGCACAATACATTTGAGCACACTGGGTCAGTGATCACCAGTGGGGACGCATTTTGTTCCCGTCCTCCTCATGGCCTAGGAGACGGCTGGCCATGCCCGGAGACGATTCTGCGGTGGCTCCGGGCAATGAGAAATCCAGTGAGTAGAGGTCAGTGGTGTCACAGAAAATGCAGCGGTGCCAGGGAGGGTCCCCACAAGAAGTGGCCCTACTGTAAATTTTGATCAAAGTTTTGGTAGTTCTTTCCAGTCCGAGATTAACCCTCCCTGTCAGTCTCCACTGTCATCAGGGTTCAGAGTGGATTGTGAATTTCTGAAGATGGCTACACATCTGTATCTATTGCTGGGGTTCAGATCTGATCTCTCTGACTCATGAGATGTGAGCAAGTCACTTAACAGTCTCTGTCTTTGTCTCCTTATCTGTAAAATGAAGGCAGTAATGGTCCCAGCCTCACAGAATTGTTTGGAGGAAAATGTGAATTATACATTTGCTTATGAGCAGGGCCTTGCATACAATGAGCACTCAATAAATGTTTAATTTATTTTGCTTTGCTGCAAGATCAGAAGAGTAGGTTGGAGTTCACCTCCCCTGACTCAGTTTTCCTCCTTCACTGATTAGCTGCCACATATCGGGCATGCCACTGTGGCTGTGGAGACAGGTGACAGAAACTAGGGCCCAGACATTGTGGAAGTTTTGTGTTTGGGTGCATCAACCAAAATCCTCAGAGAAAAGCAGGTGACACATTTGCCTTTTGCTGGAAGACAGAGCTGGAGTTTAAAGCCTTAGTAAAGCATCTTGGCTGTGTGAAATGTAGGTGCATGGTTATGCCCTCATCTGCTGCAACTATTGTCGGTACCTAATAGGAGCCTTATTAGACAGGTATAGACAAAAACCGCTAAGGAAGCAATGTTGAGCAAGGGAGAAGGCTGGAAACTGGCTCAGTTCAGAAGCAGAGGCCACCTCTCAAGTGTCCTTGACAGAGAGGTCCGCTCAGACCAGTCAAGTGGCAGGTGCCTCCTTGCAGTATGTGGAGGAAGAAAAACTGGTCACAGAGGGCAAGAGTTTCCAGGGGCTCTTTCTAGGGCCATCAGAAGGCTCTGGTTTTCTTATTGACAGATCAGGCACCCAAGTTTTTATTAGCATTGTGCCTGTACAACACTTTTTCTATGTTGTTGTCATAGCCAGGAAGAAATAAATCTTCCTTGCGTTTGGATGCTTTTCTTACATTTCTGCCATCCTTTCAAAGCTTACTGATGTGGATCAGTTGAAGCCTCGTTGTCATATTTGAACTTCTTACTCCCCAAGAAGAGTGATTTAAGAGGCTCAACTCTTGTAGGAAAATTCTCTGAGGAAATCGAGCAGAGATATGAAAAATAAATCATCACTTGTTTATAATCAAATTCATTCCTCTTTTAATGCATTTTACATCAGAAGCTGCCAAGCCTAGGCTTAGCTTCCTTTTTCTCCTGTGACCTAGACACAAAAGTGTTCTACTCATCTATCCTTTGGAGTGACAGATTTCTCACCAGGAACTCCCAGCATGCACTGCCATCTGTTCACCTCTCAGCCCCTTCTTAAATGAATGCTAACATAGGACTTCTGAATGCCTATGTTTCTTGGTCCAGCCTGGGGGTGACAACTAACTCCAACATAATTTTAGGTATTAAGGTCAATGCACCGTTTCTAAGAAGAAACAGTAGCAACAAAACAATGAAGTTAAACCTGTTCCTATGTATGCGGCTTTAAAAATGGAGCTGCAACCCAAAAGCAAGCAGGGTATCTGCATCTAATTAAGATTATTTTGAGATCTTATTGGAGTTGAAGGACCCTTTAGAGGCAAATCCATTTTCCTCTTCTCTTTTTCAATTGCTGAGAACTTGCCAGGCCGAGTCCTCAAGTCTTTTAGGAAAAAAAATCCCCAGAGGAATTCAATATCTGTTCTTTATTTTTGTTCTACTTGGCCTGTGAGCAAAATTAGCAGTGGAAGTTGGGCATTTCTCATGAATATCTCTTTGAAAACTCAAAAAGTCAAGATCGAGGGAAGAGAGGAAACAATGGAGAGAAAACCCAGCTCAACTTGTTTACTTCTCATTTCTTTGACAAAGGCACAAGAGGAAGGATGTGCAGTTATAGGAGTTGGCTTTGAGAACAGGTAAGTGTATTAGTTTCTTGGGGTTGCTGTAACAAAAAAAAAAACATAGACTACATGGCTTAATCAACAAAGATATACTGTGTCACAGTGCAGAGGACACAAATCTAAGATCAAGGTGCTAGCAGGATTGTTTCCTCCTGAAACCTGTGAGAGAGAATCTGTTCCATGACCATCTTCCAGGGTCTGGCAGTTCATGGTTAATCTTTGACATTCATTCCTTGGCTTGGATATGTTATTATTTAAATTTCTTCCTGAATATTTTCATGGCATCTGGAGCCTCCACACGCGCATGTGTGTGTGTGCATGCAAGTATGTCTTCTTCAGTTTTCACATTTTTCCCTTTTATATTGAATTGATGTCTAGCCTAATGATCTTTTCTTAATTTGATCATCTGTCCAGTCCCTATTTCCAAATAAGGTTATATTTACAGGTACTGAAGGTTAGGATATCAACATTGGTTAGCTGGAAACAATTCAACCTGTCACACTAGGATTGGCAAAGGCCATTGTCTTCCTTCTGCATTCAAACTTGAATATGGAGGAGGTTTTTACAGGTGTACAGGTCACAGCATGAGTGTTTTGTGTTGCTTAGCATTCCATCAGTGGATCAGTTCACACCCTGCTCTCTCCCACATTTACTTTCATTGTTATGTTCTCCAAGAGAATGACTATATGAGACTTGGAAAAGATCAACAAAATGAAACTTGATTTCTAGCATGGGAATTTGATCCAAATAGTATAGAACATTTGAGGCTAGAAAATAGGAGTTGGATTTGGATGCTCACTGGCTTTTACCAGGATGCCTGCACTCACAGTTCCCTGACTTCCTCCTATGCACAACTTTCCACAATGCTCAAGTGCACACAAGTGCGGGTGTGCACTCACACACACACACACACACATGTGCACACACACACAAAGTGCAATCTCCCAAAACAAAATCCTTACATTTGCCCTAAACAATGCCTTCTGGATTTTGGCACTTATTCCTCTCACTTATTTGACAGTGACCACCTTCATGTCTCACCTTTGTTACTTTAAATTTTTTATTACCTCCCACTGGCAGATGACTCTAGTCAAAGGCCAACCAGCTGCACACCCCCAGCAGAACCAAAAGAAGATAAACTGCTACTGGTTTCCCCTAGAGAAAACCTCTTTTATCTTGAAGAGCTGAATTACCAGGTGGAGTTGAGTAAACTTTGGGGGTTGCGACAGAACTAAGGCACAAAGTTTACCACCAACGTAAAACAGCCAGCCCAGCTCTGCCTTTTAATGTCTTCTAAACTGACAGAGCTGAGCAATATAAACAAGGGTGAGGCAATTGCCTCCAGGGAGTACGAGCCATACTGTAGTGACAGCTAATGAGTGAACAACTAGTTTATCGTCTTTATATGGAGAATACGGTTTTGTTTATATGTCCCCAAAGCTTACTGTGAGATCCAAGCCAAGAAGAGAAAAGCTCTGTGGAAATTATAAGAGAGAAGTTGTTTATTTCTTGCTAGGTCAAATGATTCATGGGCTTGTAGAATTAGAAAAATCTTTTTGAGAGCAGCACATTCCGTCTTTTTGCTTACTTAGGTAAGGGTGCTCAAACATGGGTAAATTAAAGCACTGTATGTTTAATGCAAAGTACAGAGGCTATGGGTTCCTGTGTCAAATGTTGTAAAAAACCTAGGCTATCTGTTGTTATGAAGGCTAAGAACATGCAGTTCCTAAGGGCTCATTTTATGAGTTACCTTCCCTGCTTTGACCAGAGTCACTCAAGCCAATTAGTCACAGAGGAGGGAGTAGACATCATCTGCTAGTTTAGTGTCTCACCTCTGCCCACTGTTATCTCAGTGTATGTAGGACAGATTCTTGAAATCCCCAAAACAAATGAACTCCTAAAACATCTTTTCAGTTAGTTGCTTCCAACGGCCCCACCAACAATTTCTACCAGAGCTGCTAATAATTAACCAAAGGGAGTGACTGGATGGAAACTTTTTCAGCCCTTTCCAGAGTGAGCCTTGCCAAAATCAGTGTGGGAGGCAGCCAAAATGAGGAAGCCAGGAGCTTGCAAAAACACACATGTGCAGTTGAATGTCTTGGCTCTCGCACAGACATAGCTGTGAGACAGCAAAGCACTTTCTTCATCAGTGTATTTACAGATTCAGGATCTCATTCAGGGTCCAAATTTTCAACAGTGGACCAGTGCTCTGGGTTTTCTCAGTGGCATTTACTTAATACATTCATTACTGACTTTTTCCTGCTGCCTTACCGAAATCACAACCTCTGTTTGAATACTATGTCCTTCTTAGGGAGACTCATGTTATGGATTTTGGAAGAAAATGGAGGGAAATGAAGCAGGGAGTTATGGTGTTTCAGCATAGAACACCGCCTTGTTGATGCTGTCTCTGTGTAGTCATCTTTCCATAAAGGCTGGTTGTCAAAGATCTATTGAGTTTGACTAACTTTTACTACTTTCTATAGGTTCCATGAGCCATTTGATTTAGAAGACAAAGAAAGATTTGAACTGGTTGTGGAGGGGAAGAAGGCAATGCTCAGGGATAGATTCCAAGTTAACCATAAATCCCAAATCTTTTCAAGCATTTTGAGCCTGTAATTCTATACCCCATCCCTTTTCTCAAAAAGAAGCCCAATCTGTTCCAGTAGAGGTTTCTTGTACTACTTATCACTAACATCCTTTAGTGTTTAATGGAATTTCTTTGTGCTCCTTTTGACTCTACAGGTACTATGTATCTTCTGACCACATGCTCTTTCTGTAGTAAGTCACTTAGAAGGCAACAAGGTCCCGAGCTGGTTATCAGAGAAGATAGGAATGAGTCAACAGGGCCATCCTTTTCCCCTTTAATTTCTTTTGCTCAAATACCCTGTATGATATGTTGGCAAGAGAGACCAATTCTATGTCTGTACTTGTATCTCTACTAAAATTGGAATATCAGTTGTGGAGATCTGCTGGCAATGCCAGCAAAATTATAGAGCTACGTCCATGGACATCATAAAAGAACAGTTGACCTATGTAGAATTATTGCCTATTAATCCGAGTTCATGTCATTTGGATTCTTCTTAAGGTCATAGGGAAAAAGGGAGACACAACAATGTAAAGATTTAATGTGAAATGATGTGGAAGTGATGAGTCTCCCCCATCCAAGGATGACACATCTCCTTCTCATTAGTGAGTAAAGGGCAATGCTTCTCTGTGGGTTTTCCCTTTGGTGCCTTTTAAGAAAAGACGAAAGCAAAGCTCTAACTCCACTCATTTGACTTCCCCCCTACTGGTCTAAAAGAATTGAGGAAGTCTTATTTCTGCAAATCAAGTTGTGACAGAGCCAAACATTTTTAAGGAATAGGATTTCATATGCAGATTGCCTAGCCTGAGACAACTTTAGAGTTCCCAGGGCATTTTGGAGTGGGGTTGTGTGTGCTAAGGGGTATTTGCTGTGAAATTTTACCATGTGAAGCATATCATTTTCTCTCTCTTTCCTGTACCTAAGAAAATAGATTTGCTTCTTTCCATTCTATAAACTTGTATAACCATAGGATCTCAGCATTGAAAGAGGCATTATTAGTCACCTAGCATTAGAATTCAGCTAATTTAAACTCCTCCTAAATGCCCTTTTTTCCTACCAGTTGATTTAAGGGAAGGTAAGATTCTGTAAATGCCAGAATTCTTGCTTCATGTCTCACTTCTGTCTGCCACTGGACTTCTTTTAAATGGCTTTGCCAGGAGGACTTTCCAGGGATGGGGCTTTAGGCTTGAACATGTGAGCATCCATTTTCACCCTACATTTTCTGGGAGAGGTGATCACAGCAGGGAATTTTTTTGCTTTGTGGAAGGAGAATGTCTGAGTGCTTTTTTCCTGCTGGGCACAGCTGGTAGCTCCCTGCTGACTGGTGTTTGTTTGGAAGCCACTTGGCGAAGGGGTTTCTGCCAATATTTACTCATTACACATTTGGATATGACACTCCGTCGCCCATTCACAGGAGAACTCAGTGTTGTTTCCCAGTTCTCTTGCCAGAAATGGAAAGTTTATTCCCAGAATGAAAGTTGCTTTCTTTGCAGATGCAGAAGGTTGAGTGTTCATCAGGTATAAGTCAGGATTTTTCCTTGTTAAATATTAAATTTATTTAATGATTTAATGGTATATTATTGAAGATGAGCACTTGCGGATGGACATACCAGAAATATTTCTTCATCAGTACCACATGCATTAGAGAATAAGGAAGGGAAGCCCACAACCACTTTCCACGTTACTAAGGTGACATAAATTGAATCCCTTCTCTTGGAGTCCCCTCCCTGTACAAGAAGAGCTCACCCTCGCCATATTGTCACACAGGGCTGTGTGACCTGCTTGGCCAACAGACTTGCAGAGAAAGCCAGAAAGCCTGATATGTGGCCATTGCTGGCATTTGTCACTCTGCCACATGACGGGGAATATTCCAGATAAAGGCTGCTCTGGTAGCTGCAGGGTTCTGGAGACCACAGCCATGGCTGACAAAGAACACGGACAAGAAATCATGCTTTATTACTGTGGGCCCATGAGACATGGAGTCAGTTTATTACTAAAATATAACCTAGCTCATCCTGGCTAATGTAGGTGATCTACTGAAAAGTGCAAAATAAACTACATTGAAATGGCAATTTTGCTACTTGACAGTGATGTGAACTCAGACACTGATAAAGTACTGACGACCTTTACAACTTAACGTTGTTTCTTCCTGTGAGAAATGGGTGTAAGAGCCTCATCCTCCTGACCTCACAAGGGGCTCAGATGGCACCGTTAAAAGCACAGCTCACTGAAACAGACCATAGCCTTGTTAAAGGTAAGGCACTAGGAGAGTTGGATTTTTTTCTTTTTTAGTGAGTTGTGTGCATTGCTCTTTGCCTCTTTTCAACTTTCTAATAACTAAGTGTTCTGAAGTATGATAAGCAGCCAGGGACAGCTATTCAATATTCTTACCCAAGGATGGCATTTCTCACTATTGGACACCATTAGTTTTAAGTGTCTGATTTCAAGAGAGACCAATGGAGAACATCCGGTACATGTGGACCATTGCCTGGCCTTGCCAATCAATCCCATTACCTTTTTGGAGCCATAAGTATCTCATGGGCTGTCCAAACTGCCTTTACACTCTGAGAAAACTATGGAAGAAAATGCTGCTATTTATTTTACCAGGAAGAATTAGTAGTGTAACAAGCATTAGCTGTAGAATTAGATAAATCTGACACATAGTAGTCACTCAATAAATATCTGTTGAATAAATGAGGGGATCAGCTCAAATCTCACCAACAATTGCTAGCTATATGTCATTGTGCCTGACTTCCCTGAGTGCTTCAGCTTCCTGACTTATAGCGAACCAAGTAATAATCTCTACCTCAAAGACATTTTTGAAGGATTAACGAAATGGCAGGTGTACAAAGTTGATCAAAGTGCCTAGTAAAAATGGAATAAATGTGAGCCTTTAGTTTATTAGTCATATACGCCCTGGCGTAGGTGGCCAAGTATAGAAAAAAGCAATGGGCTTTGGGGCTTGCTTGTAGACTTGGGTAAATGAGATCTCTGGATTCCTTCTGAAAAAATCAATAGCACTTTGATAAGACCACACTTCTTTGCTGCAGAAGCGATACCACATGAGTGCTCTGAGGAAAGCATTTAAAATGCTTTTGATACACAAAAGCTTCAAGGGCTCTGCCTTGGAATAGCTTTCCTAACAAAAGGAAGGACACCGCCTCCCATTGCCCGGCTCCTAGATTGGATTTCCATCTCCTCTCAATTGCCCTGCCTTTGTGTCCCCAAGCGGTGCCCGTATCTGCCTCTTTGATACATTTGCACAAGTGCTTGAAAGACCCTTCTGCAGGTACTTCTACATATCAAACTTGGGAATTTATATGAGCAACAATGAGGTAGATGGCAAACTTTTAAATGATCTGCATCTACCAGAGGCGAGGAGAAGAGGCTTTGGCTGAATGCTTGTTATTTACCTGTTGCGTTTATCATTTCATTGAATCCTCACAGTAACCCTATGAGATAAGAAGCTTTGGGTGTTTATTTTTGCAGTGATGATTTTAAAATGAGGATATTAAGATACAAAGAAGTTTCGGAGTTTGGCCAAGGACACAGAAGCAATAAGTGGCATGTGTGGGAATAAAATGGTGGTCTGTACACCCCGAAACTATGCTGTGTTCTTCACATCACCCTGACTCAAAGTTTCCTGGCTATTCATGAACTCCATGCAGGGGGCAACAGAGAAGCCTGACAGCTCGTGTGTTGTGGAGAAGCCTTCAGAGCAGGGGGACCTGGGTTCCCACACTGATAATATTATTTACTGATTATGTGGCCTTGGGCAGGTTATTTATCATCTCGGAACCTCCAGTGCTTCATTAGTAAAAAGGAAAAAAGGATCACTTCTTTGAGGCAATGCCATTGTGAGAGTCGAAGGCTGTGTTTGCAGAGCGCCTGGCAGAGGGGAGTCATTGAATTAAACAAGTTACTGCTATCAGTGTTGTCATCCTCAGCACACGAATCCCTGAATAGGACGGCGAGAGCTACAGAGCTGCACTTTGAGTGGGTGGCACAAACATCGTGCATATTTTTTATTGGTGTATTTTTCAAATAGGCGATATTTTTATATTTGTTTTGGGGGATTGGTTTCATGAATATTGGAGGGAAAGTAAGAGAGGAGATTGTTTCTTGCTAGGGGGACTGAGACAAGACTGAAACCCGGACATTCACTAAACTACAAAGTTCACCAGGGCACACATTGGGCCTCCTTCTCTTTCTTACTCTTGTCTTCTAGGACGCAGGACAGTGGGTGGCACGAAGTAAATGTATGATAAAAGTGGGTCAATTAAATGAACACTAAGTGACCCTTAAAGGATGGATTTTGCAGGAGCATAAAGGAGATTGAAGGGGAAGCATAAAGGGAATTAAAAATGTGAGGTGATCAGAAAACATTGCATTTATAGAAGACAGAAAGTGAAATGACATGGCTGGAGTAAAAGATATGTTTGGATAGAAAAACTGAGAGGTCAGAGTCATTCAGAGTCTCAAGTACACATTGATCGGTGGTATTTAATACTGGAAAGCATTTGAAGAAAAGCTAATTAAATCACCAGGCAATGAGACCAGTGGCTGTTTTATAAGATAATTCTAGTCCTAAGCGCACCGGTAGTCATGGGTATTAAGTGAAATGTTATGTGTGAAGAGCTTGGCACAGTGCCTGGCACATCGTAGGCGCTCGGTAAAGTCCTTATTGCTAATGTCAAATCATGATTTATCATTCTGTGACATTTTGGTGAGTGACCATGGTAGGGGCCACATGATAGAGGTAAGAAAGGAAGACCAGAGGGATGGCAGATGTTGAGAGTTATCAAAAGCCTGTAAGCATAAAACACTATCCAGCCCCTCCAGAGGACCCACATGTGAAATATCCTCATGTTCTTCTACTTACTGTAATGCTGACATATCACTCAAGGACCTTGCTCCAGAGTTAAGTCTAAACAGCACATGTGACAGTAGAAGCCACTTTTGTAAGCTGATTCTGGTGACTCTTTCCCATGAAACTCCAAGTTTTTCCCTGTACCCAGATACCATTTTGAGGATGAAAAGGGACAAGGGATAGCCAGGTTCTGGCCTTTATCCAAATGCAACTGAATTACCTAATGCAACTGCTCATATGACCAATCTGAGATGGTGAGATTGCACTCAAATCCACTTTCATTGTTTTCTTGCTTCGGGCAGGTCCTGTAAGGAAGAACAGAGAAATTGTAGATTAATGAGTAATTTTAGGACAAATGCTCTAACTATTGGATTAGCAGTTGTAGGGCCCCACTATGGGAATGCTTAAATAACTGGCTCTAGAGTGAGGGTGATAGACATGGAATTCACAAGTGCTGTGGGATTTCAAGAAATTATTTCAGTGAATTCAGGATAGGCTTGGTGGAGGAGAGAGAACTGAAGCTGGTTTTTAGCTTCAACTAAAAGTTTAAGACATATAGAAAAATGGAATCATGGAAAGAAGACCCATATAACTTTCCTTGAGATTCAGTATCTTGGTATATTTGTTCTCTCCCTTTCTATAAAAGAAAACCTATGTACATATATATTCTTATGTAATATGAATGTTACATATTTGGGCGGCTACTTAAGAGTAAGTTGTAGACATCATGACATTTTGTTCTGAAAAGGACTTTGTCCTGTTTAACCCCAACTTCATTATCATTAACACTAAAGGCAATTGAGGAATCAGTTGGTTTCGAGGAAAGATAAGGTTTGGATTTTTTGTTTTTGTACCAGGAATGGAACTCAGAACCTTGTGCTTGAGAGGCAGCTGACAGCACCACTGAGCTTTTAAATTCCCAGCCCAAAGGTTTGGGATTTTGATGAGCAAACAAAGTGCCTATTGAGCTGGGGACACAAGGTGAGTCCAAGCACAGCTGTCGTGGTCTGTTTGATTCCCTCTCTTTGTGGAAAACTGCTTGTGGACCAGAAGGCTGAAGTGACTTGCTAAAGGCCACAAAGATAGTTTGGAAAGAGCTGGGGCAGAAACCACATTTCCTGATTCCTTTTCCATTGCTCCCCACCACCTTCCTCTTCCTGGTACAACACTAAATTTAGAATATGATATTCTTGGCTTTACCTAGGGGCTCCTTGAACTCAATCTCAGTTTAAGAAGTTTGTGGGAAGCACCTTTCTGCATGTGTTTTCAAGATGTTGCCAATCCAGATCTTGCCAGTTATCCTGTAAGATCAAGGTTGAATCAGATGGAGAAGTAAAAGGTGGGATGACTAATGCACAAGTCATGGAAAAAACCTGAAGCGAGGTTTTAGGTCCTTGCAGAAAAAACAGCTCTGATGTCTGAGCTGATGTCCACTTTCTTACACTTTGGCCTTTGTGGCCTGGGTCTCTTTCCTTCCACTGTGCTCTGCTTGACACAGCAAGAGAGGAGCCAGCAAATGCAGGGAGACTGGTGGACTGTGAATCAGGTCACTTGTATGCTGCGCTGTCTCCACTTCTGACTAGTCCTGTGTCTTTAGACTGTGATTTCCTGCCAGGATTGACTTTACATGCAGGGGATATTGGGCCGTGTTCAGAGGTATTTTTGGTTGTAACCTCTGGGAACTGCTCAGTGACACTGTTTTAGACAACACATCCATATCTTTGGGGCTTTAACATATTCACTTTGAAATGAGGATATTTGGGCCAGTTCAGTGAGCTTTGATGTTGAAAAAAAATTCCCTGGAATCCTTCCCTTAAAAAGTGCAGGTTTCTGGTCTCATTGTTAGAGATTCCATAAATCATTCACAGAATAAACACCTTGAGAAATGTTAGGCTGTGGTGATTTCTAAATCATTCCTAACCTCCTGTTTTCCAATTTAAAAAATACTGATGTATAACAAATGTGCTTCGAGTTCCTGCCTGAACTCTGGATGAGTATGACAACAGGGAGCGACAGTCCTCCTTAGGTACAGTCATCCGTACAGACGCCTCCACTCCCAAAGGCGGCACAGAGACATCAGGGGTGTACGTATGGTGAGACTTGAGGCCACACTCGTTGTGCCCTTCGTTTGGAGGCTGTGTGCTCACCAACACCTGGTCTGGATAATGTAGTAGACACTCGGCGGTGCCAGTTTTTCTGAACACCTGGTGTGACAGAGCTTGGGGATACAACAGACATTTCCTGCAAATTCACGTGTCCGCTCTCTAAGCATCTTCTCAGAGGGTGTTTCTAGCAAGAAGCCATCATCTGATGTGAATTAGGACATAAAGGACCATCAAGGAAGGCATAGACATACTTGTTTAATGTGAGGTTTGGAAAGGAAAAGAAGGAATCTTTTTGAGTCATGTGTTGTTTTGGGAGGAGGCAAGGTTGGATGTGCTGCTACTATTGGCAAGAGCATGACTGCAAAGTGTAGTCATAGCAGTTGATCATTGAATGTCTTCTGTGAGTCAGATGAGACTGGGATGTGACACTACTTAAAGCTAAGTTCCAGGATCATTTAATAACTTATGCAAGATATCACTATTTGTGTGTCTGATAATCAACACAGACTGATTCCAAGATTTATCCTTTGTCATTATTCCTTAATTGCTCCTGTGAAGGATAAAACTGTTCCTGGAAATCAAGAAAAAGGAAAGTAGAGGGCAACAGACTCAAAGAACCCTACATGTGGCCTTTCTCTCTCTCCAATATTATGTATATATATATGTATATATATATATATATACATATATATATATATATTCAGTCAGGGTTGACTTTTGCTTGAGGTTTATTTGGATGTATTGGAGATAAGATGCAATGCCTATTTACTTCATCATTCCTCAGGTAACCAAGCTTTTCCTCTAATATTAGTGTATTTCAAGGAAGTTTTTCTTTAAAAAAATCCAAATTTATTAAACAATTAGACATAAAAACATCAAACCTCAACACCATTACTCATTGACCTCAACACCCCAATTTCACAAATAGATCAACTAAACAAAAAAATCAACATATAAATATCAGAGCTGAACTGCACCTTTGAACAAATGGACTCACTAGACATCTAAAGAGTGTCCAAGCCTCCTTAAATATATACAAAAGTATTGAAATCACCTCATATATATGATCCAATCATACACATTAAAACTAGAAATCAAACACAAAAAAATACACAGAAAAATTTCAAACATTTAGATATTAAATAACACACCCCTGAATATACTATGGGTCACAGAAAAAACTCAAATAATTGAAAAATTCTTAGAATAAAATGACAATGCCAGTACAATACCAGAACCTATGGGACGTAATAAAAGTAGTCCTAAATTGGAAATGTATAGCTGCTAGTGCTCACAGTTAGAGAAAAAGAGTGAGCTCAAATATAACCTAATGGTGTACCTTATGACACTAGCAAAACGAGAATAGTCCAAACCCAAGCCTAACACAAGGAAGGAAATCATAAATATCAGAGTAGAAATTAATGCATTGGATCTTAAAAAAATACAAAGAATCAATGACTTGAAGAGCTGGTTCTTTGATAGAATAAACAAAGTAGAAAAACCCATAGCCAAAATTACAAAAAGAAGGAGAAACAAACAAGCAAACCCCATGTCAATGTAATTAGAAATGAAAAAGCCAATTATCATAATAGACACAACCAAAGTCCAGAAGATCCTTAGTAAGTACTATAAAAATTATACTCCAAAAATTGGAAAATATTGAAGAAAGTGACACATTCCCCAAAATACATGAATTACCAGCTGGGCGTGATGGCTCATGCCTATAACCCCATCACTCAGGAGGCTGAGGCAGGAGGATTGTTGTGAGTTCGAGACCAGCCTGGGCTACATAGTGAGTTCCAGATCAGTCTCAAGTACATAGTGAAACCCTGTCTCAAAAAACCAACAAAACAAAACAAAATAAAACACCAAAATATTAATTACCAAAATTCAATAGACATTAAAACTCCAAAAAATATAATGAAATCTATGTAGTAATAAAAATGAAATTGATGAAGTAATAAAAACTACCTGGGCAGAGCTCAGAACCTGATAGCATCACTGCTGAGCTCTAGAAGAACATCAGAGAAGATTTAGTGCCAATCCTACTCTAAACCTTTCATGAAATGGAAACTAACGAAGTACTTCCATATTCATTTGCGGAAGCCAACATCACCCTGATTCCAAAACCAGACAAGGACCCAACAAAAAAGATATCTGCAAGACAATCCTGTTAATGAACATAGATGCAAAAATCCTCAACAGATATTGGCAAACAGAATGTAATAAATCATCAAAAGACACATCATGGCCAAGTAGGCTTTATCCCAGGGATGCAAGGATTGTTCAATATGTGAAAATCAATAAGTGTAATGTACCACATACACAGAAATAAGGACAAAAATCACATGATCATTTCAATAGATGCAGAAAAAAACCTTTGGCAAATCCAACATCCATTCATGATAAAAACTCTGAAGAAAATTGGTATAGAAGGAACTTATCTCAGTTTGATAAAAGCTATTTATGACAATCAACTGCCAAATTATATTAAATGAGGAAATATTAAGAGCTTTCCTTCTAAAATCAGGTACATGATAGGGATATTCACTCTCACCACTCAATATAGTACTTTAAACATTAGCCAAAAAAAATAAGGACAGAGAAAGTAATAAAAAGGATATACATAGGAAAGGTAGAAATCAGATTGTCATTATATGCAGATGATGTGATCCTCTATACAGAAATCACAAAAAATTCCACCAAAAGACTCCTAGAATTAATAACCAAATCCAGTAATGTAACAGGTTACAAAATCAACACACAGAAATCAACAGCATTCCAGCACACCTATAATGAATCCATCAAGAAAGAAATTAGGAAAACATGAGTCAGGGATTTAGCTCAGTGGTGCCTCTGCCTGCCTTGGAAGCTCAAGGACCCAAGTTCGATACCTGGTACCAACAAACAAACAAACAAACAAACAAAAAAAAAACACAAAAAGCCCCCAAGAAATTAGAAAAACAATACCATCAGAATCGCATCAAGAAAAAAAATAAATACTTAGGAAATAACCTGATTAAGGGAATGAAAATTTCTACATGAAAACTATGGAACTGAAAAATTATATCAATAAGAACATCAGAATACGGAAAGATATCCTCTGCTCCTGGAAACAGGAAGAACCATTGCTGTCAAAATGGCCATACTTCCAAAACTGATATATAGATTTAATACTTTTCCAATTAAAAAACCAACAGCATTCCTCACAGTGCTAGCTAACACAATAAAAAAATTCTTATGAAGCCAGAATAGAGCAGGAGTAGCAAAAGTAACTTGGAAACAAGAGAAAAGGAGAAGCATCATAATTCCAGATTTGAAGTAATATTATAAAGCTACAAGGATCAAAATAGCATGGTACGCTGTATGGATCAATGGGACAGAAGAGAGGACACAGAGATAACCCCAAACACTCAGAAATTCAGCTATTTGATTTTTGACAAAGGGGCCAAATACCTACATCAGAGGAAAGATAGCTTCTTCAGTAAATGCTGCTGGGAAAATGAGAAAGAAGATTGAAATTAAACCTATGTCTCTCACCATGTACTCAACTAAAATCAAAATGGATCAAAGATCTAAATATTAAAATGCAACCTCTTAACTTGCTAGAAGATAAACTAGGTAAAACTCTTCAAGTCATAGGTACAGGCAAGCACTTTCCAAACTGAACCCAATGGAACAAAAACTAATAACATCAAAGATCAACAAATGGGATTATATAAAATTTAAAAGATTCTGTACAGCAAAGGAAACAATCAACAAAATGAATAGACAACCTACAGAATGGGAAAAAAATTTTGCCAGCCACACTTCAGACAGATAACTAATATCTAGAATATATGAAGAACTAAAAGAATTGGACTTCCACAATAAAAGACTCAATAAAAATATAGGCAAGTGAAATGAGTAAACATTTATCAGAAGAAATGTAAATGTCCCATAAATACATGAAAAATGTTCAACATCACTGGCAGTTAGAGAAATGCAAATTAAAACAGCACTGAGATTTCATCTTACTCCAGGAAGAATGGCTACTATCGAGAAAGCAAAGAATAACAAATTCTGGGGAGGCTGCAGAGAAAAAAGAACGGTTCTATATTGTTGATGGGAGTATGAATTCACACAACCACTGTGGAAATCAGTCTGGAGATTTCCCAAAAACTAAAACTATAAATTCCATTTAATTCAGCTATTTCTCTTCTAGGTATCTTCTTGAAAGAGTTACAGACATTGTATTACAACGATACATTCATACCCTTGTTTATGGTAGCACAATTCATAATAGCTCTACCTTGGAAGTGGCCTATATGTCCATCATAAGATGCCAGGATTAAGAAACAGTGGTATTTATACACAGTGGAACACCACTCTGCCACTTAGAAGGATAAATTTAAATCATTTGTAGGAAAATGGATGTAAATTGAGACCAGTACTATTAAAGTGAAACAAATCCAACATGTAAGCTTAAATATCACATGGTTTCTCTTATATGAGAAATCCAAAGTATAAGTAATTTAAAGAGCAAAATAACAGATAGCCCCGGTGTCTGCCTGACAAGCACAAAGTTCTGAGTTTGATCCCCAGTACTGGAAAGAAGAATTAAAACACACACACACACACACACACACACACACACACACACACACACACACAGAGATAGCTAATAGGAAACTGGGACATAGATCTTTCTTTTTTTTGGTACTGGGATCAAACTCCGGGTCCTTGTGCTTGAGAGGCAGGTGGCCAAACCACTGAACTAAATCTCTGGCCCTTTTTTTTCTTTTTTCTTTTGGAACATAGATCTTTTTCAGATGGGAAAGGAATCAAGAGATGGAAGTAGAAAAAATAGATGGAACTGTGGGGAAATGGTTATGAAAAGTATAAAGATGTGCTATGTACATGTATGAACACCTCTCAATGAATGTAAACATTATATACGACAAACATATATTAGTAAAAACAGAAACTTAAAAAAGTGAAAAGAGTTTTTCATCTATATGCTTAAATTTTTCTAAAGCCTCACAATAGAACTATTACATTAGAATTTCTGGATTAGAGCAGTTCGGGCTTTATTAGTCTATAAATCTTCAAAATTTCTACAGATAGGATCATTATTCTTTTTTGTTGCAAGCTTTTTTTCTTGAGGCCATCTATTCACATGCTAACATATAATGAAGCTGTAATACAGTGAATCATGATCTTGGCCAATGTAGGCAGTGTGGGTAGGTGTCAGATCATGTCCTGTGAGAAAGAAACCTGTTGTAGGTATGGATTGATGTGAAGATACACGTAAAAGAAGCCTGCTCATCTTACCCAAAGTGTGATCAACAGACAGAATCTGGGCGGGTCCTTCAGTGAGAAATTCTAAGTAATCTCTTAGAACCTCTAATGCTGAGGAAAAGGGAGACTGGATTTTAGAAAAGTTAAGTACCAGTGGGGTTTACTAGAAGGAGGTGTCAATGGTGATTTTTTTTTATTTTACTAAAATAAATTGGTGGTAAGGACATTACTGTATGTTTTAAAATCTTTTAACATTAAGTTATAAGTCTATCTCCAATTTATTAGATGTAGTTTTAAAAGAAATAGAAATAAGAGCCTTCAGTATGACCTTGCCACTGAAATGGTAATATCATGCTCGGTGGGCTTTCTTACTGAAATGATCTTTCTGCAAAATCATGTGTGTGCACAGCTGGATATATCATACTTTTCAGTGAACACAGTAATGGCTGGGTCTTCATTATTTCCTTCCTTGCATTTAGATTATTTAAACAGACCATTTTTTTTCTTTGTCTAATTTCCTTGTCACTTAGTGGTTCTAAAGTCTGTTTCAATCTAGGTGCTATGCATCTACCTAAGGAGCAGAAACTGGGTACTATTCATTCTCTGTACCTACTGATTGACCTAGGGAAAGCATTGAACAAATGTATCACATGAATAAGCAAATATATTTTCTGCTCTGTATAAGGCACCTCTTGCTTTGGTAAGCTTTTGGAATCCACTGACTTACTAGAAAGATACATCAAAATGTTTTCTATATGTATATGAAGGTGGTGCTATTGATCTGCTGTCACTGTGAAATGACAGTGTGGAGTGGGGTGACTTACTGGAAGTATTCAGGAATTAGTAGAGATCAAGGTACCGATTTAACCCAGGTTTCTTACAGTCACATATATTTCAGACCAAGGCATTTTATTATTTTTAGAGTTAGATGTTTTATTTCCATTTCTCCCTTTTTGAATATAAAGGCAAGACATATTTTTTTAGAAAAATAGAAAATGCAAATATGGATCAATGAAAATTCTTTGGTTATAAGTAGCACAAACCGATAAGAACTAATTTAGGCAATAATGTGTAATTTATTAAAAGGATTATTAGGAAGACAGAGAACCAGTTTAAGTGTAATATTAAGAGAATCTCTAGGGATTATTGTATAAGAACTTGATTGCTGTGGGTAGTTACCATTATAAGACTGAATGCAATTTATCATTTTTCTATTCCAATGTAACTTAGCTAAAGAATCTAGCTAGCTTATTTTTGGATGTCATAAGCTCCTTGGTTTGTATAAAGCTAATGATAAAAAGAATGTAGCCAGGGCCGGGGATTTAGCTCAGTGGTGGTGCCGCTGCTTGCCTCGCAAACACAAGGTTGTGAGTTTGATCCCTAGTAAAAGAAAAGAAAAAAAAAAAAACAAAAAAAACAAAAAACTAGCCAAGGCACTGCTAGAAAGGTAGTTAACTTCCAAAATAGTGAACAAGGGACCTCAACTAGTTGCACCAAGTTGCACATACGAGAGGGAGGTGACTCTCCAAAAGGACACTGGGAGACTGGTGCAGGGATGGATACAGGAGGTGGTGGGTGAACAAAGGTTATTTGAAATATAATCCTCCCATACCTACACTAGTAATATGTGGTATTTTTTTCTTTCCAGACATCATTCTAATCATAACTCTGAAAAATGAGACTCTTACTATATGTATCATTTTTTCCTCACTTAAAAAATATTTTAACATGTCATAAACATTTCACCATTAAACATTACTTCAAAAGCCTTCTAATAATGAACTATAATAGTCCCATCCCATAACACATGGAATTACTATGTAGAAAGATATTTTGGCTATGGGGACATGGTAGAACAAAATGGGCTTTGGTGTCTTGGATAATTCTATTTAAAATTTAGTCCTACCATTCCCTAGTTAAATGCTCTTAGGTGAAATGTCTAACCTCTGACTCCCAATGTCCTTCTTATAAAACAGGGGTATTCACATGTACTGTATAGATCTGGGGATTGTGTAGAGCCAGCTCACCATGACTTCAGCCACCCTGAGTCACCTTTGTTCCTAGAGTAACCCTACTTGGCTTTTCTTGCATAGTTTCCAAGCAAACTGTGAAAAGACAAGACCACTGGAGTGACATGTGGAGTTTTATAGGCAGACTCTGACTCCAGGAACATGCTTGATTCTTTGACACTAATTTAAATGAGCTCAAGTACATTGCAGCTAGGTCACTCAAAAGCTAATTACTTTTGTCTTAACCAGTTTATGTTTCCCTCCTTCTTCCCCGGTTTGCAAGAAACACTTGGTTTTGCCACTGCCCAGACTACACTAGACTTTCAGTGAGCTCTCCCAATTCACTGTTGTCTGTGCAGTTACCTGCCTGCCTCTCTTTCTTTGGTCTCATACCAGAGAAAGGCCAGTTCACCCTGGGCCAAACTGTTCTAGAAGAGACATGCTGATTTTAAAGTGAGTGTACAATATCCAAGTATATAGACTACGACAAAAGGTTCTAGAGTAGAAGTATAGCTTTAAAAAGATCTGTTGTAGGGAGCATTTCAAGAGCTAAGAGAGGAGGCAATGAGGAAGAATACTGAGGGAAGGAGAGACACCGTACCATGTGGTATGAAACCAGGCAAGGTCAGGACCGAAAACAGCCTTTTGATTTGGCAGTTTGGAGATCGTTTGTTTCTTTACGTGAAACAGTTTCTATGGGTCTGAAGATCAGAAGCTAGAGAAGGAGATATGATCACTGTAGCGTGTAGATTTTGAAGCTTTGTATAAACAGCGAAGGAGAAAGGGTAAAGGAAAGCTACAGGGGACTAAGGGAGGATGCTGCTTTTTAAATGATGCAGGAGATTTTAGGCTGAGGGAACAAAAGAAGACAGTAAAGAGGACTGCAGATTCAGGAAAGCAGGAAGAATTCACTCCCTTGTTCATTTCTACACTCAGGTTTTTCATCAAACGAAGTGAAGGGCTTACTATACAATAAGAACTGTTTCTGTGCACTGGATGCAGCAACAATGACCAAGGTGGGGCGGGCTGGACTAACATTAGAAGATGTCAACCAGTAAAAGAAACAGATCAGAAACAACAACGACACCATGATAGCATCATGGAAGTAATGTAGAAAGAAAATATTAAGGAGTAGAAGGTATTCATAGAGCATCAAAATAGCTTCACTGTTTTATAAGAAGTGGCTCCTTCATACTGAGTGTTCAGGGTGGTCTAAGGAGATAATAGTTAAGCTGAGAACTGCACAAACAGGACACAGTCAGGGAAAGGTCAGTAAGAAGAGATTCCAAGTAGAAGGAAGGGATGGTGCAACTGCTCTAAGATCAGCTTGACACTTTTGGGGAGCAAAAAGAAGGTGAGGGTAATGGATAAAAGGAAAAGTTAGAAGTGTGATCAGAAGAGAAAGGCAGAGGCCAGGTGCAGAAGGACTTGTAGGACAAGGATTTATTCTAATTGGCAGTCACCATCAGCAAAAGGGAGTAATGGGATTATATTAAAGTTCTCAAAGGACCATTCTCACTGTGTGTGAATATATTGTGGGAGGCAGGAACAGAAGATGGGGGCCAGTTAACAAATGGTTGCTGAGTTCAGAGAAAGCAATGACATGAGGGAGATGAGGATAGAGGTGTGAAATGGATGGAATAAGGCCGGAGTTCACAGTGGAGTCAGAAAGCATGGGATGCATTGGATGTGAGGGAAAAGAAGCATCATGAAGGGCTTGATGCCAGGGACCAAGAGCGAATTCAGTTATTTTACTGAAGCAGGGAAAAGTAGGAGGAACATATGAATGAACAGTTCTACCCATGTATGGTAAGAGGATGATGATGAAGAAATGACTTGGAGAAACATGTCGATTTCCCACACTCTCTAGTTCTATAATCGTAGCCATGCCTGAAAGTCGCCAGGTTCCTGAAAATATGTAAGATTAATTTGGAGTTCCCGTTTCTTGACCTTGCTGATGATTTCTTCTCTGACCCTGGCTCTTACCCAGAGGTCTGGTTCTGGAAAATCATCTATCTTTTCTTATTTGTTACCCAGCTTCCCATTGGAATCTCAGCTCTGTACACTTCCTTGAGCTCAGCTTCAAAATACTCCACCAGATACTGCAGGAAGTCCTCACCCTGTTTCACCATTCCCGTGACCCAGCTCCAAGGACCTTTATGAGCCAGCAGCCCTTCTCCCTAAACCCATGGAGAAAAAAGTCCCCCTATTTGTAAGCTGTTATCTACAAGGTTAATTCGGCTAGTTACATATGATCGCTATTCTTAAGAAAATTCCCCTTGTTCTAAGTACTAGTTTAAACCAATTCTTTGTTAGTATTTTAATAAACACAAGTAGATTTAGATGTATGTTAAACTGGTTCATGGACATCCTATTTCAAGCCACCATTTTATAGTTGAACCTTTGAAAATCCTCTTCAGTGGTCCCTCTTCGTCCTGCCAATGCACTCTTCAGGGTAATTTTTTTCCCTCATTGAGTTTATTGGTACATTTTAGGTAGACAGTGCAGTTACATTCATCATTGGGATCTTGTACCTTTACATGACAGATCTTGGTTCTCATTTTTTCCCCATACCCCTTCCCCTCTCACCCCTCCCCCTTTAGTAGCCGGGGTAATTTCTCCAACACAAGGTTGGCCCTGGCCAACCCCCTGCTTATGGTTCTCCATTACCTCCAGGATAAAACCTATTGCTCTTTTCATGCCTTGGAAGAGATGCTGGCAATCTGCAAATAATCCACATGCTTCCTACATTTTCTAGTCGCTTTTTTAGTCGGTTGAGTCTTTGTGGGTAGTTATGGCTAGCAGAGAATGAGTGTGTCACTTTTGGGTCAACGCATGTGCCACTTTCATACACAATCTTCATCTGCAATGGTGACCCTGAAGGCCACATACTGAGAATGGCGACATTAAAAGGCACTGAAATTCTGTGTGTCTTATAAAGATGGAGAACTGCCCTGCAGTGTTGATCTGCATTATAGTTTATTTGATAGAGAAATAAATTTTTGTTGGTTAAATCACCAAGCTTTAGTGTTTCATTTGTGTAACACAGCCTGGTATTTTTGCTTAACACACATAGCTAGCATGGCCCTGTGGACTCTAACTCCAGTCCATCTCTCCAGCTTGTTCAACTCTCCAGGCATGTGAAACTCTCTCACTTCCTTCAAGCACTATGCTTTCTCCTGCCTCCAGGTTATGACCCACTTGCTGGATAATGTCTATCTCTTCCTCCTCCTACTTCCAAAACATGCTCTTCGGCTAAAATCTGACTCATCTTCTATGTCACAGCCTGTTACTTCCCCAGGGAAGGTCCCATAACTAGTCCCTTCCATAGCTTCCCAGTTTCTTTCTTACTGCATGTTGTTGCAATTGTATTTAGACACTTCTGTCTGTCCTGCTAAACTGTCAGCTTTGCCAAGGTCATACACCACCTTGCATGTCCCTGGATCTCCAGCTCCTACCACGGTGCTGACATTGAGTAAGGATTGAGTAAACTTTTGGTGAATGATGGAATGACTGATTGAGTAGGAGGTAATTAAGGCTAATGGGACAAACACTGTTAAAAAGGGGAGATCCAGTCACATGTAGAATCTGCCTTGTGCCACAAGTATGATTGGTGTAGGTTCAAGGCATCCTGGGCAGCAATCTAAGATACTGACGGCTATAGCTTATATGGAGATGTCCTCCCAAAGCCTCATGTGCTCATAGGTGGGGCTTTTGGGAGTGACCAGATCATGGGTGTGTGATACTGGGTAGTTCACTGATTGGGTTAGCCTGGTTTGGGGTGTGGAGGATGGACTCACTGGAGAGGGAAGACCCACTCTGAGTGTGGCTGGTACCAACCAATAGGCTTGCAGCCTGAATGGAATGAGAAGAGAAAGAAGAAGGGAGTCTGATTGCCTTCTGCTTGCCATGCCACAAGCTATCTCTCTTTTGCCATGTCCCTCTGCCATGCTGCCCAGCCTTGGAGCCAGTTGACTATGGACTGAAACTTCAAACTGTGAGCCAAAATAAACCTTTTCTCCTTTGCCTTGTGAGTGTTGGGTATTTTTTCTTAGCAACAAGAAAGTAACTAAGACACCTATCATCCGTGATTCCACCTGAATTATTCAATGAAAATAAAAGAAATATTTTCTCATTAAAAATTCCCAATGGCTTGAGGTAGGAATGAGCTAAAGGCTGGTCCCTGCCTTTCCTCATCTACTGAGTTCCTTGTCTGTCCCTACACGTGCTGTGCTGCAATCAGGGAAATGCATCAGCCCCTCTGAAACATGTGTGGACCTTCCATTCCTGTCTGTCTGGCCAATTCTTACTTGTATTCTAGGGCTCACCATCTCTGTAAAGACCACGCTGCTCAGCATTTTGGACCCCAGTGATGTTGTCTTGTTCCATTAGGTAGCACTTGGAGCTGAGCACTTGCTCAGGAGTGTATCACTTCATTGATAATTGAGCTCCTCTTGGCATGGGCTCTGAGTAGCTCACGTATCTTCTCCTTCCCATTGCAGGGCTTAACCAAAAGAGGAGCTCTGTAAATGCTTGTTGAGAGAATGAATGAATAAACAAACATACTCTGAAGAAACAAAGCAGGAACATTACAATGGACAGAATTTCTAGTTTTGCTCTTTGTTTTTAAATATTTGTTTCTCTTGATTGAGTACACATGCAATGAGAATGGAGAAAATAGCTCCTTTTAAAATTCTAGTTTCCACTTTGATGTTTTTTGTTGGAACTGGCTAGGTTTCAAAGTGCTATATAGTAAGTACAGTATATTTCAAACTCCATAGGTAGTTATAGTTTGGTAACAAAATATTTATCCAGGATATGTGAACCTTTGATCTTTGACAAGTAGAAAATAGCTTTCCCTGATTATCTGAAAATTTATGTTCTGGATATTTTTAAAAATTTGAGCTTTTCTATTTTTTTCCTCTCTGGACATATAGGATTAGTACTTTCTCTATGTTGAGAGAGAAGGAATTTGATTTATATGATCTTTTTCTTTTAATGTTAAGTGTTTTATGAATTAAAAAAAATTTTTAAGCAGTGTTGACCTTGAGCACAGGGGATATTCCATTCCTCCTTCCTCATTGAGGATATTATGGTTATTAGTCTTGACAACTCTCCAAGACAACTCTCACTAGCAGAGCATTAGGCTGATGAAAGCTCAAACATCTCAGAAGGAATGGGCTGATCATTTATTTATTTATTTATTGGTGGTACTGGGGAACTGGGATTGAACCCAGGGCCTTTGCACTGAGTTATATTCCAAGACATTTTAGTTTTTCTTTGAGACAGGGTCTTGCTAAGTCACTGTATTCCTTTTCTTGTTGAGACACAACACCTGATGTCCACAATCAAAGGGAGGGAAGCTGATTTGGCTCATGGTTTCAGGGGATTCAGTCCATAGTTGGCTGGCTCCAAGGTGGAAGGATGTGGGGGAAGGAGGACACTTAGTTCACGGTAGTCAGGAAGCATCATAGGGGAACAGTGGAAGAGAAAGGGACCAGCGAGCTTGTGCAATACCCCGAGGTCATGTCTCCAAGTGTGCAATGCCAATCTTTTGGGCAGACCCAGAAACCAATGAAATCGACCCTCCACCGTAATCACCACAATCACTGAGTGCCCAAATGGGGCTGAAACTCACCATTCCCCTCCCTCAGCCTAACAGTGTGCTGGGATTACAGGTGTGTACCACCAAACCTGGCTGTGATTCTTAAGGCCCTGCTGAGGTGCTTGCCGAAGTGCCTGCTTTGTGTTTTGGCTTGTTCTTATGATGTATCCTCAGCATTCTCGTACTGACGGTGATGAATTATGACCCTTCTCTGCTCAAGCCTTGGGACAGACAGTATGGAGATAAATAATGCTTTGGATCACACCAGGTGCAGCTTAGAACCTCTAAATGAGGACAGAGTCTGGAATATTTTTGGAGGAAATTCTTACTCTTTGCCTATCAGCTTTGGGGTTCATCAGGATTGTGAGGAAATAGACACAAAGGTGTCTGTAGAAGCAGAAGGTTGTTGGTTTTCAGCAAGTATGGTCTCAAACTGTCAACCCTGACATATTTCTCTTTAACCTGGTTAAAGGATTCCTAATATAATCTCCACGACAGTCAAGAACAATTTGTGTGTGTGTGTCTGTGTGTGTGCATGTGCTTTCTAACTTATATATTTTCATGCTGCAAGGACAATGTGTTTTGTCTTGCAGGTATAAAGTTCTATTTTTCCTCTGTTTGGTGACTATGGGTTTTGTTGTATTCAGCAGGCCTTTTGTCTAATGCATTGACACCTTAATGAAAAACAAAAGGTAGATTCATCAAAAGAGACAAGATTACTCGAATCATAAATGGAGACCATCAGGGAGGCTAGCAACGATAATAATAATAAATTGCTGCTATTGTCCACAGAAACTTGCTTTTCTAAGGTACTTTTGATAATTACCTGTCAATGTTTCCGTTTCAACACCCACTCCTTGAATTGATGGGGCCTATTTATATCACAAGAAATTCCATTCCCAAGCATGAATAGGGCGGGGATTACTCTATTTTTGCAGGAGGGGAAAGTAGCATTGTTGAATTTACCATGTGCATACATTGCTTTTCTGGGGAGGGAAGCCAAAGGAAACAACAGGGAAACATCAGCCTCCTTTGGGCAGCGAAGGTAACTGTAGCTTGGATGGCTTGGAGGTGAGCTGTGTTTGTGTCTGCGGCAGAACAGCGCCTGTTCTTTCTGAAGTTGTCTAACTCAGGTGATGCCTAATGTGTTGTATCTGTCAGATGCTGTGTTAGATCTTCAGTGAAATATCAGTACAAAAGACAATAGAGAAGAAGGGAAAAACAGCTAGTGAAATTCTATTTTAGGAATGCGGGAAATTCAGAGATTATAATTTATATCTACTTGAAGGATGTTCTAATGGAATATCTGAATTTAATAAAACTATAAGCATCTCTAGCAGTCATGTCCCACCTTTGGCCTAGGGGAGACGGGATGTGTGTGCACTGGTGCCAGCTGTCCTTCTGTGTGACTGGGAATAGCCTGCTCTTCTGCTCTGGGTCTCAGTACCATTACTTGTTAATGAGAAAGGCTGTATTCTATCTCATCCTCCAAATTTAATTTAAAAATTTTTTTTGTACTGGGGATAGAACGCTTACAAGGCAGGTGATGGAACCTCTGAGCTAAATCCCTGGCCCTTCCAAATTTAATTTTTTAAATCTAGTATCCCTAACTCTTCCTATAATGTCTGGCATCAAAATGAAGCCAGCCAGTGTTTATTAAATGAATAAACAAACAAGTGAGATATTATTTCCCATCCATGTCTCCTGTTCAGCCCATTAGGTGGGGGATCTTTCATAGTTATTAGGAATGCCCAGCAATGGTAACACAATGAATGCATACTGTTTGCACTGATTTTTTCCTGTGTGTGGGCAGCAGCCTCTGAGATGGGCACTTGTGACCACCACACCCTGTAATTCACTTTTTTTCCCACTGAGTTTATTGGTAGATTTTAGGTATATGACATGATGACATTCATCAGTGGGAATTATACCTTTACATGGCAATTCACTCCTGTCTAGTGTGTTCCTCGTGAGTGTGGGTGGGTGCACTGACTCACCTCTAAACCTAGTGCTGCAGAAATAACAGTTGTCACTTCTGAAATTAGGTTACAGAAAGACTGACTGCAGAGTAGTTCTTTTTCTCTCAACCTTTGAGGGAAGCCAGCAGCTATGCTGTGAGTACTCAGGGGACATCCAGGGGGGGATCAAATCCTGCCAACAGTTATCTCGGTGAGCTTAGAGCCTTCCCCAGATGAGCTTTTTATTTTAGGTGGGGGGGAATCAAATCCTGCCAACAGTTATCTCGGTGAGCTTAGAGCCTTCCCCAGATGAGCTTTTTATTTTATTTTTCTGGTGGAACTGGGGATTGAACTCATGGCCTTCACACTGAGCTGCATGCCCAACACCCTGCCCCTTTATATGATTTTGACACAGGGTCTCCCTGAGTCACTAAATTGTCCAAGGTTGGCCTGAATTGGTGGTCCTCCTGCCTCGGCCTTCCAGAATTCTGGGATGATAGATGCATGCCACTGATCTTTAATATGCATACTTGATCTCTGGAAAGACTGTGAGCCATGCACAGGTTTTGGGCTCATTTCAGTTGTGATATATTAAACGCCTGTTGGTTTAACCTGATAAAAGTTGCAGCGATTAGCTATTCAGAGGTTGATGATGCATGTACTGCATGGGTATGGTTTGACTGTGTCCCCCAAAGCTCCTGTGTTGGGAACTTAGTCTCTGATGCACTGATGTTGAGAAGTGGGGCTTTTGGGAGGCTGCTGTTATTGTGGGAATTGTTATGGGGAGAAGGTTACTAATGACCCCCTCTTGCTCTCATGCGCACCTGTGCTCTCTTGCTTTGCACCTTGCACCATGGGATGACACAGCAAGGTGACCCTTGCTCCCTGCAGGGCTCTGACCTCAGACTGTCCAGCTTCCATAGTGGTAAGAAATGCATCTTGTTTGCTTATGAATTACCAGTTTTTGTGTAATAGCCACACAAACCAGAATGAGACGTATGTATAAAAAGAAACCCATTTAGGTAATTTAAAATACAGGTAATCTAAATAAGAGATGCACAAATATACCAGTAACTATTACGTACAGATGTAACAGTAATAGTAAATTCCTATAAGAGATTATAAGTCACTCTAGCTATATTTACCCATTTATTCCTCAAAAGAACCCTATGAGGTACATGACCTGATTATTTTGTAGATGAAGAAATAGAGTTCCAGAAAGGATAAGTTAATTATTCAATGTCACATAGTTGTAAAGGTGGGTGTTAGTCACTTTCTCATCACTGGACACAATACCTAACACTCTCAATTTGAAGGAGGAGAAGTTTATTTTGCCTCACAATTTTAGTCCAGAGTTGGTTGCTTCCGAGGTAGGAAGGCACGATGAAAAAGGCTCAGTGGAGAAGAGCTGCTCAAGGCATGGCGTCCAGGAAGCAGACGGAACAGAGAGGAGCTGGGGAGGGAGACAGAACCTTCTAGACCACGCCCCCCCAGTGACCCACCTCCTCTGACCAGGCTGTGCCTCCCAATGTCACATTCAGCTGTAAAGTCATCAGTAGAGCAGTCCACACATGGGTATCACGCCCCCACGATCCAGTCACCACCCAAAAGCCCCATAAGCTAGTGCACACCGCTCTTGGAGAACATCTAGGTATAAACCAGAACAGGTGGTGAATGTTTAAACCTAGTTCCCAGATGGCTTTTTGACTACAAAGCTCCTATGTACCCATGAATGAGACAAGATGTAGTCCTGAAATGATTCTAAGTTCGGAAGGAGTGCTCACATCCAGTTTGAGGGATAGAAAGAGGATTTGGGAGGAGGGTTACATTTAGTGGGATGGAAGCACGATATCACAGTTTCCTGTTGAAGCAACCCTAGAGCGTGAGATGATAAACGTGTGATGGAAATTGTGTGTGGTTCAATCTATTTGCCACAGGACCATGAGCAGCAAAGCCCGAGGTGCAACAGAACACAGATTGGTGTAGTTTTCCTTGGGGCAAATTTAGTCAGGAGACGCTTAAGAGTGGACAGCAGTATTTAGGTGAAGTTCTTGTCTGACCTTTCCTGACCTATCTCTTATTCTCTTTCTCTCAAATCTTGATGAATACCTTCTGTTTTCTGCCTCCTAGTTCTTTCTTGTCTTCACCTTAGTTCTCTCTTTAAGGTGAAACTTATCTTCTGATCACAAGTTCCAAGTCCCAAAGCCCTCAGGTGGCACAAAATGAGAGAAAGTCTCCAGAATTCCAAATGTGGTATTAAAAATGACATCCAGGAAAAGTGATGCCTGCTGGTTCCCCATCAAAGTAGTCATTCATCGTCTTTTAAACAAGTGAAAATTTCCTGAATGGTCACTCAATTACTCTACATATCTATGCCCCACCTCAAAGGTGCTGGTAGGTTGCCAACTGTGCTCATGTGCAACTTAACTAATGGAACTGCTATAATTTTTCCAGATCCGAGTTTGCTGAGGGCATACAATCATCACTAAAGTTACCACTGATGTTCACTCTTTCTTTTGAGAATCATTTATTTCCTGGTATCGGTAATGAGGGCACACTGCATCCTCCCATATTGCTCTGTTTGCATGCACCCAGCACAGCCCCTGCTCAGGCAGTCAGCCTGCAGGATGAGTGGAAGCTGCACATTTCCTCTTTCTTGCTGGATGTAGGAGTTTCAAGGTCCTCATTTTATTCAACACTCTTGGGTATCAGGAGTTCAGCTCAGATGCAGAGACTCATTTTCAAAAGTGTTACCTTTGCATAATTTTACAGCCAGTGCTGTCATTAGCTCAGGAAAACCACATAAGTCTGCACTTCTACAAAATAAAAACTTGGATTCTTTCCCCTGGCCCTTGTCATCCTGGTATAAGCATTCCTTGGGCTCTGGCTTTTTCTCTGACCTCCTTACAATATTGAATCTCATGCTTAAAAATAACTGAAGGATCTAGCACTACCACTAATGGGTGTATATAAAAAATGAAATTAGCCTGATGAGAGATGTCTGAACTCTTATGTGGATTGGAGCTCTATTCACAATAGCCAAAATATGGAACCAACATCAGCAGATGACTGGGTAAAGTGTTATACTATCTTATACAGAATGGAATACTATTTGACTATGAAAAAAGAAAATCCTAATCTTTTTGAACAACCTAGGAGAATCTAGAGGATATTATGTTAAACAAAATAAGCCTGACACAAAAGGACAAATACCAAGTAATTTCATTCATATGTAGAATCTGAAAAGATGACCATTTAGAGGAGAACAGAGTGATGGGAACCGGAGGCTGGGGAGTTTGTGGGGTGGGATTAGGGAGATATTGATCCAAGAATAGGTAATTACAGTTAGATAGGAGGAAGAAATCCCAGCACTGTATTGTGCAACATGTTGGCTATAAATAATGACAATGCATTGTATCTTATAAAGTGAGAAGAAGGTGGATGTTATGTGTTTTCACCTAAAAAATGATAGCTATGGCAACCAATGTGTTAGCAGGGCTTAGTCATTCCACTTTGGATAGATCCTTCAAAATATCTTTTTCTTCACCTTAACAATATACCATCTTACCGATTGAGTAAAAAAAAAAAAAAAAAAAAAAAAAAAAAAAAAAAAAAAAAAAAAAAAAAAAAACTGACAAAAGGAAAAACAAGCTCTGTGATCATTGTTTGCCCCAGGTCTTTGTGCTTCTTAGGGACCCAAGGCTTAGCTCTCAGTTGCTCTGGTGCCATCTGGGAGAAGCTGCAGCTTAGGGTCCCTGGGCTCAAACTCTGTTTCTGCACCATTCAGAGCTCAGCTGTTGACATCTCCTGCTTGGCCAGCTGTGGAAGCCTCCTAACTAGTCTTCCAGGTACTTTCCTACTTCCAGTGTTCTCTTCATGGAGTGGACAGAATAGTCACTGAATTTACTGTTTTGTTTTTTGTTTTAATTTAAAGACACTACAGGAAGACAGTTTAGAAAAAAAGAAGGCAAATTTTGAAGTTTATACAATGCAAAATAAGTCTGTTAAGTCCTTCAACTCCCAAGTACCTATGTATTTGAGCAACCACATTAGTACATGTTTCAGAAATAGTCTGTGTATACACACTTGTGAACACATAGATATATACAAACACATATGCACTTATGATCAATTTTTCTCTTCTATATGGGAAATGTAGCAGTAGTGAGCTATCAAGTTTCTGGGTTGAAATATTTGATACTTATAACTTAAAGGAAGAGGGGTTTAATTTAGCTAACGGTTTTAGAGGGTTCAGTCAGTGGTTGGGTGGCCCCAAGGCAGGAACATCATGGCGGAAGGGAATGGTGGAGCAGAGCTTCTCAGATCATGTAGCCAGGAAGCAGAGTGCAGGAGAAGAGCGCCAGAGGGGAAGGGACTAGGGACCAGACATAGTCTCCAAGGTCATGCCCCAAGACCTACTCTGACACACTCAGGAATATACTTTACTAATTTGTCAAGCAAATCATTGATAGTCAAGATGAACCACTGGAGGTGCTTTCACTTTGTTTTGTTTTGCAGTAAGAAGGATTGAATCCAGGGCCTTTATGCTGAGCCACATTTCCAGCTCTTTTGTATTTTTTATTTTAACAGAAGATCTTGTTAAGTCTTTAAGTTGCCCAGATGTGGCTCAAACTTGAGATCCTCCTACCTCAGACTTTCTGGATCACAAAAATATACCACCAGGTCCAGCCAAGGTGCGTTTAATACGTACATTGGATTATACTATAAATACAAGTTCTCCATTAACCTTAGGATAATGTCCAAAAGTTGTGACACAGCCTTTAAGCTCCTACACAGAACTGCCCCCCTCCCTACTTGCCAACTGTGGGACCTTATCCCAAGCCATTCTCCTCCTCACTTTTTGCTTTTCGCACTAGACCTATATTGGATCCTCAAACATCCGATCTTACCACCCAAGGTTTTTGCACATATTTTTCTCATTATCTAGTCAGCTTTTCCTTTGACTTAGAAATTATGATTTGTTCTTCTACGTACAACACCTCCACGTGGTTTGGGTGGAAAGGACCACCCTAGAATCTAAAGGTTCACAAAATCTACTATTTTTAACCACAATGGCTGGTCCTGGCATTGATTGGTTAGAGGTTTGGTTTGGAGATGTCTTAATTAGCATAAAAAGGGGATTCTCTTTCCCTAAAAATGATAAGCAAGCACTGGTTGTTGTCGGTAAGCATTGTCATGACAAAAAAGAAGAGATGAAACTAATGTATAATGTGGAAGGACAATTGGAATCTTTGAGAAACGAAGCTAGAGATTCAATTAAACTGTGCCAAAGCTCTTCAGATTTCAGTGACCAGTAAATACCTTTTAGTGTTTTAAGCGAAATTTGTATTAAGATTTATTTCTATGACTTGAAGACAGTTTTTCTCCCACCAGTTTTCTTGGATCTAGTTAATGCTCATCCAGCCTTTCATCCCGTCAAATGTTAATTCCTCTGAAAAGCATTTTTGACTTACCTGGAGCAGGTTGGGTCTTATTTCCCTTGGTTTGCGGCCGTTCCCTCCTACCATAATTGTAACAAATGATTATTTTAATGTCCCTTTCCCAAATGGACTGTAAATTAAGTGAATTGGGGACACATCGGTCTGGACCCCTAGTGTACAGTCAGGTCCCTGGCACGTGCTCCACAATGACCAAGTGTTGCATAAATCCTGGTTAGGTGCAAACGTGAAAGAATGGAACAATTTATTTTGGATAACTTTAACAGTGATATTTTGAAATGAAAGTTAATAGCTGCCATAGATTAAAGTGTACATTCTTAAACTTTGGTCAAAATTTCTTGAGTGCCCAGAGTATTTTACTAGGTGAGCTCCAGTTTCTATCATTGAGTGTCTTTGGAGGGGATGGGTGGGTGATAGGTAAAAGTTCTAAGCAGTGAAGGTCAGAACTCCGGGTTAGAAATCTTCCCCTTTCATCTCACTGGGTTTCTGGTTATGACAAGTTACTGAGCTTCTTTAAAGGCTGAGTGTCTTTATCTTTAAAATGTGGATTATAGTAGTCCTGCTTTACAGGACCATTGTGAGGAATGAATGCTATCATGCATATAATATACCTATCTTGGTAGTAAGTTCTCACAGTATTTTGCATGATAAATCACAAATTTAAGACATGATAATACTGCATGCAGCTATTCGTTATTATTATTACAATTGGCTCTGCATTTCTAGGGTTACAACATGTGATTTTTAAACTCTACTCTAGAGCTTTGAGGGGCTTTCCTTATGGCCGATTTAACAATTTGTATAGAATTGACAAAATGCTGGAATTCTGATTATTTCTGCTTGATTCAGTTTCTTGTGTAACCTGATGATTCTGAACAGCTAGTGTTCTTCAAAACAGAAAATGGATTTGAAGCACTATTTATATAGATTTATTGTTGGCTGTTGGTTGAAATGTCAGTAGTCCTAGATGTGCCACTCAAGGGAAAGGACAGTGCTTTTCGTAATAGCCAGAGTAGCCTTGTTTCACTTTAATAATCTGCTTGTGGTCAAACCAGCCACGGGATTCCTTAAACACAGCAGAATGCCTGCTATTGTCATTTGCACGTCGATGATTGAACAGCCGGCTCTCTGCTCATTGCTGCCACGCATCACTGCCATTTCCTTCTCTTGAAGGCTGCTGTGTGTTTACATGAGAAATGTGCGTATCTGTCTGCTTCATATACACATGCAGGTCCCAAGCACACACAATTGCTGCTGGCCAGTTGTACCTCGTATCTGTTTTATTTCTGTATAAGTTTTAAGGCCTAGGATGTGAACACCCCCCCGTAATATCTTACTGTTATACCTGTATGTCTGTCCGTTACAGAAGCATGCTATGAGGAATCATTCTGAGTTCCAGGTAGGGTGGATTCGATGCGGTAGGTTTAAATGAGCATAAAAGATGAGTATTTCTCACGGGGGACACTCGGACTTTACCATTCAGAAGACCACCCCACCCTTGTTTCCTCTGCATATCACCCATTTCCAGCAATGCTATTTTCCAGAGTTGGAAAGAGCCCTTCCGTGTCACTGTCTTGGAAATAAATAAGATGTTAGTCTCCCCCTTGAGGGCCACTGAGGGAATCAGGGTGAATGCAGGGCTCAAGTTGCTAGCTGGTGCCCAGAACAGCACAGAGAATGAGGGCTGCTAATTTAGTGACCATCTCTGGCTTCCCTCATGAGCCCTAGCATAACTCCTTTGATCATTTTTTTGGTGACCTTGATCACCACTGCAGTGTTTACCCTCAAGTTGACCACAGAGCCACGAGTGAGGCATGGACTTACTGTTCTGAGAAGTTGTGGGAACTCGAGACTGAAGACCTCGTCTCAGGAACTGTGTTCTTCCTTCTTGTTGCAGTTGCACTGCATGCTGTCAAAGAGCCATTCTTGGGGAATACCCATGTGTTCCCCAATTTTTTGTTTTAAAGTGGAAAATTGAATCCCCATCTTATATTCATTCTTCGAAAACCTATATGAGAAGAGTTTGCACATACCCACACAAACACAAACACATACACGAAATAACAATGATTGGGCTTGTTTTCAGTTTGTGACTGTTCTAGATTCCATCTGCGAAAGGAGGCATCCCAATCTCCGAACATACAGCGAGGCGAATGCTATTATTATCCAATTTTCCTGCAGAGCCACTCAGGAAGGGAGAAGTCCAACAAATTGGTCATGCCTGCTGTAAATGTGAAGTAAACTGCTTTTCTCTTTCCTGTGGACCTATGATAGCAACCAGAGGCAATAGCTGCTAAGTTAGTTCCCCAGTTTCTCCATTGTGTGTTTGTGTGAGTTGTAATGGCAATAAATAAATTGCCTACCTCTTGTGGTTTACATCTAAAATGTTCCCCCAAAGCCTCATGATTGATCTTGGAGGCCATAGCTGACTGGCTATCAGGAGGTGGGTCACTCAGGTGCGACCTGAAAGGGTGGGTTCTTGTCCCTGGCACTTCCTGTGCTCTCTCTGCTTCCTGGCTGCCAGGGGTTGAGTACAATTTCCTCACCGTGCTCATCTGCCATTCTGTTTCTGCCTTTGAGCCAGACAATTGTGGGCTGAAACCTTCAGCCAGAACAAACTTCTCTTTTAAGTTGTGGGTGTTGAGTATTTTGCCCCAGGAATGAGAAAATGGATTAAGAGATGACCCATGTCATATACACAGAAGAGATGGTGGAGATACTGATGAAGGTAATGACTAGCATTAGTTGAGTGCTTGCTTTCTAGGCCAGGCCGTCATTTTTCTAGTGGGCTTTATGTGTACAGATGGACCCCAGTTCATGAGTTCCAGTTAATAATTTTTTACTTGAGGATGGCATGAGAGAGAAGAGTTCAGTAGATTTTTTTTTTCTTGGTATTGGGGACTGAACTCAAGACCTCGTACTTGCAATGTCAGCAGGTGCAGTGCCACTGAGCTAAATCCCTGGACTGAGATGAGCTCAGTAGAAACTGTGCTTTGAATTTTAATCTTTTCCTAGGCTAGTGATGTGGTATGATCCTCTCTCATGATCTATGGCTCCTAGTGAGCCACACAGATGTTTGAATGACAGATAATCTACACTGTCCTGAGCTGCCAGTGTTTTCTGGCCATAAGTATTCAGTAAATTAGATGAGATATTCAACGTGAGATTATAAAATAGGCTTTTTGTTAGAGGATTGTGCCTGACTGCTGATTTATGTAAGTGTTCTGGGTATCTACAAGGTAGGCCAGCTGAGCGTTGATGTTTGGTAGGCTAGGTACATCAGATGCATTTTGGCTTGATGTTTTTCATTTTGGATGGGTTTATTGGGAGGTAACCCTAATTGAAGAGTATCTGCATTGTCTCATTTAATCTTCCCCCAAACTCAGAGAATGTGCCTATGCTCATTTCAGGGTGACAGTATCTAGGTCAGACAGAAGTAAAGCACTTCACCAAAAGTCTTGGATTTATAAAATCAGACAACAGGGACTTGAACTCCTGAACTTCTAGGATTACTATGAATCAGTAGTATCTTCTTCAGATGGGAAAACTCTTCCTCCACGCCTCCGAGAGAATAATGTTGGGCCTTCGTGCTGCGCTGGCTGCCGAGGACACAGCTAACCTATTGGGTTTCTTCTCCCTCTGCCAAAACCTTAGGATCTTTTCAGCCTCTCCTTCACGTATCCTGTTGCTTCTATCCCACAGTATCTTTACCAATGTTCTATTTCTTTAAGAGCTGACTGGGCATTTTGGAAAATGGCCAATAGCAAATCCACTTCACAATCACACATTTGGGAGCCAACAAGTCAATACGTTGCAGATCCTTCCATGTTTTCAGCATGGAGCCTACCCCGTAAAAGCACAGCTTATTATCCTTTGTAGGAAACAATCATTCTTTCACTCGTTCAGTAAACATTGAGAGACTTTGATGGCCTGGGTGCTGTGCTAGGCCTTACATTGCTACTCATGACGGGAGCATTTTGGAAATGCAATGTACCATCCACTGGAGTTACTCTACTGGTGCAACCTTTGGCGCGTCGGCAGGTAGATTTTCTGGCCATTGACTGCTTATCTGAATGGCTGGTCTCGCTGGCACCACCTTTGAAGAAAGTGACACAATAGACAAAAAACAAAATAAAATAAAATAAAAAAGAAAGAAAATGGCTTGTCAGGAGTTAGAGGAAATTTCTTTCCAATCTAGAAGATGACATTTTTTTCTGACTGGAAAAACATAAAATTTGTGCAAGGAAACAACTAACCTGAAATTTAACTTTAAAAGAGAAGATTCTGTTCACCTCCATCATGAGAGTAGGATAGTGTCTTCACCTTCTTTTTTCTTAGTGTCTTCAAACTGGGTTCTCCTTTTGTTTATTTCTGGCCCATTAGTAAGCTGTTGGTTTGGGTAGGACTTACTGGAATGCTTTTTGCTGTTTTCTTGCTTTTGTCTTTCTAGCTTTCCCTGTATCTCATCCAGGACGAGTGTCATCTGTTATCACTTTGTTGAGAGCCCTTTTGGATTCCAGATTAATAACACAATGGGAGCCATGCATATCCAGGGCACTTGGAGCCACACCAGTAGGATTCTGCGTTTTAATGAAGAAGGTGTTGGGCCTGATTTGGGTTTACTTACTGAGGATCTGATTGAATTTGTCATCTTCATAGCAGTATGAGGTATTTCAGGCTAGTGGATGGAGTTTTCTACTGTTCAGCACAGAAACAAGGATGAGGTCGAGTCGTTAGCATCCTCCGCTGTAAATGACTTACTAGGTCATCTGAGATAAGCTGTTTAATCTTCCTGTGTTTTAGTCTCTCCATCTGTGGAAACACAATTATTTGTACTTGGGTATTATGAAGGACATAGAAAGTGTGTTACACGAGGGGCTTCGGTAACAAACGTTGCATTTATTTTTGCTATGAAGGCTGTCATCATGAGGTGACTTAGAGACTTTATGGTGAGGCAGTAGTTGCTAAAAGAAAATCAGGGAGGGAGAAGGGCTTATTCCTGGATCGTCATAGATTTTGAGGTGACTTCAACAAGGGCTTGAGTGCCTGGGATTTCTCTGTGGGGAAAACTAAATTCATGATAACACCATCTGGGAGTCCACATTAAATGTAGCTACAACTGGAAAAGATCCATTCTTATACGCTTAGCCCATATTATAAATAACCAGCAACCTCTCGGTAATTCTGTTGTTCTGCCTGGACGGATGTCAGCGCTGAAGGTGGCCTTGGAGCTGTTTTCCGCGTGCAGCGCGTAAGCAGTGACGAGAACATCACCAGGCCTTGGAGACATGTAGGTTAGCACGCTCTGTCCTATTATGACCCAGATTGCCCTACAGCTCCTAGGCCAGATATGCTTTTATATACACACAGACAACCAATCAGTATTTGTTTTGGGGTGATTAAAACTGCTCCAGTAAATTCCTTAAAAAGATCCCTGGATGAAAATCCATCTGAAGTGCAGGGAATTGTTTTACTTTCAGCACTTTCAGTTTCTACATTTCTAAACACTGGTTTAAGCTTTTTTTTTTCCCTCACTAATAGATGAAACTCAGTGAAACCTTCAATTTCCCATCATGCACTTGCTTACCTTCTCAGCCTCTGCCCCCTCCTCTGCCCCTTAAAACCACCAGTGTGAAGCCTGTTGCTTGCACGTGTGTGAATTTTCCACTGGCAGCAGCCCAACTCTCTGGATCATTTTCTCTCTCCAACTGGAATCATCAGCTGCTCCAGGTGTGATTAATCGTGTGCAGTACAGTGTCTTGCTCTGCCCGGGCTTGCCCTCATGGCTTTGCAAAAATGTAGACAGTTGCGCTGCACCTCTGCCCCAGAATAGAGGAGAAAACTTTGAGTCAGTGATAAACCCAAACTAGTCATGCAGGAAATGTTGCTCTTTTCACCAAGTCTGCTGCGATCTGCTCTCTCACTGAGCAGCTCCAGAGCTTTATGTCATGGTGTCTGAACAGTGAAGGATTTTCTGGGTAAAAAGCCACCTGTTAAGAGCTGTTGCAATCTTCTGTTCATGTTACTCCACCCTTTAAGGACTCCTGGCCATGTCATTTCTGGCAGTATTGGGAGGAGATCATTTTGTGGCTAAAGCTTTAAGTCGACTGTTCGGTTCACAGCCTGTTTATCCCAGCTCTGTTGCACTGATATGTTCAGGGATGATCACGGCATCCCAGCTGTCAGGTACAAAGGGAGCATTTGGTAGAGTTCAAATCTCTGGTGCTGTTCTGGAACCTGCAAAAGAATAAAAACAGAACAGTAAAGCTAATCAACAGATGGAAGTAGGTAGGGTAAGGACCAAGTCTTAGGATTTCATTTGAGCCCCAAATTCCCTATATGCCTGAACTGAACTTGCTTCTGGAGTTTTTCAGCTGTAAGTGGGGAAAATTTCCCTGTTTTTGTTTAAGACGATTTGAGTTGGATCTGTTTCACTTCCAACCACATGGATCCTGAGTGATATACTGATTTAATAGTAATAATAACACTTACTTGTGTGCTTCCCCAGTGACAGACCAAGTGTAAAGGGTCATTTCATTCTAAGAATGAAAATAGGCTCAAAAGGCAAAGTCACTCGTAATCCTTCTGCCATTCATAGTAGATCCAGATTCAAACCCAGATATATCTGACTCTAAAATCTCATGCTCTACCAGCTTGGTATCAACTAAGCAAGGATTTTTGAGGATAGCAGGGCATGGTAGATTTACAGATTTAGCATATGCACTTTTTTAACTGAAATGTGCTGAAGATCACAACTGAGTATTCCTATGTACAAAGCATGGTCATTATTAGGGATTTTTACCGTTTTCTCCTCCACTTCCTCATTAGTGCCTCCTGTCACTGTTTCATTTTGCTTTTTGAGTATCAGGCCATGTTTAACAGAATAATAATAACTGATTTCTGTGCCTTTATTTTATAGCTGGAGAATCTGAAGGAAATGCTAATATCCCTGACAGATAGATATCCTACAACTGCTTTGTGGCTTGCTTCAGTTACAGCATGAGCCTTGCATTCCAGAGTGAGCTTTCTTTTCATTAATACAATGAAAGTAAGGAGGTTTGTCAGATCCGACCTGTCCTCTCAGGTGAGATTTGCTTACATTTTCTAGAACACCAGGGTTCTCGCTTGAAGATGGGAGGAAACAAGGTCAGCACTAGTCTGGGAAATATGGTTTTGACTCTAGCTCAGAGGTTTTTGCACTGTTCTCAAAACATCCTGTTCTTCTCAATCGACTGTGATGTGGTAGATAGCAGCCCCTGCCTGGGCTGTTAACAGCTGAGCTCATTTGTCATGAAGATGATGTTTGTTGAGACAGAGGAAATGAACCAGTTCTCTCTCTTCCTTTGCAACACTCACAGTTAAGGATTAGATACCCCCAGTTGCTTTGAGAATGTATATTTCATCTTCTCTAAAATCAAGTCTTTAATTCCTTTGGAATATTGGGCAAACCAAGATTTTCCTAGGAATCCCCAAAATATTAGTGAATGGAAAAGAAATATACAAAAACAAATCATGTATTTAGCACAGGAGAAATCTGCTCTGTTGAACTCCACACCTATAGTCGGGTTAGGAAGCGTGGCTACTGGGGAAAGGTCTGAAAAGACTAAATACTGAGAAAAAAGCAAGAGTAAGTGAAGTCATTCACTTTCCTAACCATTGGGATTTCAGTAGGGGCGGGAGAGGTAAGAAATGTTTTTTTGTGTTTATTACCTTTTAAATGAGCTTGTGTCTAAATATTAACTCTAATGCAAAGACGTAAATGTAATAAGGAATAAAACTTCACTTCTGTGGTCAGGGAACTGATCCCACAATAGTCCATTGCATTTAGAGATACTGAAGGCAGAAGTGGCATAAGAATGACTCCTGCTGCTCCTAAAAATGGAGGTGTTTCCTTTTTGTCTTCTTGGTCTACTTGTAAAGTCACTGCTTTACCCTGCAGTAGAAGGACAACAACAGCAGGTATGCTTTTTGATGGCTTTTGTTACAGGGCAGGATGTGTGTCCTGTGATGGTATTTCTCATTGGGTGGTTCCAAGCCTGGCTCATCACAGCAAAAAAGTGCTTTGGAAAATTTGCTTTTCAAAAAAAAAAAAATTAAGAAAGTTCAAGAAAATGCTTTAGAAAGAATAGAACGATCTTACGTAGTTCAAATAAAAGAACAAGGCCAGGCCATCTATAATTTTATGTAGGTGAATCATATAAGTCAAGCAGAGAGGTCCTGCTCTAATCTTCCCTTGCTGGGAAAGATAAATTAATCAGGTTAACTTTTGCTGCTCATCCACTGGGATCTGTAGATGTGATCCCAGACTAGTCTTCAATTAAGGTGAAGGGTAGAATTGGGAGGTGAAGATTAGAAGGATGTAAAAGAATAAAGCCTGGGCTGATGTGGGCTCATACAAGAAGGCTCAACAGAAGGTAGGATGATTTCTGGAATGGTTTTCTGGGCTCCGAAGATTGGATTTTTTAAAAGTGTGTAGAATGGAAAAATCCACTTCGCCTCTTTCAAGTTAAAATAAATTGTTTCTATTTGGCTGTTGTAATGGTCAGAAATCAAGGATCTATTAAAACCCCATTCTTTTTAGAGATGTGAAGCCGAAGAAATCTGAATTCAGGTATTTTAATGCAGCATGCATGTAGGTGAGTGGTAGTACAATCTTTTCTTTCCTCCTGAGAGACACATCACAGGTCCCTTTAGTCACCCACTTATTTAGTTAACCATCACTTATTGAGCAAAACCAATATGGTGCCAGGTGGTGGAGAACCCTTGGACAAAACACGGTCTTTTCTTTCAAGATGGTCACAGTTCCGTGAACATATAATAAATCACGCAGGGAGAGAGCAATCATCTTTCTCTGGGTGGGAGGAAAAGATATGCCAAGAAATCTTCCTAGAGAAGGTGAATCCTGTGCGAGGTGGTCATGGTGTTCTTAGACTATACCAAGAGCTTGTACAAAGGCATGGAGTGGCACAGAGGGTCTAGTCACGTCTTGTACTTTGTGGGTTCAGCATGAGAAGGGAAAGTGGTGGGGTATGACCAGGTGACCGGCAGCATGCAAGGTCTTGAATGCCTCTGTTTCTGTTCTCAGAAAAAGAGCCTGAACCCATGCCCATGCTGCAGAAGAGAGCAGAGGTTGCTCAGTTAAAGACACAGGTGAATATGAGCCAGCTCTTGCTGTCGTTACGCAGATACCTTGGGATTGAGGTTCTTAGGAATCTACTTGGTAAATAAGCTCCAAGTGATGATACCATGGCAGTTTGAAACTTACAGGGAATCACTGTTTTTTTCCGTAGCTGCAGAGTATGTTTAAAAAGAAAACCCTTTTCAGCTTCGATTTTCAAATGCCTTAATTTAAGGACCATGAGTCATGAAGGTGTTTCCATAGCAAAGGTGTGGGATGTCCTAGCTTGGTTGGCAGTGGTTCAAGAGAACTTATATCATTAAACTGGGACAAGGCCTGGCAGGATGGCTAGAGAACTCGTGGCACTGTTCCCATAGCATGCGCCCTCCATTTAAGGGCAAGATAAAGGAAGGGCAAAGAGCAAGAAGGGAGATGCTGGGATGAAAACGAGTAACAAAGGAAGACAAAAATGGAAATCACACTTCAGTGTGAATAATAGGAATGCAAATGGTGCCACTAAAATAGGAAGGAACATTACTCTTCAAAAAGGCAAAGCGAAGGAAAATTGTAGTAGCAAAAGCATTTTGCATGGTGAAATTGCATGCTGTGTATGCCTCTCCGGCGCAAAGCCACCTACTCTCATTTTTCCCAGCACGATGCTGTGAACTTCTTGAGTCATTTTATGAAGGTTTACTACAAAGCCCTAATCTGCATATTTGTATAATACATTTCTGTTAAATCTTTCTTTTTCCAGTGATAGCCTACGAATGGTCCCATTTTATAGCCAAAATTTCTCATCTGGGCTAGGAAGTAACATACTTGTAAAAAATATCAGTGAGTTATCAGAGTGATCTCCAGGGTTTATCTTAAATTCAAAAATATTACGGTAGAAAAAATTGTGCATAGTATGCTACTGTTTATCTAAAGAAAAGGTAATTTGAATGTAAATGTGCCTAACTTAAAAAAATAATGGGAAAATGTATTTATGGGAGAGTGAGAAAACAGGAAGAGAATTAGAAGCTAGATGTGTCTGAGTATATTTTGGTTTTGTTTTGAATTTGGAAGTATAATAAATGTTTAACATGGTTATGAAAATTAATCATGAAACAAAGCAATATTGAAAAATGGAAAGTAAAGTGACACCAATGAAGCTGAATTTCAAATTAGTGGCAGAATCCTAGAAAATAATTATTTCAAATGACAAAGTCAGTACATATACCCCAAGAAGAAAAGAATTATTTGCATTTGTGGCAATGTGAATGAGCCCAGAGGAAATAAAATCGGCACAGAAAGACACGTACTATGTGTTCTCATATGTAGAAGCTGAATAAGTTGATTTCATAGAAGAAAAGGGTAGCATTGCGGTTGTCAGAATATGAGAAGAGGAAGAAGAGGGAGCTAGAAAGGGAATGAACGAGAGCATAAAATTACTCTCGTTGGGAAGAATAAATTCTAGAGTTCACAATAGGGCGACATTGGAATTTGTATTTCAAATTACCTAGAAGAGAAAATTGTGATTTTTCTTAGCATGAAGAAATCATGTTTAAAGTAATACATATAATAATTATCCTGATTTGATCCTTGCACATATTGAGCTATCATACAGCAGAGGATAAATATGTATAATTATTATACACCAATTAAAATAAATTAAGCTGTTATTACTGGTGATGCATTGTTATTATTTTGGTTTTCCTCCCTTCCTGCCTTTCTTCCTCCTTTGTCTCCTTCCTTCTCTCCCTGATTCCTTCCTTCCCTCCCTCCCCTCCTTTAAGCAAAGATGGAACAATTTGGCCTTCAACAAAATAATAACTTTAATGAATTGAAAGACACCAAATATGTTTAACCCTACAGTGATATTAAGTCATACACATACACTGTATATGCCTACACACCAAGAAAACAGCTTCGAACCCCCAAATTACTGACCATCTCTGGAGGATGCCAGGTAACCAACTCATTAACTTAAGAACTAGTAAATAAAGCGGAAAAATTAAACAAATAACAACTCGTTTCTATACATACCATATCACCGCGTAATCAAATAGCAAATGACTCTTGATTCAAGTCAGCACAATTAGAGTGAAATTATTAGACAGTTAGGAAACCTGAGTACTGATGGAGTAGTTGGCAATATTTTGTAATTACTGTCAATTACCTTTAGTTATGGTAATGTATTGTGGATATATTCAAGGACAAGTTCTTATCTCTGAAGTGTGTGAGTGTATGAAGTGATAGGGTGTTTTGGTTTTGTTTTGAAACAAACAAGTGATATGTAGGGTGGAGGAATTGGATGGGGTAAAACTAAAGGAGAGTTAGCCTGAAATGTATAATTATTAGAGCTGACCTGTGGGGTTTATGACATTATTGTTCTGTTTTTCTTTGTATATAGTTGAAATTTTAATTTTAAAAATTAAATAAATCCATTGCCTTGTTTATCTCTCTGTTCCCATAACTGGAGGATCCTGCTTTCCACTGTCTTTGTATGCTCGTATGGCAAGAACTCAGTGTATGCTGGGAAGAAGCGTGCTGCTGTTGCTGTTGTTGGGAGCATCTCTGTCGCCTGATTCAAGATTTGCGTATTGGATGAAGGTTGGATAGAGAGGGAAATGGATCATGCGCTTTATCTAACCAGTTGGTGGGCAGTCACGAGCTTTCAGACATCTGATGTCTGGAGTTCTAAAAGAGACTCCACACTCAAAGTAAAAGACTGATTTTCTTATCTGGCAGAGACACTGTTTTGAACCACAAGAAAACATTTCTCAACGCAACTGCTCAAAAACTGGCATTATGTGGTCTTGTGACTGATTAAGTTCTCAACTGCAGGAAGAATCAATCATAAATTAGTTTGTCATAAAGCAGTTGAGCTAATAACTACCTTTGTTTAGTAAGGATTTGTAATTTCTTTATCAGAAAAAATAATGTTTCAGTATATTGCATTAAGTCATGCTGCGGATTTTTGCTGTTTTTCTGAAGGTTTTAATTGGCATAATATTTCAATTATGATATAATTTCCTATATGAATTAATTGACATTTCTGGTATCTTTTGTTTTTATTTTCAGTACTGGAATTCAAACCAAGAAGTTGCAGTTTTCCTTATCTCAGCCTCCCGAGTAGCTGGGATTACAGTATGTGTCATGTTGGTCCTATTCTTGTTTTCTTGATCTCTTTTCCATCTTTGTATTATTTTGATTTAATTATTTTTTTTTTAGTGTAGGAAAAATTTATGGAGGAAAGAAAGCTTCTGTCTAAGAGAGACAGAAGGGGGAACGGAAAGTGGGTTGCCCGCTCACCCCACTTCTCAAAGATGTTTTATACAGCAAAGCCATGTGGAGAGGTGGGTACAAAGTGGGACAAAACAATAAGACCCAATTGTAAGAAAAATTACAAGGTGGATGTGAGGTGGGGCAAAACCATGACCAACCAATAAGATTACAAGTACAGTCACCCAGGTAATATTGATTAAGTGGGGGTCACATGGGGGAGCAAGTCATGTAGCAAGCATACAAGGCTTTTCAGTAAGGGTGGGGGTCAGGGATATTTCCTGGAAAGGCTGGGCTAAGACCTTGGCCCCTACCTAGGTGATTGATACCTATTTAGAATACCAATCACTGCTATTTATCCCCAGGTGAAGCACAAGGGTATAGTAGTCCCTCTCCTTTTACAACTCTGTGAATGTGTCTTGATTGTCCTCCATGTTGGCTCTTTGCTGTGTTAGCTCCTTGAGGGCAGCCCTGTCTAACTGCCTACAAGACATTGAATTCACTTACTTCTCTTCAATATTCCCCCCTCTGAAGCAGTACCCCTAACGGCTGTGAGGGGGCAAAGGACAAAGACAGCTCTGGCTGCTTCTAGCTGAAGAGGGTCCTGGTTGTGATCAGCAGTTAGAGTTACTCTACAGAGGGTCTGTCTAAAGGCCTTTGATAAGGGTCAGGCATTGTTGTCTTGGTAGCTGCACAGCTTTTAAGTCTGCAGGAGACAAAGCCAAAGAAACGGTTAATAATGTATGGGCCAGATTATAAGGTCAGCAGGATTGCTATGAATATAGCCCACAAAGAGGATAAGAAGGTCCAGGGGGCTTCAGAATCCAACATAGAAGTTGTATTGCATACTTTAGCAGTTATGAGCTGTTTACAAGGTATCTAGTGGATGCTGGTAAAAGAAGTTTAACACATTTGTTATTGATTTCATTTGTATGACCCCTTGGAGTTTGGTGGCCTCTAGGCAAGAATAAACAAGATTTTTAAGAAATTAGAGTTTGAATAATCTAAGCATGAGCACACTAGAATGAAAGGGCAGATTGGGGAGAAAGTCAAGCTTAGAAATTGAAATAGTTATTGAACCTGCTGGTCTTAGATTCTTTCATTGATAGAAGTTATATATAAGTCTGATACTTTGTCTCTCTAGGTTTTTTTTTTTTTTTTTTTTTTTTTTACTGGGGATCAAACTCAGGCCCTTCTGCTTGCGAGGCAGGTGGCGGAATAACTGAGCTAAATCCCCTGCCCAAGTCTCTCTAGTTTTAGCTGTAAGATTAGAGACAATTTGAAGAACAAATTTCACTAAGAAATATAAAACTCTAGCTGAGCTCTTATGGATTTTACCATAGTGCTTTCCTAATTACCCATAACCACGGTCAGCTGGAAACTGCCAGAAGGGGTCAGTGACTACAGCCCCTTTTTATATCTAGCTTTATTGTTATGGCATTATTTTATACCTCTTTTGGTCATTCTTTTCTGCTAGGTGTCTAACACCAAGTTAAAGAGAGACCTGTGTCAACAGGAACCTCTTGCTATCTGTCAAGGTCAGTTAAGTCTCTTTGGGCATTATTTTGGAACCAGGCACAGAGCCTCTCAGGGACTCTGTCAGTATCAGCCGTCAGGATGGGTCATGGCCTTTCTTGACCACATTGCTTTCAGTGAGAGCGAGGGAGACTTTTCCCTCATGGTGACCCTCCTTTGGCACACAGTACATTTGTCCACTGGCATCCAGCAATCTACCTGCTCACGAGGTTGAGTGACTTACCCAAGATGTTTGATCTAATTCTTGTACAATTTCTACAACCTTCTTCTTTTTACTTAAAAGGATTCTGTTTATGCAGAAAGAATTCTTTTTCTGACAATTTTTCTCAAAGAAAAAAAAAATCCTTCAGCCCATAATGCTTAGTGAAATAAACCAGACCCAGAAGGTTAAATATCACATGGTTTCTGTTACATGAGAAGCCCCAAATATAAGTAAAGAACAAAATAAAAGATCAGAAACAGGGAGATAGACCATGTAGCAGTAGGAGGGGGGCCTAGGGATCAGGGAGAAAGGGATGGGAACGGGAAATAATAAAGATCAAAATGTGATTTGTATGTATATGAATTCCCACATGATGAATGTATTTATTGTGTATTGCTAACATGTACTAATAAAAAAGAGAAAATAAATGAAAACAACTTAAATAAAACCATTTGATCAAAAACTATTTCTGCATTATTAGTTTCATGGCTTTAGTATCTTTTAATATTATCTTAAAGTATAAATTTTTAAGAAAGTTTTCTTCTGTTCTCAGAATTAGCTGTTTAATCCAAATTTATCATCTTCATCACCACCACCACCACCATCATCATCATCCCTTGCTTCTTTTTTCTCATTGAATTTTTTTCTCATTGAGTTTCTCATCAGTCTTTGCTTTTCAAGTTGGGAACTTCCTCCAGATATCTAGTGACATAACATTTAAGCATGATACTCTCAAGAGCTGATGTAAAGATTTGTGGATAAGGACAGGTCTTACTAACTGCCGAGCTTCTTAGTAAATCAAGAACAGAGAGAATTATTTGCTGGGGAGGGCTTCAAAATTAATATTAAAATATTTCACAAATGGTATAGCATAGGTATTTTTCAACCAGAGGAGGTCCTCAGACACTCAGGATGCCCTGGCCATAAATGAGTCACTTATGAACACTGTGAACGTAATGTGGACATTGGTGTATCAGTAAGTCTTTCTCTTGGGGCAGTGGTTTATTCTGGAGAGGACTTCTCTAGCCTCCTGTCATGGGGGAGATGAGGATAATCATCCTGGTGCCAAGGTTGGAGAGGTCTCGGGCTTTATTTATTAATGCAGACTTTCATCGAATCTGTCATCTGTGGTTTATGTCTTTCAAATTTGATGCCCCTAGAAGCTTCGCTTTTCTTTCTTCAAGGGAGCTAGAGGGATCATCTAGCTAATCAAAAGGGGAGGGCAGCCCTCTCCTCACCCTTCACCCTAACTTTGAGAGATGAGTCTCCAATTGACCCTGATCATTCTGTACAAATTGCTTTGCTTCTTGTTGGCACCTTCTCTTCAGGCATAAAGTTTAGCTTTTTCTGATTAAATCAGTTGCTAGCTGAGTGTGGCAATGCACAAGTGTAATCCTAGGATTCTGGGGAGCAGAGGGAGGAGGAATATGAAGTTAGAGCCCAGCCTGAGCAATTCAGTGATTTAAGGAGCCCCTGCCTCAAAATAATAATAATAACAAATAAATACATAAAAATAAGATGAATGAATAAGGGCTGGAGTTGTAGCTCAGTGCAAAGGTCCTAGTTGCGATTCCAAGAACTACCAAAAAATTTAGGAAAAATCATTTACTATTTATCTGGTACCTTCCCTCTTTAGAAAACTTTACAAATGCGATTTGCTATAATTTCTTTCTCAATTCTCTTTTCTCTTAACTGGCTTAAAATACCTGTGTGAATAATTAATGTTTTAAAATATTTTGCTAGCATTTTGAACTAAAATATGTAATATATATGTGAACTCAATTCATTATATTTAACTAGAAGTTTTACTTTTAATTTCTTAAGCTGTATCTTTAAACATAATTAGTTTTAGTTTCTGAAGTTCATCAGCATTTGTATTCTCCCCGAAAACAAAATGAGAGTGGATAATATATTTCCATTTTCTTTATGCTTCACCACCTTCAAATTTTGGATCATTTGAAATTTTAATTACAAATTATAATAAAAATAATAACTTTTATATTATGCGTCAATGGTTTAAAGTGGATTAAACTTAACAATACAGTTTTAATTGTTTTTTTTTCCTTGCTTTCTTAGGCCCTATATCTTTCCTTATCTTGGTGCCTTCATGCTTTTGGAAGATACCTTTGAAAGCTCATCTAAATTATTTGAGGCTATAGGAGCTGTGGGCAGTGGCTTGGGAAATGACAAGGAACCCTACAGGAGGAGCTGCTAGCCAGTCTGAAGACCATCACGGATACCTGTGACAAAGGTTGGCCTGTCTCTCTGGTTTCAGAGCTTGCACTTATCTGATCAAGACTGTGGACAACTGCTTCTCTCTTGCTCCATGTAATTGCGGGAAGTGGGGGCTGGCGGATCAACCTAGTGGCTGTAAAGCACTGTGACCATTAGCCCCCCAGACAGTGGCTGCTTGGCTTCCTTCTGCCTGAAGTTTCCACGGTCCCTGTCACCTCCATACCACTCCTGTCCTGTGTGTTCTTTTCTGGTCTTGCTGTGCCAAGGACTCAGGGCTATTTTCTTTTGTAAGATTATCACAATGTCTTTGTTGTTGACATCACTCTTCCTTGTTTTGCAAGGCTGTTAAGAACATCTTTATTTATTTGATCATATCAGAGTAATTGAGTTGGGATAGGATGTGTGTTCAGTCTGCTGTTTTGCATGTGTTTCTACACACAAACACACACACACACACACACACACACACACACACACACTGTAGTGTCCCTGTTAATCAACTTTTCTACTACTGTTTTCTGTTTTAAAAAGAGCACTGATTGGATTTTCCTTCCTTTGACCTCGTTTTATTAAAAAAAAAAAAAAGCTGTTTTTTAAAAACTTCTTTTTGTTTGTATAATCCAACCTAAAAGCCTTTAAAGTCTTCCTCAGACTAAAAAAAAAAAAAAAAAGAAAA
>NW_022900927.1:53741667-53746057 GCF_012274545.1 Fukomys damarensis | reverse complement strand
CACAAAAATATAAATAGTTCCTGGGAACAAAAAAAAAAAAAAAAAGCAAACAGAAACCCTAAAACAACAACAAAATCCTAACTCTGATATTTGTTTGTTTACTCTGCCAAGTGGCAAAGAATGCATTCCCAGCATAAATTTCCCACTGGTACCACAGGCATCTGTAAAGACATCAAAATAGGAAAGACAGTCTAAAACCTACACTGAAAGCAGTGTTGTCCAAAGTAGTTTATTGAAACACACTTATCTTAGAAGGATTCTGTAGGGTCTTTTGGGGAGATGAATATTCACCTGTCTCACATTTTAATTGGCAGTCACCCCATTTTCTGGAGCTGTGTCACTAATTTTCTTATTCAATACTTTGGTGAGTGCAAAGCACAATTAATATATGGTTAGAAAACTATGTTTTCTATAAAATATTATTTTGAAAGATGTGCTCTTCAAGGTACATTTGTGGCTGCAGCTATTACTTTAACCATGGAGTTCCACCACAGAAACTGTAATGTAAAAGCTAAGAATGTAAGTTAACTTAAAACATTTCATCACAGAGATTTTTCTGCATTAGATTTAAAGTTAGTGTTATGGCATCATATAATGGAGCCATCATATAACGCCCTAAAGCACGGCTTACCTGGATTAATGTAATGGTCATAGACTGAAGGAATAGTTACTTGCTTCCCTCACATTTATCTCTGAGGAAACTGACTCACAGTTCCAATAGTGCTCTTGTGAAGTCAGGACAACCGATCCACATAAAGACAACAATTTTAGAAATGCTTAATACTTTTGATATCCTGAAGTCTATTCATTGGACAGTGTGCATACAGATCTCTCAAGAGCTATTGGCTTTCTGGGCTCTTGGCAAGATTTTTTTCTCTCATGGCGATACACATGACTCATGCACTATAGACATGTGATTCACATATACTTTCAGGTTTGACTTGGAGCCTCCTGTGCTGTGCATGTTATCATCATGCCTCATCTCTGTCCCTGGGACACGTGCTGAGTTTTATTTACATTTTGGAGCAAATAATTAAAAACAAGAACTAAAATGCACAGGGTATTTTTCTTGCTCCAAGGAACATACAAGGTAATTCACTTCAAGTTGTTCATGGTTTAGGTGAGAAAATTCAGGCCAAGAAAAAGATGCCTGGTTGGGGCGTGCACCATTGGTAGGGGGAGTAGGTTTTCTAGACCTCTTCTCTTGTCTTTTCTTTGAGCCAAATGACTCATGTTCACACAATGGCAAATAGCAGGAGGTCTCGCTCTGGAGGATGGGTGAAGCAGATCCAACTTCTCTTTTGAAAAAGTTTATACTTAAAGTTCATTTTCTCAATTTGTCTTTTTTTCTTTATCAGCCATAGAGGAACTTATGCTACTTGAGCATGTAAAATAGATTAAGTTGCTAAGGTAAACCCTGTGTAACCACAGGATGGAATGTACCTGAAAGTCACCTTGGAAAAAACTATTCCTTGCCAAAGACTAAGTATAATAATATAATATTTATTTTGAGTCCTTGAAAGAGTTCTGGTATGTGCAGCTTGGGCCTTTATGTTTAAACACTAAACTTTTCCGTATAAAAATCAAACAATCCATGAGTGTAAGCAAAGTATGTCAAGTAATCAACTGTGCTTTGCCTAAGAATCTTTCATCCAGGTTGAATTAACAGACAGCAGGTATTTTTTTGTTTGCCTTACAGCACTAGCAATGGTAATCAGATCACTGCATGCAGCTGTATAACAAGTCATGGTGATTCTGTCAACCACAAACTCTGTGTACAATGGTGGTCTCACAGATTATGTTTTTCACTGACATAAGAGTTGTCTTTTCTGTACACTGTATTTACACATATGTGTTCCCATGACAATATCGCCTAACGACATGTTTCGCAGAATATTCTTGTCATTAAGCAACATATAACTATAGTTGATAGTTGGTACCTTTTGTCTTAAAGGGTGGGTGTGTTAGAAGCAAACTACTGCCTGTTTTAGAAGCAAACTAATCTTAGGAAAAAGGCAAAAATGCCCAGGACTCATTGCCACTTGTTTTGGAGGTAGGGGTGCTGAACCAGGAAACTTGAGCTCCATGTCCAACTTTTCAGTCCAGTGAGTCATTGGCCTTTTGGGCTTGGTTTTCTCATCTTAAATTGAAAATGAATAGGATTTCATTACAAAATCCCTTCCCAACTCTAAAGTTTCATAATAAAATGAGTATTCTTATTTCACTGATCCTCACAAAATAAATAGGTAATGTTTAGTAGCCATAGCTGTTTGAATGATTTCCTGCACCATTTCCTTCTTTGAAATGTACACATTGCCTTTGATTGAGGAATAATTTTCTCTTCCTCATCAATTTAGCAATCTTTATCTTTGTAAGAATTATTGGCAATATTTTAGTTATTATAAGCAAAATTTCTGTTAAGACTTATTTACAGAAATTGGCTCATTACATAATGAAGGCTTTTTTTTCTTTTTATTGAGTTTATTGGTACAATCTAGGTATACAATACAGTTACATTCATCATTGGGATTCTGTACCTTTACATAATAGGTCTTCATTCTCATTTTTCCCCTTGTCCCTGCCCTCCCTTCACCCCCTCCTCTCCTCCCCATTTACAAACACTTTATTTCCATTTTTTCAGTTTCTCATATTTTTTTTCCTCTCTATTACCTTTCCCCCACCCTTCCTACTTTCCCTACACCTTTAGCCCTTTACTTCCTATTTCACATTATTAATTATCTCATTAGGATCCTGTGTACTATTATAGTGTTTCACACCAAAGAAACTATTTGGTATTTCAGTTAAAGAAATCTCTGTGTGAACATTAAAAATAGGGAATCCTAAAATAAAACTAAAAAGGAAAGTAAAAGAGAAAAGGCAATGATATAACATTAAAATAATCCTTAATTCTGGAGATGAAAATGGTCCCTGAACATATTTAAATTGCTTCTTGCTCTTATAGTCTTATCGTATTCTTTTTTTTATTATTTAGAGAATACTTTATTAGTTTCTGTAATCAAACCCACATAGATATGACCTTACATATTTAGTATGATTTGTTACCCCTGTATACATGAAAAAAAAATTAACATTTTTAGACCAATATGGCTGTCCATTTCTGTACAATGCTAACTCAACACAATAAATTGGGATGACTTTTTCCAAAATTGGCAGCGCTGTTAAAGTTTCCCAAAATTCAATATATATATTTATATAAAAAGACTAATAATAGCAGTATGTTATGCATCAATAGCAGCAGCTTTTCCAGGTTCTGCAGTCATCTGAACAAAATAATAGACATTCAGCACATTCCATTAAAAAAACAAGACAAAGCAAAACAAAAAGAAACACAGAAAAGAATAATATCCAGAAAACAGCAAAGTTCTGTTGCTGTTGTGGTACCTGGCACCATTTTTTTTTATTAGCATCTTAATCATCATCTGGAAAGAGAACATTCTAGAGTAATATAATTAAATGTAGCTCTGATAAAGCATGGTCCCTACTATGTATCATAAAGCAGGTATAAGATATTTTACATTCATAGAGGTATGATACAGACTTTTAATGATTATTTTCTGAGTGGAATATTACAGTTTATACTTACCTACATAGTTGTATGATTACTTGAATATCTATCTTTACACCAGACTATGCAACTGATGAACAGGGATTGTTTCTTTCAGTTCACTATTTGGCCCTAGAGTTTAGCCTGGAGCCTGGCACCTAGTATGTGCTCATTGAAGAAAGATATTTAGCAGAATGCCCTACCAGGATGGTTCTACATTGCAAGAAAGATGTCATCTTGGAAGCATCCAAGACATTTCTATAAAGAAAATACATGCCGCTCATGGAGTATTTCTGAGTTGTCTGGATTACACTGACATCAGGGAAGCAGTTTTTAGCACTGCTTTTCTTTTTGAGAAGAGAGATGGCACTGCTCCGGCATGATGGATTTTCTTTTTTTTTAAATTAAGTTTATTGGTACATTTCAGGTATTCAATACAATTACATTCATCCTTGGGATCTTGTACCTTTAATGACCTAACTTTCCCCATTCCCCAGTCCTCCCTTCACCTGCTCCACCCTTCCCTGTTTACAAAGACTTTGTTTCCATGTTTTTCCTTTTCACATATTTTTTCTTTTTCCTTTTTCCCTTTCCTCTACCCTTCCCACTTCCCCTACTCTTTAGACCTTTTCTTCCTATTACACAATATCAATTATATATTTAGATCCTTATTTATACTTTAAGTTTTTCACACCAGAGAAACAATTCAGTATTTACACATACGTGTCTTTTTAATTTCACTTCAGAGTATGACCTCAATGTGCATCCATTTAGCTATAAATACAAATATCTCTAGTTTCTCATTCTTTTTTTTTTTTTTTTTTT
>NW_022900927.1:53656628-53741504 GCF_012274545.1 Fukomys damarensis | reverse complement strand
TATATATAAACTGTATCTTCTTTATCCAGTCTCCAGTTGATGGGCAATTGGGCTGTTTCTAAGTTTTAGCTGTTACAAACCATGCCACTATAAACATGGGTGAGCATATATCACTGTGGTATTATTCTTTTAATTCTTTGGAAAGATACCCAGCAGAGGGATGGCTGGGTCAAATGGAACCTCCAGTCCAAGCTCTTTGAGGTATCTCCATATTGGTTTCCACAGTGGTTGTACAGTCTGCACTCCCACCAACAATGGAGAAGGATTTCTTTCTCCCCAGAAGTCCACCAGCATTTGCTATTGGTTGATTTCTTGATAACGTCCATTCTTACTGGGGTGAGATGGAATTTCAATGTTGTTTTCATGTGCATCTCTCGAAGGACCAGTGATGTTGGACATTTTTTCATTGTTTATTTGCTGCTTTTACTTCTTTAAGAACTGTCTGTTCATTTCAGATGCCCACAGTCCCTGGGTGTGACAGAGTTAGAAGTTTCCTGATTCTGCTGTTATGGGTAGAGAAAGGCTGTTTATAAACCAGGCTCAAGGAGCTGGCCTGAGAGGCCACCTCTGCCATGGCCACGAACACTTCTAAGACTTCATGTCGATCCATCATCTCGATTGGCTGATGCACTGGGCCAGGCCATCTGACTTGGACTCACCCTCCACAGCCCGGTGACAAGCCCCACTCAAGTCCAAGCCAAACCTGACTGTGAACAAGAGTCTGTGCACAAGCCATGGGTGCTGGGTCTGAGGGCCAAATCCTGGAGCAGGAAGGGGCAGTGTGACAGAGCTTGGGTCTCCACAGGCTCCAATGTCACCTCCAAGACGTGTGGCAGCTTCATGTTGAGATGCAGTTTATCCCCATAACTTCCCTTCCGTAGTCATACGTGTTAACAGGTGAAGCCTGGCCACTGCACAATGCAATGACTTGTTTAATTTTGCAAGGATTGGGGTTGGGTAGTGCTGAAAGAAAAATAATTTTAACTTTCCTTCCTTTCTTCCTTTCCTACTTCCTCCCTATTTTCCTTCTTTTAGTTTTCCTTCCATTTACTTCACAGAGAGTCAAGGTGCTATGGACAAAGAGCCTGGATTTTAGAGTCAGGCACTTTTCGCTTAGAATCTTGACTTCACCATTTTTCCTTCGAAACACCATAACCTCTCTGAGACTCAGTTTCTCGTGTGTTAAAAGGCAGATTTAATAATTACATCCCATAATTTTAGTGAGCTTAAAGTAATTCAGTGACATTAACTACTATCTATGTAGGCATCAAATACATACATTAATTAAAGCAATATGCACCATAACTTTTGTGAGTAAAGTATGTGGCACAGCACTTGGTAGGCGATGTAAATGACAAGGCATGATCTCCTTCACACTTCTGTTGCCCTGGTGAAACAGGCCCTTCACTTGCATAATCATTCACCGTGTGTCCCCTGGGGGCCTTCTAGGTACCAGGTATTATGTATGCGCTTAGGGAAAACTGAAGAGCCAAGATCAAGACACAATGAGTACCTTCCAGGAGGCTAGAATTCAGTAGGGGTTGCAACTAAATGAACACACTCCTGGCGGGGTATGATGAGCTCCTCAACATCGGGAAATATACACTGCATATTTAGGAAGTAGCCCCTAACTAAAACCTGGGAAACTCAAGTAGTGCTTCATGGAAGAAAAGTCACAACCCCACTGAGAACGGAGACGTTAAGTCAGTGGGGGCTAGGGGTTGGAGTGTGCTATAAGGAATTACATAGGCAAAAGTGTAAAGCTGAGCGGGTCTGTGACACATGAGGGAAGCCAGAGCCATTCACTGTGAGCCTGAGGAGGTGAAGCGGGAGAGTGGAGGCTGCTGCAAGTAGAGCTTCTAGGTTGTGAGGAGACTCCGTCCTGTCACAGTTTGTATCTGGGAGTCACCCAGAGCCTCATGCCTTCATGATTGATTGGATTATTCTGGCTGATAGCTGACTTGCTGTTAGGAGGCTGGATCTGGTTGGAAAAGGTAGGTCCCTGGGCCACAGCCTGGGTTTATCTCTTTCCTGCTCCTCCCTTAGCCTCTCTCTGCTGCATGCTGCCATGACACAAGCTATTCTCCTCTGCCCAGGCCACTCTGCGGCTCAAAGCCATCTGACTATGGACTGAAACCTCTACAAACTGTGAGCCAAAATAAATCATTTCTCTTTTAACTTGTGGGTGCTGGTATTGTGTTTCAGCAACGCGAGAGTAACTAAGACAGGGCCCATGTGTTACTGGTGGTCTAATTGTTCCTTTTTGCGCTTAGTGAGTTCCCAGCCCCTCTCCTCCTCAGCTTCCCTTTGAGACAAGAACCCCACTGTCCTGCTGACCCAAGGACCTTGGTATGAGTAGGCAGATGGTTATGCTGCTAATCCCAGGTCCTTGTACTGTATAGTCTCTCAAGTGTATTCCTGGTCCTAAAAAAAGACAGACTGGTCTTCCTAGTAACTGAGCAAGATGTCTTGGTTAGTTAGCAATCTCTATTCTTTTATCCATACCCTAATTTGAGGCGTATTGGGTCCTGGGGCCAAGAGGATCTCATTAGGACCCTTTGGATAGTATTTAGCAGTCTGGAAAGCCCTTCCCAGCCAGCACCAGAGTCAGAGGGCAGGCTGATTGAGAGCCAGTGCACACCAGTTGGCCTCTGGGAATCTCAGTGTCTTCAGAAACCCTGAGCAAGCCAGACTCTGCACCATGATAACCTAATTGCCAATCCACTTTTCTTTGGACTGGGGGGGGGGAATGACACATAGATCAATAAGCTAGGTGGAAGACTAATTCGTGTATTGACTCACAGATAGTTTATCTCTGAGCTGGTGCTACAGTGAGGACCAGCTCTGTAGCCGAGTCCACCTTGGGGCACTGAGAAATGTCAGAGCTGTGCCTGAGGATTGAACATGGGAAAGCAAAGAGCCTGTTTCCTACAAATCTTTCTGCTCACTTTGCTTTTGTCTGGGCAGTCCTGCAGTAAGTAACTCTGAGTAAGGTGACCATAGAGTCACTGTCCAGATATTTTAGGGGCAAAAGGGGCTGCTGTGAGTGAACTGGGGATGTTTCAACAAACCCAGCCCTGTGGTTGCCATAAACCATGACTGCCCTGCTGGTCGAATCGCTACTCCCTGGTTGGTGGTGTCTGTAGTTAAGGGGAGAATCTAGGGCCAAGATTTTTCTGGATCTTTTTCTGACATTTTCTTTTCATTCACCCTAAAGCAATTTTTCAAACATTCTTCATTTTATAAGATCCTCATGTAACTGAGAGGTCAATATTAGCCATTTTAATACAAAACAACTGATTTCCATTCAAAGAGAAGGAACGAGATGGTAAAATGGAAAATCTGAAGGGAAGATTATCCTGAAGAGGAGATCACTGCATCATCTGGCTCTTTATAATCCTTTATTAATTAGAATGTGGAGGCAGAGATGTCATTTTCTTTAAAGCATCACCCATAAATTATCTATTGCACATTGTTATCTTTGATAGTATAAAACCACACGGATAGGGATAATTATGGTTTGTCCACAGAGGTGACAAGGAAAAAATTCTCATATTCAACGATGATCAGACAAAAAGCTAAGCAGGCACTTTCTTGATTTATGAGCTATTTTTTCTAGACATGTTTCTTGGTAAAATAGCAAAAAAATATGTTAGTTTGCTGGGAAGCCAGCACCAGCACAGATGCAGTATGTTTCTCCCCTTAACGTTTAGCAGGTTTTAAGAGAATTTGGTAAGCGTTACTTTTATTTTGCACTCCTTCCTCCTTTATAGTCGTATTAAAAACTACCAATCTTAGCACTTGCTCTGTAGCAGAGGATCTTGATTATGGATGGTTGGGCCCCTCATGGATATTGGGTAATCCCTGGGCACAGTGTTACTTGCCACACGGAGATAGGGGTGGTGTTGACAATTATTGCACAGGGGCTGGGCATACTGTTAAACAGTCTACAGGATCTAGAAGGGCAGGCTACTCCCCAAACAAATCACTTATGTGACTTCAGATGTCAATAGCGCTGAAGTTGAGAAACTGCTTTGTAATGTCTTAATCATCCGTTAATTTATGCACTCAAAAATTATGCATTGAAAACCTGCTGTGTGCCAGAAATGAGAACACTAAGGATATAGCAGTGAGGAAAATTGGAGAAAAATCCTTTTGGACTTCTAGTAGGAGAAACAGGAAATAAATGAGATAAAAGCCACTGAGTGTGTTAGAACGTCTTAAGTACAGGGGTACAGGGGGCAAATAAAACTGGGAAGGGGATGGGAGTGTCAGTAAGGATAGGTAACTGAAAAGTCACACCACCGCTCAGTAAGGTGGGTGTTATGGTTTGGACCTGAACAGTCACCCGAAAGCCATAGCTAAAGCTTGATTGCCAGCTTGTGCTATTGGGAGGTTGTGCAGCCTTTAGCAGGTGGGGTCTTGTTAGTGGACACGGGCCACTGTGAGTGTGCTCCAGAAGGGTGTACCTTGTTCCCAGCCCCCTCTCTCTATGCCTCCTGGTCTGCGTGAGGTGAGCAGCTTCTCACTGCTGCATGCTTCTACCCTGATGATCTTACTTTAAGCTCAAAAGCAATCAGGAGCCAGGTCACCATAGCCTGAAATCTCTGAAAGCATGAGCCAAAAATACATTTTTGCTCCTTTTGGGTGTTTTCCTCAGATAGTTTGTCACAGAGCCAGGAAGCTAGCCAACACAGTGGGTGCATTTCTTGCTACTTATGAGTGAATAAACTAAGCCTTAGAGAGGCGAACATTTGTTTAAAGGAAACATTGCCACTGAGAGATAAGGCTAGGACTTGGTGGAGGAGGTTTCTGAACATTTGGGATCTAAAGTTGCTTTGCCACTGTGCGGTTGTATATGTTGTCACCAGAAACCAAGATTGTCCTTGCTTCCTTTTAATGAAATTCTCCTTCCTTAACTCACTGGTAACCATCTCCAACCTCATCTGAAGTATTTATTTCTAGCATCTGTATTTCCATTGGTCAGAACATTCTCAGACTATAACTTTTCCTAAGCTCATTACCATCATGAAATTTCCTGTCCCCTTCCCAAAGTAGAGCTGGGAGAGTAGTTCAGTGGTGGAGTCCTTGCTTAGTATGCACAGGGCTGTGTGTTCGATCCCCAGGATTGCCAAGACAAACAAACATAAAAACAAACAAATGACAAAATAAAAGGAGAAAAATTCCTGACCTTAATCTACCTGCCCCTCTGATTTCCTCTTTCCCCCTTTCATAGTTAAATTAAAAACATATTTCACACATGCTCTCTATCACTTTATACTCCCCAGTTCACTCTTACTAGGACCTCTGTACTTGCACTCTCCACAAACTGTTGGGCTTCACCAGTGATCTCATTGGCTCCATTTGGGTAGATTTGGTTGTGTTCAGTGCCAGCAAGTGGCCCCTGTCCAGTCTCTCCCTGTGTCTGGCACAATTCTTCTCTATTGACTTCCATCTCTCTGATCTCTGGATTGCTTTTTCCTCTTTGACTTTTTCTTCCAGATAACCTTTACGGGTTCCTTTTCTCTTTCTTTGCATTATCCATAGTTTCTTGCAGAATCCTACTCTAAACTTTGTTTACTTTCCATCATGGCATGTGCAGATTTGTTTAAAGCCTTCCCAACAACCTGTGGTGTACTTTTAATTTGCTGAGATGAGTGTGGTGTACTTATTCAGGAATAAGGACCAAATCTGACAGGGGATTCTGGCCGATCACTTTGAATCCAGAATGCTAAGCTCAGTTCAGTGAGTATTATAGCCAAGAGTGCTGTCCAGCTCCCCAGAAGAGGATAAGGGTGCCCTAACTGGTCTCTTCCACCCTCACTTAGCTCCATCCTCCACTCTTGCCATGTTTGTCTTCCCAAAAGGCAAATCTAGTCACAGTCCCGCCCCCCCCTTCATCTTTCACAGCCCAGCCCATCTCTGGTCAGGTTTGACGCGGTGCCATCTCCATCTACCTGGATGTCTCCCCTCCTCATTTGTTCCACAGACATGACCTTGGGAAGCTGTCTTTGTTCTGCAGGTTCACCTCACCCTTTATCTCTGTATCCCTTCCCAGACTGCTGCACAGGATCCCATTCCATATCCAGCTTGGTTGTCCATCTTTTAGGATCTGCAGATGAAGGCTCCCGACCAAAGCATCTGTCTCCCAGAAGGCTGCCCCCTGTAGCAAGTTAGCCACTGTTTCTTCATTGTGAGCTTTCCCTACTAGCTCAATTCCAAAATCTGATGTTAGTTTCTCTAAGAACCTGTGTATTTTATTTAAGGTCTCTGAGCTGCCATTTTGTCAACCCAAATGGTGTCAAATAATATTCTAAGCCGAGTACAAGAAAAGCTGTACAATTCTTTGAATTCTCCAGGGAAAGAGATGTCATAAGCCAAAGGTGAAATAAATTGTCATTTTAAAAGATTATATGCAATATTTTTGTTATCATTTTATTCAGATCCCAACAAAGTGTACTGTTTTTAGAGAAAAAATGTTACCCATACGTATCTCTAAAATTGAAGTCAGTTATAAAATAATAAAACTGTCCCATGCAATTTTTTCTTGTGCATGAGATGACATTCAACCTTTTCTGCAACTTTTCCTTAAACCTTGTAAAAACTTAAAACTTACCTCCTCTCTCTCTCTTCCCTCTTACGTGAAAATTTTATGTCAGAGAGTGAGGAGATAAAAGTTTAAAAGCATATATCTTTGATCTCTATCTGAATATTTCTAAATTTATCATTAGCAGTTGCTATCATCACCTGAAGAAAGAGCTGAAGTAATAAAGGAGGAGGAATTAGGAGAAAAACAAAAGAGGTAAAAATGAATGCTGGTTACCATCATTCCAAATTTTATAACTAAAATAATCTTTAAAATGCACCATTTTGCTGAGATGAGTACGAGAAGCTAATGTGAAAGGAAGAGTTTCAATTAAAGTATCTTTCAGTTACCTAGGGACACATCCCTCAAGTACCTTTATGAATGGGAAATTAATGTTTGGATACTGGGAGTAGAAGGGGTTGAAGGCAAGAGGGGAGAGAGAGAGGTAAGGAGGAAGGGAGGCATTTATTAGTTGCAATACCTATGCTGTGTGTTTATAGAATGTACTTTATTGAATCCTTCAGCTTTTTCAGAAGCATATTTCTGTGCTAAGAAAACTCATTACAGTTAGTACTAAGTACATTACACATGGAAACCTATGGCTTTCTGGTTTAAACACTATATAACACTGATGTGTTTTTATACACAAAAATAAGTGTCCTGTTGTCAGAGTTTATAATCCACAAAACCAAACCAAATGCAAATGTCTCCATAAAAGGCAGAGTCTGTATCACATATTTCTCTTCCAAGTATCATAAAATCAATTCCAATGATGTGATTATGAACATTTACCCTTACTGTTCGGAGAACACTATTCTGAGTTGCTGTTCTCCTGGCAGCGATGCAGAAACAGAGACATGATTTTGTTGTTTTTCTCTTTTCACGGCAGAAACATAACATGTCACCGATTTTGAAGTCACTCAGATTCAACCCTTTTGCTCTCCTGTGCAAATTTGGCGAGGTATTAGTCCCCGTTCAGTCAAGGTTCCCACTTGCAAAATTGGGATGATGATACTGACTTTATAGGGCTGCTATAAGGGCAGAAGAAGAGCCTGAAGTCCTCAGAATTGAGGGTCGCCAGGGGTTGTGGCGGTACTGTTTGTGGCATGGATTCTGACGCACACTGGGGACTTTAATGGGAGGTGGGGCTGTGACCGGAGTTGGGGTCTCTAATTCATTGCTCATCGTGGTCAGCCTGATGTGTGCATCAAAGTGCTAACTAATCAGGTATTGGAAGGAGAGATAACAGGGTATGGAAGACATTAGACAGAAAGATCCAAGAGTTTCTCTAAAAAGTGCAGTTCACCATCAACATCTCCAGATTCTACATCGGCAGATTCAACCAACTGTGGATCAAAAATAAAAAATGAAAAATTGTGTCTGAACTGAACCTGTGCAGTTTCTTGAGGCTGTTCCCCAAACAATACAGCATAGCCACTATTTACATAGTGTTTTACATTTTTAATTAGGTATCCTGCATAGGTTATATGCAAATACGATGCCATCTGACGTGAACTTGAGCACTGGAGTCCTGGAAACAGTCTCCCTCGGTAACAAGAGGCAACTGTACTTTGCAAAATCAAACGAAGGAAATGGCAGGAATCTATGGGAAGAAAGTGGGAAAGGGGCTGGTTTGGGATGAGAACATTTGTTTCTTCTTCATTGAACAGTTGTTTAGTTAATGGTCTCAAAATTTTCTTCTTTCTGGGGAATTCTCTTCTAAAGGAGTAGCCTTCCACACCCAAATCACAAGATGATGGTACATATTTTCTCTTCCTTATTTTGTTCTTTAATGGAATAGATTTTATTTTATTTTTATGTATTTATTTATTTTTGGTACCAGGGATCTAACTTGGGCTCTTGCGCTTGCGAGGCAGGCGGCAGAACCACTGAGCCAAACCCCCAGCAGTGGAATACATTTCAAAAAGAAGTTGTTTCACATAAACCTGATTAACTCTGAAGAGAGTCATAATCCATCCAAAGCAATCCAAGGGAAGGTAAGAGGAATAATCAAGCTCTCATTATGCAAAATGCTGCTCAGCTAATTTATTGCACTGCCCTGAATAATAAGCTGTTAGGCTCCACATTACTTTTTCATGTTAGATCAAATAGCTTATTGCTGCCGGACCTTATTTCATATTGCATAAAATTTGGCTGTATTATAATGGAGTAGATATTAGCCCATTATAGGAGACAGGTTTAAGCACTTCATTTATGGAATCTCTCCACTTGGAAAATGGCAAGGGAGAAGAAATGCAAAGGAGGTAATGGACAGAAGGGCCTGAGTGCACTGGCTGATGGACCAGCTCTGCGCTGGGTGACTGCGGGCTGCTACACGTGGGACCCAGTGCCTTGGAGAAAAATCAGCATTTCTAGTGGGAAGAAAACCCAAAGAGAGTTTATGTTCTTTCTCCGGGAAGTGCTGACATTTTAATTACTTTCTGTTTTCTTTGGCGATACATTTGATAATTGGAAGCAAGTTAGAAAAATAAGAATTGGCTTTATTAGAAATAAGATGAATGGACAGTCAGGCGAGAGCTGGAAAGGACACAGGCTCCATTCTTATGCCTGCAGTCTGCAGCAGGACCCAAATGAACTCAGCCACTGCACAAGAAGCCAGAAGATTTCCTACTTGGTCAGGGATTCTCAGCCCTGAGAGTATGTTGGGACACAGTGTAAGCTTTCTTGGCTGTGCTTCACTTTTTTTTTGTTTTGTTTTGTTTTGTTTTTTACCGGTGATGGAACTCAGTGTGCTTCACTTTTTAATCCGCTTAAACCTTAGTCATTTTGGAGCCGAGGATTTAGCTCAGTGGTTCTGCTGCCTGCCTCCCAAGCATAATGACCCAAGTTTGAGCCTTGGTTAAAACAAACAAACAAACAAACAAACAAACAACAAAAAAACCTTAGTCTTTTTGTAAACAGGGTTGTGTGAGGGTAGTAAGTAGGATAAGGATGCAAAGCTGAACGAGATTGGTCAGGATGTTGGGATGAATTGAGGACACTGGTAGGTTTAGAATTGTTTAGTCTTGAAGATGACCTGATATTTTTAATATGTCATAAAAGAAAATGTCTGTGGAAGTAAGGGTGGAGCCAGAGACAATGTCTTTTAGAGATATGGGATATTTGCATTTTTCTTTCTGCAACTGGAGTTGTCTGACATTGAACAAATAAATACTTAATAAAACCAGGATTCACACGTGCATGCATGTGCACACACACACACACACGTGTGCACATTTTTTTTCCAGGAGCAGCAAATCTAAAAATAATTACTCAAAATTGAAAAAAAAAATCTCAATTGGTACCTTCACATTCCTGAAAAGTACTGAAGACTTAGGCCCTGCTGGTGCTTTGCCTTTCCCCAGCTTTATTAGTTTCCAAGAATGCTGCAAAATCACTACTAACACCAGACTGATCAGTTCAGTAACAAGTGGATCAAACTTATCCCTAAAAATTTACCTAATATCTTTTATGTGCCAGGTGCTTTAAGTGCACTAAATTTCCAGAAAAACCAAAAAGCAATACCCATGTTTATAGCGGCACAGTTTGTAATAGCTAAAACTGGGAAACAGCCCAATTACCCATCAACTGGACACGGGATGAAGATGTGTTTTTTCTATAAAATGGAATACTACTCAGCCATAAAGAATAAGAAACTAAAAATATTTATAGCTAAATGGATGCACATTGAGGCATACTCTTAAGCGAATTTAATAGGACACCCATGTAAATACTGAATAGTTTCTGTGGTGTGAAAAAGTAAAAGTGTAAATAAGGTTCAAATCATATAACTGATAATGTGAAATAGAAAGAAAAGGGCCAGAGAAGTAGGGGAAGTGGGAAGGGTAAGGAAAAGGAAAGAAGGGAAAATAAAAAATATGAGAAAAGGAAAAAATGGGAGCAAAGTCTTTGTAAATAGGGGGAAGTGTAGGAGGGGTGAAGAGAGGGCAGGGGAATGGGAAAAAAATAAGAACCAAGATACATCATGTAAAGGTACAATATCCCAATGATGAATGTAACTGTACTGTATACCTAAAAAGTACCAATCAACTTAGTGAAAAAAAAAAACCTAAAAAGTGATACTATCCTTACTGTAGATATTGTTGTTTCTGTTTTATAAATATGGAAACTGTGGCTTGGTCAGATTAAATAAATTTCAACATTTCATAAACTTTTATCATACAACATTTTAAAAAGTATTTATTTATTTATTTTTTGTTTTTTGAGACTCGGTGTCACTATGTAGTGGAGACTGACCTGGAACTTACTATGTAGCACAGGCTGGTCTCTAACTCACAGTGATCCTCCTGCCTCAGCCTCCTGAGCTCTGGGATTACAGGTGTGCACCACCATGCCCGGCAATACAACATTTCAAATATATAAAAAGGAAAATAAATGGTATAATGAACCATTGTGCTTATGTGCTTTACCTACTCAGGTTAATCTTGTTTATCTGCACCTATCCTATCTACCTCCATTATTTTGAAGCAAACTCAGACTTCCTTGTTTTCACTGCATATATGTCAATATGTCTCTGAGAGATAGCGATTATTTCACATAAAATAATCACAGCACCTTTATCACACCTCCATACATTGCCAATACTTCCTCATATCAAGAAATAAGCAGTTTGTCCATATCCCAGTTGTCCTACAATCTTTTGTTTAAAAAGATGAATCTAGATCCAAACTGTAGAGTGTGGTGGCTTGATGTATTTCTAGGACTTCTCTCTCTCTTTTTTTTTCTTTTCAGCTTTAATTGAGTTTATTGGTACATTTTAGGGATACAGTACAGTTACATTCATTGGTGGGATCTTGTACCTTTACATGACAGGTCTTGGTTCTCATTTTTTTCCCCTTGTCCCTGCCCTCCCTTCACCCCCTCCTCTCCTCCCCATCTACAAACACTTTATTTCCATCTTTTCATTATATCACATTTTTTTCTTTTCCCTTTTTGCCCTTCCCCTACCCTTCCCACCTTCCCTACACCTTTAGCTCCTTTCTTCCCATTTCTCAATGCCTAGGACTTCTCTTAATCTTCATCTATTTTTTCTTGGAATTTTTGGTTGTGGAGATTAGATTGTTTTCCCTGAACATTGTTTAACTGTCTGGATTCTCTTGACGCTATTCTCTAAGGATATCTATCAAGATTTATCACCTTGTCCTTTGTACTTCCTGGAAATTCACAGAGCTGGAGACTTAATCAGGTTTTGGTTTCGTGTTTTTGGCATTATTACTTCTTAAGCAGCAATGTGTAGGGTAATGGTATTTCCAGAAGTGGAAGTGTGTGTGTGTGTGTGTGTGTGTGTGTGTGTGTGTGATTTTACCAGCTATTAAGGATTCTCACCTGAGTCCATTAATTCATTAGTTTTTGAAAAAGAATATCTTAATATTAACACTTTTTTGTAAAAGAAAGTTTATATTTTAGAGCAACTTTAGGTTCACAGCAAAATTGAGTGGAAAGTATCTGAAATTTGTAAATATCCCACATCCCCACACAAGCACATCTTTCTCCATTTCCAGTGCCCCTCACCAGGTCACACATTTATTGATTACAATGGATGAACTTGCCTCGATCCATCATTGTCACCCGAAGTCTGCCTTTGCATTAAGGTTCACTCTGGGTGTTGTCTATTCTATGAGTTTTGAAAATATTGAAGGACACATATCAGCTAGTCATTTTTTTTTTGAGACAGGTCTCACTATGTAGTTGAGACTGACCTGGAACTCACTATGTAGTCTAGTCCAGGCTGGTCTTGAACTCACAGCAATCCTCCTGCCTCAACCTCCACCTAAGTGCTGGGATTGCAGGCGTGTGACACCATGCCCTGCCTAGCTAGTCATTTCTTTTTCATTTATTGACTGGGATATTTCTATGGAGAAACTTTCCCCTTTATTCCTATTTGGTTATCTAAAGCAAAAGAAACCCAGGATAATTGATCATCATGATTCATTATGTATTCTAGCATGTTAGTTGGCAGAAGGAAGAAATATAATATTGTTACATGAATTTAACCCACACTAGGTTTTGTCTCAAAGAACTTCTACAACACAAAAGAAGATAAAATCTTAGCAAAAATGCAGAACTTTAAAATTCTATATAGAGAAACAAACAAACAAAAAAACTGGGAAATGTGATCTAGTACTAACATGGACAGCAAAACATTAGTGACTCACGCAATTCTGGTATCACTCATGGAAAATCCTCATCAATATTCACTGAAGTATTCTTTCTCCTATATGGGGAAAGAAAGAAATAAAAGAGGGACAATTTCTGAATCACTCCTTCCGAAGACAGAAATGATTTTAATTACCAATTCATCTGTTGGCAGACTCTTCTGGCAGATGTACCTGCAACTTGGAAAGATAACAAATGAACCAATTCCTTACTCCAGAGTTGACACTGAGAACACTCACTGAATTTGCTCTCAAAAAAGAATCCTGGGCAACAATACATCTGGCACACTGCTCGAGGAATTTGTCATGTCATTGACATGTTCAGCCTCCATTGTCCACACTGCCCTGACAGCAGGTTCTTTATATTTCAATGAAATTGCAGTCTGAATTAATATAATTAGAATGTAACTGCTAGTCTCTGCACAAAGTCCTTATTTTCAGGACTACAGATCTGATAGCGTGTCTGTGCTCAAAATCTTGACAGTGCTAGCTGGAAAGGAGCAAGCAGATAATAAAATGATGGAATGTACACTGGCTCATCAGCCTTTTAATGGAATAGAAATATAGAAGGAGAAAAAAGCTGTCCCTTCCTTGGTATGTCTAAATATAAATATCTTTCAAAGTTACTAGACTACATAGCGCTTTTATAAAACATGAATTATAGTCTTCTGAATTGAAAGAAAAATTATAATAGGAAAAGTTCGGTATCTTCCAAAAGACAGTAGTTATATGAAGTAGACTGATGATTCATGGATACCATTACCGAACTAAGATGTGGACAGATGACTTTATTCTTTCCCGTTTCAGTTTGAACAGCTTAGCTAATGGCACTAATCAAGCAATTGTCATCAAGTAGTCAATAAATTGGATGCTAAATTCTTGTAGTTTGCTCTTCAGTATTTTTTTTTATTCCTACAAATTCTTGACTACTGGTAGGTAGAAAATAGTATCAGCAACTATTTTGTTTTTGAAAGTAAGTCTGACTCACATTTACTCAGCTAATTTGGCATTCTCACTTGGAGTGATCTATAACAAAGGCCTGGCAGAACCTGGTGCTCATGACTTCTTCTCTGGAGAATTGAACATGTTAAGCACTGAATGTTTGTGTATCTCAAAAATTCTTCATAGGTTGAGGCTTTACTACCTGTAACAGTATTTGAAAGTGGAGACTTCGGGAGCTGTCTTAATCACTTTCTTGTCGCTGGGACAAAATACCTGACACCCACAAAGCAAAGGAGGAGAGTTTTTGACTCAGCTTTAGAGGTTTCCGTCTGTATTTGGCAGGTGCCAAGGCAGGATGGTGTGGGAGAGGGGCCTCAGAGAGAAGAAATAGTTCATGGTGTGGGAGGCTCAAAGCAGCGGGGGTCCAGGGAGGAGGCAGGATGTATACCCTTGTGGCCACGCCCCCAGGGACCCACCTCTTCCTCCAGGCTTCCCCTCCTAACATCCCACCCAGCTACAAACACATCAGTGGATGGGTCCAGGGACAAGCATCACACACCCATGGCCCAGTCACCCCCAAAAGCCCCACCTATGATCACACGAGGCTTCCAGGGGACATCTAGATGGCAATCATAACGGGGGTAATTAGACTTATATGAGGCCATGAGAACACTCAAGATAGAATTAGTGTTCTTCTCAAAAGAGGAGAAAAGATCAAAGTGTGTGCGCTCTCTCTCTCTCTCTCTCTCTCTCCATTCCTCCTCCCCCCCCTCTCTCTGACACAGTGAGAAAGCAGCTATTTGCAGTCAGAAAAAGATCCCTCATTCAGGGGCCAGCAACTTGATCTAAAATTTCCCATCCTCGAGTACTGTGAGAAATCAACATCAGTTGTTTAAGCCACTGTATACTCTGTAGTATTTTGGTACCGCAGCCCAAGCTGACGAAGATAGTGCAAGCTAATGTTTGGATGTGGCTTAACTGTGTCATCCCAAAGCTTTGTGTACGTGAGACTTGATCCTCAGTATAGCACTAATGTGCTGGAAATCTTTTAAAGGTAGAGCCCGGTGCAAGATAAATGGGTGAGTGAGGACACTGTACTCAGAAGGGGTTAGTGCTGGTTTTGCAAGAGTCTTATAAAAAGGGCAAGCCTGGCCTCTGAATGCCTCTGGCTTCCTGTTTCACCATGTGATCTCTCTCAGGTACACTCCTGCCATCGTGGTGCCATCTGCTATGACGCCTTCACAGCAGGGGGACTGTGGGGGTGATTGGATCTTCAACTTTCAGCCTCCAAAACTGAGCTAAATAAACTCTTTCTCTTTATAGAGTACCCAACCTAGGGTATTTTGTTATAGCAACGTAAAATGGACTAATACAGCTAATATGAACACATTAGTTTACAAGCACTTAGAAAGACTAGTGTTTTCCATGAAGCATTTGTTGATCTTTGTTTAAAATATCTAGAAACTGCAAATATAGGAACGAGGATAGGTGAGAGGGTATGAAAATAGGGTCAAAATTATGTGAGAGATAGTACCAAGAGATGAATTCCAGTGTCGCTTTTTAGTTTCAAACCAAATACATCTCACAAACTAATCCTTAAATTAAAGAGCTGTAGGCTTCAGTTCATCTTTACAGAGCTGGACATGCCTTTTCAATTAACAGTTTGAAAAAGTCAGGAATTACTTCTTGCCTCACAGCTGTCTTGTAAAGCATTTTCCTTGTTTCTCCCGAGTAGAAGGAAATGTCTATTGCTTTCCATTAACTAGCTCAGGGATTTTCAAATTAGGTGAATTTCACAGTTGTATGTAGTGACTGGGGGGACTGGAGGTACATTTGGTGAAATTCCTGTGCCTACATTCCCCTAGGTCTGGGGAATCAGAATTTTTACCTGTGATGCCCAAATGAAGTCAGTTGAAAACCACTCCACATGTTTCTGGTGCATATCGAACTTGACATCCATGGTACCTCATTCTCTGTGACTGATCAAAATGTTTAAGTTTAGTAGCTAGGAAGAGCTTTCTATAGGTGGTGTGTATCCTTTAAAATGAACAGGTTTAATTTATACAAATGGGCATCCTTTTAAGAGGATTAGGGCCAGTGGATTTGAGAGGACTTATTAGAATATGTGTTGGGAGACCCTTGTCTTTCCTCTGTCTGCATTTCCCCCTCTGCTGTGGACTGTTTGGTTTCCTAGTCTGTCTCTTTGGGTTAAATGGAAAAATCGACACCTCACATTTAAGGGAATTTATTGCAAACTAATGTAATAGGGATTTATATTTTCACATGAAATATCCTTTTAATAGTGTAAATAATGGTTCCTTCCTCCAATATATTTGTTTCACTACTCTGGCTACTCCATAATACAATTATATGTTATAAGCATACACTTATAGGGCCAGGGATTTAGCTCAGTGGTTCTGCTGCTTGCCTCGCAAACACAAAGTCCAAGTTCAATCCCCAGTACCAAAACAAACAAACAAACAAAAACCCAAATCACACACACACACACACACACACACACACATACACACAAAACAAAACACATATACTTACAGATCCAAATATATGCACAGATGGAAAATATCAAACTTACAGGACAAGGTCATCCCCTAAGGATGGACAATTAAGGGGTTGGGGCTCCGTTTTCTCTAAGGAATTCCCAAATCACAGTTGAACAAGGGAGATTTAGGGGGTGCTTATTCCTTATCTCCTAGTTTCCGCCAAGCGCTGGCTCTCACTTTGTTCTTTTGATTTTTTTAGTGGCCCTCAGAGAGTCCTCACGGAGGAGAGGAAGAAGTGGATTGAAGATGGGGTCGAGTTGCTATCTACTGTTTGACCGGCGGATTGCAGGATAGACTTGACAGCTAGAAAACAGCTTGACTCATCCAAGAGAAGTAGCAGAGACTCCCAGGACCCAGCCTGCCCCACAGCATCCCAAAGGACTTTATTCTCTTCTAAAGTTTGCAGAAGAAATTCTTTCATGAGTCAATTTAAGACTAACAAATACATAACAATTCTATTCCCAAATAATTTTTTTTAATTATAAAAGAAGCACATACCTCTTAAAAGGAATATGGGACAAAGAAGAATGTAGGAAAAAAAAAAAGACGGAAAGTACAGGCAAGAGTGCTGATTTTAGAATCAAGGCCATATGGATTAGAATACAGCCTTGCTTGCTGTATACCCTTGGGTGTCAGTGAGTGCATTCTTCTCATCTGCAAAGTAGGAACAACCTCTCTGTGTGTGGTAGGGGTTTGCTAAAGTATATTTTGTAAAAGCACTTAGAAAAATTCTTGGTATAGAGTAGTATTACCATAATACACCTGAGATAAGTGCTTTTACTGCTGGTAGGATAGTGACTGAGTACATCCTTTCCAGGCAAATGGAACCGACTTTGAACCCCTCTTGGTTTGGGTAGAATTGCTGGTATCGGTATTCCTAGCATTAAGGCCACATAATATTTGAGGAATTGGTTGTGCTTTCTTTAAAGTTTTATTACCAAGAAATAGATTTTGGTTATGTCTGTTTTCATGACAGAGTAATTGAAATCCCTTAATTTTTGTTTTAGTTTTATAAATATATTTTAGTTTGTTAAGAGTGATAAAAAAATACCCCGAGAAACAAGTGGAGTTTGTAAGGAAATAAGAAATCTTTGTAATAATGTTTCATTTTATCATCACGTTTTTTTCCCTGAAATACCAATGAAGAATGGCAGTTGTGATATGTAAAACAGTAGTTAGTCTTTATATGGATAACATCTTTAAAAGCCTAGAAATATTTCATATTTGAAGAAAAACACTCGTTTCCCATGTTGAATCTGATTAAAATTCAAATCTATATTAGCATCTCATTACTATTTGGAAAAAGCAAACTTCACGCTTAAGGAGAAAGGCTCAGAGTCTTCAGGCCAGGCAGATGCAGGCTCCTCCCCAGGCTGTCGCTGTTCTGGGACCCCAGAGGACAGGGGCCAGCTACACCCTTGTTAAAACAGTCATGGCGGGAATGCTGGCTCCGAGTTTCCTTCCTTTCCCCTCTCCCATCCCAACATTGTTTCAGCTGCCAGATCCTCAATATTTTCTCTCCAGCAAGGGAAAGGGAAGGGCAAAAATGACTTTGAAAGAATAACATTTCTTTCTATGGACTTAAATAGAACACTCGACACAAAACATCCTGTGTTTCCTTTTCACGGATAATGTGTGGCTTGTTGCAATAAGTGAACTAAAAAGAAGGGCTTGATGTTGAGATAGGCGGTGTTGGGCTGCATGCTGCCCATTGAAGAAAACTCTCCTTGGATCTTTTAAAGTATGACCTGTCCTTTCCTGTACACTCCCACCTCCTTATCCTGTAGTGTCTCATCTCTTCTCCATCAGAGTTAACACCTTTGAACATAGTTTATTACTTTTTTTGTTTATCCTCAGACTCCCTGGATTATAATGACCATAATGGAAAGTCCATGTGAGTTAGTATCTTAATCTTTCTCATTGCTATAGGATTACAAACTGTGCCCAGAGTGAAGTAGAGAATAAATATTTGCAGCATAAGCAAATGAATTAGTTTCTTCCTCAATGTCTTTCCCTATAGGGCTCTTCATGTACGACTGGTTTCTTGAGATATGAAAGTATTTGTACCTAGTAGATCCATTTGAGAGCATAGATTTTTTTCCAAGTTTATGTAATTTAGTTGGTGAAGAAAAAATAAAAGAGTTGGATAAAAAAGCATTCCCTTGTCTTTTTAGGTTATCTTATTATTTTATTTTTCTTTCTACACCGACTCCCACACCCAACATATTTATTTTTTGTTTATTATCTGTCTTTCTTTACTAGAATATAAAGTTTTTTCTTTTCTATTTATTGTAATTTGCAAAACCACATATACTTCAGATGTATATCATGTTTTGAGATCCATATACATTGTGAAATGATTACTATAATCAAGCTAATGAATATATTCACCACTTCACATACTTATAGCATTTAAATTCTTGCACTTAAGAAATGCTTTATAGGCATACAAATCAAAAACACTCCTAAATAAAAAAGTGTTCTTAGCATCTCACTCCCAGGAACAGATTAAAATAGTGAAGTAAACACCTTTCTAGACAATTTCCTGATTTCTCTTTACATTAATGCATTTTTGAAAATAAAAACGTCAGCAATACCAGATTTACTGTCTTGTAACCTGCTGTTGTACTTAATGGAAGACGGAATTTTGTGTGTTTGGTTCACTAGATTAGTCTCATTGATTACACAGTACCTGACACACAGCAGGCAACCAACATGTACTTGCTGAACGTGTGAGCATTTGGATGAGTGTGTTGGTGTAGACTGTATCCAGGTCTGGCCTTGACTCTCCAAGGACCCCATGGCATGATTGGTCCATAAGACTTTGTACTCTGAGGAGGATGTTGGATGGGGAGATAGAAAGTGACCAAGATGATCTAGAAGGTGTTAAGTTGTAAGCTTTTCTTTCATTAATTAGGAATTCCTAATTCCTAATTTAACGTATTCCTAATATTCCTAATTTAATGAGCTACCTGTTAATGCCCCTTTGGATTTACAACTCTCTGCTTTGACTTATGACCCATCATTTTTTATATACAGTCCTATACATCTTGTTTAGAGAGCCTCAATGTCTTTTTTTTATATAGGACTGTAATTTTTGCTGATTGTGTGTTTTTGTTTGTTTGTTTGTTTTGGTTTTTTGAGGCAGGGTCTCACTATGTAGTTGAGACTGACCTGGAACTCACTATGTAGCCCAGGCTGGTCTCAAACTCACAGCGATCCTCCTGCCTCAGTCTCCCGAGTGCTGGGAGTGCGCTACCATGCCTGGCTAAATTTTGCTGATTTTACTGTATAGTACTGTAGTTTTATATAATATTATATACTATTGTAATGCATGAAAGAGTTATGGAAATAAAAACAAAGTCAACAAAGTGGAGTTTCCTTTGACCATTTCTTTGTTTTGAATATTATAATGTACATACAATATAGAGCTCCTCATTTAGCAACCAATGCATTTAATGACTGTCTCAGGACCGAAACTCAGTTATTAAATGAGAAAGCTCTGTATATGGTATAGCATGAACCCAGGGACTGTGGTTTGCATCCTAGAGCATCCACCAATTTTCAGAATATATCAAAATAATTCCATAAGTTTTTCATTGTCACATTTTCATTGCCTGTAAAAGTAAAACAATGCCACCTATGGTATAATGGGACAATAAGAAGGGCCTGATTCATGGTAGCCCATCAGTAAAACTGATCATCATCATTAAGTACCCATTGTCCATAGGCCTGTAGCCTGTTTTTAGAAAAGTTTTATTGAACACAACCCACTCATTTCATTGTAGAGTAAGTCCCTGTGGTATAAACCAGTTCCATTCCAGGAGGATGCTCTTAATTCGAATTCACTTGGTAAGTCAAGCAAAGTGTGTCTTATACACCTTTGACACAGACATACAATATAAAACATAATCCCAAATGCACACACACAAATATAGTCAGTCCCTGACTACTGTACTACTGGCCACTGTGCCATTGTACAGTCTGCACACCGCAGCACAACTGTGACAATGTCTAGCGGACAGGTGAGACACTGTCACAATTTGTGCACATGTGAACGTTCCTAATGCAAGGTCTGTTGGAATCTGTGAAAGTTCGTAACTCAAATATTCCTTAGTCAGGACTTAGAGTAGCTCCTTTCATAATTTAATTGAGTAGATACAAGAGCGTGTATGGGTTGAAAAGCCCAAACTATGTACTTCGTGGTTCTTTACAGAAAAAATTCACGAACCCTCCTTTGGAATATTGGTCCATCTTCAACACAACTAAGCCCAGGACAGTGCCCTCCATGAACCAGTTTGATCCACAGACCACTGTGGATCCACAACAAAGTAAGAACACAAAGTCAGAGTCAGTATTTAGAAATTCCACAGCAATTTACCATCAAAAACAAAGCGCACCATTTTGGTTTATACAAAAGTCTTGGTTTATGAGAGATTGGAGGGGGATAAAGCCTCACCTCTCCTGCTGGCGTGGTATCTGGTGTTTTGTAAGGGGATTTTCATTGTATCAGTAACTTAGACATATTCACCTTGCTTCAGATGGCAACATCTGGGGGCCCATCAGGCGGGAGCAGCAAGCATGCCCTGCGATTCCAAGTGACCTGGGAAGGCTGATGAACAAGCACATTAATAACGTCGCACACACGGATTTTCTATGCAGATGAATGGGCTGGCTACAGTTCCCTGATCAGCTAATACAGGGGTAATGTGCTGCTTCATGTCTGAGAGAATGCAGCCACCATGCTGCACGCTGCTTGTCTCATGTGTGTACATAAACTCATTGTCATGAAGTAGATGTGTTTTAAGTCGATAAATCATCTTCTCTGAATAGTAAGCCACCAACTTCCTTGGAAGTTTAACAAAACAACCATTCTAAAACCAGCCTTATGTTTTGTTGCATATGTGTGTTAAAAAAAAAAAGCAGTAGACTGATTTTTTTTTTCTTTTGCTGTTTCAGAATTGGCTCCAAGCTGTCAACTTGCCAGAAAAAACAGACTAACTCTCAAGAACAACAATGCCTATTATCTGTGTGGTAGGAGCTGCCAGACTTTGATTACTGGCCAGACATTAACCCCTTTGATGTCTTATGGAAGAGATGCCAAGTCCCAATTCAGATGTTTCCAGAATTCTGCAGTCAGTTTTGATTTATAGAGACCTGCAAAACACCACTGGGGTGGGGGAGGAAATGCACATCAAGGGCCATATCTCCTCATTTGCTGAATTCTGTCGCATCTTCTGCTGTCCAGCAGGCAGGACCCGACTCCATCACCTCTGTGGGCCTGACTTGTGGCGAGGGGCTTGTTGCTACTGCCCCACCTGGGTTGGTGTCTCCGTGGCAGAGGAAAGCCTGTAGGTTACTGGAGGCTACCACTTCCAGTAAAGCCATGAGAAAGAACAATCTCTGAACACTGATCAGTGTCTTCCCCTCTCTCCCACAGCCCTGTAGGTCAACAGACAGGAGGATCTCATTCTGAGATCTGAGAGGGGCAGAGAGAGGTACAGCTTACAGTGGGAGGGCGATAGGCTGTGTATGTAGGTGTGTGTGTGCGGGTTTGTGTGTGCACATTTACACAGTGTGAGCTTATATATTCTGTATCTGCGTGTGTATTTGATTTGTTCTTTCACTTACGCTTTGGACTATATTTATTGATAGCTGCTGTGAAGTGGCTGGCCATACCAAGTTAATGATAACAACTACCATTTATCCAGAACTTGGTGCCTGTCAGCATTATGGTAAACATTTTGCATTCACACATTTTAATTCACTTCCTCTTTTAAAAAATGCTTCGAGAAATAGGCTCATCTTACATATTAGTAAACTGAGTCCTAGAAAACTCAGAAGCACCCAGATAGGCAGTGTCAGAGGTAGGATTCGTTCGCTTCCAGAGAGAGAAGGGGAGATCATTAAGCTGGGAGTGACTCTTGTTATGGAGAAGCCAATGGGAGACTCATAGCAGGCAGAGAAGTTTGAGTTTACAGAGTGAGTCTATCATACGAGTTGGGCAACTCACCAGTGGGCATTCTGTAGGTGGTGTCTCCACTTACCTTGGCCTGCTCTTCTCTTTCTTTGGCCCCTGCCACGACTCACTAAAAGAGAACACCGCGTCAGGGAGAAGTGCAGATCACTCCTCCAAAAGTCTCAGGACAGGAGTTGCTCATGACAGCCGTGTAACACTTACGGGTTAGTCATTTCTGGAATGAAAGATCTCTCCCCTCCCTGGAAAGGAAAATACAAACTTAACCTGTGTTTTAGCTTTTCAGGAGGGAGGAAGGATCTGATTTCTATTTGGTTCTCTTCAGCTGTTTGTTTCCCTTGAAGGGCGTGGGTACCTAATTCTTTCCCCAGAGATAGGTGGACAGATAAGGAAAGAGAAATCCCCGTACAACGCTGCTGAAGGGAATGCTCTGTCTCAACACTGGGAAGCAAGAGCACCACTTATTCCACCTGGAGAGACTTTTGTTTCTCCCCCAGCCAGGAGAGCAATATGGCTCAAAGGAAAGAGAACAAGGGAGTGACTGCCCGCTTGCTTCTGAGCCTTTGGCTATTCTGGTGGGATGAATGAAAAGCAGCCCACACTGATATGACCCCTATGGCTGACAAAATCATAACATCACAGTTCTTTGGAGTTTCACTCTGAGATATGAAAGCCTATCTTGGAAATGTCGGAGGTTAACATTTCAGACAGCAGTGATTACTGGACTGTTCATCTGTTTTACTTCTGGGCTTTGTGCATATTCTAACCGGAAATGGTGGACTTCCCTATGTTCATTTTAAAGTCTTCTCAGCTGCTTGATCTTTCTAGAAAGCATCTCTTATTGTCTTTTAAGCACTTGCTACGGCTGAATATGATTATGGGATATTTCCATGCATTCTTGTCTATCGTGTCAAAAGATCATGAAAAAGAATGCCCATCATTAAAGCTCCAAAGTAATTGGATTGGCATGAGGAGCAGGGATGGGCTGGCAAGGGAGAGAGGATCTGACTCTAGGGTTTCGTGAAATCCAAAACAATAGGACAGCTGCTTTCCCATAAACAGACTATTATTATTATTTCTACCTAGACAGCTTGATAGCAGCCATTATCTTCTTTCTGAGTGTCTTATCAAGTTCCGCCTGTGTGCAGCATGGGTGATAAGGAATGAGAAATGTCACCCATGGGATTGCCAAGGATTATTTCTATGCACCACTGTTCAGCAACAGCCAACCCCTCAGAAATGAAAAGGAGTCCTATTGTTCACACTGGGAAGTTGCTATTCTTACTGCACCAAGAGAACAGAAAGAGGATGCAGTCACCATTGTGGGCAAGACTGAAATTTCTTTTTCTATTTTAGAATTTTTAAAAAATTGTCTACTCATTTTAATATGTGCACGATGATACATATTCACAAAATTTACACAGCTTATGCCATTGCCAACACTGGCACATTACATACATACAACACTTTAGCAGTTAGCCTGAAATGTTAAGAAAATCCTTATAAAAGGATGAGGTTCTGTTACACACAGTCTGTGCTGAAGTCATAAGCATCATCCTCTTTAGTCTTTTCATCCAAGATAATAAAAGATCTCATAGATGGTTCACCTGCTACGGATTCCTCTGGCAGTGCCTCACAGGATTGAAATTTCATTACTCTCAGCTAAAGTTGAAGCAGTCTTGATTTTGAAAAGAGAAATAATTGAACATCTTTGCAGAAGGAGAAGACAAGAAGAATTAAGTAAGTTCAGAACTGTTCAGAAATAGGAGGGAATTTTTTTTTTTTAAAAAAAGATGCAATATTTTCAAGCCCTGGAACTCAAAATGCCATGCATATAAACCTCAGAGAAATGAGTAGATTTATGTAACTATGACTTGTAATCCAATTGATTAATGTAAAGACTCCTGCGTTACTCCTCAGAAAATAGTTAATTTACTGGATTTGTGTTTCACTTTCTGGCTCATATTAAGTTCTGGAATGAAATTAATAGGTTACTATTGAAATCCTTTTGTCCTCAGTGAGAAACTACTTCACTTATTTATAAATAGGATGGCTCTTAATATTTCAGAAAAATACAATCTCTTTGTATTTTTATTTCAGTATCTCAGCTTCCCAAACTTGTGTCTTCTTGGAAAAAAGACTGCTTTAGGAAATAATGAAAACTAAATGTGTGATTAACCCATACTATGTTCTTATGGAGTACCCACCAAAATGTTGAGTGCTTTACACTTCTTTATACATAGTTTTAGGGTCATGCTGATATTTTAATGTGAGCTTCTTGGAAGAGAGCCAACTTAAAATTTTTCTAACATTTGAAATTGCTATTCTGAAATTGGAATTTCAAATGAAGAAGATACTTTTCTCTTAAACTGCAACTTCAGAAATGAAATCCTTATCATGGAATCGTTAAGATGGGGCATGGGTGGCTGAGAAAGCAGAGGGAAAAGAGAGGATACAGAAGAAGCAAGGAGAGCAGGGACAAAAGAAAATGCTTTGATTCCCTTGTGTCTGGTGTGATTTCAGGAAGGCAAAGACCTGCTCTTTGTGTTTCTACAACACTTCGCGTAAAGTACTCCAGAGGTATTTGTTAATTGATTAGTGAGAAGTATATAGGAAAATTGTTTTGATGTTAACATATCCAAAGGGATACTACCTCAACTGAACAAGTTATGTTAGTTTTTCAGCTTGTAAGCGTTGAGTAGACAGCCTACATCATTAAAGTCGGAGGACTTTAACACAAATATGGATTATGCAAGGCTCTTGATAAAAATACGGTCTTTGACTCAGTGATCTTGAGATAGAGCCCTAGATTCTGTTCTTCTCTCAAGCTCCTAGGAGACTCTGTCAATGGAGTATACTTAGAAGGAGAACATTCTAGAACAATACGTGGAGGCTGGGCTGGGATTTGTAAGCTCTGAGTTCTTGTCTCTGACGTTAATGGTCTGTGCTTTTAAGCCAGATGATTAGCATTTCAGCTTTAACCTCCTAGCTTTGTAATGTGTGGGTTTGATCTATATAGTTTCTGTGGTTCTCACAGCCTCAAAAATTTAAAATTAGGGCTGGGATTTAGCTCAGTGGTGCCACTGCCTGCCTCACAGGCGCAAGGTCCTGAGTTCAATCCCCAGTACAAAAACCAAAAACAAAAACAAAAAGCCAAAATTAAAATTAAAGAAAAAGAAAATTTAGAGAATGTCCAATCTAACTTTGTCTTTCAAAACCTAGGAAGCCTGAATCATTCCTCTGCCATTGCATAGGTAATTTGGTATAATTGAACTATACCTAAGCGGATTACCTAATTTCTGATAGAGTAATTTTTTTTCACTATCATTTCTTTTATCAGTTAATTTTTAAATAAACTACCTTACAATTTGCATGATGCAGTTGTAGTGGGTTGACTAATGATCAACGCGCAACGCCCAGCTGAACTGAATCAGCGTGGTCTGGGCGTGGAGGATCCACCTGAAGACTGAGTTTACCAATAGCCATAAAAAGAGCACTGGAGCGGAAGATCCAGGCCTGCTGATTTTCTAGGAGACGCTTTCTGCAGATGGTTCTCCTGACGGGAAGTATGTTGCTCTGGTTGGAGGAAGAGCTCGGAACTGCGCTTTCACTGGGAATGGCGTCAGCTTTCATCAGCGGAGCTGCGCTCTTTGCCGTGAGCGTCGGCTCCCGACTCCACTGTGACCCCTCAGCCTGGCGGCACAGACCCTTCCTCTCATGACCACGGGTTTCCCGGCTTCCACCACCGGCCTTTAGCCTTCCAGGTGCAGATCCTCAATATGCACGAGCAGGAGGCACTGCCGTGGGCTCCAGGCCCCTGGCTGGACTGGAGCGGGACGTGGCCTCGGACTCTAAGCCTCAGCTGGACTGGTGTGGGACGCTGCTGGGGTCTAGGGCCTCAGCTGAATGTGTTGGGCCTCTAGTGTGTGGTTAATCTCTTGTACGCCTTGCATTTGACTCTTCGGGTAATTATCATAAAATAACCTTATAAGTTATGTGTTCTCTATTTAATGTATTCCCTTGCCCAATCCTGCTGACTACAACAGCAGCCTTAAGTGCTGGGAATATAAGGATGAATAAATTATTATAATTTATTACCAAATATCTTGCTTGATTAGCAGACTGTAAGATGATAACCGAGGAGTTTATGCCAGTGTGTAATGTGTATGTTGACTTGCTGGGCTTTTCCTTCTCTGTGATGTAACACAGCAATGGCTACAGTAAGTGCGTGCCAACTCTCTTCATATCCATGCACTCCCCTTGCCACGTGAATTTGTAACTTACACATCAAAAGGTAGCGCTTCTTTCTGCACCTCTTGACTTCGTGGCCTGGTCTTGAGACTTTCTCTAGCTAATAGAGTGCAGCAGAAGGAACAGCAGACCACCTGTGAGTTCAAGCATCGAGAGACTTTGTCCTCATTCGCTTCACCTCTCAGGCTTCTGCTGTTTCCCTAAGCACAAGCCTAGAGTAGCCGCTGGAAGAAGGATCATCAGAATTGACAGCTGTTCCAGCTGCGGCCAACTGAGACCAGGATACACCAATATATATGAAAGCCTAACTGAGACAGAGTTGCTCGCCCTACGTACAACTGACTAGAGAAGCACAAGAAAGCTCAACTGTAGTCTCACCTGCCCAGCCGACACAGAAATAAGTGATGATTAAAGCAATATTGTTTGGCCTGCTTTGTTATGCCGCATAACCAAGTGATAAAGTAACCTTCTGAACATGGAGCTGTACCTTGAATACATGGACCTAGTCTGGATTCTCCTTGGAAGACAGTAGGTAAAATAATGTGGAATGCCATAGGCTTTGCTACTTCTATAGTTTTGATTAGCAGAAGGGAGGGATTTAACTTTTTTTTTTTTTATTTTGCAGGTAACAGAAAGATTTTCTCAGTGAAGGAGATGAATCCTAAGTTGGATGATTAAAGACAAAGGTAATATGCATGTTTATTTCTTTTGTTAAAATAAGTATAGAAGGCGTGACCAAGATCTGATACCAGACGAGAAAGTGAATGTTCTAATCCTGATTTTGATCTATATGTATATTACTTTGAGATTCAGTCTTATTCTTGACAAACAGATGTAATTATAGCTACTTATCTGCCTTTGAAGGGGTTCATGAAAATGAATAGATGTAGTAAATATAAAAATTCCCTAAGAAATCCTAATTGATATACCAATGTCACTGCTTCATTTTCCCATTAAGTTCATTGGTAAATTTAAAGCAAATGATACAGTTACATTCATCATTGGAATCTTGTACCTTTACATGATATGTCTTGGTTCTTGTTTTTTTTCCCCATACCACTGCCCTCCCTTTACCCCCTTCACCCTTCCCTCTTTACAAAGAATTTGTTTCCATTTTTTCACCAGTGTTACTGCTTTAAAACATCATGCTCAATTTGTTCTGTTTTTATATGAGTATCTAGTGTCTGAGAAGTTGTAATTCCCTTTATAAGTCTAATAAGACCCACTATATAGAATATATAGTGTATATATGTCAGTGTTCAAGTTGCTTTTGCATAAATCATCGCTAATGATGCTCTGAAAATGAAATTTTTGTTTTCTTACTTTGCAAAAGAAGAACTTTTGCTGTCTTCTAAATGGTTGAATTTATAAAGCTGAGATCCTGGACAAGTTTTGCTAAGATATGAACAACATCCTACTTGAGTTTTCTTTAAAAGAGTCAAACTTGCTAAATAAATCAGATCCTTGGCTTTTATTATCTAGTATAAACCCCACCTAGAATTACAATTTTCCAATTCTTTTCATAACAGCTATTGCTTACAAAAATGACAGTTATTTTTTCCCTCCTGAAGATATTCTTACAAGGAGAAAAATATAATGGGTATTATGAGATTGTAGGTTGGCTTAATATTTATATTCTAAGCCACTGGATTGTTTATTTGATGATGTCAATGGACTAAAAAACATTTGAATTAGAGGTTTGAGTCAATAATTATTATTTATGATGATGTACTTCCTTGGTTGATGTTGATACAGTTACAGAGTACAGGTAGTTTCTGAAATATATACATTGTCTAAGTACCTGATGAATACTGTCTGTCCCTTGAACACTGATTTCAGTTTTTCCTAACAGAATGAGTGTTGTATGTAGAGTGTTTTCTGTGGTATTCTTAATTTTAAGCACTAGAATTAATTAATTATTTCTTATAACTTCCAGTTGCATCATATTTTGACACATAAAAGGCAGTTGCTGTTGCGATCATATTTGCTAAGTGCAAGGTCCCAGGTTCAATCCCCAGTACAAAAAACAGAATTTGCTACATAAGAAACTACATTGTAAGTTTTTTATTTGGATTAACTTATTTACTTCTTGTAACACTACATTAAGATGGAATCTATTATTATCCACATTGTATAGATGTGGGAATTGAGGCACAGAAAGATTAAGTATATTTCTGGAAGCCAAATAGTAAATGACAGAGCTGGACTTTTAGCTGCAGATATTTGAGTGGGAAATTCCTGTGCTATACATTATATCTCTTATACCCTCAGCCAATCTTTGGGTTAGATGCCATAGGTTAGATGCCAAGAGAAATGATATGCATTTATCTAGCCATGGCAGTGTCCCATCATCCAGAATTGTGTTTATAGGCAGTGCAGGTACTGCGAGTCCTTCGAAGATATCTAATAATCATTGTCAGCAGAATATTTCCTTGCATGCTGGACATATTAAAGAACATAAAAGATATGGAAGAAATATTTCCTCTTAATGGATTTGAAGATTTATAGGAGTGGATTATCTTTTTCTGGGGAAGAGGGAAGGTGGGAGAATAGAATCGGTTCTGCAGGGTCTTAGGGTCATAGCAGGGAGGCAACTGACGGCAGCTCTTGAGTTTACTTAAAGATGCTGTCATCAAGATTTTCATTGGATCTGCCTCCCTTTGAGATGTGGGTAAGCTTCCATCTAATCTCAATTCCTCAATGTGAAAAAGTGCTGGGCTGCTCCAGAATTCCTTCTCACGGTACTGTCGGCCACATGTCATGGTTGATAAATGATCTGTGCTCTGTATCAACCCAAACAAGAACTCGAACCCTTTATAAGTTCCTGCAGGAAATCTGACCCAAACTAGTTATGACTGATGCGTGTACACAGATGTTCATTTGATGATCATGTAATTTCTATTACCTCAGATTTCAACCTTACTAAGCAGTAGAGTTGTTTCATATGCAAGCAGGTAAGATGAGGCCATACTCGGATAGGGTGGGCTTTTAGCCAGTATGAACATTGTCCTAAACAAAAGGAGAAATTTGGACAGACACAGGGAGGGTACTATGTGAGCATAAAGCCTCGAGTCAAAGTGATGTTTCTATACATGTCAAAGAATGCTATACAGAGCCAAACTACCAGAGGCTAGAAGAGAGACCCAGGAGAGATGTTTCCTTCATACCCTCAGTAAAGAACATTTCCACAGCACAGTGATCCTAGATTTCTAGCCTTCAGAACCGTGGCAATAAATTTCTGTCTTTTAAACCTCTCCATTTGAGGTACTTTGTTGTGGCAACCCTAGCACATCAGTGCAAAGCCAAGTATTTTTGAAATTAGGTTGATTTTCCTGAAGGTATCTGGGAGGAGGAATCTCATAGAGAGGAACCATGACCCGTGGCTCCTCGCAGTGTTTCCCAGTTAAATTATCCCACCCCCCTCCTCTACTTTTTCTTGCTCCTAACTCCTCCATCCTAGGTTAGTTCCCAAGTATCTAGATTCAAATTTGTCTTACTGTATTTTTTTTAAGAGTAGCTTTTCTCTACCTTTGAAGTTATGGAAGCAACCAATGTCCAGATCCTGGGGCTTAGATTATAGCCCACTCATTAACCAAATGTCGCACCCAAAGCAGATGGTCCATTCATTTAGGGAAATTCCTGTGCAGAATGTTACAATAATAACATTTTCCTAATAGCCTGGTTTTAAATCTTAGCTGTGCTGTTGACTAGTGACATGACCCCGAGTACATTCACCTTTGAGAATGTCAGTGCTCCTGCAGACAGGATCTGAAACAGACATCTGTATGGAGGGTTAGCTGAGAAGCTCTCAGGAACAGCACCGTAAGGGGTAGATATACACCGTGGGGTGGAAGGACAAGCCAGGCTCTCAAGCAGGTCCTTTAGAAGCTTCAGTCCACCTCATGAAGAGGGCCTAGGTTTTGTGCCCTCTGGATACAAGGTCAACACTCAAAAATCAATAACCTTCTTGTACACAAATAAAAGACTCAGTGAGAGAGAAATTAGCGAAACAATTCCTTTCACAATAGTATCCCCAAAAATGAATATCTAGGAATCAATCTAATGAAGGAAGCAAAAAATAAAATAAAATAAACTCTATACTGAAAACTACAGCACTCTGAAAAAAGAGATCGAAGACTATATAAGAAAATGGAACAATATCCTCTGCTCCTGGGTAGGAAGAATCAACATAGTGAAAATGGCCATAGAAACTGCTATACATATTCAATGTACTCTCGATTGAAATTCCAACATATTTCACTAAGAGAAAATACTCCAAAAATTCATTTGGAGCTAGAATAGCAAAAGCAATTCTAGGCAACGGAGACATGGCAGGGGTATTAAAATCCCCAATTTGAAACTATACTACAAAGCCACAGTGAAAAAATCAGCATGGTACTGACAAAGAAAAAGACCTGAGGATCAGTGGAATAGATTGGAAGATACAGAAACAACTCCAGATGTACTCAGCTACTTCATCTTTGACAAAGGAGCCAACCATCTTCAGTTAAGGAAAGATAGTCTCTTTAATAAATGGTGTTGGAAAAAATGGATTTCAACTTGCCTAAGATTAAAACTAGACTCTTATTTTTCACCATGCACTAAACTAAAATACAAGTTGATTAAAGATCTAAAAATCAAAACAGAAACACTAAACTTGCTGGAAGATAAGTTCGGTAAAATTTTCAAAGGCATTGGTATAGGTAAAGATTTTATGAACAAATCCTCAGTAGCATGGGAACTAGCACAAAGAATCAATGACTGGGATCTCATCTTATTAAAAAGCTTCTGATCTGCAGGGGAAACCAACAGTGCTAAGAGACAACCTACAATATGGGAAAAGTTTTTTACCAGTTACTCCTCAGACAAAGGACTATTATCTCGAATATATAAAGAACTAAAAAAAAAAAACAAAAAATCTAGCCTTCCCTATATGAAGACCCAATTGAGAAATGGATATCTGAAATGAAGACATTTCTCAGACAAAGAAGTAAAAGCAGCAAATAAATATATGAAAAATGTTCAATATCACTGGTCATTTGAGAGATGCAGATGTAAACAACACTGAGATTCCACCTCACCCCACAAAGAATGGCTACTATCAAGAAATCAACCAATGAAAAATATTGGTGGGGTTGTAGGGAGAAAGGAACACTTCTCCATTGTTGGAGGGAGTGCAGACTGAGCAACCACTGTCGAAATCAATATGGAGATACCTGAGAGAACTAAGATTTGAGGTTCCATTTGACCCAGTAACCCTCTGCCGAGTATCTTTCCAAAAGAATCATACCACAGTGATATATGTGCACCCACGTTTATAGCGGCACAGTTTGTAATAGCTAAAACTTGTAAACTGCCCATTTGCCCATGAAATGGAGACTGGATAATGAAGATGTGGTTTGTCTATAAGATGGAATACTACTCAGCCATGAAGAAAGATAAACTGGATTCATTAATGGAAATTGATGCATATGGAGGCCATACTCTTAACTGAAAAATAAAGGACACACATGAGTAGTTTCTCTGGTGTGAAAAAATAAAAGTGTAAATAAGATCCAAATTGTATAACTGATAATGTGAAATAGGAAGAAAAGAGCTAAAGATGTGGGGGAAGTGGAAGGGTAGGGAAAAGGAAATTGAGGAAAAGAAAAAAATGAGAAAAGGAAAAAATGGAAACAAAGTCTTTGTAAATAGGGGATGGTGGAGTGGGTGAAGGGAGGGCAGGATTAAATGGAGAAGTAATAAGAACCAAGATCTGTCATGTAAAGGTACAAGATTCCAATGGTGAATTTAACTGTTCTATATACCTAAAATTTACCAGTAAACTCAATGAAAAAGAAAGAAAGAGAAAGAAAGAAAGAAAGAAAGAAAGAAAGAAAGAAAGAAAGAAAGAAATTCCTGGAAAGAAACTCCCTCTGAGCAAAGAAATGCCATTATTGTCTTGAGTAGCTGAGGAAATAAGCCAGCTTTCAGGGAACACATCATAGAAGTTACTACAGTGTTGTGAGCATCAAATGAATTAGTATAAAAGATATGCTTTGAAGGGTACCTCGTGAGTGGTTAGTGCTACACGAATGACAGTTGCAAATATACCCAAGACTCATGGTAGCATTCCTTTACATTGTGTAGTGTGTAGTGTGTTGTATAAAAGAATTTCTTGTAGATTTTGTTCCTAATAGAGGAACTATAGGTAAGTGAAGCATTCAGTTTACTATGTTTTGATTCAAAGAAGTCTATGTTACTATGTTTTGATTTCAAAGAAATCAAGCCTTAGAACACTTACTTAAATGACTTGTCTGAGGTTACCTAATTAGTAGGGACCTGATCTTATCCTGTTTTCAATTTATTCTCTTTACTTGTCCCATAGCCTGATTTTGAAGTCCCAGGTACCCATGAGTTAGGCGAGGTTGACCAGTTGACTGCAAGAGCCGTGGTGAAGCAGCCTTTGCTCTAACAGACTCTGTGTTATTAGGTAAATCTGACCTTTCATGTTGAAGACCAGATTCTTTTTTGTTATTTGAGAGTACAGATTTTTGGGGGAAGAGCACACTGAAAACAACAACAACAACAACAAAATAAGCAGACTGGTATTTTAGTCAGAACCCTACTTTATTAAGTTGCCAAAATACTTGAATTACCATTAGCTTCCTCATAGGAAAACTGACAAGTGATTTGTAGAATAGAATCAGAGCAAGGGGATTTGGTTGATCTCAAGAAATGTGCTAAGATATGCCAATATGTTAAGATAACTGGAGCCCTGTGCTTTTCTTTAGGATTACTAGCCACATCTCCTTCAATGCTCTGCGTGGGAGCAACGGTCCCTTCTCACCTGGTTTGTTTGTTCACACACTGTTAGGTTTAGTCCCTGGGATCTTCATTTTTCTGTGTTTGATGGTTGACTGATTACCCTATTAAATCAATAACTCTAATGAGCTTATGGGAAGGCCTACTTTGGCCAGATGTTAATTCTGCTTCCTTGGAGAGATTTTCCATAACCTGTGCTGATTCTAGGGTCTTGCTCTGAGAGGGTGACCTTGTGCCCTCATTTAGAGAGGCAGCAGAGTGAGCAGGGTATGCAGCTCAGGCTTTGAATATTCAAGGCTTCTGCTAACAGTATGACCTGGGCCAAGTTACCTTCACCTCTGCTTCTTCATCCAAAGTATGGAGATAGTAATGGTACAGACTGCATCAGATTGTTGAAGGATTTAAGGGAGATATATATTATATATCTCCCTTAAATCCTTAATAAGAGAGGCAGCAGAGTGAGCAGGGTATGCAGCTCAGGCTTTGAATATTCAAGGCTTCTGCTAACAGTATGACCTGGGCCAAGTTACCTTCACCTCTGCTTCTTCATCCAAAGTATGGAGATAGTAATGGTACAGACTGCATCAGATTGTTGAAGGATTTAAGGGAGATATATATTATATATCTCCCTTAAATCCTTAATATATAAAAATCCTAGTGAACATTTACTGAATGCTTCTAAAGCCTAGGAATTATTAAAAGTCTCTTACCTGAATACCAGTTGACCCTTCCAAACCTCAATAAGGTGAAAACTACTCTGAATCGATTTAATAGACAAGGAAATGGAGACCTAGAGGTCAAAATCATGGCAAAGAGGCAGAGCAGATGAGCTGGGCAAGTCAAGCCAGCTGCCTCATGGATTCCATCCCTTTAAGAAAGCATCAGCGCTGCTCGGCGTGGGAGTTCTTCCCTCAGTAATGTGGTCTCTCCCATTGGTGTCCTACAGTGCTCCTTCCAGTCCTACAGGAAGAAGCTAGAACTTTTCCATGCACCAGGAAGCTGGGGCTCTGGAGCTCTACTCTCTGCTAATTTCTGTTCTGGTTTCTCCAGCCTGTCTTCCGATCTGAACTGCTTTGTGTCTTGGATTCCCTTTCATCTGGAGCTGCCCCAGTCTGCAGGGGTTTTCTGAATCTGCCCTGAATTTTCTGACAGCAACGGTTGATTAAGCTATTAACTGGTCCCTGTTGCTGTTCCTCAGGGTGCCATATTGTTTCTGCCAACTGAACTGCACTTTCTTGGAGCTCAGGGTCTACTGTGATCCAAAGTTCAAGACCATCTGGATGTTTCACAGGTCTTGGTCACTCTTAAGTGGCCTTTTTGGTAGTTCTTCACTGGGAAAGCTTATAATTGTCTCATGAAAAGCATAACTGAAATGAGGCCCATGTCTGCTGACTACATTATTTGTTGCATATGCTGTTGAAGACCATGGCTATTGCTAATTAGTTGTTTTAGTGTGGACTGTTTTGACTGAGCTAGGGTCTGGCATCTGGGATTTGAGGCTTCAGGAAGGTACTTTTGCCCAATGTAAAGGATGCTGGCAGCCAAAGGACTGTGCCACATTTCCCTTACAAAGAAGAAAACTTAGGCCGGGAATGTAACACAGTGGCACTAGGCCTGCCTTGTGAGCACAGGGTCTTGGTTTTGATCCCCAGTGCAAAAAAAGAAAAAAGAAAACTCATATACCAATGGTGATTTATAAGATTAAAGGTCAGAAAAGCAAGAGCTAGGGCTTGGGACTGAATTGAATGAAGCACACTAAATGCTGAAGACAGTTCAAAGGGCAAGTGGGAGCTCAATGGACTCTCTGTCTTCATAGGTCTTTGTAATTCACCTCTCTCAGGTGCGGGGTATGAGGGGCGGTAAGGGTCAAGCAAGTTGTAAGGCTCTGTGGCTGGTGAGACAGATTCAGATGCTTTCTCTTTCACCATTCTCCATCCCTACATCATCTCAGCTATAGAAAAACCTACCCAGGCTGTTAGTTTGCTGGGTCCCTTTGTTGAAGACAAATGATAGTTTTTTTGTTTTGATAACAGATGAGACTATGTTATGAGGTTGTGATCCTGCCATGACACATTGCTGGTGACACTGAATAGCTGTGTTAAGTTTTGACTTCTGTATATTGTATCCTGTCTTTCAGTTGGACCCTTTTCTCTCTCTATGACACATCTACAGCTGCTCTCTGTGTCTCGTTGTGCGGTGCTTCTTTGTGGTGATTTTGAGTGCTAGTTATGTACCAAGGATAACTAATTTATGAACGAGTGTTTTTATCTCCCATTTGATAGATGCGAAACTGAGCCTTTAAGAAAATTAATAATTCTCCCAAGGTAATCTCTGTAAAAAAATTCTAACACAGAGTTAATCCTTCAGAATTCAAGTTTTAACCACTATAGAAGCTGCTGCCAGCTTCTCATCTGTTTATTCATGTGTCCAGCAAATATTCATTGAAAGCTTCTTACATAGAAGGGAACACCTCAATCTTGGGGTACAAAATGAACCAAAATGATACAATCTCAGCCCACATGGAGTTTACCTTCTGCTGGAGGAGGATGACAATAAATGTGTCTATAAAAATGCAACATCCTCCCAGGAAGTTATAAATGCAGTGAAGAAAAATAATACAGAAGATAGAAAATGATTTATCACTATATTTATTTATCTATTTATTTATTTTGGTATTACAAATTGAACCTAGATTCTGTGCACTAAGCTACATCCCTACCAATTTTTAATTTTTTTTTTTAATTTTGAGGCAGGATCTCTCTAAATTACTAAGTTGCCCTGGCTGGGCTTGAGTGTGTGATTCTTCTGCCTCAGCTTCCCAGAGTGCTGAGATTACAGGCAAGGGAGTTACCATCTTAAATGGTAGAGCAAAAGAAAGCTGCTCTGAGGAGAGAACACCTGACTAATTGATAATGTTTTCTGCAACACCAAAAATATGATCTCTTTCGAAGGCAGTTATTGGTTTTTTTTTTAATGTCTCTCCAACCTATTTTTGGATTTACAATACCCAAAGGAAGACTGCATGATGAAAAGAGAAATAGGATCATGAACACTGAACAGTAGCTAGAAAGTTACATTTGACATAGGGAACAAGGAACGAGAGTGTCTGCCTGGGGTGTAATAAGAGACTGTAGTGAGAAGATTGCTTCTGATTCCTTGCTTTTCAAGGCCCAGGCCAAGAAATACACACTCTTCCCTTGTTACTGTGTTATCTGTGGTTTGCATTTCCATTGGTTAAATATATTTCAGTCCACAGTCCCCAGCAGGAAGCCTTGGGTGGCTTACTTTTCTTGCAGGAACAAAGATCTTTCTAAAAAATATATATTAGGATGTATTTGCAGTGCACGGTGATTCCACTCATCATGGGGAGTTGGTACATGCACATAACACATTAAATTATTTTTTTGCTCCCTTCACCCTTGCTCTCTGCCCCCTGCTCCTTTTATGTAGTGGTCTCCTTATTGCAAAAGTACTCCGTTTTTTCAATTATCTTTTTATCCTTTCCCCCTCTGTTCTTTCCTGGTTTCCCTCTCCATTTATTTCTTGTTCCCCTTCCTATTTGAAAAAGATCTACCTACTTCAGAATCTATCTTTTGTTTTGATCTTTTTTTGGGGGGGTTCATACAAGAGAAACCATGGGATAGCTAAGCTCGTGTGTCTGATTTTTCACTTTATATGATGGTCTCAAGGTGCCTCCATTTAAGGACCGATGATTCAAGTTTACCCTTCTTTACGGAAGAGTAGCATTCCATTGGGTATAAATACCACATTTTCTTTATCCATTCATCTATTAATGGGCATACAGGCCAGTTCCAAGATTTGTCTGTTAAAAATCATGGTGATATAAACATGGTATGCATCTATCACTGTGGTATGATGTCTTTAACTTTCTCGGGAAGATACCTAGAAGGGGAATAGCTATGTTGGATGGAACTTTTATTTTAGCTTTGAGGAATCTCCATTCTGATTTCCATAGTGGCTGTACCTCTTTACATCATCCCAGCAATGAAGATGGGTTGCTTTTTCCTAGCCGAGAATCAATGTCAAGCCCTTACTCTCTCTCTCTCTCTCTCTCTCTCTCTCTCTCTCTGTGTCTTGCCTCCCCTGAATTCCCCTCCTGCAGTCACATGGCACAGTAACACTGAGGATGTGGGGGGTGAAGCTGGCCTGTGGCTAATGCCACACAATCAACCCCTTCCCCAAATGGCACCTGATTAGACTCTCTGCGGCCGTAGCCAGATGCTGCACTGGATTCTTCTCCATCTCTATCCTGCCATGAAGAAGTCACTAGTGGGGTAAAAGTCCATGCTGTTTTTGCTGTTTACAATAGCTGTAGGCTCTGCTTTGGGGCTAGGCTGCTGGCCCAGGTGCTGTTTCCCCCTGAAACCACTGACTTCTCTGAGCCCATAGGGGTTGGCCTTGTTCTCCATTGGGTTATTTGGTTGATTGTCATCTCAGCCCCTCTGCTGAGGTGCACCAAGATGCAGAGCAGGCTGAAGTTGGCTGCTTGCCTGGAATCCACAACATGCAGCGGCTGGGGGTGGCTGCAGGAGCCACTGCTTCTGTTGAGTTGCACCAAGTATCTTGCGAGCAAAAATGATCAGACAAGGTTGGAGTTCTGAAACCATACTTAAGTCAGGTGCAGGCCCATGATTTCATCACCTCACACCAACTCATAAAAAGGATTAGATTTTCCTAGTGAATGAGAAATAAGAGGGAAACAGAGCTCTTTCATTTTTCTGATAATTGGAAGGAGGATATTTATTCGAAGTTTGTTTTTTAATTTTTTAATTTTTTTGGCTTTTTAAGACAGGGTCCTCATGTAGCTGAGAGTGACCTGGAACTCAACTACGTAGCCCAGGCTGGTCTCAAACTCACAGCGATCCTCCTGCCTCAGCCTCCTGAGTGCTGGTTACACCTGGCCAGAGTTTATTTGTATTATTTGTCTTACAATCCTAGGATGCCACAGACAAATAACCAGCTCCCTTCCAAATCAATGAGAAAGCTGAAGGCTGAGTTATTGACAATTTTTATTTAATTAAACTGTTTGGCGTCCCAGTATCAATATTTTGGATTTCACACCGGGTCTCTCAGTCTCCGCACAGGCCCACAGTGAACTGGGAGCGCACGCAGGGACATGTGGTGAGGACGGAGGTGACAGTGGAGGAGTGACACCCGCGTGCCCATCCCGGACCTGCTGCACTTTGATGTGGCAGCAGCAGGTCAGATGCTGCTAATATTTATAGCATGCTTTTAAATATTCTAACCCATCTCCAAGTGCGATCTTTCCCCTCCCTTCTCCTTCTCCACAACTCCGCTTCACTGCCTGCTGCGGTGCAAATGCTGCAACTGCTAGAGTGCAGCCCAGTCAGACGCCAGACAGGGCTGTCTCGGGCTCTAAAGTTACCCACCCAATGTGTCATTGATTAAAGCCATCCCTTGGAGCCCTTCCAGAAGTCCAACTCAGAGAGCTAGAAAGAACTATGGGATTCTCTTTATAGACTGACATGTAAATTATGAATTTGACTTTTAATGAAAGGCATTTTAATATTTTATTTCACAGTCTGGCAAGAAATACTAACTTCAGGACGGGAAGTAGGTATGCCTCCCTGTCTTGGGTCTGGTCTTGGTCTCAGGGCTCTGTGCAACATGGCGCTCCAAGCGGCCACTGCCCATCGGTGCGAGTAGCCTTGCCGTTGGCCTATTTGTGCTGTATGGAGATCTGTTTAACTCGCTACATATGGAATAGCAGAAAGCCAAGGTATGGTATACCTTAAAAATAACATATTTAAAATCAGTGAAAACATTCAATTTGCATAAAGAAGAATGCATACCTTTGCTTAGGTAAACCAGCCTTCAAATGCACTTTTTAGTTCAAACCTAAGTCTTAGAACAGATTTTAGTGAAAATTTTAATGTTGAGAGTTCTCATTTCAGAGCTTTCAGAAAATGTAATTTGACTAAATTTGGAGTTTGGCAAAGGCAATGGCTTGCTTTAAAGAATAAAAATGATTTTTAAAAACTTGGGGGATGTGTGGAGAAAGACATGAGGGATAAATTGAGTCAATTCTTTCCCTCCCACACCCCCCAATAAAACAGTTGCATTTAATATTTATGGCCATAAAATATGCTTTGCATATGGAGAGTCTTCACTCATGGGTTTTGTTTGTGTCAAATTATATTTTGAGGTTTTTCTGAAGAAGGAAAAACGGGAAAATTGAAATGGATTTTGAAGTCAAAGGTCTCTTTGTGATCTTTGGTGATGCCAGTGGTACTTGCCTGAAGAAATTTGGGAAAATAATTTACTATTTGAGTCTTGGTTTCCTCTGCAAAACGACTGACAGCAATATAAAAGCAATAATATTTATTTTTCATGGCTTTTTGGAGGATTAAATGAGTGAGCTTTTCTGGCAACATTTGAGAACTATAAAGCACTGCCAAATATGGGAAGTTTTTCGTAAATGATAAGTATGATACTTATAAAAATCCAAGGCACACGGTATTTATTGGTATCCAGTAATACTGTTTCATAAATAATGGCAATATTATTAAATTTGTTTGCTCTGAATTTCTCAGTTGTGATAATGTTACATGGGTTATTGAAATGGACTTGGGAACAGTTCTGTTTGCCATTTATTGTCAGGAGTGTGTGGTCACTATTGCTCTTGGCCCGCGTGTGGGACGGGCATACGCCACAGCCTACGAACTTCAGAAAACTGAGCAGTGCCTTATCTCTGTGTTTGTCTAAAATTAAATTTGGATTTCGACCGGATGCTTCTGTGGTTCCGAAGTAGCCAAATAAACTTCAATTTGTTTATTGACTGCTTAGGCTGGGGCAGTGGGCTGCACTGACCGAACACTCACGACCCTTCTACCGAAGAGCTGGGTCTCTCACGGAATTCTTCCTCCATTCTTTTTTAAAGAGAGTGTTTATTAACACAACTGACTTTCGCTGTTTGTTCCAGTGAAAGGAGAGCTTGGCTGCAGATTATCTGATGTGAACAAAATGTACTGGGAGGTGCGCCGTGATAGCACTGAGAAGGCACTTAGACTTTTAAAGGGATTTTCAGCAAAATATTCCTTCCCTGAGAACTAAGGAAAAGTTGCCCTCCTGAATTCCCACCCTGGTCACCAGTATTTTGCTGATGGGTCCTAACTCAATCCATGTTTGTTGGGTGGCATATTTACTTCTTGTGAATTTGGGGGTGTTTTACCAGTGACCGCCCTGCCTGTCTCCTTAACTACCTGGACCATTAAATCACAGACGGTACTCGCCTGGAAAACACACTGAGGCTTCGGGGGCTGTATTCTACTACGACCTAGTCTGGGCTGTAGCACGCCAGTGTTCCATTGGGTTTTACTGTTTTAAGAAGATAAGGAAGTGTTTCCAGTCTTTATCCTCTGCTGCAGATACTTCCTGGGATCAAATCCTAGGATTTACTATCATCGGGACTGTGTTCAAGGTTACCTGTCACTTAGGAAGGAATGGAGCCTTCCTGGCTGACCTCAGCCTTGACACCTGTCTTGTGTTCCCTGTGTGCTGATGGTAGGCTCCAGCTTGTTGTTGACATAGACTAATAGATAATGGCTAGGATAATAGAACCATTGTTTTAGTGCTTTTGGACTTTGAGCTTTTGATTCCTTTTCCTCATTGAGTTTATCGGTACATTTCAGGTGTACAGTGCAGTTACATTCATCATTGGGATCTTGTACCTTTACATGACAGGTCTTGGTTCTCATTTTTTCCCCTTGTCCCTTGTCAAACCATTGTTTTAGTGCTTTTGGACTTTGAGCTTTTGATTCCTTTTCCTCATTGAGTTTATCGGTACATTTCAGGTGTACAGTGCAGTTACATTCATCATTGGGATCTTGTACCTTTACATGACAGGTCTTGGTTCTCATTTTTTCCCCTTGTCCCTGCCCTCCCTTCACCCTCCCTTCCCTATTTACAAATGCTTTATTTCTGTTTCCTCTTTTTCTCATTTTTTTCTTTTCCCTTATTTTCTTTTCCCTGTCCTTCCCATTTCCCTTACACCTTTAGCCCTTTTCTTCCTATTTCACATTATCAATTAGACCATTAGAATCTTATGTACCATTATAGATTTTCACACCAGAGAAACTATTCAGTATTTACACGTGTGACTTATTTATTGAGCTTTTGATTCTTAAGTCACAGGAGAAAATAGGATTGAGAAATGGTACAATGAGCACTTTCTTCTGCCTTCATGTTTAGCCTTTTCTTTTCTCCCACTGCCTGATGGGAATGGAAAACATTAATTCCCATCTTGATGGGAAATGGCATCTTGGAGAAATGCTTGGATTTACATCTTCCTACAGCAAAGAGGCAACTGTTTTAGATAGCATCAATTTATTTTTATTTTATTTTAAGATATTTTTCAAATGGGAAGGGAATCAAGAGATGGAGGCAAGGAGAGGGAAGAGAGAGAAAGGGAATACAAAAGGAATTAAGATGTGTTATTTATGTAAATGTACCAGCTCCACACAAGGAATGTAAACATTATGATGGATTGCAAACACAAACAGATAAAAAAAATCAAAACAAAATAAATAAATGTTTGCTATTTATGAAGTGCACATACACAAGTAACTACTTCCTCCTGGTCCCCCAAACTATTAGCTAAGCATAAAAATAGCAACAGAAATTTGATTTGAAGATTTCAGTCTATGTGGAAAATCCTGTTCAACAGAGGCAGAGTTCAACATTCAGAACAGGTGGTAAACCGTTGTTACATCTTGCCCAATGGAAGACACAGCTCTGCGTCTTGAAAACATTGCGCACAACTGCCCAGGTCTTTTTGCTAACCCCAAACTTGCCAAATGATTTCTGCATCACGGCAAGTTGATTTCCTGCTCTTCTTTTCCCTGGAATTCTTTCCACTCAGCTATTTCTCAGCATAACTTCTTCTTGTTTCTTTTTCTGGCTTCTGTTCAAATACCACCTTGGTAAGTCAGCTACTTCTAGGCATCTATATAAAATAGCATCTTCCTATCATCCCCAGGCACACTCTTTTCCCTTTACTCTATTAATGTTTTCAGAATAGATTTCCACCTGCCGTGTTATGAATGTATGGATTATTGATTTGTAATCTGTCCCCGCTAGAACATATCTCTTTGGCTTTCTGCTGAAGTCTAAGAGTCTAGATTGCCCCTTCACAGCCACTGAGTAACAATTGAGGCACAGATGAATGAATTTAGTCTGGAGCTCCCCTCTTAGAAAACAAGGTTTAGCATAGTTCTAGATCTGCCATGTCCTAAATTAATAGGCTTATGGAGTGCCATTTTCTGATCACCTTTTATATAATATCTTTTTATCTTTATAAGCATCTTATAATATGACTTTTATCTCCAAATGAGGGATGAGGAAAAGGTGGCTCAGAGAGCTCTAAGGAACTGGACCAGGGCATGGCTATGAAAGGAGAAGCCGTGCCATCGAGTCACAATGAAAGCTGAGATTTATGCCACTGCAAGGGGCTACCTCCCACAGTAAGAACAAAACAGCGGAATGTTACATAATTATTGAGCAAAGATCAGCTTAATGAGCACTAGCTAATTGCCAGTTTAGCTAACTGGCTAACTAATGAAGACCTGACTCTGAATTCTACCATTGCCCCTGAAAAGGGTAAGGAATCAAGCCAGGTCTTTCTCACTCTCTTTTAAAAATGATCTGTATTTTGTTATAATTTATATATAATGAAATGCACTAATCTTTATTGCACTGTTTGAATAAATTTAGACATATTTATAAACTATTTTATAAAAGATATAAAATATTTCCATTGCCCAAAAATGATTGTCTATTGCCCTTTTCCAGACATATCCTTGCTGCCCCATCCCCAAGCCTGGGGCAACTATGAAAGATCTCCATAGGTCAGCGCATATTTTCTAGAACTTTCTATAAATAGAGTTCTGCATTGCCCTGCCAAGCATTAATGCTTTTGAGATTCATTTACATTCTTGTGTGTTCCTACAGTTCACTGGTTTTTATTGCTGACATACGTTCCATTATATGAAATTTATTTATATATTCTCCTGTTGATGTACAGTTGATTGTTTCCAGTTACAGCTATTCTTAATAAAGCTTCTATAAACATTTGCGTGCAAGCCTTTGCATGGACATAAGCTTTTATTTTTCTGGAATAAATACTGAAGAGTGGAATTACTAGGTTATCCATGTTAACATGGTAAGTCTATGTTTAACCTTACTTAAAGATCTGCCAAAATATTTTCAATAGTAGTTGTTTTAGGGTTGGGTTGCTCAACATTTGTAAGACAAAAATGTTTGACTAAATGATCTCTAAATTCCTCTCCCAGATTTTGTGGCTCTGGGGTTTAATGCATTAGATTTCTCACACCTGTCTGTCCTGAGCTACTTGACTTTATTATTCCTCTTTTTCCTTTTCATATTTTCATTTTCATCTCTTTATCTTGTTCTCACTAATGTCAATGCTACTGCTGTTGTTGCTGATGATAGGGAGCTATTTGTGTCAAACATAGTGCTAAATATTTTACTTGAATTTTCTCATTTATTCCTTTCGGTAAGCATTGGAAGTAATTTTTTCATAAACTATCTTTGTGAAGAAGAAGCAAGCTTAGAGGAGCTGGGAGAAAGGCCTGGCAAGGCAATAGGAGGTTGCAGGTCGGGGAGCCTGGGCTAGTACAGTAGGGAGAAAAAGAAAGGAGATGAGAGGAGAGGAAGAAAAGAACCGGGGAGAAGTTAACTAACTTCCCCAAGTTAATGAAACTATTAAATGGTAGAGTTGGGAAGCAAAATCCAGGTCTGCATGAATGATAAAATTATTTCTACATTTGTTATTTCCCTGCATCTACTCTGGTATTCAAGTCCTATTTCTTCATCTTTTAGGAGCAGATCTGTTTCTTTGTCTATTGTCTGGAGCTACTACACCTTCTCAATGTTGTTTTCCAGTTTTTCTTCCATGTACTGGCATGATATCAGTGTTCATTAACCCAGCAACTTCCCAGAAGGAAGAAAAAAGTGATTCAGTGAATGAGGCAAGCTTGAAATCATCTTACTTATGTTAGCTCCATTAAGTTTTCATTAAGAGTCAGAATGGGCTTTCTTAAATCAGCATAATGTCAGTAAGCATTGCTTTTTTGAAAGCAATGCTTAACTAATAAGATATATTGTCTACCTTTTACTTGAATCCAGAGTCCAGTCATTTCAAAGTATCACAGAGGTCATTGCCAATTTTGCACTGAACAATTAGTGTCCTCCTTCTCATCAAGTGGTAAAATTACCCTGTTAGCTCTTTGCAGGACTCAGAACATGTCATTGGCTCTTCAGGCTTTTCTGGGCAGTTATCATTAGGCAGGACACAGACTCAGATTGAGTATTATCATTTAGATTAATAACAGATCATGTGAATATTCTCAGTGTTTCCCAGTCAATTATTTTTCAGTACACTCTTAGGAGGCAAAGTTAAGACTATTAATTTAATTCTCATGTTCACTATCATGCCTATGCTATTGCTGTTAGCATCAACAATCATGTGACTTGTGAGTATACCATTTTTCATCTCCATAGTATTTATAGTGCTAATCAACCAGTTCTATGTAAATTTTTATTGACTTTTAAAAGTCTTGATGAGAGTTCTGAAATTGCTTTTCCTGAGATGACCTCTGCTTCACTTTTTGTTTCTCGATTTTTGAGGAATTAATTTGAATACACACTGCTCCATGAGCCTATTCTATTTTGTTTTAAATTATCTCATTCTTTTTCATTTCTAGATCACTCATAATCATTACCTGTACATTTTCAAATTAATTATGTGCTGTATTTTTCACTTGTGTTTCACTAGTGAGGAATTGTGAGGAAGACCATAAACACTGAATTAAAAAATTGGCTTTATCACGTAAAAACAATGTGACGCTGGGGAGTTTCCACATCCTTTGTATTCCTCAATTTCCTCCGCATGAAAGCAGATATTAATGTTCACAAATTATAGTATTATTAGAGTTTCATGAGTTCTTCACAAGAAATAAATGATACAATGTGTGAAAACTTTATGTAGTAAATGCCAAACAAATGGTTATCTTTTGTTCTTCTGTCTTCTATGTAGATTTTAAATTCCCTGACGCAGAGCCATGTCTATGCCTCTAGAAATATTACATCCACTCTTTCATTTACTAAGAATGTATTTGGCACTTAGTAAGAAGTAAGAAGTTACCGGGCATTTAGCTCAGTGGTTCCAGTGCCTGACGGTGGTTCCAGTGCAAGGTCCTGAGCTCTATCCCAAGTACCAAAAAAAAAAAAAAGAAAAAAAAGAAAAGTAAGCAGTGCACTTAGTACTGTGCACAGAGTCATGAACAATCAATTGTATTTTTCCTTGTGGCCTCATGCTTTAGCAGAGGATATAGACAGGGGAAAATAAAAATATGATTATATGGTTTCACAGCTATTTAGAGTACCTGTGAGTTCTCCTGTTCATAAAATGAAGGATGTAAAACAATTTCTTCTTAAGCTCCTGCTGGACAATAGAAAATCATGCTTATGAGGGCACCCCTCACACTCTCTGACATTCATCTTTTTTTTCTTTCTTCTTTTATGTTTGCCTTATAAATATCTTTCAATTGAATACATGAAGGCATATTATATACATCATCCAGATTCTTTCTTTTACAATCAAGTCACAATTGTTTCTGTTGCAATATTTAAGAATCTGTGCTTCAGAATTAGAATGTTGAGTTTGGACTTACTGGTTCAGAGGTTTTTGGCCCTTTTTTGCAACCTGAAGTTTTCTCACTGGCCGACAGCGCCATGGATCTCTCTATAATTACTCCCAGATATTATCTATATCTGTCTACCTTGGGTGAAGTACTACACTAGGTACCTAGGATGATTCCGCAATGAAGAAACATAATTTAGATATATTGAAAAGCTAAATTGTAATGCAGAGCTAGTGTATATCTAGTGAGTGAAGACTTAGAACAGTTAAAATTATCAGGTAAAATATAAAATTCTTTCAGGAAAATATTGAAGGTCTAACCTGGAATAGTAAGGAATTATTTAAGATTTAAGATTTAGAGAAGTGAGCAGATCATTGGTGTGGCCTTGGGACATCTGCTAATATAAATTAAATTATGGTGTCAACACAGAGTTTGAAGGACTCAGAGTATAGAAGAAAATAGAGGTAAAAGCCTAGAGCCTGCAAAGTTGGCTGAGTCCAGTGACAGTCCAGTGGGATGTCTGATCCCACTCTTAGTGTTTTGGGAGGCTGGAGTCTCCTCCTGGAGGTAGTTTCCTTCTGCCCCGAGTAAAGAATTTGTCAAGACAATCACAAATGGTTCTATTAAATGCAAAGTTCTATTCAAGGTAGGAAAAGAAACAGGCTCTGCTGTGTGACTTTGGGACAAGTAAGAGTAGGATAAGAAGTCAACCTACAGGAGAACAGTGGTAGAAACTCAGTGTGAACTGTCCTTTTTGTGTCACCCACTCCTCAGGCAGATGTCAGGTCTGGGCCACTCTATCCAAAACCGGATCTTGCAATAAGTCTGGGGCTTTGAGAACTGCTTTGTGTGTGTTCCCTGGGAGTAACAAGTCACGCCTACTTCCCCAGCCAGCTTTGCCACGTCCCCGTCTTCTGTTTCACTGGGGCACAGACTGGGGCTTCACCCACATGTGTTGTTGAGCATCCCACTGAAGCCAGAAATCTAGGAAGCAACCAAGAAACTGAAGAGCTTGTGGAGAGAGGAGAAAGTTTCAGTTTGAGGTGGTAGCTTTGACCTAGTGCTCAGACCAGAGAGAGAGAAGCACCATGGTGGAGGGAAGGAGATGGAACATAGATTTGTATGTGGTCAATAAGCCAGAATAATCATATAATATAAATCAATGATGAAGGAAAGGGCTATTCAACATGTGAGACTTGTGTTTTAAGCAATGTTTGCTAAAACAATTAAATTTGGGCCCCACTTCAACTCTTCCCATAATCTCAGATCCAGGAAGGAGTTAAATATAAAATGATCAGTCATTATAAACAATAAACACATTAGCACATATTTTTAGAATAGGGAAGGTTTTCTACATTTAAAAGCAATAGATCTGGATGTGATAGCACACACTTATAATCCCAGCACTCCGAGTCAGAGGCAGGAAGATCTCAAGTGTGAGCCCAGCTTGGGAGATGTGGCATAGTGTATCAGATTTCTGGTGATAAAGCTTTCTTGAAAGGCCCTGGGTCAATCCCCATACCACAGACAGACAGACAGACAGACAGACAGACACACACACACACACACACACACACACACACTCTCACACATGTAAATATTAAGAAGCAAAGATAGAAAAATAATACTATTAAAAGTCATTTCAAAAGTCTTAGTTAAAACATTTGAAAGGCAAAATAATTGGAACTGAGTTTTCAGTAGTATTTGAATGTATAAAGAACACATTAATCTTCAATTAAAATATAAGATTCTAAAGGTATTAAACATACAGAGAAAATTTATTTAAAAATAAATATAAGGCCATAACTACATAAAAATAGGATATGATAATATAATGATAGATAATATTCACTGAACATTTACCACATGCTAGGTACCATACTATGTATTTACACATATTATTTTGTTTAATCTTTACAATCCTAAAAGCTAAATTCTATTATGAGTCCTAATTATAGATAAGTAAATAGGCAGAGAGAGGCCAGGTGGCCTTAGGGATGAATTGTATGTCTCAATTTCTTTTGTATTAATTGAATTTAGCCTCATACTCATTATCTCTATCAAGCAGAGTGTCAATATTTATTGTTCATGATAACATATATAAGGAGTCTCAAACTCATTTTACATATGAGATATTTTTAGCAGGCTCTAGCATATTGGAGATTACATGAACAAATGAGACATTTTAAATGATTGAATTACAAATGTTATAAAAATGTCAAGCTTTCTTATGTCATTAATAAGATCTGATACAAATTTCAAGTAGCTTTTTAATTGAAATTATTCTAAAATTTATTTGAGACCTTAGGTAAAAGTGTTAGTAGAAAATTGGATAATTAAAAGAGAATTTTTTATGAGATGTGTGTGTGCTTTCTTTGACATACTTTTTTTTGCATTTTCAAAAGTATTTTAAATTTCTGACCATATTATCTTTTTTTTTAGTGCCTAAAAACCAGCAGTTTGATTTTCAACTAACTTTACAAAGGTCTACATGCATTGCGAAGTTTTGGTAAGCATATTTGATAGAAGATAAATTAAGAAGATTTTATTTTTTGAAGCCAAGGGAAAAAATAAGACCTACAAACCAATTGATTTCAACATCTGTCATGTTTGGACAGAATGTTTAAATCATAGCTTGAATACAAATTGAGTTTTGGCTGGCAAACAAGTTCTTGTTTCAGAAATAGTTTACCTCAGAAACATTGTGAGGATAAATGTTTTTTACCTTTTCCAAACATTTATGCTAATTCAAACATGGGCAAGTTTAAAAGCAAAAAAGGAGAAAGCTATACGAAAAAGATGGATTGAAGATATTTGAGATAAAATTATGCAACTATTATCCCAGCATGAAACCTTTCATATTTGATTTGTCCATTCCCTTCATCACTCTTAGAAAATCAGTCAATCCTATCAATATTTTTTGTCTATAATGTCTCCTCATGTTCTCTCTTTGCACTGCTAGCATCTTAATGTGGGTGTTGGCCCACTTACTGGTAGGCTATTACACTAAATAGCGCATTTCTTTGTTTCTGGTTTCTCTTACTTTCAGTTTGTCTCTAGCAGGTCACCAGACAGATTTTCTGAGAAGATAGCTTTTTCCATATCACTATCTTGCACATAAGTGATATCGCTTTCTACCTGCCTCTGAGGTGAACTCTTTAGCAGATAATGGAGATTCATACATCTGATTGGGTCCACCAGACACCTAGTATAATTTGCCTGCTTTTCTGGCCTTGCTTTCAACATTTCTAGATACTAAGACAAACCCCATGTATCACCTCCTTATTGTTTTCCAAGTATGTTTTAAATTTTCCTGGATGCATGATTTTGTGCTTCTACTTATCAATTTTCTCAGATTTGTCTTTCCATTTTTATAACACATGTTAAAGGACTTGTCACAATTTTGTCTAGATCCTTGGATTAGATGTTGCATTTCTTTACCCTGTGCCCTTTAAATAGACATTAGGATATTTTTAGTTTCTCAAAGTAATTGAACGGGAAGTGCAGATATTTCCATATACACCTGACCCCAGACATTTACATGACTTCCACTGCCAACACCCCTTAGCCAAATGATACCTTTTTCATGATCTACTAAATTTATGTCGATTCATTATCACCCAATGTCTCTGGTTTAAAAAGTTAAATTTTCTTTCTTGATAATGTACATTCTGAGAGTTTGGACAAATTTAAAATAGCATATATTTATTATTATTGAGTTTTACTGCCTTACTGCTCCTTTATGCTATACAAGCCTGTGATTTCAGCACTCTTGAAGACTGAGGCAGGATTGTGTATTCAAGCCTAGCCTTGGCAACTTAACCACCTAGTGAGACTCTCTCTCTGTGGGCTGGAAATGTAGTTCAGTGTAAAGGTCATGGGTTCAATACCCAGTACTACCAAAAAAGAAAAAAAAATCTGTGTGCTCTGCCTATTCATCTCTTTCCCCACTAATGTTTTGACTGTGTTTGTGTTTTTGCCTTCTCCAGAATGCTCTGTATTTAGAATAACATTGTATGTAACCTCTTCAGATGAACCTTTCTCACTTAGTAATACACATTTAAATTTACTGTGTATATTTTCAAGGTTTGATAGGTGTTGTGGCTTGTGTCTAGATGTCCCCCCCACACAAAGTCTGGCAGTCACAGATGGGTCATTTTTAGAGGTGACTGAATCTAGAGAATGTGGTGCTGGGATTGATTCATGGTTCAATGCTGGCGTCAAGGGCACTAAGATTTCTGGTATAAGTGCTACCTGTCCTAAATAGCTTGGATGAGACACAAGAGATAGAAGTTTGATTGTCTCTTATTTCACTGCCTTCTTCCTTCCATGAACTGTTTTCCTCTGTGATACCACCCTGCCAGCCAATTATGGATGGAAAACTACAAACTGTGAACTAAATAAACCTTTCCTCACTTGACTTTGGGCATAGAGTGTTTTCTGTCAGCAACTAGAAAAGCAACTAAGACACAATTTTGTACCAGGAGTGGGGTTATTATTATGACTCTACCTGGCCATGTGGTTTAGGAGCCTGTGAAGCTGGCTTGTGGGAAGAGTTAGGAAAGGATTAGAGATGCTGGCTGAAAAAGTACAGTTGGAACACCTGAGGCTGTGCTTGATGGGAGATTCTAGTCAGAGCTTGGAAGACCAGAATGCTGATAGAAATTCTGCCAATAAAGTCCAGTCCCAGAAGGTTTCTGATGTTGGGAAGAACTACATTAGGTGTTGGACTCCAGATGATACAGAAAGTGTCTGCATTTTGCTTATGTCCAGAGACTTTTTCTGAGACTGAAATTAAGGGCAATGGACTAATTAATCTGGCAGAAAAAATTTCAAAGCAATCTAATAATGAGGAGGTGTAATGGCTACCATTGAGAGCTTTTTAAATGTTGAAAATCAAGAACAAAGAGCCCAGAAAAATAATTTACAATGTTTTGAGTTTGGCTGGAATGGAAGCTCCAGTAAAGTTGCAGCCTGCAAAAATAGAATATAGGTAAAATTGGTCACTGAAAAGATTATCAAGCAAAAGGCAAGTATTTCAAAAGAAGACAATAGAAAAGATGACCTGAGGGCATCAGAAGAAGCAGCACGAATCCACCCTCTGCAGTCTCAAAATTGCAAAAGTGAAAGACTTTGTTTTGAGAAGAGAGCCCCAGAGCACCATGTTCCAGAGTGGCAGTGGACTAGGGAAATTGTTCCTTGGAATTTGATTCATAGGCACAACTATGAACTCTACAACCAAAAGGGAAGGAAGCCTGGCTACTACTCCAGCTGGCAGCAGACCTTGGCATTATCCATCTGGTGCTGGTTCTAAGCACTTGCAGAATGTAAGAATTGTGGGGTAAGGAAGGCTTCCGCTGATATTTCAGAAGAAGCTGTGGGAGGCCAGGCAGTGTGCTCCTGAGAGCGCAAGGTGTGAAGCTGTGAGTGTGAAGCCAAAGGCGCAGTGGAAAACTGAGAAGTTTGAAGAATCCAGGAACATGGATTGTCTGAGGAAGACTACAAGGTGGGTGCAGAGCTGGCTCCAGAGAAAAGCCATGAGAGCTACCATTACCAGAAGTGCTGTAGGGGCAGAATCACTCAAGCCCTTCAGAGTTCACAACCTGCCACAGATTGCTGGAAGTGGAACTGTAGGATCTAATGTTTGCCCTGCTACATTTTGGAGTTGCTTTGGCCCCATTCCTTTGTATCCCCATTTGTAACTTTTGGAATGGAAATATGTATCTTGTGCCATTGAATGTTGTAAATGTTTAACTTTCTTTGCATTTGTACAGGGGCTTGCAACTAAGAGATTGCCTTAATTCTCAGAGGAGACTTTGGACTTGGACTTTTCAGCAATGTTGAAACAATTAGGATTTTGGCAAGTCTTAGAGATTCACTAAATGCCTTTTGCATAAAGCAATAAGCGTGAGTCTTTGAGATACCAAGAGTAGAATGCTATGAGTTTGGGTCTAGATATCCCCCAGAGTCATAGATGGGGCATTTTCAGAGGTGGCTGGATCTAGACTGTGTGATGCTGGAACTGATTCACGGTTCAATGCTGAGATCAAGGGAACCAGGATTAAGGGTGTGAGTGCTACCAGCCCTAAGTAGCCTGGATAAGGTAAAAAGAATAGTAAGAGGTTTGTTGCTTTGTTATCTTTGTCCCTTCCTTGTTGCTTTGCTATCTTCTGCTCACCATGACATATTTCTTCTCTATAATTCTTATCTGCCATGCCAGTCTGCCTTGGAGCCAGTTGATTTTGGGCAGAAACCTTTACCAATTGTGTGGTAAATAAACCTTTCCTTCTTTAACTTGTGGGTGCTTTGTATTTTGACTCAGCAATGAGAAAAGTAACTAAGACAGTATACTGGTCATTTGTTTTTAGTGCTCAATAACATTCTGTTGTATGGATGTACCACAGTGTATTTATCTATCAAGATACTTCTTGGTTGCTCTCTAGTTTTGGTGATTATGAATAGAGGTGCTGTTGACATCTGTAGATAGATTTTTTTTATGTGGATATAAGTATGTTTTCAGTTCCTTTATGTAAGTACCAACAAATGCAATACCAGTTCACATGACAAGAGTATATTTGGCTTTATAAGAAACTGCCAAACTCTCTTTCAAAGTAGTTGTACTATTTTGCACTCCATGTGCAGTGGATGAGCAGTCTTCTTCCTCCATATCCTGTCCAGGACTAGTAGGTTCTGGAGTTCTTCCAGTATTCCTGAAGTTTGTGCCTAATTTGGTCTACAAGTTTTCCATATATCTGGTAGCTCTGAGTGATTACTTTGGCAAACTCAGGATTGGTTAAACATAAATCTGACTCTAAATATTGCCAAAATTCTTTATTCCACTAAAAGTGGAATAAAAAGATCAACTATTAGTGAATGTCTAAATACAATTTCTTTATGCTGTTATAACAAACATATAAAAGTTGTTTGGAGGAAATTTTGAAGGCTATAAATTATCTGAACACTAATGCACTTGGAGCAGAATGTGGGAGGAAGAAAAGGTTGTCAAGGAAGCAAATATAAACAGCCCAGGAAAATGATTAGTTAAATTATTAAAAGGAAGAGTGATTTCATGAGTGTGTTGTACTCATGGAAAGTGCACATGCAAGGCCAGTTTGCATCTATGCGTGTGTTTTTCACCATAGACTGTACTGTTGCTCTTGAGAAAAATGGAAATCTTCGTCTTCATCCTTCTTTGACTATCTGCCATGGAAAAGAAGCCTCTGCTCACCAGGGGAAAAGCAATAAACTCTATTTCTGCAGGTGAAGGGACCAGAGGAAATAAATTTTCACCACTGGAAGAAAAGCAGAATCTCATCCTGATGCCAGATCACTAGAGATTTCCTACTGTTGGAGAGAGAGAGAGAGAGAGAGAATTGAAAAATCCTGATATCCAAAGACCCAGGGACACAGGACTTGCCTAGGGTGGAGAGTGAAGCAGAAGAAAACTCCCCATTATGAACTGAACATTAGGTTAGCAAGTATTAGGCAAAAAGCATTAGCATTGTGCCGCAGTCAGTTGAGCAAAGTATGGAGAAAAACTGTTCATAAAGCAAGTATCAGAGAAGTCCAACACCTGAGTTTGGAAGACCACAGAGGGTAAATCCCATTCTAAGCACCAGTCAATGTTTTCCAAAGTCTCATGTATTGAAGGCATTGTTTCCAGCTGATGGTGCTGTTGGGAAGTATTAGAAACTGTAGGAAGCAGGGCCTGGTTTAAGGACCTAGGTCACTGGGGCATGCCTCTGAAGGGGATATTTTTGTCTCTCTCCCCACACCCTTTGCTTCCTGACTACCATGAAGTGAGCAGTGTTTGCTTTACCTCCAAGATGTTCTGTCTCACTACACAACCAGGAGCAATGGAGCCAGCTTACCACCTACTGAAACTTTGGAAAGCAGAAGCAAAATAAATCTTCTTTGAAATTGTTTTTCTCAGGTATTTTGTCACAGCAAAAGAATGCTAACACAGACACACTGAAGGAATTTGGAACTGGTGGTGTGCTGAAGATAAACAGAGAAACATCAAAACTCAGCCTAGCTCAGTTCCTAAGTAGGGTTATTAAAGCCACCAAACCACACCCAAAACAGAACAAATCAGTACTAGTGGGAGAATGTTTTCCATTTTTAGTCATAGATAATATTTATCTCAGTAAATTGTGCAGCTGTCCTGTACACAATGTCCCATTTTCACTCACTCAATTCCAATTCACTACATTCAAAAAAGCATGAAAAAATCTACCTATTGTCAAGAGACAGACCTCAGATATAGGTAAATGTTGGAAACATCAGACAAACATTCAAAATTGATTACTTCATGAAAGGTTCTAGTGAAATAGGTAGATAAAGATCATAAGCAGTTGGCAATTTCACCAAAGATGGAAACTATGTAGAAGAACCATAAAAATCATAGAGAATGCCATACTAATAGACAGTGATTTCCTATGATAGGATTATCAGTAGACTGGACATAGACCAAAGAAGGATGAGTGAACTTGGCAGTCAGTTAATAGAAGTTGCTCAAATTGAAACAGAGAGAGAAAAAAGTAAAAAACAAAGAACATATAAGAGCTATGAAGCAATATAAAGTGGTGAAGCTCCTGTGTAATGGGAATCTCAGAAAAAGAAAAGGAGAGAATGGTGTAAACACTGGTAAAATAAGAGTTAGAATAAGCTCGTCATCAGAAACTATACCAGCCAAAGACAGTGGAGTGACATCTTTAAAGTGCCAAGGAAAAGTTCAATCCAATATTCTTTACTCAACGAGGTACCTTTTACAAACAAAGGGGGAATAAGGTTCTTTTTCCCCCAGAAAACCCAAAAAATGAATTTATTCCCATGATAACTGCATTACATAAAATATTTTTTTCTCATTGAGTTTATTGATACATTTTAGGTATACAGTACAGTTACATTTGTCATTGGGATCTTGTACCTTTACATGACAGGTCTTGGTTCTCATTTATTCCCCTTGTTCCTGCCCTCCCTTCACCCCCTTCTCCCCTTCCCATTTACAAACACTTTATTTCCAGTTTTTCATTTTATCATATTTTTTCTTTTCCCTTATTTCCTTTCCCCTACCATTCCCACTTCCCCTACACCTTTAGCCTTTTCTTTCCATTTTCCATTGTCAATTATCTCATTAGGATCTTATGTACTATTATAGTTTTTCCACCAGAGAAACTATTTGGTATTTACACATGTGTGACTTATTTATTTCACTTAGGAGTATATCCTCAGTATGTATCCATTTTCCTATGAATGAATCTAATTTCTCATTCTTTATGGCTCAGTAGTATTCCATTTTATAGAAAAACCACATCTTCTTAAAATCTTAAAAGAATTCCTTCAGATAGAAGGACTTGATACCACACAGAAACTTGTATCTTTTGAGAGATAAAGAGTAAAAATAACATGCAATATATAAATAATTTTTATTATTTTAATCTTTTAAAGAGAGTTAGTTGTGTAAAGCAAAAATGGAAGCAATTCCTTCTGTGTATATATAGCATACATTATATCTGACAATAATCACACAGATAATGGGAGTAGGGAGTCAGGAGTATACACTTGTTTCATACACTGTAAGCAGCATTATTTGAAGCTAGATTCTAATGAATTAAAGAGTTAATTTTAAACAACAATAGTAAAAGTTTCAAAAGTAGTTTAAATAATATCAGAACTATCCTTATGTATACTTTTTCACACTAGAGAAACTATGAGGACTAAAAGGCATGATAGATAATGTGAAATAGGAAGAAAAGGGGCTAAGGGGAAGGGGAAATATAAAGGGTAGGGGAAAGGAAAGAAGGGAATGAAATCAATGTGAGAAGATGACAAAATGGAAACAAAGTCTTTGTAGATAGGGAGGGATGGAAGGGTTGAACAGAGGGCAGGGGAATGGGGAAAAATAAGAACCAAGATGGATTATGTAAAGGTGCAAATTTCCAATGATGAATGTCATTATACTGTATACCTTAAATGTACCAATAAAATTAATACAAAAGAATTATCCTTAATCTAGTGTAAAATTATTGTCATTCTATTTTTTATTTGATTTTTATTTACAGACTACTTCTTTTATAGCCTCTTTTTAAGTATCTGCAACAGATCACAAAATTGATGAATATTACAAACAATATGTATATATTTCTTACTTTGATATTCTGTACAAATGAAGTGCAGGTTTGAAGAAAAGCAAAATAGGACCCAATTAGGTTGAAACTATATAACTTATTTATCTGTGTTTGAGGAACCACGAGACAAAGAAAACTGATTTAAACATGAAACTTGAAAAATGAAAATGCCAGTGGGAAAGTATCTTTGCAATATTCCTTTTCTATATTGCCCATGCACAAATTTGATTTTCAGTATAAGCAGCAGATCTTTGGAACAACGGAAAAAATAATATGTATAAACACAGGCTACATCAAAAAGTAGAGAAGTCACATGCCTTTTCTAGTAAAATGTGGAATCAACATAAAATAAGAGGTGATTATTGACAATCCCAGACCAGAAAGAGATGGAAGTGATTCTTATAAAAGGTTTTAATTTGGGGCTGGGAGGTTTAGCTCACAGGTGCCTCTGCCTGCCTTACAGGTGCAAGGTCCCGAGTTCGATCCCTGGTACCAAAAAAAAAAAAAAAAAAAAAAAAAAAAAAAAAAAAAAAAAAAAAGAAAAAGAAAAAGAAAGAGGTTTGCATTTCGTCTTTCTACATTCTACATTCATGTTTATTGTTCTCCATTTTTGGTAAAGCACACATAAAGAGTAGAGCCAAGATTTGGCAATGAACTATAAAACATTCATCATTTCCCACTCTGGATCACTGTATAATGATCTGTTTTTTGATGATCAATATATAGCATTCAAGTTTAACTAAATTTGGTAAATAGAGGTACATGATTTAAAGTTAAACTGGACTTGAAAGTGGGCTTGTTCAAATTGATTAACATTCTTGGACTTCACCTCCAAATGGTGGAGGAACATAGTGTATGTAGAACAGACAGCTTGGTGTTTAATGTTTAGTACACAATAGGGATTAATGACATCATTAAGAGAGAGATGATGACAATAATATGGATGGAGAGTCTGGATGTGTTTTTGTTGTTGTTATTGTTGGTTTTTTTTGTTTTGTTTTTTTTTGTTTTTGGTACCAGGGATCGAACTTGGGTCCTTGCTCTTGTGAGGCAGGTGGTGGAACCACTGAGCTAAATCCTCGGCCCTGGATGTGCTTTTGATGTATCTGATTTGAGGGTTGACTTCTGAGGGCTCCTAGGAGGTTTGTACTAGACCTTTCTTACTTCAATTTCCTCATCTCTAAAATGACGAAGGTAGAAGCATTGGCTATTAAAGTATTTCTATGGTGACACAACCCTTTATGCAAATGAAACATTAGACAAAAGGTCAGTGTTCAAAGTGATACTAGCAGAGCTCGTGGATTGAACTAAGGGAGTGGAGGAGGAGCTCCACTTTCTTATTCCCCACTTCCTGGGGCTGACAGAGGTGGGACACAGAGGGCTCCACAGAAGGCATTGCTGCCAAAGTGCTAAGGATCTAGAATTTCTGGGCTGGGGATTTAGCTCAGTGGTTCCACCACCTGCCTCACAAGCACAAGGACCCAAGTTCGATCCCTGGTACCACCCCCCCAAAAAAGAACTAGGTTTTCTGCTGTACTGGTGTTTGTATGTACAGTGCTTTAGCTAGGTGACCTTTCATTAAACTAATTGTTTATTGCATTTCTTTTGGAATGGGACCAAGCAATAGTCTTAACAAAAGTAATAGATGTTTGTAATCTATTTGAATGACTAGATAAATTTAGCACTCCAATCCATTGCTTAAAACTCGTTATATTAAAGATGACTCCATGTACCATAAAAAATTTTTATATATGGAAGCTTCTAGTCAAATCCCATACAACCATACCATTATAATTGGTAATGTGTGTGTGTGTATATATGTGTGTGTGTATATACATATATATATATATATACACATATATAACATCTATAGTTATATTTGTATCTATATTATTTCCATGAGAAGGGCCCCATCAGATTCATTTTGGTCAAAATAGAATTGTGAACATGAATAAGGTTAATTAGGATTTTTGTGGAGTATCCTGACTTCTAAATCAAATTTAGAATTGTAAATGTATACCAGGCTTTATTGTCATTTTTATCTTCAAATAACCCTTCATGGGATGTGTCATCATTGTCATTTTATACATGTGGAAAATATAATTCATGTTTAAGGAACTCACCTGAAATCACATTGAGTATTAAATGGAAAGGCCCATGTTTGAAAACCAGATTTTGTATTCCATATCCAATCATAAAAGGGGTTGGAAAGAAAGGGAGAAAATATAATTAAAATGTGTTATATACATGTACTAACTTCTTATTGTGAATATAACCATTATGTACTGCAAACGTATTAATGAAAGTTAAAAAATGGTTAAAAAAGGAGTCAGTGGAAATTTAGATAGAACAATGCACAAGGTTTTCTTTATTAAGAGAGTATTTTTACTGTTTTGCTTGAGAATTCTAAGTAGTTCAGAGAAGCTCTCTGAATCATCTGATGACACACAGTTAATAAGCATTCAGGGCACTCTGGAGTTTTCAAAGGCATAATGGGTGAATAGTCTTCAAGTTTTAAATTATAGTGAAAACATTTGCATTCTGATATTAATATTTATTGATTTTTTGAGGTTCAATGAATAGTTCTCATGATAATTCCTACATCTTCAGAGAAAGCCTGCATTCATAAATAACAAATTGTGTCATTATCCACATCTGTTCTCATTTTCTATAGGCTTAAAAATCTCTATTCATTATGAGAGCCAAAAGAAATGGGTATTCACCAGTGTCTCTATCAAATTTTGGTCCATTTTTTCAGTTAATTCTTTATTTGAGAATGTAATGATTATCCAAAATAAATAAGGGACCTACTAAACTGCAGTGATTAGCATTCAATGAGTCTCAGATCCCATTTACTTATGGAAATCGAATCAAATCTAACATTTTAGCAATACTGTTGTGATGTCAGCTGCCTGATTAAGCTGTTATAACTGCAGGAGTTACTACTTTAATATCTCATTAGCACATCATTAGCTTGAACCATGTGACAGCAGTATGAAAATTAACAATTTTCATTTTTCAAATGAGACAATATGCACTTTTCCTGCTGCTTAAATTTGTTTTATGTGAGTGTGTTGGAATGAGGGTGATGACGGAGGATGGATGGAGCAGATTTATATTTTAAATCAATAGCAAGTTGCTTTTGCAAAGTGTGTGTATATTTAGAAATTAAATACAAGTATATTTTATGGTAAAAATAAGATGAGCCCTTTCACGTTAAATTTTTTATGTACCTTTGTGAGCTACCTGAAAATCTTATTTTGATTTAAGATGGGTTGGAAGTAAGCAGGCAAGGGAAGCATCCCTACTTAATTGTTTGAAATCACATACTGAAACCATATTAAAATGTATTAGAATGACTGAATAAAGATTGTGCCATCTATTAGAATTTGGATACTATTATCCTTTTTAAAATTTGGTATGTATGTCCTATTTTATATTTATTATAATCTTGGGTTGTGTAATATTTTGTAATTCTGAATATACTTTGACTGAATATAATTTCAACTTCATATAGTTCTACTTGTACTGGGTGTCTTAATATGTGGCATAGTTTTTTCTGTTTTGTTTGGTATTAGGCAACCATTTTAAATTGGATACATTTATTTATTGAAGCTAATGCTACCTAAATATTATTTTTTTCTACCATTTCCCTATTATCTTCCTCCAAAAGGCTTATCAAATATATGTTCACCTTGCATACTTCATGTCTCAGTTTCTCAGTAATTCCTTATTACTTAAAGATTCCGTGAAATATTTCACTTGCAATATATGGGTGATTCTCTTAGAGCTATGTTTGCACATTCTCTCTGTAGCTGTGCTTTGTCTAATTTTTATTCCTAGAATTCCAATTTGGTCCTTTAAAAAAATGTTATCAGCAATATACACCTACATCTCTGAACAGGATGCTTATCCTTATCCCTATCCTTAGAGACAGAATATCCAGCTGAAAACTTCAGAGGTTCTGTTAGTGATGCTTGTTTCAAAGCATACCTGGGTGTACAAGGCTTTATCCCTGTGGGAGCAGCATTTTTGTGATGTTTCTCTCCAGGTTATGGCAATTTAGTGATGTTTTTCCTGTGGGAATATTTCTTCCCTATGTTAATTAATTTTCTTTCCCTAATGATCAAAGTAATATATGCTTATGGAAAAATGAAAAAAAAAAGCACAGAAGAAATGCAAAAGAGAAAAACTGGAAAAAAATCACCTATACTCTTATTAAAACAATATCTATTATCTATTTATCTATCATCTTTGTATCCTATTGGCTCTTTAGTCCACATTTATTTTCTTTGCATAGTTGAGAACACATAAGACATCCTTTTTTGGAAATCCTTTTTTGTTGCTTACAGTTATGACACAAGTATATTATGTATATTATGGGGTGTTACACAAAAGACTCTGGAAAGGGCCCCTGAACTATCTGTCATGGGCTTGCTACAGACATCTGCCATTCTGGCATCTGACTTTTATTTCTTTAGATCTCATAGATATATGTCAGTTGCTAGAATGAGACTACTGGTGAGCCACTATTCATTTATTACTTGCTGATGCCTTGTTCTCTATGGCTTCATAGACTACATCCTAGATTTTAATTCTGCTGCGTTTCAACAGTAGCTCAACCCCATTTAAGAAAGTGTAAGGTGACTGAGTTCAATGTATTATGGAAAAAAAGTGACAGGGAGTGGGTAGATAGATGCATACAATGGACCGAGGAATACTGAAAGGATGCCACGTGTGCTTGTACTGCTAGTAACAGTCCAAAGGCTGGAGTCACGATTTGAAAGGGAGATGGGGATAAACCCTGGCTTTCTCACTCACTAGTGATAGTCCTGAAATACACTGCATACTACGTTGATTCTCAGTATCTTTTGTGTGTAATGCAGAGTTACCAATAATTAGTTCTCCATCTATAATTTTGCTTTCCGTGGATTCAGTATCCTGTAGTCAATCCCTGTCCTTAAATATTAAGTACAAAATTCAAGAAATATACAATTCAGAATTTTTAAAGTGTGTTCAAGGAATGGGATGGTATCTTAGGCCACCTTGCTGTGCCCCAGCTGGGATAAAAATCATCCTTTTTTCCCATATGTCCATGTACTTGCCCATTAGATGGGGCTGTCAGATCCATTGCTGTGGTGTGGCGATGCTTGTGTTCAAGGAAAGTTAGCCTTTTACTGTGTCCCAATGTGTGTGCCGTAAACCTACAAACCCTACTCTCACCATTGTAGACACTACATTATCCCAAATCATCAGAAGAATAGAAAATAGAAGTGAGTCCAAAAATGTATTTTGGGGGGGAGAAAGGGGAGGGGAACTTTCCCTGCTGAGACAAAATATCTACCATCCAATGTTAAAAGGGGAAAGGGTTTATTTAACGCATGGTTTGTTGGCGTTTTGGTTCGTAATTAGATGGCTCCAAAGCAGGGTGGCAGAGGGGTAACAGCTCATGTTGGCAGAAGGCAGCAAAAACAACAAGAGACCTTAACAGCATCTTTCTGCCCCTTTTCATTTAGAGAACGCAGAACTCATGCCCTTCATCCCAGTGCCCTTAGACCTAGCCCTACCATAAAACAGTCACACACACTAGATTCAGCCACCTCTGAAAAAGCATGAAGCTTTGGGGGGGACATCTAAATATAGCGGGGGGGGGTGTAACTTTTATTGTGGCATTTTGTTATAATTGCTCTATTTCAGTATTAGTTACTGTAGTTAATCTCTTACTGGGTCTAATTTACAAATCGACCTTCCTCATAGGTATGCATATTTAGCAATAAAAGTTTTTACAGGATTTTACCCCTCTCCATTTCAAGCATGCACTGATTTGGGAACAAGTTAGTCTATGCATAAAGAAGGGCTAATATGGTAACTTCACAGACCACTATGATGAGTAAATAAGGAACTGTGAAAGTGTTCGGTGTGTAATAGTTGCTCACGAGGTAATTCCTTTCCACTTCTGTCTCCACCCTTCCTCCCTCCTCCTCTACTATATGAGCACATAAATACTTAGAAGACAATGTTTTCCATAGCCTGGCCGATCAGAATGGCTTTGGCAGCAGGACAATTATTTTGGAGGCTGTTTTGAGCAAAAACTTTAGAGGTAAATTATAAATTATGCTACACTGTGATAATTCATACCATTCACAATGAGGCTCAGTGGGACGTTTCGATGCAATCAGCCTCTTGGTATCATATACTGATTTATGTCAGTATCACAGCTAACAGGGAATAGGTGTCAAGTAAGTGCTCATGGAATCAAAGTTTGCAGGAGCAGGTTTCATACACACAACTTTTATGGTGCAGAAACTGCTCAGAACTTGCTAGCTTTAGTTGTTGCTTATGATTATTTCGATTCCATGTGTCCTTAAGACTTTTTTTATTTATTAAGTTTACCGGCACATTTTAGGTATACAGTACAGTTGCACTCATCATTGGGATCTTGTACCTTTACAGGACAGGTCTGGGTTCTCATTTTTCCCCCATCCCCCTGCCCTCCCTTCCATCCCTCCACCCCTCCCTGTTTAAAGACTTTGTTTTTCTCTTTTGTCATATTTACTCCTTTCCCTTCTTCCTTTCCTCTCCCTCTCCTTCTCCTTTGCTCTCCCTCTTCCCCCTTCTCTGTGGACCTTTGCTGCTTCCTATTTCACATTATCTATCATATATATATATATATAGATAGATAGATAGATAGATAGATAGATATAGATATAGATATATCTTTGTTTACACTTTCAGTTTCTCACACTAGTGGAAGTATTCAGTATTTACACATATGTGTCATATTTCACTTAAGAGTATGGCCTCAATGTGCATCCATTTAGCTATAAATGTCCGCAGTTTTTCATTATTTATGGCTGAGTATGAAATCTTCTTGATACACAGTTGTTTTTTGCTAAATTATTTTTAAACTTAAAAAATGAAAGCCAAAATCTGACACCCTATGAATTTAAGTCCTAAGACACCTCTGTAGCCCTTTTTCAAAAAAAACAAAACACTAAACTTCATACCTTTTAACACAGTTTATAAGTTTGCAGAATCATGATGCTATTTTTAACCTACGTTATTTATAATTCAAGTATGGAGAATAATGTTTTATACAACATTACTAAAAATCAGCTTTGATGTTAAATTAGAAAATATACAGACTAGAGGCCAGGCATGGTGGCACATGCCTGTAATCCCAGCACTCAGGAGGCTGAGGCAGGAGGATCGCTGTGAGTTTGAGACCAGCCTGGGCTACACAGTGAGTTTCAGGTCAGTCTCAACTACACAGTGAGACCTTGTCTCAAAAAACAAAAACAAAACAAAACAAAACAAAACAAATACAGACTAGAAAAAAATAGCCTGAAACTCTAGACCATTATTTCATAATTATTTGCTTAAACTTCTGAAGGAGCGGAATGAAGAAGTTGGTTTTGCAAAAGGAAATTACACAGAGAAACAAATTTCATTCAGGGAAAACTTAATAATGTTTCAACAAAATTAAGGCTGCACGTATAAGAGGTCCATACAAAGTAGCTAACAAAAATAAAGAAAAGCTAGCCTTCACCATTGGAAATTTAATTCATCTATCAATGCACTGTTGCAAAGCCCTCTTCACGCTTGTAGCATTTTCATTTTCATATAAAAGTACATTAACTAAAGCAGTAAAATTTTTTTTGAATGCCCCGTCTTTGCAGCGTGACCATATAATAAACCTCATCCTTAAAATGTATAATAATATTTTCATTAGCTGTGTCATTAGTACACAAGTGGCATTAGCAATGTGCATTAGCTCTTTATTCTCATGATGGATTTAAGTCATTAGCAGCACCAGATAGCTATGAAGTAGAAAGGAAAGCACGGATCTTGGAGATATAAGAACGAAATTCCTGACTCAACTTTTTGGGTCAGAAGCTAAAGTGCTTGGGTGTTAATGTTCTTTGTTCCTTTACTTCCTTCCTTGAAAAATGATGATAATAAGGATCCCCCTTCAGAGTCTTGGTAATGACTAAATGAGATAACACCTGGGAAGATACTTCGCAAATGGATCTTGGAGGATTTACTCCCCAGGCAAGTAGCAGGGGCAGTGCCCAGGAATTTGTTAGAAATGCAAATCCTTGGGCCTCACTGAAAACCTGCTGAATCAGACACTCAGAGGATGAGGCCCAGCCATCCGTGCTTTAATAAGTCCTCCACGTGACTCAGATACCTGCCCAAGGTTAAGAACCACTGCTCAAAAGTGCCAAACTATCCCAGTATCGGGCATTGTTGTGCTGTGATGTGCCAGGACCTAAGATAACTCCTGGCCGTAAAATATATCTTTTTCACTGTTCTCTGCCTACAACTTACCTGGCTATCACACAAGTGTAGATGAAAGAATAGTGGGCACCCCAAAAAGTCCAATTAACAGCAACAAAACAAAAACATCTCAGTATTAATCATCCTCAACTTACCCGGTGAATAAACAGTATATCATCTTGGGTAGAATTTTCCCATGATGCCACATTACTTCCACATGAGATGTTTGGACTCTCAGGTGGCTACATGCGTGGTGGGAACATGAGAGTTTTAAGGACCAGCTACCAAAAAGAAAGAGAAATGGAATAATTGAAACTTGCCTACTTCTCATTTTATCACAAATTCCTGAGCTAAAAAGTACTTATGGCTCAGAAGGAGCTGGCATATGTATGTGGTGAGATTAAGGGAGACCAGAGCTTCCTGTTGCCGTGGCTGGGAGAAAAGGAGGGAAAAAAAAAAGATTTTTTTGTCTGATATCCATACAGTGGCCACTGTGCACCTGCAGCAGGCCCAACTCAGGAGTCCCGATTGTGAAGCTCTCCATGACGCATATTGGACTAAATACCGGGAGCGGTCATGTCAGTGGCTAATGTTGGTGCTTTTCACTGATCAGTGAAAATGGCCAAGAGAAGGTGACTAACTTGCCCCAAGTCACAAAGCTAATCTTTATCAGAGGCAGAGCTTGAAGGCGTTGCCATGGTGTCATGGTGTTCGCCGCTTCCAGGATTCTTGCTGCGTTCAGTGGTTTATCTAATGATTCACTACAGTTGTGTCAGTGTCCAAGAAAAATGTTTGCTTCTATATGATGAATGCCTACTATGTTCTTTGTTCAATCTCTGATTCTCTATAATCAAACCCCATGCATGAGGTTTAGAAATCAATGAGGCCCTGTCTTTCTGGTCAGAGTCTATTGGCTCAGAAAGAGGCTTCTAATACCAATCAGGTCATAAGTTTTGTTTTGGGAAGAATTTGGATCGAGGAAAGCTTTTATGTTCCCAAGTAGACTAAGAGACAGAGGCTTGAGATTTTGAAAGTTGATGCTCAAAAGAGAGACTATCTCAATTCTATTCACTTTCTCATTCAAGTTCTTTCTTGAAGCCCTGTTTCTGGGGATACCCTCGTACCTGTATAATAAATTTCCTCTTTCCACATAAGGTAGCCCAATGCTCATCAGATGGCTGTAATCGATCATCTCCTTTGTTGATGGAAAATATCTGCAGGAAATTCAGTAACTCTCGGAGAAGATTTTTGTACTTATGGACCCCCTTTTTTGCCTGCCTGTCCTTTGGTGTCTATATTCTATCCTCTGCAGTAAATTTAGTTGCTTGAGTGCTCTGTGAGTTTGCTTGTTTTCTTCGCCCCTCACTCCAGCTCTCCACTTATGCATGAGCGCAGTCTCCCCCATGAAGACTCCGTAGGTCCTGTCTCTAGTCATTTAAAAAAATATTTTGGTAAATTCCAGATTCTAAAAAGCTTCTAATCATCCTTCTCACACGCTGTTATCTCAGATTTGAACTTACTATTCTAAAACTTTAAATTACCTTTCTTGTAGCTTATTAAGTTAAAGCAAGTTGCAAAATTCAGTGTGAAATCCGTACAGTGCAAGCCTTCAACATTACGGTTTTACTTTCTTCCTGGGTCAATGCATTCAACATCCCATTAGCTCCTAAGACTTATGTGTTGCATAGCTTCATCCTTTAACCTCTCAAGAATGGATAAAATGTGTTCACACATAGAGTTATGGAAACTTATATTTCAAAGATAAACAGATCTTTCCAATGCAGGAGACTATATGCGCACAACTTTCCTGCTTTTGCCCATCAAACATCTTACAAGACTTTCAGTGAGGGAGAGTTGCATTGCTTTATAAATGTTTTCTCTGACAGCTTGCCTCTTTGTCACAGCCTCATGCTGTTGTTAGAGCACCTTAGAGCAAATGTATTCCTTTTACTCTCTGATGATTTGGTCTCTTAAGTTTTCCTTTCTGAAAGCAAACGTCAAGTTTCCCAACTGTTTTCCTTAAGTGAGTTTATAGTCACTCAATATTCTTCTTCTAAACATGAGCTTATTTCACAAGTGTCTTCGATGTGGCCCAGGTTGGAAAGTTGCACATGGTTAAGTGGGGTATGTCCTGGATATATATGCCTACATAAGAAATTCGGATCACATTTGTATTCCTACTATTTTCATCATCTTGTTGGCTTCTAGGATCTTTTTCATGTGTTGTATTCTTAAGTAGTAATATGGTTTAAAATAAGAAGAGAAATGTGACATATAACTATCAAAACAATAATAAGATCTCATTGCAGAGAGTGGTCACCTCTGTCTTTCCCTATACGCTTAATCCATCATGGGAGTTCTGCTTATCTGTTATTTATTTATTTCTTTCCTTTTGCTGGGGCCCTCATTTCTGCCTCTGACCTAAATCTCTTCCATTACATCTGAAACAGAATCTCACTTTGGTTACTACCTTATCTCCCTTCTTTCTTTCATTATCAGGCTTCATAAGAAAGTATATGCTGTACTTAAATGTATTTTAATTTGTCTTCAGTCTCAACCACACCAATGAAATTGTGCCTATTAAATCTAACATTGGGTCTGCCTATGAAATTTCCAAGTCCTCATGTTAATGAACCTCTAGGTTGAATTCAATAGTGAAAGCATTTCTTTTTAAAAACCGTTTCTATGACTCCCAAGAACAGGACTCTTAGAGTATTCCTTTTAGCTTTCTGACCATTGTTTCCTATTTTCTGTGAAGCTTTTCCTTCCTCCTTCTGGCTTGCAAACGCTGAAGATCTCACAGAACCCTGGACAAAGTTAAGTCTCCAATTCCTCTCACCTGCACTTGTACAACTCATCAGTTTCCTTTCTGTCTAATATTGATTGAGGAATACTAATAACTAATATTTGTTGAAACTTTATATGTGCAGAAGCTTTTTTAGAGGTTTCATGTGTATTAGTTTATTATCTAGAATAACTTTCCTGTTTTTTTTTTTTTTTGGTACTGGAGATCGAACAGAATAACTTTCTAAAGAAAGCATTTGTTTCATTCATTTGTTTTTCAGATGAGACACTGAAGCACAGTGAGATTAATTAGCCAGCAAGTTGGACAGTTGATCAGGACTGGTTCAGAAGATTCTCAAGTCCACACCCTTGTTGCTCGTCTTACCTGACAGATAGTGCTGCCTTTCTTGGGAGGAAATATCATCTCCTTTAATACAGTTCATCAGTTCTCTTTCTGTGCATCCACTGGGTGGGTGGTGGACAAGAGTTCCTGGGCTTAGAATATAAACGATAGAAACCTAGATGGATGAAGGAAAAAACAAAATAAAAAAATGTTCCCTGTCCATCTTCTCACAATCTAACGTGTTGCTGATGAGCACAGAAGGAACTGGGGATAGGGAAAGGCCAATCATCTTTTTCTAATTAAAAACATTTTTTTTTTATTACCTTCAACATCATTATCTTGACTGCGGTAGGAAATAATCTATCCCTTTTCCAGTGTTTCTCCCTTGGCTCATAAATAAGAACTTGGCTTTCTCGGGTACATTGGAAAAATAACAGGGGAGTTCCCTTCCACCTCCACACTCCCCATCCTCAGTATCCGTTTCCTCCTGTGAGGCTGTGAATCACATGCCCTGAGGGCGGTGGGACCTGGTGGAGAGTCCCACGGTGCCTTCCCTTTTCTAATGTGAGATCTTGTCTATTCTATTCCTTAATCTTGTTGTCATATGAAAATAAGTTCATCGATCAGTGTTTTTTCATCCTGTCCTAGGTGTACAATACTGTTTCAGGGTAAGAGGAACATAGATCTTTTGTCTAGGAATATAAACAGAAATTCTGAGATTCTTAAGTCCAGAATTAAAGGTGGCATTATGATTTCTTTGAGTCTTCTTTCAATATCTGTCATCCACCATGTGCCATACACTACTGTAGGTCCCGGAGCTTCCATAGTGAACAAAATGTTCTCCCCCCAGGTAGCCCAACCAAGCAATGAAACTGTTGAACATACTGAATAGTCGTAAGATTTAGGAATAAAAACACAGGAGAGGGTATGGTGCAGGTGAACCGTGCTAGCTCTGAGTGGCCAAGGAAAACTTCTCTGTGCTGACATTAGATCAGAGGAGACCAAGTGCATCTTGAGAACCTGTCTGGAGGTTCTAGCAGGGGATCACAGCTCCTCCTACTCCCTTGACCTGGAAATGGTCCTCTACTGCGGGTGATTGTACCAGAGGTGTCATCATCTGTGTTAGTTACTTTTCTCTCATTGCTAAGACAAAATATCTGATAAACAAAGTTAGAGGGGACGGGCTTTATTTGGCTTGTAGTTCATAGTGGTTTCAGTCCACAGTCAGCTGGCTACAAGACAAGGATGACAAACAGACAACGCAGAGGGGAAACAACATGGTGCAAGCAAGGTAGCAAAGGCAACAACAGAGTTAACAGCATCTTTCCACCCCTTTTATCTTGAGCTACTCAGATTAGGGCAGTGCCAACCAGTTACTCCTGTGTATTTTTGTAGTTATCACAGCCCTTAACCCCAGCATCACCCATTCCAGATTCAACTACCTCTGAAAAAGAAAGTCTCACTTCGTTCTCACCATGCTTTGGGGTGACATCTAAACACAAGCCATGACGTCGTCCTGCACGAGAGTGAAGCTTCAGGATGGAGTGGTGAGGAACGAAGGGAACACCTGCCTAGCCAGCCAGATCAGCTGAGCCAGCCCTGGTGATCAATGGGGTGACAGATGTCGCAGCCAGATCCCCCTCACATCCACGCATTCCATCTTGTGGCTACCTAGGGGAAGAGTTCTGAGAGCAAGTTTAAAGATCATGAGGCAAGCTTGAGCAAGGCATTATCTGGGAGAGATACAGGGAGGCCAGTATGGCTAAAGCAGAGGGAAAGGGGAGAACATAAGAGATGAGTTCAGAAGGAAAGACGGTAACAAGCTCATGTAGAACCATAATGTCAAGCACAAAACTGAAATTATTTTTGAGGGATGGGAAACAAGGATCCTAAAGAGCAGCGTAATCTGCCTTGTGTCTTACCACAGTGATTCCGAGTGATTCTGTCTGCCGGAATGCAGACTCCAAGGGTGAAGCCGTGGACATACAGAGGGTGGTGAGGAGAGGCCTGTGAGAACTCATTTGTGAGGCACAGTAGTTTAATTTAGTGAGGTAGCAGTGGCAGCTGCAAGAACTGATGTATTCTAAACATATTTTAAAGCCAGAGGCGAGAAGAATTCGCTATTGAATTGTATTAGGATTTGACACTGTCCATGCAGTAAATCTTTTTTTAACTAAGTAGTTCTTTCAAAAACTTATTTTTATTTCTGAAAACTAACTATAGATATAGTGAGGGGGAACTATAAAATTGATCTTCATATTTCCTTTACCTAGATCCCATTCTGATCAATATTTTAGCATGTTTGATTTGATAATGGCATTATCTCTTAAAATAATTTTGTGCTTATTGAATTACTCCTTTGTATTTATTAAATTATTATTTAAAGCAATCTGGGCAGCATGGGAAGTAACTTGGGGGCTCAATGTAAAGCATCAAAGCAGGGCAGATGGATGATGGTATTAGGCGATGTCATGAGGAGATGGGAGGGAGAATGATCCGGAACTTGTAATGAAGAACAGAAAGGAAAGCTACCTGTCTAAAGTTAGTGTCATCAGTATGGTATAGGAAAGCAGTCAGCCCCTATGAGGGCTGCGGGGAAAAAATCTGTTAACACAAAGAGGTGAAATTTGAGGATGTATAAAGTTCTGATGAGAACGGGCAAAGAGTCTTAGGAATTGGAGAGAGAAGGAAAATGAAGGAAAACCAGAATAGTTTTCCAGAACTATGTAAGGCTTAGCTATGGAAGATGAGGTTTGACCTGTGACTCTGAGGTTTTTAGGGGTAACTGACATAAGAATAATAAAAGTGGTTTTCAGGCGAAAAATGGTGGTATGACTCTGGGTTTTAAAGTGCAGAAAATTTTGGGTATCAAAGGCCTCCATTTCACACTGGTTGGTGGCTTAGAGATGGGTGTTTTATTCTGGGCATGCACTGTTCTATTAACTCCTCTGGGGTCATGAGTTGGTGAGTTGATAAAGGAGTTTCTTTCTAGGCCATATTATTTTCCACATTTTCCCATTAACACACCTTGAAAATCCTTACTCAATACTGTTTCTCTGTGGATGACCATAATCATGGATGATATCCAGGAAAGTCATGAATTAAAATGGCTGTAGAAGTTATTTGTGGATACTTGGTATTATGAAAACAAAGAGTGGAACATGGTTTCTCAAGATACTTGTGTACTTGTGGGGAAACAGGCATATAAGTGATCACTTATGATAGAAAACAGAAGTAAAAATAATATTTAGTGCAGGGAAAAGGTGATTAGTTTGGGTGTGAGAGAAGGGTAGTGCAAGTGATCCAGGATGCTGCTATGCAGGAAATGAAATGTGACCAAAACATTGAAGAAGGCCTAGAATGCGTATGAAAAGGAACAGAGAATGCACAGAAAGAAGGGCTGTTCTGTCACACTGGTGTGAGTGGGCCCGGTCTTCGTGCATCCATTCAACGAGGCAGGAACCTTTGGAAATTATCTTTGAGTCTCTTGTGCCTTACCATGGCACCTGTCACTGAGGCTCACTGGTCACAGTTCTACCCAGTCTCTTGAATCTTCCACTCTCTTCTGTTTCCTGTTACTTCCTCAGCGCAAGCATAGTTCCCCTTTTTTCCTTTTCTCTGGACAATTGCAAGAGACTTCTCACTGGTGTGCCTCCTCCTGATTTATCCGTATTCTAACTGCTCTTAGATGCTGCCGTTAGGAATGTCTTTGACAAATACAAACCGATTGTACATACTCTTCCTTAGTGCCTCACTTCCTAAATAGCGTTCACATTCCTCTGTCTGCTACTCAAGACCCTTCAACATTTTACCTCACCCCTTTTTTGCTGTAATTTATGGCCTGTGTTCTCTCAGTACATGTGAGTCGCCATGTATTTTACCCATAATAAACAACTTTGCTCCCTGAATAATGTCATCCTTTTTTCCTGAGTCTGCATCATTCTTAAAATTACCAATCCCAGCCCTCAGGGTCTTTTCCTTCTGTCTGCTTAATTGATCCTCTGAAGCTAAATTCAATTTTACATTCTTCTGGGAAGTTTTGTCCACCCCCCTCCCGTCTCTGTCAAAATGAAACATTCTTTAGACATTGCTTTTGCCATGTAGACTACGCTTTGTATCAGTGATTTATATTCATTCCCATTTCTCCATTAGCCTGTGACTGCCTTGGGAAAAAAAAAAGACCATATTTTGGTTATGCTGGGCCTAGAAAATATTCCCCTCCAGGCCTAGGAAACTGCCTTTTGCATTTCTACTTCTCTTTACACGATGATTGTATAAAGTCTTCTTTTTTTTTAAACTTGTAAGGCATATTGTTTCTTAGAATCAAGGCTCAGTAAACTTTAAACCATCCTTGTCTTGACATACAGTTTGACATAGTGCTGAAAGTCACTTAGCTTGGCTAATTATATGACGAGTCACAAAAATTAGGTCATAACATGCCCAAGCAGGTAGCTAGTTTATCATTCGGGAGATTCACATCCTTGGCTTACGTGTAGGCATGGGATAGCGTCTTTCTTTTTTTGCTACACCCCTTTTTCAAAATGGTTTTCTTTATAATTTGAGGGAAACATGTCATACTTAAGAATAAATTATCTGACTCAGGCAAAAATACAAGACTAGGCTGGAGATATTTTCAGCATTCAGAAATAGGACACATTGAGGTCTTGGGAACTGTAATATTAAATTAGAGTGAAGATATATTAAATAGACTAAAATATAGTGTCTTACGATTGAGTACATTTCTAGTGTCTTGCTCTATGACGTGTTCAGGCTGGACCATGATTCTCATTTCAGCTTTACTGAAATAATGAACTGAATATTGAATTAGGAAGAGAAGAGTAAATCATCATGATCTAAGTCTTGGTCTGACTCACTCAGCTCCTAGATTTGCCTCCTTGTCATTAAGAGAATATAATCGAATGTCATAGATGTGAACAATGAAATTAATGATGAAATCATTAGCTATTTAAATCCTATGACTTCTTTCCCTGAATGCTTTTTTAAAACATACTTTGCTGTACATCATTATGTGAAATATAGGAATATATATATATCTATATCTCTATCTATCTATCCATCTATCTATATAAAAGCATTACTGAAACAGTTTTGTATGTGCTTCCACCTCTCTCCCTTACCTGGTTCTCAAATACTAACCAGCTCTCACAGCAGACATAAACAATGCAGAAGATAATTTTTTCCATTGTAGCAATATGCATACATAATCAGAGTATGCCTCCTTCAATCATTAGCAGTTGCTTTGAACAAATAAATCAAAACCAAAAGAATATATCTGTAGAAATATTCTATTCAAGGCAGAATTACTAGAGTTTCAAAAGAAATGTAAATTTTTATTTTTCATTAACAGTATCACAGAGTAGGGTTAGTTTTTTATTATACCAGTACGAAGACTTGAATTATCTCAGATAAAACATGGGTATATTTGTATGTAAAAAGGGAATTACATTATAATCCCTAAGTATTGCTCTTGGTAATGTTTCCTATCCCAATTTTCTGATTTTCTCTTGTTTATGCAAATGCAACAAAGTTCTCTTTGTTATTTACTGGAAATTGATGAAAGTGTAGGCAAAAGCCTTGAATCAAAAATATCAAGAATAAAGAGATTTTTGGGTGAAGGAAAGCTCAATATATTTCTGCAATAATAATTATGTAAATTAAACTAATTTCTATAGAAAGAACACTCAGTAATGTGTGAAATAGAATGGAAGTCTAAGGCAAGACAAACATTGCTTTAAGAGTTGTTATGTGTAAAAGGGGAAGCTCAGTATGTTATTTTTAGCAGTCACACCAAATGAGGACTAAGGGAACCAGGGGTTTTGTCTTGAGAAAGAGAAGACAAAAGACAAGCAGAAGTTTACAATATTTGAAGTCTTCCTTAGAGTAGGAGAAATCGGCATGTTTTGGATTACCCTGCCTGGCTCCCAAGCTGGCATTCCTCAGCCTACTTCTTCCTGTTAACTTTGGGGCATGTGCGAATGAAGGAGAAGCCAATTGTGGGGGAGGGAGAGGGAGTTATCAGGAAGAGGCTGAGTGTGAAATCACATCAAGAGTTTTAATAATGGCTTTGCCCTTTAGTCCAGTGTTTCTGTTGAATCTTATTAACAGTGATGATGGTAATGATGGTAACCACAGGACAGTAACAGCTTTATTCTTCTAAGCACTTTAGAGCTTTATGTATTTAAAAATAAATGTCCTCTGACAATAAAACAGCAAGCATTTTTAGATTTTTTAAAATTTAGTCACTGAAGTACATCTTACCTACAAGCACAAATACATTATCATATGAAAAGACAATCTTAAAAGACTGATATAACTAGAATGACTCTGCCTTTGAAACAAAGGTGTGATTTCAGAGAATAAATAGAATTCTATTGAGATGGATATAAATGGAGTCCTACAAATAAGCTGAGGTTCTAATAGGCTTCATTATCTTGTTCAGCTGAAATTAAAAATCTGAGTTTCTAAACTCTCTTATCATTACTGTCTTCCCATTTCAGCTTGCTTATTAGAGCTGCTTCTCCACTGGGTGGTCTCCTCTAAGTCAGGAGGGACGGGCGCAGCTGAACATATTCTTCACTTAAAGTGTTTGAGACAATGCAAGAGGCACCAAAGCAATGTGCTGGTCCAAAATGGGTCAGAATAGTCAGCGGTGCCAAAACTTCAGGCAAAACAAAATACTCAACAATTCCAGTGATGACAGAATTATTTACAATACTGGTCTTATGGATGTTTGCTGCAGATAAAAGTGTACAGGAAATCATTTAAGAGAAGGTCAGATTGCTGTCTATTTCTCAGAAGTGTTATTTATGAATGTTGTTAATTTACATTTGGGAATTTGTATAGCTTGTATTGTCTTTTAATATATAAAAATTTTGTAATTTTTTTTATAAAGGTCCCATCCGTTTTAAAAAAGAGATATAGAGGGATTTATCAGGTAAAACTGTGAAACTACAGTCTCAAAGAAATAGAGTGGGCCCTTGAAAGGGAAGAAGGCGTCTTATAATCTGGGGCTGGGAATATTTATGTTATTAGCGGTAGAAATCTGGAAGTTTTGATTCTGTAGAAAGTCTGGGCTTGGTGTTCAGGAGAAAATTGATGGCCCACCTTCAGGCAGGAAGATAATGGCTCATTTTGCAAGTAGATCCTGTCCAAGGGTCCAAATACATTATTGCTAGAGAGTTGCTGGCACCTGGGTAATATGTACTGGCATAGGTACTAAAATTCATTTGATCTGTCTCTATCTCCATTTGTACCCTCTCCCTTTCCCTCCTTTTCTTTCTCATCAGTGTTTTTTAGTTGCATGTTTTCCCATGCTCTGGGTATGGATGCTTTGACAGATTGGGTCGCAGAGAAGTTTGACGCGAGAGTACTCTGTTGCAACATCCGTTTGTTGCAGGCGTGGCTCAGGAGAAGCAGAACCTGGTCAAGGAGCCCACCAGTTAAGGGCTGGTTATGCTGCATGCACAAGTCCACACATCCGCTCACTCGACCATACTGGAGTCTTTAAAATGATATAAGGGAAATGCCGTATGTATTAGTTAAACTAGTACTTATTTCTGTAGGAGTCATCAGAAACAGTTTCATGAAGGTTATTTTTGAGCTCAGTCTCAAAACAAAATTCTATCCCAAAAGAGAATGATAAGAAGAAACTTTAGGTGAAAATTAGTAGACTTTTACAAAAAACTCTACAGCTTTAGTTTCCAACTTTAACTGTATGATCTGCCACCCATAAATTTTTGTGTATAATGTTAGGTTAAGGGTAGTATTTATTTTTTCCATATATTTGGTTAGTTATTGTAGACTTTCTTTATTATTTAATAGACTTTCCTTATATATTGAGTTGTCTTGGCTCCTTTGTCAAAACTCAGTTGATTTTGTATGTTTCAGTGTTTTGGGGCTCTTTCTGTTCCGTTGACCTATTGGTCTGCCGTTGCACAAATATTACCTTAGTATTTTCTTCAGGGTTGTTTCGTGGCAATTCTTGAAATTGAGAAGTTTTTGTCTTTCAATTTTTGTTTTCATTTTGAGAGTACTTTCGTATATTCTAAATCTTTTGTATTTTCAAATATCTTTTAAAAATTATTCTGTTGGGCCTGGGATGTAACTCAGGGCACCACGCCTGCCTGGCAAGTGCAAGGTCCTAAGTTTGATCCCTGGCACTGGGGAAAAAATAAATAAAACAAATAAAATTAGTCTGTCAATTTCTTTAAGAAAGCACTAGGCCGTTTACCTTTTTGAACAGTCAAATATTTCCTAGACTGCATAAAGCACTAACATTAAAAGAAAAAATATGATAAATTCTATTTTATTGAAATTAAAACCTTCCGTTCACCATAAGAAACATTAAAAATGCAAGGGAAGATGCAGATTGATGGAAAATATTTTCTCTGTACATGTGTATGGAGATACGTAGATGTATATCACATGACATCAGGTGACACATTTGTATTCAGAGCACAGTATATAAAGAGACACCAAACATCAATAATGAAAGCAAACAAACCCAACCCAACAAAATAGGGAAAACCATTAAAGGGTCATTTCACAAAATAAGGTATTTAAATGAATAATATGATAGGTGGTTAATATTACCAGTCAGCTGGGAAATGAACATTAAGACCCAGTGAGTTGTCACTTCACACCTATTTGGACAGCAAAAATTAAGAAACACTATAGGAAATATCGGTGTGGATATGGAGCAACTGGAACTTTCATTTGGCAAGAGTGAAAAATGACAAAATCATTTTGGGAAACTAAAACAATTTCTTATAAAATTAAGTGTAATATACCGCAGGACTTGTAAAATCTATTCCTCAATATTTAAAAAGATGGAAATATGTGTTGATAAGACTTGTACATGAGTATCCATAGCAATTTAATTCATAATACCCTAGAACTGGAACTACTAGTCCAAATGTATATCAATAGGAGACTGAATAAACAAAATGTGACATATTCAAATAATGTTACCTCTTTACAACAAAGAGGGACAAACCATTGCTGCATGAAAAGCATAGATAAATTTCACAGTCATTATATTTAGCTAAAGAAACAAGACTAAAGGCTACATTTTGCATGATTCTGATAGCACAGAATTCAAGATAAGGCAAAGCTTGTCAACGTTGATACAAATCAGAACAGCATTCGCCTGTGGCTGGGGATGGGGTTGATTTGTGGGAACACAGGTGAAAGTTTCCTTATCTCTATTTTGCTATGGGTTTCATGAGTGTGTACACTGACAAAACTCAGTGTACACTTAACCTGTCTTCATTGTAATGAATATCAATTATGCCATAAATTTAAAAGGACTTGTATCTGCACTGTACACTTAACCTGTCTTCATTGTAATGAATATCAATTATGCCATAAATTTAAAAGGACTTGTTCAATAAAATAAAAATGAGGAAACTGAATATTCAAGTGAGTCCATAGAGAGTTGGATGGAAACTGGAGAGTAAGGGGTACAGTGGGAACCTGTTGACATTAGCTAAAGGGTTAGATTTTTCTGTATTTGTTAATGTGCTGTGAAAGATGTTATTAGGAAAGGAATAAACTCAGGTCTATGGTCCGGGGTGATTCACCTTGGTCACTTGTTAGGAGTAAGGAGTATGATAGGTTTATAGATAAGACAAAACACTCATGGAGAGATTCGGAACTAAGACACAACAACAAGAAGGGAAAGATGGTGCTAAATCTGAGAGGTTTCCATGAAGGAACATTCCCCTGGATTTAGTGATAGGATAAGCACAGGGAAGGAGTTGGAGGAGTAAAATCTGTAGGGCTCATCACAATACTGTGGTATACAGTAGTCACTCTGTGAATATTTGTTTTAATAAAATATTGGAAGTTACAGTCTAAGAAATTCAGAAAAGTTTAGTACTACTGATGGAAATAGCAAATAAGAAGAAGGAACTGGCTGGGAACAATGAATGACTGAGGTTTCATTTTAGACATGTTTAAGTTAGATGTCTACTGGACATAGAGGAAAAAAAATAGAATGAACAACTGGAACCAGTAGCTTGCGTCTCTTTCCATGGTTGGATATTGACTTTAAGACAATTAATGCAGAGAAAGTCATGGAATTGTGGGGCACTTTGGAAAGGAGAGGAGATTTGAGAACAGATGCTTGGAAGAGCGAAAATAGGGTGATAGGAAATAACAGTGACTAAGCAGACTTAAAAGGAATTGCAAGCTGGTAAAAGGAGAACTAGAAATGCAGTGTCAAGAAAGCTAAAGGGACAGAGAGGACTTCAAAAGGGTCAGTTTCCACAAAATAACAAGACAAGATGAATAGAAAGAATAGACAGTAAATACAAGAAACACACAAGGCCAACAAATACATGAAGTGTCTACTTCACTATTAATTTAAAAATCCAGCGTGACACCATTTTTATCTCTTGTATGTGCACAGCTTGAGAAAAAGTGTCATGGTTAGGAGTAAGCTGTTCTAATTCTGGTATACCATGGCACAGCTGGGAGACTAGATAATGCTAACGGACCATGTGTTTCAAAAAGCTATAAGAGATTTTTTTTTTTAGTACAAATAAATAATAAATGTTTGAGGAGATAAATCTATTTAAACTGATTTAAATATTATACAATATATGCACGTATCAAAACATCACAGAGTACCTCATAAAATGTACAATTTTCATGTTTTAATGTATCAGTTAAAAATTTTTAAAAATGGAAGTAAAGAACGATATGTATTGTTTGGTCTGGGGGAGGATAGTACAACCTTGTTAGAGTGTGAGTTCATAGGCAATACTGGGTTTTCCCTTAGGATGGACTCTGGTTTTGCTTATTGCAACAAACAGTCCCATGTCACGTGGCTCCCTTTGATCTACACACTGTTCTCAACTCCTCCCTTGTCCTTCTGATTCTATCTGCAGGCCCTCTAGATTCTCCTCCCCAGGATATCTTACATCTGCCCATTTCTTTGCATTCCACTGTCCACCCAGTGGCCCACTTTATCACCACAGCTTTTGTCCTGGCTACTGTGTTTTCTTCTGATCACAGATTCCTGAAGTCTGCCCGTCTTTCACACCACAGCCAGGAAGTAATCTTTTATGAGTGTACATCATAGGTTGTTATTTTTCTGCTGAGGACTCTGACGTATCTTTTCATTGAGCTTAGAAGACAATTCAGACTTCAAGATTTTCATTGTCTGAACTGACTCCTGCCTTCCTCCCAGTACTTACACTTTTTTTTCCTGCTGACTGTTGGCCTGCTTCTGACTTCAAAGCTAGAACTCCTAACTGTTATTTTGGGGTACAGGAAGCTGGGGTTTCCACTCTTTGCTACTTTCAGGCTGGCTTTCTCAGCTTTGGTTCATGACAAACTGTTCTGACCAGTTGTTGCCAGATAAACCAAAGAATCCTTTCAGTTCCAAAGGTTTTGAATCCTTTGCCTAATGCCCCAGTATTTGTCCAGACAGAGTCTAGCCCCTACTTGAGAGATTTCCTTACCCAAATTTTAAAGTTTAGAACACACCCTAATTCTATGTCTCTGTGTTCATGGAACACCTCAAGCTAAATTTATATTTTTATGACTTTGCTTCCTTTTCTGGACTCTGTCTAGTCTCCAAATTGTTGGTGGCTTTTGCTGTTCTCATTTGAGTAGCCACATGATTATGGGAACCTACGAACGGGGAGAAGAACCAGTTATTAAGATGGGGCATGTAGAGTTCGGAACAACTTATTAGCTGTTGGGTGTGGCTCACACAGACCTGGCAAGCCAAGACTCACAGCGCTTCTGTGTGAATTTACCCTAGGGAAGTGGCTTAGCTAGCACTTCTTCACTGAGCCGAGCCCAGGCTTTAGTGCCAGGTGGTTTCCTTGTAAAACAGCTGACCAGTTTCATTCAGTGCAGTCAGAGCCTTGGGTTGCAGGAGGAAAAGCTGGTGACCCATTTCAGGTGGTACTGCAGGGAACTTTCCCTGTGACTCAACGTGGCTGGGGAAACAAAGGAAGAACCAGAGTACCAATTAATGGAGTTTGGAGACTTTGTTTTTTGTGCATGTAAAACTTATCATTTTTACTATTTTAAATGACACAAGTCATGATACTAAGCACATTTAAACATTATTTATTTCCAGAACTGTTTCATTATCCCCAAAGGAAATTGTGGATTCATTTCAAGCAATCATTTTTAGTTCATCAAAGCCCCTTGAAAACACAAATCTGTTTTCTGTCTTCATAGATTTTCCTATTCGAGGTATTTTAAATAAATAGAATTGTATACTACGATGAATGTGGTAGTTATTGCTGTAAATACGTATGAATAACAGTTAAAAAAATAAAGTTGTACAATATGTAGCCTTTTGGGAGTGCTTCAGTCACTGCAAGGATCTTTTCATTCTTCCTTTGTGTCACGGCGTGTTCCAGCGTTTCCTTCCTTTTCATAGTCGAATAGCATTCCTTTGAGGAATATGCTACATCTTGTGTGTCTTTCATCTGTTAAGTTTGGGTTATTTCCACCTTTAGACTACTGTGGATGGTGCTGCTATGAATATCTGTGTGCAAGTTTTTGTTTGAACATCTGTTTTCAATGATTTTTGGTGTATGCCGAAGAGTAGAATTGCTGGGTTACATGGTAATTCTGTGTTTAACCTTACAACAGAACCACTGAATTTTTTCCCCCTAGTAACTAGGCAGCTTAACAGTGCTGCCAGCAATGTATGTGAGTGAATTATAGAGAATAGTAAGCATGTTTTATAAAGGTGCCTGTACCTGTAACTATTAAATGAGATTTGGATGGTAATAAAAGAAAACTAATTCATGTTTTAAAAATAAGGTGAATTGTATCTTTTCTTCATTGATTGAATATGTTCTCTCTCTCCTCCCCTCCTCTCCTCTCCTCTCCTCTCCTCTTTTTTTCTCCCCTCCACTCCCCTCTCCTCTCTTCTCCTCTCCCCTCAATGGTTGACCATAATGGTTGACTATGAACCTGTCCCTGGAAGTCCCTTGAGCTCTGTGTCAGGATACCCATATGTATGATTACTTGAGTGATGTCTGTAGACAGTCACACTGTCACAGCTCAGCTGCCCAGAAATGAAACTTTGCCCTTTCTATTCCTAAGCCCCCTTCTACTCTGGTGCCAGTATTTCTGCTGATGTCGAAAGCCTCTTAAACTTGTCACTGAAAGGCACTGTGGCCTAAATAGCCACAGGGAATTAAACCTTGTTAATTTCACTCTGAGTTTAAAGTAATTAATTTGAAAATCAGGTCACCTACTGGGTCTGTTCTCTCGGGCCCTCCCCACTACCTCCCTCTATCCATCCTGACACATTACTGCCATCATGGTACTGGGGACACGGGGGGAGGTATGGTTGGTTCACATGATTCTCAGGCCACTGCTACTCCCCCTTGATCCTTTGGCATGAACTTTGTCCTTGCTATATGTGCATGTACTCTACTAGCTAGGCCTTTGGGAGTGTTATCAGATTTTGTACCACTACCTGTTGTCTTGCCAACGGCCTGTAGAAACAAGATGTGGGTCTTCTGAACTTGCTTTTGTTTTAAAGATTTTTGACCTCCTCCAGTTGCCTAGACCACTCAACAGTATGTCACATTCTCTGCCTGCAGCCTGTCTGCATCTAAGTACCCCACAACATTTTCCCATCAACCTATCCGCTTAGCCATAGAGCAAGTTCACTGGTCTGATGCAGTGCTTTCAGCTCTTTAGCCTAAATGATGGTGCTAGTTAGATGGGGGTCAAATTCACACCTAGCATATATAGGGACAAGTCAAAATGGATCTTTGTACTTGCCAGAATAGAATAGGTTCAAAGGAGCTGATTTATACTGAAATTTATCCTTTAATGACTTACCTGTTTAATGACTGCTTGGACTTAAGACCCACTGCTCGGACCTCACATTCCTCTGCATGTGAGTGGCAGTGCAGCCCTATGATGGCTTCCTCTCCAGTACAATACTGTAAATTTGCTGATTGCACTGTACAAATTGGAGTTAAGACCCACTGCTCGGACCTCACGTTCCTCTGCATGTGAGTGGTAGTGCAGCCCTATGATGGCTTCCTCTCCAGTACAATACTGTAAATTTGCTGATTGCACTGTACAGTACTGTAGCTTTATGTTTTGTTATACATTAGCGTACTGCATGTAGGAGTTATGCAAATAAAAGCAAACTCATCAAGCTGGAGTTTCCTTTGACCATTTCTTTGCTCTGCACATTATAATGTGCCTACTATACACAATTCCTCACTTAGTAACCGATGCAGTTAACAACCTAGTAGCAGGAACCTGTTGTGGTTGTTAAATGAGGACTATCTGTCCTACTAAATAGATTGCTGGTTTCCTTGAGGGATGTGGCTATATGAAGGAATCAGTGTCAATCAATACTACAGGCAGACTGAACTTTCACAGAAGCTTTGGCGCACAAATACCCCTGGCTGGATCAGTGCATAGACTCTTTAGCCTCTCTCTGCCTGCATGGCTCTCTCTATCTATACAGAAACATTGGATTTGCTTTTGCATAGCTAATGACAGGAGCTGACTGATATTAAGGGCAAATTCATTCTTTGCCCTTGGTTGTCTAATGCCTTCTCTTTTGGAAAGTGTTCTATAGTTGGGTAACATGCAATATAAATGCAAAGATCTCTCTCTTCATTCATGCTGAAAGTTCTGTCATGCTTCAACATCAGAACTTCTGGTCCTTAAACAGCAATATTTCTTCCTCTAAGACTTCAACTAACCAGATAAGGAATTTGTTGTGTCTGCTTCCTTTACACTAAGACACGTCTTTTTGGATGTAATGAGGACCAGAATGTTGTCTGAAGAGTGGGAAAAATTCACCTCATGAACCTCACCTTCAAGACCATCACCAAATGGGGATATAAATGTTTCTAAAGTCCATTTTTGGTGCATTTTACGTACTGTCTCACATTCAAAGTCATGAGATAGCCCACCCACAAATCAAGTTTAATTCTTTTCCTTTTACACCAGCTTGCAATAGGGAGGGGTCATTTAAGGAGTTGTGATGGAAAACATGAGATCATCTCTGTATTACTTATATTTGTAACTCTGGCCCTGTCTTGCCTGGGCTTTGAAATCAGATATTTTATTAAAATGTATGATGGATTATTTCTGGTTCTGCCAAATTTGGTGTGGCTGGCTAAAGCCAGCTCCTATTGAGAATTTTTGGGTTCAGAGTCACTTTGCACTTCACAGTCAGGCACTTAATACTTACCAAGGCCAACTAGCATTCTTAAGCCATTTTTGGAAAAAAAAATGTATAATTCTCTACCACTCAAGGCCTTGTTTTAGAACTGTGAAACTGCATACTCTCTAGGGTTTTTCTATCATCCTTTTTCTTACCATTGATACATCTAGTAACCTGGTTCTGCTAAGACAAGTGACCAAAATGAAAAAATCATCTACAGCTCAGCCCATGCATACTTGCTGATGGGAAAGCCATCTCTTGCCCTGACCTCCACTCAAAGCAGGTAATGTTTCATATCATTGGTTTTAGGGGTCAAAAGGTTTTCAGATATAGATTGCCTTAAAAAATGTGTCATGCATGACTGAACTGGTTTTCTTCAGCTGAAAGCAATTTCTGGGTTACTAGAAGGCCAAGGGCTGTCAATAGGTAGCAGTCTTAGCATCTGAGGATTAAATATCTTCAGCTCCCTGGAATAGATACTAGCAGCACATAACGGAGTCCACTATGACCTCAAAAGAGCAGTAGTTAGACGGACTACTGACATGTCCATAGCAGTGACAGAAGCCAGAGGCAGTGGAATATGACCAGACATGACCCGGAAAAATAACTGCCAAACCACTTGCTACGATTTGAGTGTTGAATTTCCTCCCTAAACCCATGTGTTAAAGGCTTGGTCTCCAGGACAGTCCTGTTGTGTTGTGGCAGAGACTTTAGGAGGCAGGGCCTGGGGGAGGTCTTCCCATCAGGGCGGGCATGCCTCAGGGGGCTGTGGTAACCAGGCACCTTGTGCTTTTTTATTTTCTGGCCATGAGCTGAGAAACTTGCCATGCTATGTGCTCCCTGCCCTTGCTGTCTTCACCCTTAACAGGAAGCCTAAAAGTAATAGATCCATCCAACCATGAACTAGAACTTCTGAAAGTATAAGTTAAAATAAACCTTTCCTATGTATAAGTTATCTTAGGTGTTTTGCTATAAGGGTGGAAAGCTGACTAACAGTATCCTTCTATATTCATCCAGTATACTTAATGAATCAATGTGAAATAAAATCATTTTCGGGTAAAAGAAAAGAGAAAAAAGATAGGGTCTTTCCTCTAGCAACCTCTCATTAAAGCAATTATTTCTCAATGACATAGTTCAGGAAGAAGGGAAATAAAAGCCTTCAAAGAGAAACAAAGAGGAAAGAATATGGTTAATATGCATGTGAATTCAAATGAACATTGGCAATAGCAAATATTAATAATAATGTCTTGTAGACTTTATTTAAACATCTTCTAAAAAATTGCTAATATCTCCAGGCACTTGGGAAGCTGAGGTAAAATTGTGAGTTTGAGACCAGCCTGGATTACATAGTGAGACTCTCAAACAAAATTAAAAAATGAAACCAAAACCAAAAGGCTAAGGGTATAGTTCAGTGGTAGAGCACTTGCCTAGTATGAGCAAGGCCCTAGGTTCAATCCCCAATACCAAAGACACACACACAAAGTTAGTATCTGTTCTTAAGCATAGAATTTGATGTACCAGAGATGGCAAAAAGTAATGTGAGTATAAATTTGCGCAGAAAACATGCGACAGACTAACATTGTGGCCTCTCTGAAAATGAATTAAAATAAAACAAAAAACTGATAAAAATACACAAGCACTATCAAATCCTATGAAAGAAAACAGCTTTAAATAAAGACCATTACATAAAGTTTCACATTCCTGCAGTGATTTTGGGGTATTTATTTAATAACAGATGCTAAAAACTATATAAAGAAGATACAATAGTTAAATAGCAATTTTTCTTGCCCCCTCCCCTTTAAGAGAGAATTCTCCACCACTGTTCTGGTCCATATTGATTGAAAACTATTTGGAAATTACTCCATCTGTCAACGAAATACAAACATCTCTGGAGTGAAACCAAGCAGCTGCTTGCCCACTCAGAGTTTCAGGAGACAAAGAAGTCCTCTTCCAAACACAGGCCCTGTTTACACTATGCCAAAAACAACGCCCCATTCAGGGAAAAATCCAGTGCTTCCAGGTTGTGTAAACAACCATTATTTATAAGGAGCTTTATAAGAAGTCTAAAAACTAACCATTTCTCAGCTGAGGAGTTACTGAATACAGATTTGTGTGTGTGTGTGTGTGTGTGTGTGT
>NW_022900927.1:53592583-53656611 GCF_012274545.1 Fukomys damarensis | reverse complement strand
CTCAGCTGAGGTTACTGAATACAGAGTTGTGTGTGTGTGTGTGTGTGTGTGTGTGTTTTGAATTCAAAATTGTTTGCATTTCTGGGCCATACTTCCAAATAACAGTAACTTTGAGTTCCCTTATTTTGCAAAGTTAATTCTCAAGCTTGAAATAAATACAAGTCTTACAAATCTTGGCATAATTTTTCATTGTAAACATCATATTTACAACATACAGCAATTAATAAATATATCCCATATAAACAAAGACATATCTTTGTCATTTTTTCTTATATATTTCATTGGGGGAAACTGAGTCACATGCAGGTATTTGGGTTCTTTGTGGGTTTGAGCACCAGATCCAAACCTATGGATGAACTCCATCTTCTTGGGCCTCTGTTTCCACATCTGTCAAACGGCAAAAATATTCAAACACAGAAAGATGGTAAAGATCAAAATAACTTTAGAAATGAAAATCATTTCATGCAATGTTGTCATTCATCACTCAATACACATTAACTATAATTTTTAAATCACAGAGTATTTGTTGAGTTTAATGTTGATGATACTTCATTAGTTAATATTGAACTCCTGTAGCTCTTAGGAATGGATGACTGTTCACACAGATTTTCTAGAAATGAAAATTGCTGCTAGTCACTAAGCTTCATTCAAGTAACAACGAATTCAATGGTGAATTATTTTAATCGCTCATGACTGCGCCTTATAGTTATGCACAGCCACAGGCATCCTGAGAGGCTGTGCTGTTTAAAACCAGCCGCTTCATTGTTGGGATCCTGGCAGGAAACAGTGACAATTCAAACCAGGTGATACAAGAGAGTTTAACGAAGACTGTTTACAAAGTTGTGGGCATGGTGTAGCAAGAGAGGGTGAAAACGAATCTCCCATGGAGTTAGTGGCTCTGGGGGAGTAGTTACCAATCCAAAGGGTAATGAGCAGAAGGAGTCTGACTGCAGGGACCAGGAGGGGATAACTGCAAACGGCTCCTGATGACAGGAGCCAGGGACGCAGCTAGCCATCTGGCTAGGAAGCAGCTGGAGGATAAAGACCTTAATTCACCTTTTTCCAGCCCTCTCAAATCTCTTCCAGAGTTTTTAGCTGACTAGACCCTACACGATGCCAAGGTCAAGGAAGTCCATGAAGTCCAATCTTCTAGAGCACAGAACAGTGAAGAATGGGTTTGGAGAAACAAATGGAAAGTGAACATAATCACGGTCACTGCAGTTTTCCCATAGCTGACTTGGGACTCTTCAAATGTACTGTAAATATGTTGAGCACCTCTGCTGGAGTAGATAGCGAAGAACACCAGATCCGTCATCTGGAATGCACAAAAAGTGGTTTCATGAGGAAAATCTTGGCTTGGCTGAAGGTTGTTTCCATATAGACACAGGTTAGATTTTGCTGGGCAAAAATCTAGTGAATTACGCTTAGTGACCTTCAAACCATCATCAAGTCCCCATGTAAGAACATCAACCTCATCCTAACTTAAGACATCTCAGCTCGATGGGATGGGTCAGAATTCTGTAAACATTGTGATATTATAATTTGAGGTCAGAGTGTTTGCTTGATTGCTAGAATGGGATCCACGGCAGATACTGTCTTTGGTCCTTTAGCCTCAATGGAACCTTGAGGTGTCTGCAGCCCAAGACAACTGCTGTGAAACCCCACGAGAGACCCTGAGCCCCTCTAAGACGCTTCTGGCTGACTGACTCCCCAGAAACACTGTGAGATAATTGAATGATACAACTGTTTGCTGAAATGCAGCAATTGGTAACTCCTACATTGACATTGAAGACATTCTTTCAAAGGCCAAAGTCATTCACTGGAAAATGACTAACGAATACTTCAACAGTGAGCATGAAATCCAGAAAGAATGGAGCAGAATCAGGTGGGAGAAAGAGCTTTGGCTGCAGTGTACAAAGAGAGCAAGGCATGACTGGATACTTGAGGAGAGCATAGCTGCTGATTGGGGTGAAGAAGCAATTATTTGCTGAGTGTCTACCCTATATATCCTTTTTGGCCAGAATTCCATGGTTCTGGGCAAGATGCTTTTCTTTTGTCAGGTACTAGGGATTGAATCCTGGGCCTTTGCACTGAGCTACATCTTCAGCCTTTCTTCATTATACTTTGTGTTGTGAAACAGGGTTTACTAAGTCACTATGCTGCCCAGGCTGGGATCAAACATGATTCTCCTGTCTCAGCCTCCCAAAATGCTGGGATTATAGGCATGTCCTGGCTCACCTGGTTTATGTTATTTTCGTGTTCTAAGGGAACATATTCAGAATCAGAATTAGAAATACTCAGCATCACTCAGATAATATAAGATTAGAACTGAATCCAGTGTCTCTATGATGTTCACTTTCTTGTTAGGTCTATGCGTGCTAAATAAAAGAAATATAGAACAGAGAGAGGTAGGTCACAGTGAGACATAAATCCTAATAAACAAAACTAGCAGCAGAAATTCTTCAGCTTTTTAAAGGTGAGAAATGGGCTTTAGTGCAAACCAACAAAACTCAGAGAAACATATGGCTGATTAGAAGAAGGAAACAGGCTGGCCTTGCTAGAGAAAGGAAGATATTTTGAGTGATAGTCGAGGTCAGTGTGAAAGAAACTCCTTCTGTAGTCTTCTCTTCAGAGCCAGATGGAATCTATGCAGAACGTGTCTGTTTTACTCTTCTGTGGGCTGATTCTCCTCGCCTACCTCTAAGGGAGACACCAGGAGAAGCCTGACACCCGTAGCACAGGGAAGCAGGAACACAGCTTAGACAGCACAGCCTGCCTCACTGCATATAGGAAGAAGAGCAGGTCTTAGAAAGTCCTTCAGCAGGAAATAAAAGAAGGTAGAGGAGAATTTTGCCAAGAATGTGCCATAACATTCTACTGAATTTTGGGTGATTTTTCCCACTTTAAAGAAAAGTTTGACTGCTGAGTGTAGTGTACACGCCTGTAATCCCAGCACTTGGGAGGCTGAGGCCAGAGGAATATGAGTTCCAGGCCAGCCTGAATTACATAGTGAAACCCCTGTCTCCAAAACCCAAAATGGGAACAATACAAAACAAAACACACTGAGTAAAATTGATAAGAAGATATAAATATTTTACTAGAACTGGTGAAAGATGTAAGATTTGAGGAGCTTATGTTTTGGAAAAGCATCTTAAATTATATGATTTCCTGCATATTGTAGTTGAAAAGAAGGTCGCAGCACTAATTGTATGAGAACAGAGGTAGAAATTTAATAGGATCACGTCAGAAGGGTCACAATCTCTATACTTTTGCCTGAGAAGAATTTAGTTTTTGATCTGGCCGTACCAGAACCAGAACATCAGCACTGGCCATGAGACCAAGGGATGCATCAGTTTTGCTGTTGCTACAGAGAAAATAGAAAGCATTGGGAGAAAACACAGTCTATTTGAAGTGACACCATACACAGATGTAGCAAAACGAGTCTTCCTGTTGTATGTAAGCCCAGGAACTCAGCAATTACCTTAGGTTGCTGTTTGGCATTGGCAATGCTGTTTTAGCCTGTTTCCCATCAGAGTACAATCTGAAACATACCTTTGATGAAGGCAGCTTACTGCGCAGTGTGATCACAGGGACCTTGAGTGGCAGACTGGAAAGGTGAGCTAGAGGAGGGATTGCTAAATAAGATGCTCTATCCAGCCAATCAGGGGACTACGGTTGACCCATGATGAGAAACCATAGAGAATGCCCCTCTGAATTTTCAGTGTGAGAGGGGCCAGAGCATGCATTTATTCACCGAATCCAACTCTGTGTCAACCGAAGGCATTCCATAGCACGCTGGTTTTGCAGATTCATGCATTCATGGCTACCAGCCCAGCTTCTGCGTGCACCTCGTGTGAGAGGCTAGAGAAGTCCAAGGTCAGAGAGCAAGAGACCAGGGTATGGCTGTGGCAGAGCGCTGACAGGTTTTAGCTGCCATAAGTTGACTCTGACTGCCATAGTCGTGAGGAGATGCTCAGGAAGTGCTTGATGAGTAGATCACCTGAGAAATTTGCTTAGGTCAAGATGAAACTTTTGAAACCTGAAATATTATCAGGGCTCTAATTCAAGAAACAATGCCCTACCAGGGTACAATAGGCATGCATGGCTCACTAAACTATCTGCAGAACATGACAGACAGTAGGTCTTAATTGAATGGTTGTCTTAAGTGTTGTTATCATTTCATTAATTCATGTTTAGGAGTGCAAATGAAAAAAAAAAAACTCTGAACTTCTCAGGTGTTAGCTTTCTGTTGCTCTGTCAAAAACCCAAGAAAAAACAACTTACAGGAGAAAAGGTTGACTTCTGCCTATAGTTTCAGAGGTTTCAGTCCCTGCCCACTTGGCCTGGGTACTGTCAGTCCTGTACCAAGGCAGGATATCAGGGCAGAAGACCTGGTGGAGGAAAACTGCTCCCTTGGTGCTGGCCAGGAAAGATGTGGGAGGAGACACATGAGATGGAGACACAGGAAGGAAGAGGGGAAGGGGCTGAGGGGTGAGAGAGGGGAGGAGGAAAAGAGGTGAGGGAGAGAGGATTTTGTCTCTTGGAGAGAGCAGGGAGACAGAGAGAGGAGGGGAGAGGCAGATGGACACAGAAACACAGAGAGGGGCTAACTGGGGTTAAACTGTACACTTTAAGGATGTTAATGACCTACTTCCTCCAATAGTCCCCAACTTCCTAAAGTTTTTACCACTTCCCAGTAGCGCATTAAGTTATGAGTCTGTAGATGGATCAATTCATCAATGAGGTCAGAGCCCTTATTATTCAATTATGTTTCAAAGGTACACTGGGCCACACGCCTCTAACGCATGAGCCTTAGGGGGACATTTAGGATCTAAACCATAACACCTCATTATCTAGCATTTATTTCATGTAAGATTTATATACTGTAGGCATTCTTACGTGGTTCTCATTCCTCTGATTTGATTTATTTTCATCAAATTATTCTGGGATCCTCTTAAAGTTCTAACTTTCTCCAACTATACCACACACATATAGATGATTTTAGACACCTACATTGATTGGGTTAGTTAGACTACCAGTCAAGATTCCAGTATTTTGTTCAGAAAGTGAAATCAAATAAGAATCATCTTTTTCAGGCAAGGGCTTTAGTCTGTGTTTGTTTGGTATTATAATAACCACTGATATGGGTTCCTGGAGAAGACTGACTACCTGTGCAAACATTAAATCGTATCAGATGGACTCCTCAATTCAGAGTAAATGCCATTCAGAAGGAAACTTTGGGAAAGCCCTGTTTTTTACATGAAAATTCTAAAAAAGCAATCTATTATGTAGCTGCTATTTGCCATTTGGTTTTCATACACGTCCCCAAGGTTTCCCCAGATTGTATTCTCTCTGTTTTTGCAGGACAGAAAATGGAGGCCAAATGAGGTGAGTTGCTTAGGTTCTTATGATCAGAGAGAGGCAGAGCCAAGTTTTAAATCTGAGTGAGCCAGGATCTGAAGCCTGGTTCTCTCCCCACACCTGAGGCCTTGTCACATGCACTGTGCTCATCTTCTTGGAAATTAAGCACACTCAAGCTACTGGCCCTCACCTCCTTATGTAATAGTCTGGGAAGCAGGGAGAGCCATCTGTTTCAGGAGTGACATATTTGGGACCATAAGGCAATAGGTTGGCAGAGTACAGAGGGATTATGACATTGTCATTTGGCATTCTGGACTTACTCTGCATTTATAAAATAGAAATACCTGGTCCAACATGTTGATTTCACAAGCTCACCATTACCATTCATTCTGCAATAATCATGGTCAGGGATATCATGTACAAAATAAGGAACGCTTGTTTTGGGGAATGATGTCAGACAGGAGGAGTTTTTATTCCTACCTCCTCAAGCATTAGTTTCCAAATGACTTCATGCTCTAAAGATATTTGATACTGACATCCATGAAGGAGAAAAACAAGGAAGGGAGAAAAAAGTGGGGTTAATCTGAAGAATTCAAGATCACAAAATGACTTAAAGGTTTGGAATCAAAACAATGGTTCTTTATAGATATTCCAACTTCACCCAAAGAGCTTTAAGTATACATACTTACTTAAAACCAATGCCAGGCTGTCTTCAAGAATAAGGCTCAGACATCTGTATACTGAAAATGCTCTGTAGTTATTCTGTGAACAGCTTCTGTTTAGAACCACAGATTAAGCATTTGTAAACTAACCTAGGAGGGTCCCACTAGGATTTTTATTAGTATGTGTGATCTGGAAGAAGAAGCTTGTAGTTTTTCTTTGGTATGGATTCTAAATGCTGAAAACATTCTAGATATTCAGTAAACTTTGTCAACAGCCATTTAGAAAATTTTCCATTGATGAGTCAACTAATAAAAGGTAACACAGATATCAAGCATCATGATATAACTACACTTTATTGGGAAAAAATTCCTAAGGAAGTTGTAAGCACAGCTTAAAAATTAGCTTGAAAATTTCATACAGGAAAAATTAAAAACAAATGAAAGAGGACTACCACATACCTTTTATTAGGATCTTAAAGGCATTTTGGTGGGTCTATGTCCTATGGTCTATGTGTATTCTTTTAATAAAAACCTCTCTCCTACTTCACAGAAGGAGGCTGTAATTCACATTCAAACATAGACTACATGGAGAAGACTACCGTGATCTGCAGGCCCCATATCCTGCTTTGCTATACACTTGTGACAGTTATTGCCAAGAACTAAGGGAGGGTAGATGCAGGAGAAGAAAAGGGAGATGCATGATGTTTTCCTGTCAGGTTACCTCATCATGGTCTTCAGTGACCGCTGTCAGCCTACTGGGGCTCTTTCACTTTGGCCCTCGACAGGCACGAGTTAGCGATGCTTGCTATTCCTGGGTATCTGAGTTCCTGTAACACAGAATCTCTGTCCACCCACTGGCTGGGCTGCTTCTGGTTTTCAGAGTTTGGAGCCCTGTCCTGAGCTTCTTTCTCCATGCTCCAGAGGTATCAGCCAGGTAGGTGACATCTTCCTTGGATTCTGTGGGCTCTTCCGTAAAGCGTCTAGGTTCTGACTGGCTTTCTGATGAGCTGACTCCTCTTCATCCTCCATCACCTGGCTAACAAAATTCTTCTGTTGCCACTCCTTTCTTGTCACACCTGTGTAGCAGAGCGAAATCTGGGAACTATAGATCAAGCTTGTTGACAAAGACTCACAGCATCTTGAGAAAGTAGAGTCATCTGGAGCAGATGGAACTAGATCCTAATACCCATCAATTAGTGGAAAATGCTTGGAAATAGCAATGGGATAAGAAAGAAGAGATTAGGGTGGAACCAAGAAAGGGAAGTGCAGAAATAAATAAAATTGGCCATTTGATGGAATATCTAACAAGACAACATGAGGACTAGTAAAACACAACTTTGAGTACAGAGAGAGAGAGAGAGAGAGGGAGAGAGACAGTATTCCAAATGAAAATAATGTTAACCAAAAGGTGACAAAGATAACAAATACGACGAAAATGTTCCCAACTTGATGCCAACACATTTGGTAACTGAGATAAAATGGGCGCCTGATGGAATAATATCATTATTAAAGCTGGTACATAATGAGATGGAGATTTGAATGCTTCTAAAAGAATAATGAAGTTGAAGCAGTGGTTTAAAATATTTCCATACCAAAAATAAATAAATAATCTAGGTTCAGATCTCTTCAAAAATAGGTAATCCTTATTATTCGCTTACGTTGTGTGTGTGTGTCCTAACTGCTTTAAACATTTCATGTTGTGTGCCTAAGAATCCTAGTATGCACATTCCTGGAAGCGGATGATATCCACAACTTTTGTTTATTGTTTCTGTTGATGCTCAGTCTCGACAGCCTTCATACTTTCTGACCATACTTTCTCTTCTTTAACTCTGAGTTTAAGGCCTGATTTTAGTGTTCCTCACACCCATGCTTTCCCACGAAGGCATCTTTCTTTAGAGTAGGTTTTGTGTCTATTTCTACTTCTGCTTTTGGTTGTAGCAAGGAGACACCACTGACTTGGGAACATTTCAGAAAACCTACGAGCTCTACCACACTTGGTTTTTCTCCTTGTGTGCTGGCCAGAGGCTCAGTGGTCCAGTTGTAGTATTGCTAGAGTATGTTCAGGACAAGCTCTCTTATCCACTTTTCTGTTCTCCAGGCTAAACTCCCCTTCAGTTCTCCCCTAGCTAACTTTGGGGGAGCCATGAAGATCTTCATTTTAGAAATTAGTAATATCTCAAATAGGGTCTTCTGGGTAAGTTTTAGCTGTGGACACTGAGGACAAAGGAAAAGGAAAAGATTTAGGAATGTGGAAGAGGCCACAAAGCTATGGGAAAGTTTTTTCTCAAGCTGAATGGTGAATAAAGAAGGTTTACCCAGTTTGTTATTGTTGTTGTTGTTGTTATTATTATTACTACTATTATTTGTATATACACACATACTTCTTTTGTATATATTATATATTTTATTATAAGCTCAAAACATACCAAATAGCAGCAGTTCATTCATTAAAGCTTCTGTGGCCTTGAGGAACACTAAGGCATTAGCAGCAATACAGGTGACAATAGTGGCCTGATTGAAGACGGGCTTCAGCAGAGACATGATCGCTCTAGGGAAACAGGCCGGTCCAGCAGATGTGTCCCGATTAGGTGAACACCCATGGCCTTGTGTGTTTCTTCACAGATTTCATGTTAGATGACTCCGGGGTCTTCCATTAATTCAAGAGGAGAAATACTGTATATTGTGAATTTATAAGCTAGTGTGGCCTTGGGGACATGGGTTACAGAAATTCCATAAACACATCTCAGCACCCCCTAATGTCCCTCTGCTCTTGAGATGATTCTTGAACATTTTGCTTCTTTATCTACATGTTTTGACTTTTGTTCCAGGTCCAGCTGTCTTGAAATCCAGTTGTCTTTTGCTTATGTTTGAATTCTATGTACTTCTCTTTGGTGACCCCATGCCATATCAAGTACCATAGAGAAGCAATTTATGAAATGCAGCTATAGTGCCTAAACCATTGATTCTACTCTAATGGGGAACAATCGATTCCCAGGGTGTTTTTTTTTCTTTAACCATAGTATTAGGCCCGTTGAGATAGTAGCATAGAAAAGATACCTTTTAAATTCTTATCTGTGGATCAGGATATTAAGACACCATGTAATTGGAGCTCCTACTTAGAAATATTAATAACTATTACATTGAAAACCAACCTAGTAGTAAATGAGAAAACAGCAAGCCAGGTAGACTTGTGTAATTTAACTCAATTCCGTGTTCTACCCAATTTACCAAGAAAAACTAAATTAAGTTTGAGAAGCAGTCATGCAATATTTCTGGGGACATTTCACAAAAATGGATTATCTGTCTCTGTTCTCTGAAGCTTTAACTCTGTGTGACCCAGTGACATTTTAGGACAATGTACTGAGCCAGACTTACATAGGCAGCACCAGCCTTGTATGATCCGAGGGGCCTCAAAGGTCTGCCCTCCCCTGAATATTGACTGCATCTCCTGTCTTCCTGGGTTTCTGAAAGATCTGCTTTGGAGTCACTGTTCAGATGTCTTCTGAAGATAATTTTTGCCCTTGTCATTTGCTTCTTAGCAATCTGTATGTTTTTGTCATTAGTAAGTAATATCCAGTTTACAGTTTATTACTTTCTGTTATTTCCTATTAGACAACCTAGGTCTGGATGACTTTGCTAATGGGTTGGTAGTCAGGGAAGTAGGTGTGGTTGTGATTATTGCTCAAAACCAGTCATAACTTGCAAGAAGTGAGCTTGTGTTAAGGGTTCAGCTCAGTGATATTTTTCAAGTGTCCATACACAAGAAACCACCACTCAACAGCTCTTTTCATGTTCCTTCCCAGTCAATACCTAGGTCTGTTTCCCCTTCCACACTCACCAAGAGGTAAACACTCTTTCAACTTTTATCATCCTTGGGTGGTTTTTCCTATTTTAGAATTTCTTATAAATGCAGTCATTCAGTAGGACTCTTTTGTGTCTGTCTGAGTTTCAGACTTCACATTATATTTGCAAAATTTGTGCATGTTATTATACTGTTGTTTATTCTTTTTCATTACTGTGTGCTCTTCTAGTCTATGAATATATTACAGTGCATCCATTCTACTATTAATAGATATTAAGGTTATTTTCAGTTTTTGAATAGAGGTGCTAACATTTCTGTGCATGTAGTTTGGTGAATGTGCACAATCATCTCTTTTAGATACATATCAAGAAGTGAAACTGCTGGATCCTGATCACAGGGTAGGTGTATGTTTAGCTTAAGTAGCTTCACATGTTTACTGGAAGAGGAATTTTGATGGAAAGTGTCTGGTGGCTCACAGCTGACCCTCTAGATCCATTTTCTACCTGCTCTGTGTCCTGACTCACTCTAGTTAATTTGTACTTTGGCTCCTGGTTAGATTCAGGTAATAGAAGGCCCAACAGCTGGATGCAGAGTGGGGTAAGTGCGGGGGGTGGACCACAGTATCGCAGTATGGATTCCCTCTGGTTCCTTCATGCTTTTTCTCCAAGAATGGCTCTATTCTCTATCCAGGCGGCCCCTCTTCCAGTACTCCAGCTCTCACTGGCTCTACCAAAACCACCTTTCTCCCTTGACTCTTCAGGTCGAGCAGATTCATATAGATACCCGTTGTTGCTGGTCTCTGGATATTTCTTTACCATCTAATGTGGTCTTCTTAGCCACTTCATATTCCTGGGGGAAAATCATTCTATTAAAATCCAATTTTTAAGGATATCTTTTCTTGTAGGGGTTATAAATGCTTTTGGAGACAGGTTAGAATGTGTTAGGACACACTGGGAAGTCCTGTTTGGCATGTGAGAACTGGCACAGGAAAGGGACTGTACTGAAAAGTAGTAATGGAGGGCAATTTGTGGCAGTAAATATTCTGCTGTAAAGAAGGACACATTGAAGTCATTTGTAAGAAAATGGATGTACCTTGACACTCAAATGTTAAATGAAATAAATCAAACACACAAGCTTAAATATTCTATAATTTCTCTTATACAAGATATCTAAAATATAAATAAAGAGCAAAAGATAAGATAGACAATAGGAAACAAAGGAATAGATATTTTGTAAGTGGGAGGCGGATATAGAGTTGGAGGGAGAGTTGAGCAGGACAGGGGAAGGGGAATAAAAGAATTAAGATTTGCTATGTGCCTTTACCTTTGTCATTAGTGAAGAAGATCTGGTTTATAAACGTGAAGAGTGTTTTCTGATTAAGTTATTACTTTCTGTTGTTGCCTATTAGACAAACAAAGTCTGAATGACTTGCTAATGGCTGGGTAGTAAGGTGGTGGACCCACAATGAATATAATCATTGTATTCTATAAACATACAGTAATAAAATGCATATTAAATATTTCATACATGGACTAAAATTCAGATGTAAAGGTAAAGCTCCCATTCTTAGCAGAGTTTGATGACAAGTAGACCTTGGGCTTGATCCTGGCTGTCTACAACTTTGCCCAACAACTTTGCCAGCCTTAATGTCCTCACTTATGAAGAGGAAATGGTGACTATGCCAGTTTCAGGTTGCTCAGTGGCTTGTCCATTGTCATACCTCCAAATCAGTCAGATAGTGAAGAAAATCAGGGTAACCACACACCTATGGTGAGGGAGAGGTTTGGGGATTTCATTAAAGAAACTCATGCAGCAGTGACAGACTTATCAGGAGGGAGTCCTGGAGCTACTTTGAACCTTGGAGTCAAGTTTCTGACATCTGACAACTTCTGGAGAGACGACAACCATCCACTGAGGACAGAGAGGCTCCTTTCTGGGGTGGCAGTCTCATATAGTGGTTAGCACAGAGCAAAATCAGGTCTGAGTAGGTCTGTCATTGACAATATTCCCTTGAACCATCAATGAACATTCCCCATCAGGGTTCCACTGTCTTATCACTTTCCCATTGCTGGACACCATACCCAGCACTCACATCTTAAAGGAGGAGAGGTTTATTTTGGCTCAAGATTTTAGTCCATGGTCTATGGTCAGCCAGCTCCAAGGCAGAAACAAGATGGCGGAGAGGCACACTGGAGGAGAAGATGTTTGATCCATGGCAACCAGGAAGCAGAGCGCAAGGAGAAGAGCTGCAGGGGTGAGGGGAATATTTACTTCTGGGTTTCATTCCCAATGAGGATCCACCTCTAAGCCAGCCTTAGCTCTTAACAGCACGATCAGTTCCTGAACTCATCCACTGATGAATCCACTGATGAGTATAGTGCTACCGTAATCCAAGCACCCCTCGCTCATGTGAGAATTTGGAGGCTATTTTATATCTAAATCATAACAACCGCTAAACTGGGAATAATCATTCTCTCGCCTTTTATGGCAACAGTTATTAATGTATTTTATTCACAGACAAGATACATAAACACATATTTATAGACATGGTCCTGCCCACTAAGTCCTCTTGTTAGCTGTCGGGGAATACGACAGCCCAGACAGAGGTCAGAGCTGAGGGTGGCGGGCCTGGGAGGGACCCAGGTTATGTCGGGGGAGGGAGAACGGGGATGGTGGGGCTAAAGGCCTGTGACGTCTGCGTATCTTGAAGGAGATTCCGGGGTCAAAAATTAACATCTGAAATGTCTGAGCCGAAGATACCTGAGAGGCAGTTCGTCAAAGTATGTCATCTAAACTGGATGTCTGTAGGGATTTCTGTTTTGTTTTCTGTTTTTTTGAATAACAGTTATTTCAATAATTTCTCCTTTTGAACCAAGGGCAAGTATATAGGCAAAGATGCAAACAACATGATCCTGGTGTCCTGCTGGCGATTCAAAAGATCCTCATTCCAAAACAAAACCAATTTTCAAAGCTCCTCAGCTGTCAGCCACTCTCCCGAGCCTAATGAGCTCTTCCTTGTCAGGTGTTTCTGTCTAAACAAGAAATTGCTCATCTCTCTCTCCCTCTCTGCCACCCCACAGGGAGTGCGCCTACCTTTGCTGGTGCATAGGATAAATTATTATTGAATGCAAACACTTGTTCAGGCTGATCAGTAGGTTGTTTCTGTCAGCCTCCTTCAATGCAGTCTTTAATGTGTAAATGACTCCTCAGCAGGGACTGTGTACAACAGCAGGTCAGAAAGTGCTCCTCTGCTGAGAAACTAATCAGTATCCTGAAGAAGCTGCTGCAGCTACCTTCCAGACTTGAAGTTCATGAAGATCCTGCAGATGGTCAGAATACTTCACCTTCTTTTCCACCATAATAGCCAGTCATGGTAAAGGGCAATGAAGATGACTTCCCAGAGAAAGGACCTTTTTTGGAAATACATCTAAAATCTTACTGTTCCTTCTCAATACCTCCCAAGATACCTAATTCCATATTGGGCACCTTCCTTTTCAATTTCAGAGGTCAGAGACTCTTTAAAAGTGGTTTCTGTTATTATGCAACAGCACTGTTTTTAAAAATTACTCTTTTTTTTCTTGCTAGGTTTATCATGTTCCTTCAAAAATTGCAATAGCGTCTCTCTGATAAGTGGTGTTTTCACATCTTTCAGTATTATGCTTCAATATAATATAAATAATCAGTATCATGGATCTTGGAGTAATTCTGGTTTGAGTTCTGGTCAACTTCCTCTTGGTTTCCTTTTTCTGTATCCATTGCTTCTCTATCATCTGGTGTAATGTTCATATACTTGTAATTATCTCCTGCCCTATCTTCTCAAAATGTGTTCATTGCTTTGGTTAAAATATTTCTAGATATCTCAACTGTCTTAGAAGAATTCCCTCAGATGTTTGAAAGGGAGAGGAGGTACACATTTAATAAAAACAAAATAACAGAAAATCCAAAGAATCTGATAAGCTATCTTTGTCAAAGTTTCTTTTTCAGTAATAAAAATAGAGAAAATTAAAAAGAGAAACAGGAAGAGAAAGAAATTAGGAAGGAGTCAGTGTCTACATTTCATAGTCTACAGTTTGACGTCTGCTATGGCTAATTTATTCCTGAACCAGTCTTCCTATAGATAATAATTATAATTCCAGACAATTTTAAGAAAGCATCATTACAGCATTAAAGAGTGGAGAGAATCTGATAATTCTGGAGGTGAGTTGGTACCTGGGTGAATAGAACGGCCTAAGGAACTGTTCCATGTTTATAGCTGACAACAGCCTTTCTGAGCTGAACTATTAGAGGCCAGAGATCAGGAAAATCACAGCTGCAAGGAAAGTGAAAGCATGATCTAAGAAAGTGAGGAGCCAGACACAAGGCGTTTACACAAGTTCTGTATGCCTCCACCATACATTTGTGGGGCAGAATTTAAGCAGCCCAACTAAGAATGAAACAAACAAATACTGATATTTCAGTTGTCTTCAAAAGACAGAATTTACAGTTTGAAACCAACAAAATTAATTGCTTGCTAAAATGAGAACAAAGTCCATTCTAGTTTTATTCACTGTGTCTGAGACACAGTTTAAAATTACTTGATATGCACAAACTTGGGAAAACATAAACCATCCTCCAGAGAAAAGGTTATCAGCTAAAGACAACCTCAAGGATAACCACATGTTAGAATTAACAGATGAAGTTGAAAGCAGATGTTTTCAGTGGGCTCAATAAAACAAAGGCAAATGTGAATGAAAAATAGAAAACTATTTGGAGAAATGGAAACGATCACAGAATCATATAAATTCTATACCTGAAAATGTGAAATCTGAACTTTAATATATTCAAAAACAGAAGAATAAAGGTAACAAAGAAATGTTAGTAAACTTTGCCACAGGTTAATATGTTATCCAGTCTAAGCATCAACCGAACGAAACATTCTAGGTTCAGTGAATCCTCGAGTTATGACGAGCCTGACATACGAACAACTTGGGTTATAACCGGAATTTTAATTTGAACTTATTAACAAAAAAGTTTTGAGTCACAATCCACATGCCAGCTGCTTGTGCTTGCAGGTGGTTCAGACACAGATTTAACCCTTAGAGATGCTGGAAGGAACATTGCAGCATCATCTCCTGTGGCTGAGAAATCCTGGGCCAGTGTCTCTGAGACACTGAGATCTGCCTGTATACAGGAGAGAGACTTTGAAGGCCGTTTAGAGGAGCTTGAGACTTAATTGACCAACTGAAGTTACAACCAGTCCTCGAGAACAAATTGAGTTTATAAGTCAGAACTGAGTTCGTATATCAAGGCTCCATTGTACTTGTGGAACAATATAAAAATATAACATCTATGTCATTGTAGTTCCAGAAGGACATGCATAAAGAACGAGCAGTTGATATACTCAAAAAGTAATGTCTAGAAATTATACCGTGAAACACTCAGTGTTTTCAAAAGGCTCAAATGAAAAGGGAACTGTACCAGGGCCCACGATAGTCAGCCTACTATAAAAAAACTGGAAAGGAAAATCCCAAAGCAGCTGAACAAAAGTACCATATATAGTGAGATGATCAAATGCCATTAATTTGCCAAGATAAACTAAGAATGCCAGAAGACAGTAAAACAATATCCTTAAAGTCCCAAAAGAACAAAACTTTAGTTGTGAATTTTATATCCAAAAAAAAAAAGAATCTAAATATCCTTCAAGAAATATATTTTCAGACAGAAAAAAATGAAGAGAATTATCACCAGATCTGTGTTACCAAAAATATGCTAAAGGAATTTTTTTCATACATGCATATAACTAGTTAGATTGCTGAAGGAAACGTTGAAGTATTAGAGAAGATAATATATATGAAGTAAGATTCTTAGGAAAAACGAAAGAGCATGGGAAAAAGGGCTAGCTCAACATAAAAGGTGGCTTTTTTCTTCTTAATTTCTCTAACATATCTCTGACTGTTTAAAGGAAAAGTTGAGTGTTGATGGATATTTTATCTGATGAAATTGTAATGTATATTGTAATGCAATCAAAGTATAAAGAACAGGAGACACAGGTAAATGAAACTTCAGGTTGAACATTTCTGCACTTTGTGCAGAATGGCATAGGGTTACTTTTAAGAATAGTGGGAAATAAAATATGTCTATTGTTATTCAAAAGCTATCCCTAAAAAAATAGGGGGAAAAAAGATGATGGTTTATATTCAAATTCACTTTCAGCGTGGATTCAGAAATAATTAAAATCAGATGCAGTACATTTTGATTAAACTTTCCAATAATAAATCTTTATATTTACCTATAAAACAATACATTTGGGGAAGGCTTCTGGTGAGTGTTACTTCTTTTGGTTTGAGACAAAGCAAGAATGTTTTTGTTTTGACGAAGACTCTCGTCCTTGGGTTAAAAGGATTTGTGGCTCAGGATTTTGGTTTTAACTGCTAATATTGAGTGGAATAAGGAAGTCATTTGCTCTTTCCCATGAAATGTCTTTGACCTTGTTTCCCTTGTGCCATATTTAGTGTGCTCCTGGGGGTTTCTGTGTCCCCTTTGTTCCCATTCACATACTACCTCAGGAGAAGAAAGCTTGCGGTGGGGAAGTGTTATTGATATCACTGGGAAAATAAACATATGTGTTTGAAATATAAAGGAGAAATGTGCCCATTTATATCCAAATAAAGCCCCCCCTCAAGTATCATGATTTCAACATAGGAAGGGGTCATGGTTGGATTTTACCATAAGTGGTCGGAGGTTGTAACTAAATTTCTGTATGGGTTTACAGTCTACTTTGAAGAAATGTAATTTGAAAGGTTAGACCACTCTTCCTCTCTTACGAAGGAGCTCCGTGATGTTTCCTGCGGAGAATTAATTATCATGTTGACATAACCCCTGTACACACAGCTTCTCTCCTTCCTCATGAATAAAAATTCCCAACTTTTGGGCTCAGAACCTTTTGAAGCAGCTGAAGTGCAAGGAATAGATGGTGTTTATGCATCCTATTAACTAGCGAGTAAATGCATATAAAATCTTTTCATCTGCCCAGGCATTTTCATCTTCTGCTGAAATGAACCCACATGGTTCAACTCAGAGGAGGAAGGGCCTCCACCTGTGACCTGTTCAGTCTGACTGGAATTTAGTTATCCACAAGAAGGATGGAGATAAGCATAAGTTATAGTGTACGGAAATTTTACTTTCATTCTGTTTCTAGTTACTGTAATTTTTAACTTCTTTGAGGCCTTGCTGTTTTTGTCTTTAAAACGGGGTGATGATTCTTTCGCTGCCATAGATTGATTGACAATATTAAACCAAATAATCCACTTAAATCACTTGATTCATCATAAGTCACCTTAAAGTTTCAGCTGCTATTTTATTTCTGTCATCTGACTTTTTCCATCTCAAGACATTTTCTTTTGGTCTTTCTGCAAAGAAACCAAAGTCACCACTAACTCATCCCATCAAGCACACATTAATAATACAGTTAGACAGCTTCATGTTTCATAGCCAGAGGCCCAAATTACCCAAGCCACCTTGTCCAAAGGAGAGGATAAACGTCAGCAGGTTGAATTTCTCCCTGCAAATTTCAGCTTGTAGCCAAGAGGATCTTAGAACTGAACTACTTCAGCAGAAACCCAGCTTTAGCTGCTTTTCTTTCTTTCAAGATAAAGTGCTTTCCATTCAATGATGAAAGAGTGTCAACATAATATATTTGAAATGGATTTTTGTGCTACTGGAGTTATAAATGTACAGGAAGTAACAAAATTCGAAGATATTCATAGGTTGAGAATCTAGTATTTCCTTCCACTTTTATAATTAAGTCCTACAAATTTACAAATAACTTACAGATCTTATTGGGATGAATACAATAGAATTCCAAAAATACAATTACTCTGAAACATACACTTGGATAGACTTGGTAATGCAAAGTTCATTTGGAATCACAAGCAGGGAGACTAAATTATGAATGATTCTTTTATGATTAGTGATTCCAAATTTCTCTTCTGTTTAAAAGTCATTATCTTTTCATCATTCCTTTGTGTGTTGGTAGGATGTCCTTTCATTTATTTTTCTCTCAGCAAAATATTACTGCCTCAGCAATGATTAGAAGACACTTTTGGGCTATACACCCAACTTATTATAATTCGTTTTTCCCTGGGACCTAGCTTTCTATTTATAGGAAGAGCAAGGGAGTTTAGTCAGGAATTAGGCTCCTTATACATAAACTGTCTTCTTAGTGAAAGCTAAGTGGACCTTTAAGCAGAGCCAATCAGATCATCCCAGAGATTTGGAAATCACAAGGAGACAGTCTCTGAGGGGTGGATGAATAACGGCATGTTAATGTATTACAAGGATTTAAACTCGGAGGAAATGGGGCAATTATGGGAACAGAGCAACACAAAAGACCAGTTAGTGGAGAAGGAGAAAAATAAAGCAGAAATAAAAGCAGAGCAAATGTATAGTTTGAGTTCTGAATAATTTTCTAAGACATGGTTCTAGTCTTCTCTTGATAACCAGCTACCTTTCTACCTTAACTATAACACTTTGATTACTTATTTAATAACTGATTTGCTATCTATTTTTGAATGCCTACTGAGTCCCATGCATTGTGCTAAACATTTTGTACACTATCCCATTGAATTTTATTTAGAAATCTAAACCTCCATCACTAAACCAAATACCAAAAGAATGGTTAAAAACCTAATATATTCTGTCAGTGTCTTAGGAAAACTTGGAGCATTAATTCTGGCTATCATTGAAAGTTTGCAAATAAAATCCCAATTGTATTATGACTTCTCTGGGGTAGAGGAGCTAAAAGAAAAGGCCTTTTTTGCATTTGCAAGGCAGGTGGCAGCACCACTGAGGTAAATCCCCTGCCCTAGAAAGGGTCTTATTAATGAAATATAGTATGCTATGTTCTGAGATTTTACTGGCAAGCAAATGATCATTTCTGGTCATCACTATGACCCATTTAAGCTTTTATGTATGCACTGGAGAATTCTGATCTGAGAAAGAAAATTCACAGGACAAGATTTTAATACACACTTGTGAAATATCAACAACTAAGCATGCCAAACTAAAGTCACTGAATACTTCCTGCTCTATTTCCTAAGTAAACTTTTGAGTTTCTATGGCATAATGATGTAAGTCCATAAATATCACTCTCCATGGAAAACATATTTTTAGATTATCCTAAATGTAAGATGTGAAGAAAGTATAATTTTTTAAATGAGTAGTCAATGTTATCAGAGAAAGGATGTTTGTATTTAGGTAAGATGTGTTAGTCATTTATCAGGGAATTGCTGGTTCATCTTCCAATGAAATACAAAATTGCTCTGAATCAAGAAATTAAGCTTGTATCAGTTATTCATATTAAGTATAAACTCAGGTTTCCTGGATTGTTATAAGAGAGAATTCATAAATGTCATTTTTGCTCCCCCTGCCCTATTCTTATCACTCACTTAGTTTTTCGTCTACTGTATATCTGCTATACATTGTTACTTCTCGATTTAAACTGCTCAAATATTGCCCTCTTAAAATTTTGTCCTTGCTGTTGAATTTCCATGGCCCATTTCCATCTCAGGATGAAATGTGAATTTTCTTTCATACCTTTAAGAGCATACACAATCTATGTTAGTCGATTTTTCAACACTACGACAAAACACTTGAGACAATTTCACTTAAGAGTGAAGGGGGTGAAGGGAGGGCAGGCGTATGGGGAATATCAAGAACCAAGATCTATCATGTAAAGGTACAAGGCCCCGACGATAAATGTAACTGCATTGTTTGGCTTAAATGGACCAAAAGACTTAATGGGGGGGGCATGTTTATTTTGGTTCACATCATTTTGGGCCAATGGCAGCACAGTACATCATGACAGTGGCATGAAGGGAGTGTGAGTCAAGGATGTCAGAGAAGTCAGCTTATCTCAGTGTTTACCTCAAGAAGCAAAGATAGAGAAATGGGCTGTGGTAGCAGTAACCTCTTGAAGGGCCTGGGCCCAGGGACCTAACTTCCTTCCATAGGCGCCATCTCCTAAGAGTTTTGCCATCTCCAGTAGCATGCCCTCCTGGTGATCAGCTTTCAGTCCTCAGGACTGTGCAGGACGCTGCATATCCAAATTCCTGCAGGATCTTCAATCAACTTTCTTTTCCAGTCCTAACTTTTACACACACTTTCCCTTCTAAGCAGTTTCCGTGATACATCCTTAGAGAAATGCAGCTGTATTAATTTTCTAGAATCAACAGAGCCAAACAACATGGTCTGGATTATTGAAACAACAGAAATTAATTTTCCCACAGCTCTGGATGTAGAAGTCCTAAATGCAGGTGTTTCCAGGGTAGATTTCTTCTGAGGTTCCATTCCTTGGCTTAAAGAGATATGGCTTTGTTCCCTAATATCTTCATGTGACCTCTCCCTGCATGTCTTTGTTCTAATGTTTTCTTAAAAAGACCCCAGTTGTGTTGGATTAGGGCTCACAACTATCATCTCATTTATACTGATTACCCCTTAATAGTTTTACCTCTAAGTACACTCACATTTTGAAGGAACAGAGAATTAGGATTTCAACATTAGAATTGTACATTGGACACCATTTAGCCCATTCCAGTGGAGTTCTTTGGATATTGAGGAATATATTCAAGCAAGTCTGGAAGGCTCTGTCCAGGTCATAGAGGATTTGGGAAGAAGTGATAAAAGAAGTGCTAAGTCAGTGACTTCACAGAAGTTTTAAGTGTAGTGGAATCCTGAGCATCTTGTGCTCTTAGCTGAACAGATCTCAGTGGAGAATCCCATGGCCATTTTCTCCCGAAAGATCATCTTCAAGTTATCAAGGTGGAATGGAAGCAAGTAGAGGAGAACTGTGATTGCAACACAGGATGAGCAGAGTCCCAGGGTAGCCTCATGTGTTTCCCAAAAGTTGGGACAAATTTAAGGAGGACTCAGCAGGAAACAGCTCAGTGTCCAAATAAGAAAATGAGTCTTGCCGGGCATTTAGCTTGGTGGTTCTGGCACCTGCCTCGCAAGTGCAAGGACGCGAGTTCAATCCCTGGCACCGAAAAAGACAAAAAAAAAAAAAAAAAAAAAAAAAAAAAGAAAATGAGTCTTGTAAAAAATGGCAGTGAGGGCAATCATTTTATGTTTGTATCATAAACTATCCAGTGAAGTGACTATGTGGATAGCAATTTATGTATTTATGTAATTATCATAATGAATTAGAATATTATTAAAAGACTTAGAAACAAATCTTTAAAAGTCGGCTCTTGAAAATGTTTTTGAATAAATAATTAAATGCTATGCTGTCCAGCTCAAGCAAAGACCCACCAGATTTACCGAGTCCATGCAAGAAAAATAAAAGATGGAACATTTAATACTCTGAAAAATTTAATGCAATTGTCCAAACGCACCAGTAAAAACTCATCTTTAAGTGAACTGTTTCCTCATGTGTCAAAACAACAGGCTAAAATAATTAAGACAAATAAAGACAAAACAATAGCACAATAATAGATTCTCCCAGGGTAGTGACTAAATTTTCCTCATACCAAGGTAGGGGAATTATAAGTTCTTATTGCTGAAATTGGAGTCTAGCTTTCTTTCCATTGTTCATATTGAAATTTTAAAAGTTCCCTAGGATTGATATTCTCTCTGAAAAAAGACAGAAAAACAGTAATAGATCAGAGACATTTCTTATATTTTTGGAATGGCTGATTCATGCACATGAAGGCGAACTGTAGAAAACGATTTTCAGGCCTCCACGTACATCTAAGGGTGTTACACATCCACCATGGAGTTTCCAAACTTTCATGTGATTTTACCCTCGCTCCTAGCTTGAGCCATGTGTAGACTAGGGCGCGTTTGATGGAAAGTGTCCCACGGAGTTAGAAAAGGTTACAGTCCTTTCTGTGTGTTCTACACTTCTCTGGCCACCTGAGAGTTTGTTCGTGTCACAAGCTTCATGGGGCAGTTATGAGAGAGTTTGAATCTGAGACTACCATAGTGGGTATTTTGGAATTTTGCCTGAAAACAGTCAGTAGCAGCCTGTGGTTCCCAAACTCCTTAAAAGGGAAAGCTGAACAGCTGTGACTTCTGCCCTGTGTGATGGTGACAGGGTGGGGGCAGTGGATTATCTTATTCTTCACTGATTAAAAAGTTGAGGAGCAAATATACTTTCTAGGAGTAAACTGGCTTTTTGGAAAAGTGCATGAGAGTTATATATGCTGTGGCATTTATTTTCAGAATAATTAAAACTTTTAGATTTGTATATTTTCTCTATAAAATTCAAAATATTGTAGATGATTTCCTAGACTTAAACACAAAGGGATAATTTAAAAAATTACTTTCTCATTCCAATTTATACTGGATTCTATGCAGAAATAACAAGACTTGTTCTATTCTTTTATTAAGTCATTTAAATCTATGGTTGAATCATCTGATCTATCTGTTATGATGCAAGCAAGAGATTCAATTAAAGTCTTCTAGACACAATGTTCTCAGAAGCTGTTTCTCTATAATCAAGGAAGGATGAGATCTATTTTTCTAATATTGGAGTAACCCGAAGTGCCATAAATAATGCTAGATAAGTCTTTTCAGGCAAGATAAGTCTTGAAGTAGAAAGAAAAAAACCTTTCTGATTTTCTTGTTTAAATAACAAGTTTATGCTTTAATGACAAGTTCAAATTGTCTATTTAATTTTTTCAGTTTTTCATCACCATGCAGCCTAGATATGCAATTAAAATCTGAAGGACACATATCCCAACATGCACACGAATGAATGATTACCTTATTCTTCATTCGGGAAGGTTCTCATTCTCTCTGATACTCGGTGTCCTTGTCTTTCTGACAATGGCTTCTACTAGGTTCTAAGTCATGGTGGTGCAACTAAAATAGCCTTGGTTGCAGTTGGTCTGGGAACTGAAATATTATATCAAATATATGAGTAAACATATTGACATTTTCTTGAATTTTAAAAGAACGCAGGCCTCTAGAAACAAAGGAAAATTCAGGGCAGTCCCTGAAAACATGAAAGTCTCCATCTCAGACAAGTTCCACCTAGTGCTTTCTGGAACTAGCCACAACCACTTGAACTTTCTTGTGACTCTGCCTAGATGTTTTCTTTGCACGTCAACCTTACAATGTGTTCGTGCAACCTATCGATAGGTTAATTAAAGTAAGACAAAAATGATCATACTGTCCTGTGACTTTCTTCTTTTATTCCTTAACATATTGAAATAATATATAATATAGTTCTATAATGGTGGGAATTTCCAGTTCTTTGTACCTATGGAATAAGGGTAAGAATTCATGTTGATATACATTTAATCATTTGGATGGGTATCTCTATAGAGTAGATCCAGCGATTTCGAATATTGAGACAAAAGGATTTGCAATGTGAATAAATTTTCAAGTTTTTCCTCCAAACCATGGTGTCGATTTGTAAAACTACCAAGATGTATATAGTTGTTTTGTCTCCACTCTGTGAACCCGAAAAATTATCAGTGCTTTGGATCTTTGCAATTTTTAGAGGGGAATTATTTGGTAGCATTAATTTGCATTTCTTTAATTATCAGCGCAAGCTTTTAAAATAAGAAATTTTACAAAGTGACTCCCACTCATCTACCAACATCAAATATTAAATAAGGTTTCTAGTTAGATGTTAATAAAAGAAAACCGAAAGGATATTATTGAAGGAATTTAGGCAGAATACAGGCATTAATTTGCATTTTCTAATCAGAAATGCATTTATTTTTCTCTTTGTCCTCTTGTGTTTCTCCGATTTGAATATTCAGCAGAAAAAGAAGGCTGAATGAATAGCTAGATTTAACAATAGCTAAACATGTTCTTATGATTCTGCCCTATCTTTCTAAGGTGAAACATTTCAAGTAAAGCAAATTTTAATATTGAGTTCAGATGGCTCACAGCTGAAATCATTACGAACACAGTGGAAAGGGGAAACTTTTCAGAATATTTTACCCGTATAGATAAGCTGGCACTTTCAAAGAGCGTTAGCATGACGTGCATCGGTGCAGCACTGCCCATCTCTTTCCATCTGCCTGCCCCAGCCTGGTCAATGTACGGTGAATGGATGCCCTACTTTGAGGATGGCCCCCAACGTGAACTTCCTGTGCTAGCTGGCTGGCACCATGTTTTGCAAAATGATGCTGCAGGCACATTTGTTCTCTCACCAGGCTCTCCTTTTCCCCTTTTCCTGTCCTTCCTCACTCTTCCCTTCCAAGTCTCTCTTCACTCTTCTGGCATAATCTTCCCGAGCCGCAGGGAGCAACTTGCCTCAGCCAGAGCAGCCACACTTTTCTCACCTGGGGTACCGTTAAAGGGAGCGTCCTCCACTCTTCAGGGTCTTTGCTTCTTTTTCCACCTTTCTTCTGTTCTACCTCAGTTACACTTCCCATTTGTTTTACGTTATTTAACCCGAAATCGGATCCTTTTGGCTAACCATGAATGTCCAAGAGCTTGCATTTGGATCATGTTACAGCTCTGGGATCCAAACAGAGTACTACGCATGATGAATTATAGAAACCTTTTCTGGAAAAGTTTAGAACCTCTGGTTCTGCCAGGGCATCACACCAATGAATGAGAACATGTGTGATGAATCAAAAAACCCTTTTAGGGAAGAGAAATGTGCACTTGACTACCGTGACAAACGGAAGTTTTGACGAGCATCCTTCAGGGAGGCCATGAACACTTCTCATTTGTATTTTAAATTTAGGTGCAGCCCAGCATGTGAGAATACAATCTAGGTTTCAGTTTTAAAACTCCCACAACAATTTCCTTTTCCGTGTTTGGCTTTGTGCAGTATCTCTGTGTGTGAGTTAAATAGCTACTCCTTCAGTTAACGTAAATACTCATTGGAGGAGTAGGATTAATGCTTTTATGTGTTGCAGAATGCAAACATCATGTGTCTTCTGTGCCTTGCTGTCTCTGGGGATTGACCGTGCAATGCTAGCCGTTACCGTGCAGGAGGGGCTTTCACTGGTCCTAGTGAATACTCTGGATCCACATTTTATACACAAATGGTAAGCTTAGATTTCTCCTTTTCTTTCTCTTCCCTTGTTATCACAAGGCTAAGAACCTGGATTTGTTAAGCCAGGCAGTTTTAGCATGAGGTGCATAGCTGTACACATGAACACTCCCCACATTTCTCAACATTCATGAATTATTCAGCTTGATTTTTTCCCTCTGTGCATGAGGTACAGATTTTCTTTTTGTCTCTTCTATCAGAAAGGAGGAGAGAGCTTGCTCTTCTTTTTCTTAATGATTCCCTCTTTTTATGATCATTATTAGAAAAAGAGTGAATATCTCTACTGGCATCATTTTAAATAAGCTTGACACATATCTCAGGTAAGTATAGATTCACCCTAAAAAACCAGTCTGTTACTGTTGCCTGCATCATCTCTATCAAATGTTGTCTGGACAAGGGGATGAAAAGTACTCTATGTCCACTAAACATTTGTCTTTGTTCCTCTTTGTTCCTCTCCCCGAATGGAGAGAGGATAAATTTACCACATGTTGCATCACTGAGATTTTTCTGTTTCAGTTTAGTTTAAATTTGCTGAATTTAACTGACTGTACTGTGTTTCACCTGGCAGTCCTGGATGATGCCCTATCCTATGTCTATTACTCTATTCAAGTATTTGTCTGCAACTTTTTAACATGTAAAGAGTTGCACAGCAACCATTTCAGTGAAACCAGAAAAAAAATTATAAACCTTTTAAGACAAAGGGTTCTACTGGATTTGTTTCCCTCTATATTCTCAGAGGTAGGTACCCTGCAAGTGTTCCAGAAGTATTTGTCAAATGAGCTAAAAGGTAAGTATTAAACAAAATGGTTCCCATGTCTTTTTCTTCCTTACCTTAAACTAAGCCATTTTTCCCTGACAATGGTCAGAGTAAATATTTTATGTTTTGTGAATTATATGGTTTCCATTGTGATGTTGTGATTATTCAGCTCTGTCAGCATGACAGCTGTAGATAAATTTAAGTGAATGAACGTGGCCTTGTTGAAATAAAACTTTATTTATAAAGACAGATGACAGCTGTATTTGGCCTGCAGGTAGAATTTTGTCCACATCTACCATAGGTCCATATGTCCCCACAAAATGTGAATACATTTATCTATTTCAACTTCTTCTGATGGAAAAAGCAGTGAAAAAAAGAGTAAAAAGTTGTGGCAACATTTATAGACTCTTTTATGCCACAATTCTCTATCGGGAGAAATATCTTTATCTTCCTTTGAAGCCACACAATTGTTATCACTCTCGGAGAGTCTTGATGCATTGTTTGGTGTCAGAGACTGCCGACAGCAGTTATGTTGTTGTTATGGCCATGACAACATGAGACAGTTCTTTGCAAGAGCACCTTATCTGGTTCTATGCTTTCAGAAAGATGGTCCCTCCAAGGACTGGGCCCTGACCCTCAGCGTAGTTTCTCTAGGGGCAGAGAGTGAATTCTCATCCTCTGAGCATCACGCAAGAGCACTGGAGTCTAAATGAGAGAGGTCTAGACTGGGCCAATGAGATCCTCAGAGGCACTTGGAATCAGAAGAAGGTGAATGGTGAGTCTTAGGCTCAATAGGTTTTGGTTTATATTTGGATCCAAGGACGGCTTCTCTGTTGGTAACCACACCATACATGGGCCACCACCATCCAGCCTTAATTGTAACAGCACTAGGAGAAGAGTTTCTGGCCCCAGAAGAGCTTCCTTGCCTATCATGTCTGACTGAGTTCTCACAGATCCAACCCATTTGAACATAAAAAGAGGGGTTTCCTGTGAACACAGCTGCTGAATTGTCTCGTGCAAAGGCACATAAGCAGCAGAGACAGAAGTAGCACATAAAGACAGTGGTTATTGTGTCTATAACCACTTGGGTTTTTTTCTTTTCTTTTTGATCAATATTTTTCTCCATCTGCTTGAACGCCTTACCGTAGTCATAGTTTTACTCTTTTATAATTATTGTTTTCCTTTAATACTGAGGAAAACATAACAATGTTTTTAAATGCATACATTTTGTCCTTTCTTTTATCCAAATTCTCTTCTCTCCTACACTGCTTACTCCTTTCTCTACTGCTATTGAGCTTTTATAATTCAGCTTAGATATCACTTCCTTATTCAGAGTCTTCCCTGAAGTTAGAAGCCTCCCCATGCAAAAACTTTCCCTGTGCATTTCTATCATGCCATTCATGAAATTATGTGATAATTACATATGTGTGTGAGTTCTTTGTATTAAACAACCTTTGGGACCCTATCACGCCTTTTACATGGGTCAGCTTTGGTAGGATAAGATTTGGCACTGAAGCCCATAGAGGTAAATTTGTTGCCCAAGCTAGAGAGGTGGGAAGTAGCAGATGAAGATTCTGGCCTGTGTGCACCCCGGCACCCCAAACCCATTCCTCTGAAGATTAACCTACTTTTAATGGTTTAGGAATCTGGGCCATCTGTGGTTATATACGAACAATAACCAGTCCTTTCTCTTGGGTTTTTCCTCTATTTTCACTTTCCCAGCCAAGGCAACCATCTGGTTTCTTAAAGCAAATGCCCCTGTGGAGTTGTTGAAATGTATTCTAGTGGTGCCTCTTAGTTCCTCCTGGCCTCTCCCAAAGGCTTCTCTTATGGGCAGAGCTCTTCTTCTTGTCCTTCCCTTCACTACTCTAACTCCAAATGCTAAAGATCTTATTAGAGCTCCTTTGCCACAAAATCCCAGAAACTAGAGATTCTGTTTGGCCTCTTTCTATGGCACAGAGCTGTTAATACAACACTGTGTCATAGCAATGGTCCTAGGGTAGACTATACTTACATAAGAATTATTTTTGTGCAATCATAAGAGATTCCACATGAGTACTGATGTTTATTTGTGATTTGTCTTTCTTATATTGTTGAAAGAATAGAATCATAGTTCATTTTATACACACACACCTCTTTGATGCCATTTATCCCAGGCCACAGCTTTGTCTTTAGGGTTACTTGACAAACAAGTGTGCTAACAGCTTAAGGGAACAATTTGCATGACAGCAGGAATGTCCGGTGCAGCTTTCTGTGATGAGGAAAACATTTTGTATCTGTGGGGCCAACACAACAGTCACAAGTCCCTTGAGGCTATCAAGCGATATGGATAGTGTGCCCAAGGAATTGCCATTTTATTTCATTTAAAGAATGAAAATTAGTTTCAATTTAAACACACAGTGACTACTTTATCACAGGAAATCAATTTAGAGCATCTGTTTCTTGATTTCAATATGGTGGTTTATATCAGTCTTACTATTGGGTGTTTGAATAACAGAATAAACACATAACATTGATTTTGCTTTATTTGAATTCTGATCCACAAATTTCCCAGTTGAATACAACTTTGACAATAATTCTTGGGGTATCCCGAAAGCTTGAAAAATTTTGTGAAATAGGAAAATAATTTATTTGGTTAAATATGAAAAGGAATTTTAGGCAATCTCTCTCTGTCTCTCTCTATATATAGATATTCTCTCTATAGGTATTATATACATTACATTATATATTATATATCTATTTATATTTCAAATATTTTTCCTAAACCTTCAACACTTGTATGGAACATATGAGTATAGAGAATTTATACTTTATTTGGAAGTTCATCAGGGGCTGTGTCAATAAAGGGTCATGGCAGAGTTGTAAGTTCGGGTGCAACACATGCTACCTTGGGTAAATGACTTACCCTCATCTGTAAATGTGAAAATCACCTTTCCAAGTAATGCCACAGGGTTTCTGGTACTACATGTAGTGATGTAGTGATAATCACTTTGAAATAATTCTATGTGGATGGTATTCTTGAAATGTTTATTGATGCTACCATTCTATAAACATTCCAAAGTAATCCAGCGTGAACATCAACAATACAGGGGATGACCTTCTTAGGCACCTTCTGTTGTGAAATAATCTTACAAAAGGGAGAAGCACGGTATTGTTTTCATAACAGCCCCCAGGAATTCTTGTGTGTGTCTTGGGCTGTACATTTTAAAAAGAAACAAACAAACTTGTGAAAACTAAATCTTACATGATCTTATCTCGTCCCAGTTTTAAGTGTTCCCTCTTCTGTTTTTATAATCAAATGATATTTCAGGAAATTGTGAAGCTTTTCCCTGTATTTCTCATGACTCACACAGTATCTTGTTTTGTAATTTCCTATCCTTTGGCCAAACCCTCTAAGGCAAGCCCAATGTACAGTCTGTGGAATTGAAACATTGAATAAAAAAGGAAAAAACAACACATTTATTCAAGATGCTGTAATAATGGTAACTATTATTATTCTCACTTGGGAATAATTTTAGACATCTTCCCATTCTTTTCAGGAGCTTTACAGATGTGTGTAAGTAATCCCCATGAGAACAAATTATTGCAAATGATAAGATACTATGTACCTGCTTCTTATTTTCTATATTCTGAGGAGACCTAAATGAATTTCAAGTTTCTTTTATTCAACCCACAATATTTTTAATAAGGAAAAAATGTATCTCCTGTGGCACCTGTTAAAGATTTTTGAATTTTAGCTACTATATTTGTATTTTCAAATTTCTAGGGTAAAATCTAAAAATTTTTTTGTTTTTTTTTTTGAGACAGGGTCTCACTATGTAGTTGAAACTGATCTGAAACTCACTATGTAGCCTGGCTGGTCTCAAACTCACAACGATCTACCTGCCTCAGCCTCCTGAGTGCTGGGATTATAGGAGTGCACCACCATGCCTGGAAAATCTAAATATTTTTGATTGATACAGATATAATAGTTTAAAAGCAATCTTATGTTAGTTTATTTGCTTCACCCTTATGAAACTATTGGCATATGGCTCATATTTGTAAGTATTTCATAATGAAAGTACACTTTTATTTGAAATAACAGATGAAAGAATGTTTAGCAATCTAATTCCTGCCATTTTGAGCTTATATACTTTGTGTTTTACAATTCGAGTTAAGCCTAGATTCTAGACATTGCTATGATTTGCACAGAAATATACTTCAAAATATTGTCATTCTATAGTATACTTGTATTTCTATGAACATTTGTAAGGCATAATTATAATCTTTCACTTGGTCTGAATGGTCTCTGAAATATAATTCCATTGATGAATGTTCCAGTATAGGTTAATATTAGAAAGGTCAGATCAGATGTTACATGAATCACGAACACATTTTTATTTTTAAGATGTGTGTCTCCTGGCTGAAGTTAGAACATATATGGAACACTTCAGAGCAGAGAACTGAGTGCTCTGATTCCTAATCGCTTATTTTCTTTAGAGAAAATCTAACAGGCTAAAACAAACATTGGGATAGCACGGCTAAGCTGTGTTCAAAGAAAACATATTTGCTTTGCTTATGGCCAGACATTCCCACAGTTTTTCTTTGTAGCAAATCTTATACTTCAAGCCATCCACAGCTATTATTTTTGGAACTGGTACTGCTGTGGTTTATGAGGAGCTTTGTAAATGCCGGATACTGTCGGGAGCAGAGCATCTCATTTAGTTCTCAGACCCTCGCTCATGACACTTAGATCATATATGAGAACGTCAAAGCCCAAAGAATCTTTTCTTTAAAATTGAGTTTATCGATGCACTTTAGGTGCACGCTGTGATCACATTCATCTTGGCAAATGTGTCATTTCCCGCATATCCCTTCCCTTGCTTTCATCCTTCCCCCTCTCCCTAAATGCTTTGTTTTCACCATTTCCCTATTTTTTCTGTACCTTCTTACCTTACCTCCACTTTCCTCCCTAGTTCCCCTCTCTTTTCAACATTTACTTCCTTTTTCACAATATCTATTTTACATTTTAGTTCTCGTGTATACCTTGTTTCTTACACTAGACAAACAATTTGTTACTTACTTGTGGGCCCTGTTTATTTCACTGACGAGTATAGTGTCAAGGTAGATCGATTTAGCTATAAATAACTCTAATTTATTTCTCTTTATGGGTGAGTAGTACTCCATCTTCTGTATCCAATCACTGGTTGATGGGCATGTGGGCTATTCCCAAGATTTAGCTGCTATAAACTGTGCTGCTATAAAGATGGGTATACATAGATCACTGCTGTAGAATGCTTTTTATTCTTTTGGGAAGATATCAAGAAGAGGTATAATAGGGTTAAATGGAACCAGTAGTTTGAATTTTTTGAGGAATCTACCCATTGATTTCCATAGTGGTTGCAACAGTCTACACTCCCACCAGCAGTGGAGAAGGTTTTTTTTTCTCCCCACATCCCTGCCAGCATTCATTATTGGCTGATTTTTTTGTTGTTGTTGTTGTTAACAGGCATTTTTTTTTTTCTGGAGTGAGATGGAATCTCAACGTTGTTTTCACTTGCATCTCAGGAATGGCCAATGATGTTGAACATTTTTTCATCTATGTTATTGTTGCTTCTACTTCTTCATCTGAGAATTGACTATTCACTTCAAATGTCCAATTTCAGGCTGGGTCTTTAAATTTGGGGGGACTGCCTCTTTTGAGTTCTTTATATATTACAGATAGTAGTCCTTTGTCTGAAGACTAATTGATAAAAATCTTTTGCCACATTGTGGGTTGTTTCTTCAGTTTGTTGGTGGTTTCTCTTGCTGTACAAAAGCTTTTTAATAAGGGGAGATCCCAGTCGTTGATTCTTTGTGATACTTCCCATGTGACTGAGGTTTTGTTCATTAAGGTCTTTTCTTATGCCAATGTCTTCAAGAGTTCTACCTAACCTATCTTCCAGCAGATTTAGTATTTCTGTTTTTATATTTAGATCTTTAATCCATTTAAATTTGAATTTAGTGCATAGTGGAGTTATGGGTCTCGTTTTACTATTGGGTAAGTTGATACCCAGTTTTTCCAGCACCAATTAATAAAGAGGCTGTCTTTCTTCCAGTGAGGGTGTTTGGCTCCTTTGCTAAAGATGAGGTGGCTGTATGTCTGGAGCTTTTTCTGCATCTTCTAATCTGTTCCATTGGTCCTCTTTTGCCAGTACCATACTGTTTTTTTTTTTTCCTCATTGAGTTTATTGGTACATTTTAGGTATACAGCATACTGCTTTTAATTACGGTAGATTTGTAGTATAATTTCAGGTCAGGGATTGTGATACCCCCTGCCTTGCCGTGGTTGCCCAGAATTGCCTTTTGCTTTTGTTATTGGTCTCTTCAGGTTCCAAATGAATTTTAAGACTGTTTTCTCTAATTCTATGAGATATGGTGTTGGAAACTTGATTGAGATTGTACTGTCTATATAACAATTTTGGAAGTATGGCCATTTTCACTATACTGGTTCTTTCTACCCAGGAAGAAGGATTGTCTTTTTATTTTCTGATATCCTCTTTGATATCCTTTTTTCAGAGTTCTGTAGTTTTCATTGTAAAGGTCTTTGTTAGATTGATTCTTAGGTTTTTTTTTTTTTTTTTTTTTTTTTTTTTTTTTTTGCATGCTATTGTGAAAGCTATTGTTTCCTCACCTACTCTCTCAGTGAATCTGTTATTTGTGTACAAGAAGGCTACAGATTTTTGAGTGTTGACCTTGTATCTAGCTACTTTACTGAATTTGGTTATTAAGTTTCGAAGTCTTTTGGTGGAGTTTTTGGAGTCTTCTGTACAGAATATCATGTCATCAAGAAATAATGACAATTTAATTTCTTCCTTTCTGATCTTTATTCCTTTTAACTCTTTCTTTTGCCTAATTGCTGTGGCTAATGTTTCTAAATCTATACTCAACAAGAGTTCAGTAGTGGGTATCCTTGTCTTGTTTCTGATTTTAGCACGAAAGATTTCAGTTTTTTCCCTTTAAGCATGATGTTGGCTGTTGGTTTTTCATAGATGGCTTTCATTAGGTTGAGTTAAGGACCATCTATATCTATAGGGTTATTTTTTTCATGAATGGTTTGGACTTTGTCAAATATTTTTTCCTGCATCTATTGACATGATCATATGGTTTTTGTCCTTGATTCTGTTAATATAGTGTATTAAATTTATCAATGTGCATATGTTGAACCATCCCTGCATCAGAGGGATGAATCCTACTTGGTCAGAGTGTACGATCTTCTTGATGATTGACATTCTGTTTGCCAGTGTTTTATTGAGGATTATTATGTTTATATTCATTAGGGAGAATGACCTATAGTTTTCTGTTTTGGTTGGGTCCTTATCTCTGCTTTTGTAATCAAGAAATAATGGCTATCAGGAATGAAACTGGGAGTATTGCTTCCCTTTCAATTTTATTAAGGAGTTGAAGAAATAATGGCAGTAGGTTTTGTCTAATTTTCTTGTATATTTTTGCAGTTAATCCATCTGGCCCTGGGCTTTCTTTGTTGTAAAGTTTAATTACATTTTCATTTCACTGACTGAAATTGGGTTGTTTGGAATTTTTATATCTTCTTGGTTTAGCATTGGTAATTCATATGTACCTAGGAATCTGTCCATTTCTTCTGTGTTTTCCATCACATTAGAATAAAGTGTCTCAAAATAGGTATTGAGGATCCTTTAGATTTCTGAAGGATCTGTTGATATAGTGCATTACATTTGTTGATTTTTTTCCTTCCCCTACTGGCATGGAATTGAGACTTTTCTTTCCTTTTTAAAATAGGATTGGCTAGGGGATTGTCAATTTTATTTAATCTTTTAAAGAATTAACTCTTAATTTCATTGATTTTTGTATCATTCTCCTAGTCTCCACTGCATTAATTGCTGCTCTGATCTTTATAATTTCCAGCATTGTATGAGCTTTGGATTTGTCTTGCTCTTCATTTTCCAGCAGCTTGAGGTCCACATTAGGTTGTGTATTTGGGCTTGCTCTGTTTTCTTACTATGGGCACTCACTTCTATAAATTTCCTTCATGGGACTGATTTCACTGTGTTCCATAATACTGGTATGTTGTACTGGTGTCATCATTTAATTGTAGAAACTGTCTAATTTCTTTTTTAATTTCCTCTGTGACCCATTGGTTGTTTAGGAGGCTGTTATTCAATTTCCATGTGTTTATGAATTTCTTGTGGTTTCTTTTGTTATTGAGCTCCAATTTTATTGTACTATGATCTGATAATAGATAGGAGATAACTTCAATTCCTCTGCACTTACTTAAGCATGTTCTATGAGCTAGCATGTGGTCTGTTTTGGAGAATGTTCCATTTGCAGCTGAGAAGAATGTGTATTCTGATGTTGTGGAAAGGAATACTCTATAAACATCCATTAAATCCATTTGTTCAAAAGCTTGGTTCAGTTCTAGTATTTAATTTTTGCTGTTTTTGTCTAATTGGTCTGCCTTTTTGTGACAGTGGTGTACTAAGTGGTGTACTAATACAATTGTATTAGTGCTTATTTGATTTTTCATGTATTTTAATATTTGTTTTATATAGTTGGGTGCAATGATGTTTGGTGCATATATATTTACCTGTGTGTGTGTGTGTGTGTGTGTGTGTGTGTGTGGTACTGAGGATCAAACTCAGGACCTTGTGCTTGCCAGGCAGGCACAGTACCACTGAGCTACATCCCAAGCCCATGGTGCATATATATTTATGATTGTCATCTCTTCCTCTTGGATTGTTTTTTACTAGGATGTAGTGACCTTTTTGTCTCTTTTAATTAGCTGTGGCTTGAAATCCACTTTATCTGCAAATATAAAGCTACTCCTGATTTTTTGTGTTCCTGTCATTTAGAATATTGTTTTCTATCCTTTGACTTTCAGTCTTTGAATTTCTTCTTGAATTAAGTGTTTTTCTTGTATGCAACATATTCTTGGATCTTGCTTCTTGATTCATTCTACTAATCTTTGTTTTTTTTTTGATCAGTGAATTGAGAACATTGACACTGATAGTTATAACTGATAAGTACTGACTTATCCTTGTCATGATATCTTCCTGTTAGTTAGCTCCCTTTCCCCCCATATTTAATTTCTTGCCTTGCCTAGTGGATTCATTCTGCTGGGGTTCATGGAGTTATAATCCACATTGTGTCTTTCTAGGATACCTTTCATAATATTTTGGAGTGCTGATTTGGCATTCATGAAGTTCTTCAAGTATTCTTTGCCATGGAAGTATCTTATTTCTCTATCAAATTAGAAGATAGTTTTGCAGGATACCTCTATCTGGGTTGGAGGTTGTTTTCTTTTAGTGCTTGAAATACTTCACTCCAGGCTTTCCTTGACTTGAGGGTTTATGTTAAGAAGTCTGCTGTGATTCTTTCTTTCTTTTTTTTTTTTAAGCACACCATGTTATAAATGTACCGATCTTAATTAAGGCAAATGTAGCATGATTTAAAAAAAATCTGTTTTTAAATGTGATAAAAGACAATTATTAATTTAAGAAGGTATAAAAATTATAAATCTTTAAATATTATCCACTCATTTACTAATACACACTGATTCTGCTGTAATTCTGACAAGCTTTCTTTTTTAAAATGTAATTTTTTTCTTCTCTCTAACAGCTTTTAATATTTTGTTCTTGTGTAGATTTCTTGAAACTTCAGTATTATATGCTATGCTATTATATAATGTAATATAATATTGTAATATATTATATGTAGTTTTTATCACACCTAGTTGAAGTTCTATATACCTCACTTATCTGTATGTCAAATTCTTTTATCTGTTTGGGACATTTTCTGCAATTACTACTATGTCTTTTGCATGATGTCCTACTCCTTAGTGAACTCCATTCAGTCTTAAATTATTCTTTATTTCATTATCTAGCAGCTGTTGGATTGATTTCTTATGGTTCCTTGCTTTTTTTTTTTTGGACCAGGGATCAAACTCAGGTCCTTGCACTTGAAAGACAGGTGGCAAAACCACTGAGCTAAATCCCCTGCTCCCCTTGCTAATTTTAATAAACCTTTATTTCTCGGTTCACTAATTCCAACCCTGTCTTCTATATTTGAGATTGTGTTTTCAGATGCACTTGTTCTGCTTTGGACACTTTCAATGGAATTTTTAATCTCTTGCATATCTGCTTGGAAGTGTTTTATGTATTTTATTTCTTTCCTAAGCTGAGCATTCATGGTTTCCATCACTTTCTTCACCTCCTCTGTTTTTTAATCTGTATCTGCCCTAGAGATACTAATCTTGTCTTTTTTGTTATGGTCACCATCTCTGAAGTTATACGAGAGATTATTTCTTCTTTCTTTCTTTTTTTTTCTCATTGAATTTATTGGTACTTTTTAGGTATACAGTACAACAGTACAGCTACTTTTACCATTGGGATCTTGTACCTTTACCTGACGGATCTTGGTTCTCATTTTTTCCCCATACCCCTGCCCTTCTTTCACCCTATTTCTGATTTGAATTTTTCCAAATGTTATTTCATTCATTGTGTTATTTCCATTTTTACCACTTCAGGGAGTCCAGCTGATTGTTTTTCAGACTTTTCCTCATTGTTTTCCCATAGGTTTGCCTTTGGTGAGCAATAAGTCTGCATTTGTGACTTGTTTACATGTCTCTTCATTTCTACTTCTTGTTCATGATACTGTTGTTTTATTCCTGGGCTGATTCTTATAGGTTGCTTATGGCGAGTATCTTTATATCTATTATTTAGCACCCTAGGAAATGACTACTTCTCAGAGTCTTCCAGGTATAGCAGGCTTCCCCTGTCTTGAACCTATTGAAAGATTCCACCTCTTCAGTGCACTGGGGGTAAGAAGTTGCTGCCTATTTAACAGCCCAGGTTCCTTGGCACTGGCCTACAGTACTTTTAATGACCGTTAGGCAATCTCAGTCTTGGCACACTAGGAAGAATAACAGCTTAGATCAACTATGTCACCTTGGCTAAAGTAATACTGTCAGCATTAACAATAGCAGTTAAGACAGCCTGGAAAACGACAAACTCTAATAACCATTAATTTGCCATCTTTAACTATATGAATGAGATTTGTAGTTATATAATGAAGTCTAAAACAATCGAGAAGTATGTTTATAGTAAATAATCCCTCAATATAGAGAATTTGTCCTCCAGGGAAAAAAATTTAGGAGTTGAGCAGGGAGAGTAGAGAACTAGAAGGAGAGGAAAAGATTAGCAGTAAGGCTAGAGGTCAAAGGAAGATCATGTAAACTCTTGGAAATTGGTGAAGACAGGAGGGAAAGAGAGAAGAAAAGGAAACAAGAATGAATCAAAACAACAGCAATTAAAAAAAAAACAGGGAAAAAACAGAAACAAGAAAGGAGAGAAATGAAGGAAATGAGAAAAACAAAACAAAACAAAAACCCCAAAATAAAACAAAACAAAAGACAAACAAAAACCAAAAAAGTTCACTTAACTCTGTACAGTTAGACTGCAAGTTCACCAACCACTGAAGCCTGCTGTGCCTTTATCCCAGTATACCTTTCTCTGCTCTCCCAGTGGGTTTCACTGCTCCACGCCAAACCTCAGAGAGGCCCTCTCTCTGCTGCACACCACTCCACCATCTTCGTCATTCAGAATGATGATCTTTCTGGGCTCTGCCACTGTCTGGCTCCAGGCATCTCTGCTGTGTGGGTCCTGATTCTGCTGTAATTCTTTAGGACAGGCCTCTCTGCCCCCAATGGCAAGGCAGGCCATGCTCTCCCAAAGAATCTTGATTGAATTAGCACACAAATAAATCATATTCACTTTTAGCCACCAGAGATGTGCTCAGATTTTCTTTTTTCCAGAGTATAAAAGAAACAGTTCATGAAGAAGTCACTGGTGCACACTATCTAAAGGATACATGTAGACAGATTCTCTCAGTTCCCTGCATTTGTACGTATTATCTCCACTCCTTCTTTCTTTGTTAGAATTTTACTAGTTCTCCTAGGCTCAGTCCAAATACTTCTTTCTCTCTGGTCTTCTGGTGTGAATATTCTGCTCTTCCTGTGTGTTGTTATAGTTCCTTCAGAACACTGGCAATAATGTATTCATTGAAAGAAAGTTTATGAAGCTCTCTTTATAGTTGGAATAACAGCTGAAGGTGAGAACTTCTATCACTGCTTGAGTGTAGGTGTCCCTGTTCTATTCATTTTTGTGTCTCTCATAGTATGCAACAGCGGCAGCCAGATCTAATAAGCTCACTGGCAATTTCATTTGTAATAAAATAGACTGCAGGCAGATGACACACTTAGGATGCTGCCTCACATATTGAAGAGATGATAATTGGGAATCCCCACAATTAGAGTTAGGGATACTCATTATCACAAACTGTCATTCTTTCTTGTGAAGTCGTTTCTATCTTGAAGAGTTTTTGTAAATATACCTAAGAGAAAAACATTATTAAGTTTTTTATATCTTGTAACTTCTACTTGCTTCCCGTGAGGGAAAGCTTTCAGACCCTTTGTAAGCTGTAATGACTGCAGATAAGAATGGAGCTAGAACATCTAGGAGCAATTAGATCAAGGGTGAATCAAATCTGTATAAGAACAATACAGAATCTGGTGGATTCAAACACTTGGAGGTAAGTCAGCATTATTCTACCAATTCTATATATTAATTTATTCAGTAATTTAGTTATCAGGAATGTCAAGAGGATCTATTTAGCTACCTGCCTATCTATCTATCTAGCTACCTGCCCATCTATCTATCTATGTAGGCAGATATTTAAATATCTAGATATCTATGGAAAAGCATAGTAATGATCTTATTAGAGTCATACTTAAAGATCTAACACTAACCAAGATTCATGGCAGAACATGTAAATTTTAATTATTGATTAAGACTCATATGTCTATGTTTAAGACAATCATTTAATAAAATAAACTTGTTACAAGTGTAGGCCCATAGTGCTGGCATTTATGTTACCTGTGGGTGACTTCTCGAGAATAACATGGTGTGTACTTTGACGTTTTCAGAAACGCAGACCAGTATGGAATTACTCATAACTGTGTGGGTACAGGTAGAACATACCACTCAAAAAGAAGCAGGAAACTAAGATTGATATTATATACTGAAACTATATTACCAGCCACAAAAATATGAATACTTCTTGCCTGAGAACATTCTTCTGTGTTAACTTTTATTTATTAAGCCTTAAATAGTAACTCATTATTAAATACATAAATAATAATGCTAATCTTGTGCACTTGAATGCAGCTTATAAATTCTTCAAAATATTTTTCTCTAGATTTTTCTCAAGAATAAATTAAAAATCCCCATAGTAAAAATTAGGATACACACATATATTTGGGGGTACTGGGGATTTCTAGGCATGTGCTCTGCAACTGAGCTATTCTTCAGCCCCGAGATATGAATTGAACTTGTTATAGTTTCACAATCTAATACAAGATAGAAATGAGATTCCAATTTAGGTTTTTCTGATTTTATAGTTCTTGTAATTTTCCCTTTGAAAATTGATAACAAGGCATTCAAGTGATCTTTTTTAAAGTCATAATTCATGGCATACTGAACCCCAGAATTCTCAACTTTTACTTATTACCACATTCTCTATTCTCTATATCCTATATATTCTCATATGCTGTATCTTCATATTCTATATTCTCTGTTACGTGCTCTATGCCTAGACATTAGAAAGGAAAGCTTACATTTTGTTATTTAAAGATTTTCCTTTGCTTTTGATCATTAAATTTGGTTTAGATAGGAAAATCTGCCAAGGATCACTTTACTTAACCTGCAATTCTATATGAAGCCTGAAGCAAATATCTAGTAACCAAGCTGGATGATATAAACACTCTTTCATATGGCTCTGCTATATACACCATAAGGGATCTTAAGCATTATTTTACCAATCCAAAGTAGTCCTCTGAAAAAGCATTCCCACCTGAAATTCCCCCAAATTGACTAACGGCTGCAGCATCAACCTTATAAGAGTTGTTAAGTGGTATTAAATTGTCTTCAATTAAGCTGGCAACTCTAAGAAACAGTAGCTATGTCTTCTTACAATTGATTTCCTGAATCTCAGGTATTAATACAAACATAGCAGTGTACACACAGTACTTGTAGAAATTAATTGGAGATAATTTTAGAACTCAATGTGTAAGTGCAGCACATTGTCTGGGCTGTCAGAAATTCTAGGACAATATTTTCATACAAGCAGGTTGAATTGATTGGCTATTTTATAACCAGAGAAGAGTTGAAAGCAGGCAATTCTCTTAGGCAAAAATCTACTTTCTTCTATACAGACATCTCAAGCCAGAAGCACAGTCTATACATTTGTTCCTTGGAATTTATTGTAAAGTCAGGGGATAATCTATCGAGTCTCCTGAGGTAATTGGAGCTACAGTTAAGTAGTAGACACCTTTGGAGAATTTCCAACTCTCTCATGAGACTGAAGACAAATCTTTTTATGGTAAAGGGTATGTGTTGCTCTTCTCCCAGCTCAGTGAAATCACAGCTAGGAACTAGGGATATTTACTTGACGAGGCACAGACCCAGGTGGCATTTACTAGATTACTGTTGTGATGTCCTAGATGGTACTTTAGTGCTTGAATGACTCAGAGTCTTCTGAAAATACCTTGCACTCAGAGACTGGATTGGTCAGGCTAAGCAAACATTAGCAATACCAGATGATTGCAAAAAAAAAAAAAATCCAATCTCTCAACAATCTCATCAACAATCCAGGTCAAGAAATCTAGGAGGGATTGGGTCACAGGTATTTATGGTTGGAGAGGCAGTTGGTGGAATTTGGCCCTGGGCACTGTGAAATGATCCATTTTACCTTTTAAAAAGCATGACGCAGTGGTGTGGGTCCATTCCACAGAACATGTGGCTAAACTCAGAAGGTCAGCCACTTGGATATCCTGCTTGCTTAAAGTCTGCAGCTGGTTCTTTAAAGGTCTTTTTAAAATCCATAATGGATTTTAATCACATTTCTTGATTTGCCTGTTACTTGAAATGGCAACCCAGAATTCTTGATGACTCAAAGGTCCAAATGTTAGGAATGTAATTTGCAGAAAACAAGTTATACAATTCAGTTAAAAAAATTTCACTTTTTATGGAGGTGAGATGGCCAAATGAGATGAACACAAAAATGCAGGTATTGTCCTGATGAGGGAAAGATATTAATACAGACATGGCCATTTTGAGCAAAGCTCTTATTTTAGAAAAGTTCTATAAAGGAAATCTGTCATTAGGTGAATTCCAAAGCATCTGTTCCATGGAACAGTGGATGGTGACTGAAGTTTGTTGTGTACCAGGGCGCACCTGTTTTGATTAAAAAGAAAATAGTAAAGGAATCTCAGAATTTAAAGAGACCTTGAAAATATATTGGCAACTCTAAAAAGCTATTCTTCAAAATGGATAACATTTTTCTTGTGCTTGTAGGACTTACTGTATTTCTGAATAATTTCTCAACAACCGTGGGCTAAGATTTAAATATTACATACCCACTGGGCATGGTGGTGCATGCCTGTAATCCCAGCACTCAGGAGGCTGAGGCAGGAGGATCACTGTGAGTTTGAGACAAGCCTAAGCTACGCAGTGAGTTCCAGGTCAGTCTCAACTACGTAGTGAGACCCTGTCTCAAAAAACCAAAAAAACAAAACAAAACAAAACAAAAATTACATACCCTTTTCAGAAATTGAAATATTAAAGCATATATGGAAGTAAAAGATACTAAACAATATCCTCAAAGCAGATTTTACGTATTCTAGGGGTAGGGTTGAAATGTTTCTATTGTTTTAAGTATATTAAAGGATTAGGGTTAAAATATTCCTGTTTTTTTCCTTTGAACAGCTTTGTGTATTGAAGCTACTCTTTCTCCCCTAAAGGTATAATTGCTCATTCCTAAGATTTAGAAAAAAATGGAGCTTTAACCTTTTCATAAACAGCATTAAACAAAATTACAAAATAGTGTCTTGTCAGGCAATCTAACTCTTTGCATCAAGCTCAGCAAGACTCTGATTAAACCTTTGCTTTTGCTGTGTGTGTGTGTGTGTGTGTGTGTGTGTGTGTGTGTGTGTGTGAATTTTAAGTCTTAGGTTTTTGAAAACATGTTTTATTTTCATCATGCTTTATTTAAATCATAAAAAATCCCAAAATAGTAAGGACTTAATAAGTTTAGTAAGACTAGCACTACACAATAAGGGGTATGACACAGAAGGAGGAAAAAAAGACTGTGAACGCAAAGGAAGAAATGAACAGTTGCAAGTCCACGGTAGCTGGTGCTGCACTTACCACAAGGACAGAAGTCCATGTAAGATGCCATGTATTTCACGCCGAACTGGCCCAAGACATTATGTTAAAATGGCCTTTGGCTTCATTGGGAATCAGTTTATTTCCACATTTATAGTCCTTTACTTTTCTCAAAGGGAAAATAGCCCATTCTGCTGCAAAACTCCAGGAATAGAGTTTGGAGTATGATACCCAACCCCATTATTCAGTGTAACCTACCTGTGTAGCCTTGTGTAAAGAGTAGGTAAGTCTTTTCCATTGTATGGTCTGATCATTTAGTTCAATTAGGAAATTTCTCTGTCAAATCCAAGAAATAATGATCTTTTACAAATGCAGACATATATATTTAAGGGAAGTCCTTTATTTATGTCATAGATGGAAGTTTTCCTTTAAAGCATGATTTTAAGGTTACGTTATTTCCTGAACATATATCAAAGTATGTATTTCAAAGCTTAAATGTCAGATTCCTGCTTGGCCAACCAGAACTGTTGCTCGACTTCTGTAAAGCATCACAAATGGGTTTCAGTGAGTGAGATGTTCCACTGTGAGAAACAATGAGCTTTTAGCTTTTATGCTACATTTGTAGGATTGAGCGATTCTGCTTTTGAATAGATAACTATGTAATTGTTTACTGTAACAGTTATAGAAGCTACCATTAAGCAAATTATATAAGTTCTTAAGATCTCAGTTTAATCATTTGTATAGTGAAGAGAACAAATTCTTCCTAAAATGCTGGGAAGATTAAATGATAAAATATGTGCAATCACTGGCCCATACTAGGTGTTTAATAAATGATAGCCGTTCTCATTTATATTATGCACTTACATTAAATAGGACTACTGCCATTTGGACAGAGCTACAGATGTGATCAAGTAGAAATCCTTCCCTGGGGAGTCAAGCCTGTGAAGAAATAAATAACAGCACTCACTGAATGACTCTCCATTAGGATGGTAATAAATAGAGCTCTGCTGTTCTTGGTGAAACAGTCCTAATGATTACCACATTCCTTTTTTCCTCTGTCAGAAAATGTGAGATTATCGCCTTGGGTCAGTTTGACATAAACCCAGTTTCTACTCGTCAGAGCCCAGTGATAAATAATTTTAAAAAATTAGAATTCTGCAAAAGAAGGAAACTATGAATGTGGCACGATTTTCATGTAAAACTGTGAAATTGGAGCAGTATTGACTATTATGCATTTTTATTAATTTTTTTTTGTACTTGTGCCTGAGGAAGTATTGAGACAGCCATTATTTTAAAAATTGAATGAATAAATAATTAAAATACATACTTTATCTTTCTTTGTAATATTTGAAGAGATGGGTTTCTATATTGTAAATAATTAGATTATTTCCTCTGTTTTTCTTTTGTTTGCATAGAACACATTGTCAGTCTAATCCCCCTTCCTCTGAATTTTTATCATGAAACTGATATTTATTTCTCTATCTTTTTCTGACTCTTGTGTTTTATTGGCCTAGGTGTGAAGTACAGAAATTTCCAAAATGAATTGGCCAAGGTACTAAATCAGGTATTTTGGCCGAAGGCTAATGTTCAATATCAATCTGGGGCACTCTTAACAGTAATCATCTGCTGTTTCTATAGCTCTTATTCACAATATACAAGGTTCAACCAGTTCAGACTCTCTGGAGGCCAATAGCTCACCACACATAAACGTTTGTAAGTTAGATTGAAAAAGAAAGCCCTGTCAGGAAAATCCTACAAGCAGCAGTATCTCCTTAGTATTATTGCTCAGTATTTGTGATAGCAGATAAATATTGAGAAAGGGCTCCAAGAGGTAGATCTAGAAAGGAACAGAAAGCCCATATTCATTAGTCTAGACATGTAATGGTTGATTACATCTTGCTTTATGATCCTTATAAACTAGTTATTTGGTTTCAGGCATGATTCCAAAGCTCATAGTGATCTTCCCCAACTCCTGCTACTCCTAGTCTAGATTATCAAAGGGAAATTCCAACCAGGAAGTAACAACCTATCTTATGCAAGGTTCTGTATCCTGTCCTCATCCTTCCTGTTCTTTCCCATCAACCCTGTAGTCTGTGTTTGTAACCTTTACATTTGGAGATTTTCAGTCTTCCCATCTGAGTCTCAAGTCCCACTTTGGTTAGTACTGCAGCATTATTCTCCTGGCATTTTGGCTTGTTTCAGAGAGGAAACCATTGTCATGGGTAGTAGGAGAAATGTCTTGGGTATACTATTTTGCCATGTAAATTTTACATTTACTTGGCTTCAGTGTCATCTGCAACATGAGTCAAGGCTGGAGATCCAGTTTTAGCAATCCTTTAAGTCTGAACCTTGAAGGTGCTAGAAATCAATGTGCAGACTTCTGCAGCTGGCAAGGCTGGATTTGAAGTTTGTTTCTAGTACCTAGCATTGTACAACCTTGTTCAGTTGCTTTATCTCCAAGAGCCTCAATTTGCTTTCCTAGGGTATGAACATAATAATTTACCCTTCAGAGTGATGTTATAAAAGTTAAAAGAGAGGGTCACGGATTCAGCTCAGTGGTACTGTGCTTACCTGCAAGTAGAAGGTCCTGAGTTCTATCCCTGGTAACCCCCCAAAAAAGAGAAATACAATACTAAAAGATTAATTATGCAAAAAATATTAGTCACCACTACTTGCCATTCTACCCTGTATTAAGTTTATAAAATATTTTCCTTTACAATTGTTTGTGGTCTATGATGAGGATTCTGATTCCAGGATGAATAATGAGGTTAAGAAAGTTAATTGACTTACTTAAAATTAACAACCAGTGGCAAATCAGGAACTGGAACTTGTGTCTCATTCAGTGTTCTTTCAGCCAAGCAAACACAATATTAATATTAGCAGCAAATTTAGTTTTTAATACCATAATGTTTTTTTTAATCTTAATAGGATTTTCTTGGAGTCTATTGTTGATGAAATAAGTTTTATTATTTTGTGCTCTATAGTTACTAAAAATAATCATAACTTGTTTATAAAACTAGTTAATCTAGGATCTGTGTCCATATTCACATAAAATTATAGTAATCCGGTAAAGTCTAAAGTCAAAGTGTTATACCATTCACTCACACTGCACAATTTTTTGAAGATGAAGATTGGGATTTGAAATGGTTCTTTGCAAAGTTCATTTGAGGAGCAGCATATGAATGAAAGCTGCTGATTTATTTGGATAGAAAGTGCCACTCTTAGGGTATTCAGCAACAGTCAAGATGAACCACGAGTGTGAGTGTGTCTGTGTTTGTGGGCTTAATGGTAAGCACATGGAAAGAGTAGTCAGTCCTACTTTGAAAGCTGCACTAATATATTTCTGTTTAAATACATTAATCAACCTTCCCATCAAAGCTATTTACTTGGGGAGAAGTCCAATTGCAGGGCTCACTTACTTGGCCTCTTTACTGAAAAAGAAAGAGTAATTTTTGTGCTTACGTGGATAGAAGCGCAGAAAGCTTTCCCTTTCCTTTGTTATGCTTGTGACATCCACTGACCCACACCTGGCAATTCTTTGTGATGAAAAATGTGCAAAAGAAAATAGCAGTGATCAAATAAGAGAGAAAAAGTGAAGGAAGAAGAACTGGGTGGAAGTACATTTTTTAAAGTATGAAAACGGAGTGTTTTATTTATTTTATTGTGACAACTGTAAAAAAGACATTACTTACAGGAAACAGAATTTGAGATGTGCCAGGTGCCAACCAGGGAAAACCGTCAACAAATCATCTGTCTTTATTTTCTTTTAACCAGACTTATTCTGTTTTCATCAGGCTAAGATGATCTTAGTTACTGAATACATAATGAATGTCAGGTACAATTCTAAATTCCCCAAGTGCATCAGTATTTCAGTTTCTTCCTAGACTAATCCTAATAATTTTATGCTCTGTGTCTCTTTGTTCTTGCTTTATAGAGGGCTGGAAAGTGGATACCACTTTTGTCAAACTGACAAACTGAGAGTCAGGAATTAAACATATTTCTGCTTTATTTTGAAGCTTGAAATCTTGACCACTATGCTCATCAGCATGTGTTGGAGTTGACATGTATGACGGTTGTCACGTGGGGTGACATGGTAGGTAGTACGTGCTACTAAGCTATGGTACCCAGATATTTGGCCAAACATGATTTTAAATGTCTCTGTGTAAGTTTTTTTTTCTGAGATTAACATGTACATCAGTTGATATTGAACAGTGTAGCTTACTCTCTAACCTGTGGATGGGCTTCATCCAATCAGTAGAAGGCCTCATGAGAAAATAGCTGACTCCCCAGAAGAACATGAAATTCTGACAGCACCTTCATGACAGCTTCTGACTGGACTGACAATCCTGGCTTTTCCCTGGGTCTCAGCCTACAGATGGACCCAGCGGATTTGGGACTGGCCAGCCTCCATGAGCACATGCACTAGTTCCTTCAAATAAATCTCCCTTCCTGGATGTCCATGTGCTACTGATCTATTTCTTTGGAGAACTCTAATATAGAGCTCCTCTTCACTTTTTCTTTCCGCTTGGGTCCGCTGAGGAGAGATGAGCCAGAGTGTGTTTGCTGGTTTGTACAGTGGGTCACAGAATCAGCTGGGCATGATGACCTCCTGAGAGCTTTCTCCAGGATGTCAGGGTAGTGGCTTATAGTAGATGAATTTCCTTTCTCTTATGTAGGCTACATTTCCTGTTCCCTTGTTTAGATGCATAAGGTGAATTATATTTCTCAGGATTTAGTAAATTTATCCCAGTGTATCTTGGAAATGTATTTAGAAATCTACCCAGAGTTAATTCATATATAATGAAGTTTCTTATAAAATTCATATTTCATGAAATCCTGTATAAGCCAGGTACTATGATAGCTACCTTTCGTGGCCAAAAAAAATATTATCCTTTGCCCCTTAACACAACTCTAAGGAAACAAATTTGTTGATTTAAACTTTTTTGCATGAAAACGCTGATGCTCCAAGATAATTGGTAACTTGTAGTAAGTAGAGGAGCTAGAATTTCTTCCTTTTTCATTGTTGAAGTATATTTTATTTTATTTTTTTCCTCATTGAGTTTATTGGTACATTTTAGGTATACAGTACAGTTACATTCATTATTGGGATCTTGTACCTTTACATGACAGGTCTTGGTTCTCATTTTTTCCCCTTATCCCTGCCCTCCCTTCACCCTCTCTTTCCCTCCCCATGTACAAACATTTTATTTCCATTTTTCATTTTCTCCTATTTTTTTCCTTTGCCTTATTATGTTTCCCATTACCTTCCCATTTTCCCTAGACCTTTAGCCCTTTTCTTCCTATTTCACATTGTTATTATCTCATTAGGATCTTATGTACTATTATAGTTTATTCACACCAGAGAAACTATTCGGTATTTACACATATGTGACTTATTTATTTCACTTAAGAGGAGGTGGAATTTCAATCCAAATCTGTCTGAACTCAAAATCTATCCTTTGAACATCCAGTAAATACCTTCTTCCATATATTTTTTGCTTCCCCAATAAGCACAACAATGTAAAGTATGAAAACCAAATAAAGAACAGTTCATTCTCTCAGGTAAAACGATGTAGCATTTGTAATTAAATATCTGCTACTAGAATAGTATTTGGAGGCCTTCTTCCATCATTTTATGCTATTCCTTAATTCTGTCCTTTTTCTGGGAGAGTGACTAACTGACCTTGGATAGTAACCATCCGATGCTGTTTTATCATCATGATTCTATTTCTATTTCAATCACATTGGATTTACACAGATTACAATTCATCCTAGTGTTGGTTTCATTTATTTAATGCAATAACAGAGAGAGAACACATTAAAACAAACTGGGCTTTACAAAAGAAGACGCATATTTTTAGTCTGAATTGTTAATAGACAAACAAGTACTATCTTTGGGATTCTAAAATGGTCCTTCATTTATCAGCTGGGGTACATAGTTCCAGAGGGCTTTAATATGTAATACATGAAAATGTGCTGTTATTTATTAATTTAATCTATAGATTAAGTTGGAAACATTAGGGAATGTCTGTTTTTCATAGTATCTCTTTTAATTATCCTGTTTATCATCATACATTACTTCTCAGACTTTTGGGATTCAGTTTAGCCAGATAGTGCTTTATTACAAAAGCAGACTAAGACAAAGTAAAACCAAATAATATACACGAGAGAACTATAGAACATTTACTAAGAGCACTTTAATAACTTACAAGCTATGAACATATTTTTTACAAACTATATTTCACAACACATTTAATGATAAAAAAATACAGTGATATCCTCCTAAGGATAAGGGAAAACAACCGTGTTTGGAAATTGATGGCTTTACATAATAAGTCTTTAACATCTAGCTCCAATTCTTGGCAAAATTATCTCAGAAATTACTATGAATGTCCAAATTAGGGCCTGAAAAAAAATTAGATCAGGCTTAACAAAGTCAGACTATGGTGCGCAGACAAGTTTACTACAAGCCTAAAATAGAATGAAGAACACTGGAGCTGTCCTACTTCTGAACATGGAGACATTTTGCCAAAACATGTGTCATCCTCACTATAATGAGTGAAACAGAAACTGAGGAGAGTTCTGGAAAGTCCCGTAGTGAGGTGATTGCCAAAGGAGATGTTTCCCTGTGACGCTTACCCAAGGTAATTGGGTTCTATGAAGTGTAGCCAGTAAATGATTCAGAGCAGTATAAACTGAAGGGATATTCCAAGATGAATTTTTTAAAAAAGAAAACCAACAGAGTTAGTTGCTCAACATCCAATAAATGTTGACCTCCTTTTCTTTTCTACCCTTTTCAGTGGAACTAAAAATGTTCAATTCAAAATGAAGAGTTCAATATGAGCACTTAAATTGACCCAAGAATCTGATTATTATTTTAGTCTGGTAAAGTAAATGGATAAAGTTCAAAAACATGGAACCAAGTCAAACATAATCACGACTCTATATCCACAATATTTTGTATGCTCAAGGAATCAACCAGAACAAAATGTCCAGTTGGTTTAAAGTTTAAGTGGACTTTAATTTCACCAATGCTGTACAATTCTCTGCCAGTTTATTTGCATGGTGCAAGCTAAAGCAGTGAGATGTCTTCGAAAAGCAGAGAGTTGAATTGGTACCCAATGATTTCCTATATTGAGCTAACCATTTCAACATATCTGTGGCATAGGCTTTCAAGCATTTTGGGGGAAATAAGCCTGGCCCCCATCTGCTGGGCTTCTGCAGAACTCTCACACATATATCCCTTATGCTATGTCTCTCACAGGAAGAGCTACTGTGAGCATAAAGCAACAGGATGTGGGTGTTTGACTCACCACTCGAGCCAGCCACATGATGCCTGTGTTGACATCAGCAAGGGCGAGGACGTTTTCTTTAGGTTTCACACCAAGAGCAGATGAACCAGCCGCTGTGAGTTGCGCCACACATGACATCAACAACATCATTGCAACAAAGCATCAAACGGTTTTGTGTAACAGCTTCTCTCATGGCCGTGCTCTCCATTCGGACTTTGATGGAAGCAGACATTCCTTCTTCCCCAAGGTTTTCCCTCTCGCCATTTTCAGTTTCCTGCAAGAGTTGGCATACACATCGCCCGCGCGCGCGCACACACACACACACACACACACACACACACACTACTGAGCTCGCTCATTCTCCAGCTATCTGGAAAAATGCTACTATTTTTTTTCCTCTAATTTGTTCAAACCTCCTCAGGAATGATGGAAAGAAGGTATTTCCTAAAACACACAGCAAGGCTGGAAGTAACAGAAAGGTATTTCATTCTTTTCCATGAAGTTTATTGGTATATTTAAAGCAAAAAATACAGTTGCATTTATCATTGGGCTCTTGTACCTTTACATGATATGTCTTGGATCTTGTTTTTCCCCACACCCCTGCCCTCCCTTCACCCCCTCACCCTTCCGTATTTACAAAGACTTTGTTTCCATTTTTTCACTTTTTAACATTTTTTCTTTTCCTTTATTTCCTTTCCCTTCCCTTTCCCACTTCCCATTTAGCAATTAAAACTTGGAAATAACCCAAATGCCCATCAACTGGATACTGGATAAAGAATATGTTGTTTGTCTATAAAGTGGAATACTACTTAGTCATGAAGAATGAGAAACTGGAAACATATATAGCTAAATGGATGCACATTGAGGCCATACTCTTAAGTGAAATAAATAGGACACACTTGAATAAATACCAAGTAGTTTCTCTAGTGTAAAAAACTAAAAGTGTAAATAAGGTTCAAGAGGTATAATTGGGAGTGTAAAATAGGAAGGTATTTCATTTTGAGCACTGTGATCTCACTGTGTGAGACATCCATAGACCTTCGGTGACATTAGACATGTTCTATTTTCTAAGTATTGTTTCTGTGTAAATCTCACTTTTCTGATAGGAGAAACAAGCCTTTTTATTGTCTACAACAGCTCTACAAGGCCCTGAAAATAAGTGTGATTAAATTGAATAAACTCCAGAAGCACTGTCATGTAAAGCAGAAAGTGTAATAACCTAGGAACTAGTTACCGAGCGACTCCTACGTTCAAAGCACTGTCCTGGTTCTAAGTGATGTGAGCGTGAATGTTAGCAGTTTCTGTTCTCAGCTCAGGCGTCTGTTAAAGAAAGAGTGAGAGAGACGGAGAAAGAGAGAGGAGGAGAGGATTGGGAGTGGGGGAATGAAGATGAGCTCTGGCTGGGGGGACTGGAGAGGCACAGAAAACCTGAGTCCTGAAGAATGGGTGGCATCCAACAGACAGCAAAGAAGAAACGGGGGTCCGAACAGACAGAACGGCTTTTGCAAAACCACATCGTGGAGAGCAGGGGTAGAGGGAGGGCTGGAAGGGGCAGGGAGGGACAGAAGAACTCAGATGTGTTGTTTCCGTGTAACTACTCCCCGTGAGGAATGCAATCCTTATGTGCTATGAACATGTTCTAATAAAAACTGGGAAAAACTCACAGCATGGAAAATGATATTTTTATTAGGAAACCAGCAAAAGGGCAGAGTGGCTGGAACAGTGAGGGGACTCTGGAGAGAAGGAACAAAGTAGAATGCACTATTTTGTATTGCTGCCTAAGAAATGGTCACAACTCGGAGTTTAAGTCAACATGCAGGGACCGTCTCATGCAGGTTTTGGGTTGGGAGTCTGGATTTGGGTTACCAGGTCCTCTACTCAGGGTCTCATTAGGCTGACATCGTGGAGGGGGCTGGGCTTCTAATCTCATTTGAGGCTTGAGTCTGGGCTCCTGTGGTTATTAATAGACTTCAGCTATGGGGGTGGGTGAATAGCACTGAAGGATTAAATCGAGGGCCACTCATGTGCCAGGCAACTGCTCTACCACTGAATGACGCTCTGCCCTGAATTCCATTCTTTGGGATTGTGTGATTGAGGACAGTTTTTATTGTTAGCTGTGGACTGGAAGAAACTGAAAGATTAGCAGTGACCTTCAGGTGCTTGCCGCATGGTTCCTCCCTAGGCTCTGTCTTAACCCGCCAGTTTGCTTCATCTTTGAGAACAACAGAAGAACATTCCTCTGATACTTCACCTTGTATTGAAGCACTCATTTCATTAGGTCAGACCCACAAAGGAGAGCCTCCCTTGAACCTCTCTCTTTTATCGTTTTGATTTTTATCAGCACCTGTTTGCAGTACATAATGATTCCATTCATCACGAGGAGTTGCTACATATACATAACACATCTTCATTCTTTTAAAATCGCTTTCCCAAGACTTTATGAACAAATCCTCAGTAGCACGGGAACTAGCAGAAAGAATCAACAACTGGGATCTCATCTTACTAAAAAGCTTCTGTACTTCAAAAGAAACCATTAGCAGAACTAAGAGACAATCTACAATGTGGGAAAAAATTTTTACCAGCTGTACCTCAGACAAAGGACTATTATCAAGGATATATAAAGAACTCAAAACAATCAGTCCCCCCAAATATAAAGACCCGATCCAAAAATGGGCATCCGAAATGAACAGACATTTCTCATACAAAGAAGTGAAAGCAGCAAGAAAATATATGAAAAAATGTTCCACATCACTGGTCATTCGAGAGATGCAGATGAAAACAACACTGAGATTCCACCTCACCCCACAAAGAATGGCTGCTATCAAGAAATCACACAATAACAAATGTTGGCGGGGTTGTGGGGAGAAAGGAACCCTCCTCCATTGTTGGTGGGAGTGCAGACTAGTGCAACCACTATGGAAATCAATATGGAGATACCTCAAAGAGCTTGGACTGGAGGTTCCATTTGACCCAGCCATCCCTCTGTTGGGTATCTTTCCAAGAGAACTAAAAGAATCATATCACAGAGAAGTATGTGCACCCATGTTTATAGCGGCACAGTTTGTAATAGCTAAATCTTGGAAACAACCTATTTGCCCATCCGTTGGAAACTGGATAAAGAAGTTGTGGTTTTTCTATAAAATGGAATATTACTCAGCCATAAAGAGCGAGAGAATAGATTCATTCATAGGAAAATGGATACATATTGAAGATATACTCCTAAGTGAAATAAATAAGTCCCACATGTGTAAATACCAAATAGTTTCCCTGGTGTGAATATTCTGCAACAATGCATAAGATTCTAATAAGATTACTGACATTTAGAAATGGGAGGAAAGGAGCTAAAGATGTAGGGAAGGTGTGATACGTAGGGGAAGAACAAAAAGGGAAAAGAAAAAAATGTGAGAGAATGAAAAGATGAAAATAAAGTGTTTGTAGATGGGGAGGGGAGGAGGGGGTGAAGGGAGGGCAGAGGTAAGGGGAAAAAAATGAGAATCAAGACTTGCCATGTAAAGGTACATGATCCCAACAATGAATGTAACTGTACTGTATCCCTAAATGTACCAATAAACTAAAAAAAAAAAAACAAAAAACAAAAAAAAACAAAAAAAAATAAAATCGCTTTCCCTCCCCTCCTTCTTCCCTCCCTCCATCTCCTGAGCCTCTGTGTTTTGAAAGATCTGTCTATTTTCTACTATTCCCTTAAATCTTGAATGCAAGTGTTCAGTAACCAGGAGGAGCCCATCCTATGCACTGGCTCTGCCCCACTCAAGAGGAGGGTTTTTTAATAAGCAAGAATGCAGAGTCAGAATCCAAAGTCTATCATGGGATTTGTCCTACCACTCTACACTTAAGATCTGAAGGGGTTCAAAATTTGAATTTTATGTAGGCCTTGATTATTCAACACCCAGTTTTGAGTTTCTGCCTTGACATTAGCTTCAAACTATAAAATAGTATGCTGACATACATAGAGAAGGTGTATTAATGTAGTCACAGGAAGTGGGTTCCAGGACTCTTTCACTGACACCAAAGACTGAAGATGTTCAACTCCAATGTGGAAAGGGGTGTGTATTTGTATACAGCAAATATATATCCTTTAATATAGCTTAAATAGTCTTCAGATTATTTATATACCTAGTACAAAGTAAATATTATATTGCACTCTGTTGTTTGGAAAATAATGACTAGAAAAATGTCTGAATTTGTTTAGCACATTTGATTTTTTTAAAAAATATTTGTATTATAAAGTTGATCACATTGTGGATTCAGGATTGCATTGCACAGGGCTGACTTTGTATTTCAGAGAGCTTCTGTGTTGTTTTAGGTAAATATCTTTGGCTTTAGGCATGCATCTTTGATCTTGTAAGCCACCCCAAGGAGTTCATATTCTATTCTTTATGGTAGAGAATAGAAAACACATCAAAGTTTTTCAGAGAAAAGGCAACATGGTGAGATTAGCTTTTTGTACTGTGCCCTGGTGATCAGTAGTCTAGCCTCAAACCAACTACTTATTTGTACTTTAATTATCTTAACAGATGATTAAGCACTTACTAATTACTCTTTGGAAGTTTTTTTATTATGAAAAAATCCAAACATACAGAATACACAGAAGAGTATAATGTTTCCCCCATGTACTTATAAACCAGCTTCAATAGATACCAAGACTCATTAATATTTCTTCCATGTGGGTCTCTTTTATCTCCCTGATTCTTTCTGTTTTATTATTATTTTATTAATTGAGGTTTTTTGAAGTAAGCTTTACACATATGAAAATGCATTGATCTTAACATTAGAATCTCGACTAATGTATACACGTATATAACCCACACTTCATCAAGATATAAAATATATTTTGTCACTTCAGATAAGGTCCCCTATCTCTTCTAAGTCCTGCCCTGCGCAGAGGCAGTGGCCACTTTAGTCAATCTAGAGGTAGCTTTGCCACTTTTAGAACTTTATAGAGATGGGACGATATGGCATGTTCTCTGTATCTGGCATCTTCTCCCACTGTAACGTCGGGGAGATGTATTTACATCATTAAGTATATTTAGACTTTGTTCCTTTGTATTGATGAGTCCTATGTAACTAAAAGCACATACTACAATTTGTTTTTTCATTCTGTTCATAGCTAGGCTGCTTCTAGTTTGGAGTTATAACAAAGCTGCTATATGCATTGCTATAGACATCTGAGAACATATTTTAAACATTTTTTTTCTTTGGTAAATATATAGGAGTAAGATGCTCAAGCCAAAGGCAAGTATGCATTTAAATTTATTGGAAAGTTCCTCACTTTCTTCCAACATGTTTATGGCATTTTATACATCTACCAGCCATGTGTAGAAGTTAAATTGCTCTATATCTCCACCAGGGCTTGGCGTTGCCAGTCTGACTGTAGTCTCTTTGTTGGATGTATACTGGTGTCTCACTGTGGGTTTACTTTGTATTTTCCTGATGACTAATGATGTCAGATAATCACATTTAGATGTGAAATAATATCGCTTATGAACATTGGCTTTGATATCAGATGACCCTCGTCAAATCTTTGCTCTGCCTTCCTTCTGACAAAATTCTTAACTTTACAAAAGAAGTGTAATTCTAGTATCTGCTGCAGAAGATTGCTGGAAAGGGTTAAGTGAGACAATAATATGGAATTTCTAGTGAAGAACGTGGCCACTAAATAGTAGTTCCAGTATTCAGTGAGGCGAATAAATTGCACTTATTTTCACACCAATATTAAGGTGGGTTATTTATTTATTGCTACATTTATTGGCTGATTGATTACAGTACTGGGCTTTGAGTCCAGGGCCTTTGCAATGGGCTACATCCTCAATCACCATTCCATTTTTTTCCCCTAAATCAAGCTCTCCTTTTCCTAAACAAGGTCTAAGTTGCCCAAGCTTGGGTAGAACTTGGCATTATCCTGCCTCAGTCTCCCAGAGTGTGGGGATTACAGGTGGCTTTGCTGTTACTTTTAAATAGAGAGAGTTGAAGGAGGTACTTCCACATACAATGGTCACAATTCCTAACACCCCTTGCTCAACATGTAGCATAACCAAGCCTGTCTCTGTCCTTGGTGGCACCAAAACATCCTGTGTGCCTTGGCCTCAGCATGCGTCTCAGACTGTTTTCTCCATAGTTAGCGGATGGACTCCTAGGTCGTAACTTCCTCTGCATCTTTTTCCCAATGTTGTTTAACAAATACACACATTGCCTGTGTTGCTACTTATCTCTTTCCTCTTCCCCAACCTTGAGTTTCCTCTTTCTATTATTTTCAACATATCCATTTGAAGTTTTTGTTTGCTGGACTTTTTTTTTTTTTTTTTCATCAGAAACAGGCAAAAGTGATTCTCCGGAGGAGTACCCATTTGCAAGTGGAGGTGAGGGAGTTATAGCCCTTTCTGAGTTTGCGAGGAAATGAACTCAACCTTTTGAAACAGCTTTGTGTGGGGGTCCACTCTACTGCCCCAAGCAGTCTGTGAGTAGGGCAGGCTGTAAAGAGTTGATCCTGCAATTGGCTCATTTATAGAAGTGAGTCTGGCCAAAGCCTACATGCTGAGGTCAGAGTGACTTGCACCTAAATTCTGTTCCCACAGTTAAAACCTTCTTTATTAAACAGACAAGGTTAATTATTAGCCACAACCTATATTTTTCTGTTCCCAACTCAAAAATGCTTTGTCTCTTCCTTTACAAGCCTTGCTGCCGTCAACAGTGTATCCGTAGCAACTCCACAGAGTTCCTTCATGTAGCCCCTTTTCCTGAATCCAACCATGATGTCACCAATAAATACTGACAGCTCTGGGTGTTCAGGGACTTTGCTTGTGGAAGCCTCTGATTGCTCAAGCACTGGACCTCCTGGCTCCCCATATCTCTGTTTCTTTAACTCTGTCTCTAAGTCTTTCTTCTTGCCAGGCATCTTATTACCAAGCAGCATCTCAAAACCCACCGCAGGGGTCTATGATAAGCTTGGGCTAAATTCAGTAGATAGTAAGGTAGAGTTTATTCACTTCTTTCTATTTTTATCCCCAGAAAGAAGGAGATGTCTCAGAACAACCTAGACCTTACAGAAGACATGAGTAGCTTTATAAAGCCCCAGGTGACTGGTATCCCCCTGCCTGTATTTCCTATAGCTTGTTGTGATTCTCTTTAGAACAAAACCCAGAAGGGAAGGCATGCGGGGCAGGGTATGGAGCTATCCAGTAGCACAAGAAGTGGCCACTTCCCTCAGCTCCCACTTCTTGCTGTGGGGATTCTCACATCTTCATTAAGGTCCAGGTTCCTCTGAGGTATGGGGAAGTTACGTTAAAACTTTAGAGAAACAATTTTACTTTTCACTAACTTTCATTTAAAATAAATGCAAACCACTGCAATGCTCTGAGAATAACCCTTTTCCATCTTCCTTCTTCCTCCCTCTACTATCATTATCATTCCGATTTCACATGGTTTCTCAGCTAAGTATATGTATTTTCTAAAAGCCTTGCTTTTTACTCCACACTTCCTGCTCTCCTTGCCTTTTCAAAACACTGCCTTTGTTATCTAAATAACTACACTGGCTGTGGGGCACTGGGGAAGCAAGAGGAGAATGAATGAATTCAGGAGCTATAGAACAAGGAAACAGTAAGGTGTCGTGAAAAAAGCATTGGTTTTTAGAGTCAAGAGATTTGAAAACCCAACCCCAATAATTACAAGATGGTACCTTTACTTTGTTTCTCAGGGCTTCCTATACACAGTATTAAAGAGGGATTAATATTTAAGTGACCAATTTTATAGGGTTCGGTGGTGAAGAAAGAAAATAAACTGAAAGAGACCCTAGTAGTACCAGATCTGGTAAATTCACATCATTCATACTTTCCCCTTCTGAGCTTCCAAAAAGTACCAAATACACTTAATCAATATATTGAGGAATTACTTGGCTGAATCACCTCAGAGCAGCTCCTGCTTCATAAAGGTGGGGGTGTGGGACTGTATTAGGTCCGTTCTTGATAGGACCCCTTCCAATAATGGGGAGAGGGACCTTTGAGATGGCTAGGACAGCCGACCGTAAGCTACACATTTGTGTAAAGGAAAGCAGAGTTTGCCAATGTGGAAACCCAAATGAGATGAAGGAAGCACATGTTCACCTAAGGGTTTAGGGCCAGCGAGGGGTGTTGAATCCTGAGTAGTAGTCACCTCAAGTTCAAATGTCTTTGTGAATTCTGTAAAGCATGAGTAGAGTAGGACTTTTTCTGAACTTTGTAAAGGGCCATAACATGGAGTAGTGAAACTATTTCATTTTTCTTTCCCTTCAACACACAAGAGCTTGTACTTGTATAAAAACAGAGCTTTTGCTAGATCATTGTTATTGCTTCAGTATCTCTTGCTTTCTTACCTGCTACCTTCATGCCTCAGTGGCTGGGCATGGAGCCACAGTGGAAGACAGACATGGGGAGCGGAGCACGAGTTTCCTCAGGAAAACCATCAGCACTCAGCTCACACTTGTCTCACGTGGTCTTCGCACCAAGAACTGAGGCTACATGGAAAACTGCTCACTGACTGTACTTCCAAACAATGGGGTTTTCAAAATAGGGCATGGCAGGATTGGATGTGATGGTTGACATCAGCTCCCTCCGGCCTTTGTAGCCATAACATGCAAAAGGTCATGGTTACATCCACTGTGGCCGAACACCCATGCCAGCCTTTGTCAGAAATGCTTGTGTTCCAAAGGCACATGCTTGTCTCTAGCTTGAAATCCCTCCCAGCTCAAGACATGGGTACAATGATAGCGCTGTTTCTCATTAATACACAGAAGACATCCTTTTGTTATTCTACTTGGCTTTGTTTATTTTTTATATTGGCATTTTAAAATATGAGGAAAGATTATAAGTGCTTTTGGTTTCAGATGCTATGATGTAGAACAACAAATGGTAGTTTGAATCCACTCAGAGACACTTTCTCATATGTTCTGTTGGCAATAAACCCACAGTCCTTAGGAGGCAGAGATGTGTTTCACTGGACTTTGATTCAGCTTTAACTTAGGACCAAAGTCAGGTAATTGCTGTGGAGATAGATTTTTAGCATGAAGGACTCCTGAGCTCACAGTGGCAACTATGAGTAATTCCACCTGTTACTGGAAATTGGTGTGTAAACACACTTCAGTCAGGGAACTTACTGTCACATGATGATTTATGTTTTAAAATTTTATGATGCCCCTGAAAAGTAAATCTGCTCTACTACTGTACTGAGGCTTCAAGTCCTCCCTTGTATGGAATGACTGACATTTGGATGGTGGTCACACAGAATTTGAGCTATGAATGTTGACTCAGGAAATCAGTGGAGAGACAGCAATGTATAGGTTTAAAATTATTCTACATTAAATAACCACCTTTTCTTTGTTCAACAATAAAAAACAATGATCTTCATCTCTACCTATTGCTGAGAATCATAATTGGCAAATTAAGTACATTTCCACTTTCTCAACTGTAAATTCTCTCTAGAATTTCTCTAAGACTAGATATGCAACATTTCTTTATTTGTTTCTTTATTTAGGCAGATCTTTGGGACCCAATATATTAGTGTTTTCTCTTTTTCTCTCTAACCTTCTTTTGCAGTACTGAGGTTCAAACTCGGGGCCTCATGCATGCTAGGCAAGTAGTTTACAACAGAGCCACATTCCCAGCCCAGTGTGTTTCTTTTCTCTACCAAATTTTAGTTTAGTACCATCCCATGATGCCACATGATGACGCTGTATGTCACAAAAATAACTATACATTTGACAAATATTTTCCTTCCTTTTCTCTCTGTGTTCACTTTTCCTTAGCTACGATCTAGCCAATGCCTCCCCTGACCCCTGGGCTTGTGGACCAGAGCTAGCACTTAAACAGGGTTTTCGTGCTGGAGTGATATTTGGAATATTGCAAGTCCAGTTACAGAGCCAGTGAGAGGCCGGGTCTGGGCCCCCAGGCCCTGTCTCCCCAAGACAACAGCTTTCCCAGTTATAACCCCAGAGGACATCAGGTAGTTGCTTTCCTAGGACTTTGGGGAGAGCTTTGTTCAGATCCCCTGAAATAATTTTAGACCTAATGATTCAGAGACACTGAACTTCTGGTACCTGAGTGGTTTATAATGTAGATTTATGTCTTTAGCTTTATATTTCATTATTTGGTCTATCATTGTTCTGTATTTGAAGAACACACAGAAAACTGCTTTTTCTGTTTGAGGGAAGAGGTGTATTCATTTTGTCTTTTAATTTGAGTTCTGGGATACTTCATCTATCTTTCTAGGCAAGAATCCAGTTGTGGAAAGGGAAAATGACTGAGTTTAAATCTTGGATTTGACATTTATTGGCTGTGAGACCTCAGGAATGATATTTAACCTCAATGCTGCTTTTTTTTTCCTCAATCAATAATACCTGCCGGCTAGGGTTATTCCGAGTTGTTTATGAAGTATAGAGTTAGAAAGTGCTAGTGGTAGAAAATTTGGCTTATACTTAGTTCCATTTCTCTTACTGCTCTAGGTTCTTTCCTGACCTTCCTCTTAATCCTAAAATGTTAGGCAACGGGAAGAAGGCATTTTCTACATCCAAACTTTTGGGAGATAGTTCGGAGGCCGATGGCCAATGGAAAACTTTATGAGATGTTGTGGTCAGTTTCTGTGAGATGATTAATTTACTCCTCTAGTCTAGGACCTGGTTGGTTCACCAGTTCCTCTTTATCTGTGGGTGATTCATTCCAAGACTGCCAGTGGATACCTGAAATTTTGGATAGTACCGAACTCAGAATGTCACACATTTCAAAACTGATGATTTGTTTATTTTAGAATATTTTGCTTAGTATTTTTGGACTATGATTGACTATGGCAAACTGAAATGATGACAAACCAAACCTTGCCTAAGGGGCTATTCTTGCACTGGAGTAAAAGTTGAGAAACTAAAACTTGTGGGATATGGTGAGGGTAGCAGAATGACTGGCTTTCCACTATGAACCCCGGAAGGTATTAGAGTGAAGACAGCAACTTCCTGTCGTGTGTAGCGTTAGGGATTGGTGGGCCCTTACTTTGCCCCTAGGTAATCAGAACCATCCCAGCCCTTGGATTGAGCAGTAAGGGGTGAGGCTGTGGCTACAAGACCAAAAGAATTCTTGCAGCCCCATGGAAGCAGGAAGCCTCATTTGCAACTAGACCCTCCCCGATCCTTCTCCGTACTAATGAAATCCTCATTTAAATGAATCATAAGAAATGTGTTCCCTACTCTCCAGCTTCTGCCCTCTCTGTGGCTGAGATCAGACATGTGACATAATTGTCACCGCTCCTTCCCCTGGGCAGGCAGAGAAAATACCATGTGGCTGTTTTCGGATGACTGCTATTTGTACAGAAGGCCGGACACAGCCAAGTCAGCATTTTATTAGCCGTATGCAGAGTATTAAGATATCGACAAACTTGTGTTCAACCTGATCCTTTTTTGTTTCTGACTTTTGTTTCTGGGGGACCTTGGGGAAATGTGTGAAGCTCTCTAGAATTCATAACTCCTTCAGTTTGCCTGTTGGAACACTTAGCACACTGTGTTCTAATTGTGGATATTTCATTTGTTTTCTCTGTTAGCCTACAGACATCTTGAGAGAAGGGGCTGTGTCAATAGCAAACGACACAGTACTTTGCCATGATAGAAATGGAGAAAGCAACTCAAATAAATGAATGAGTTCAATCAGATCAGAATTAAATCAGCTCCTTATTTATATTATGGTTTACATTGTATTATTTCTGCTTCTGATGGAATGACTAAGGACAGGGGTATGCTAGGGAAATGCAATATGAACTGATGGTAAATCTTAATTTTCAACTTGATGAGAATTGAGAAGCACCTGAGAGATTAGGAAAGGGTACTTCTGCTGTGTCTGGGTGGGTCATGGGAGTGTGGCCTTGGAGACTGAGTCTGGTTCCTGGCCCCTTCCTCTACGGCTCTCTCCAACCCAATCTGTTTCCTGGCTGCCGTGAGTGGAGCAGTTCTGCTCCACCGAACCCTTCTGCTGTGATATTTCTGCCAGGAGTCAGCTGACCATGGAATAAAACCTCTGACACCATGAGGTGAAACATACCTCTCCTCCTTTTAATTGTAGGCATCAAGAATTTTTTCCAACATTTAAGGAAAAATAAACATTTTAAGACTCAAAAAATTGTAATCAAGAATTTTTTCCAGCAATGGAAAGCTGACCAGTCTTAGGATACTACTAAAATGCTGACATGCAGAAATCTGACATAAACTAAGTATTTGATTGAGACAGAGGAAAAGGATAAATAGTAGCATCCCTCACGTTTTATAACTCCAAGTACGAGGGGTCTGAAGAGTTAACTGCACGTCTCAGGGAACCTCTATCCTCTAGAGAACCTTTTCTATTTATTTATAAGTCTCAGGAACATTTCCTCATGAAAGGTTTGATTTTGAAAACACAATCCAAGGCAGAGTTAGTATTTGTTTTCAATATTAAAACCATATTTGGACTAAAAGACCAGTTCGTTTATAGGGAAGTATACTTTACCCTTAGTCAAAGATAGCTGTGATCACGACATTTCTCAAACCTCGACACATTTGACATTACCTGACCTATCTTCCTCCTCATATAATTATCAAATGCAATCTAAGTCTTACAATGCAAAGAGCCATATTCTTCTCCTATATGAGCACTAGGTTACAACATAGATTTTGATGTAACACATAGCATAGTCTAATGAGAGCATCAGGTGCAATTTAACTTTGGAAATAAAAATTCATATATAATGAGGTCCCTTTATGAAAACACATGGGGAAGAAGAGTCTCAAACCATATTTTCATTTTATCATTATGGTTTTAAAAGTGCATCTCTTACTGTTAAAAGAAAATGCTGAGAGAGAGAGAGAGAGAGAGAGAGAGAGAGAGAGAGAGAGAGAGAGAGGAGCAGTTTGTCATTTCTGATAGGTACAGACATTATTTTCTGTTTTTATTAGTATAAGATTGTGACACAAGAATTATATTCATCTTAGGCGATAGGCATGTATACTTATCACAGTAAATCTTCACACCCTACTAGGAGGCTGGGGATTGACCAGAAAATTTGAGAGAAGGAGTTGAGACCCTATCTGCAAGGCCAAAGAGCTCCTTTTCCTGTGTGTTGCTGTTTAAATTATTTCAATTTATTTCTTTAATTTTTTTTTCAATTTTAGCAAGTTGCATTCTATCCCCATAGACCTTCTTTTTTTGTTTTTTATTTTTTTGGTACCGGGGATCGAACTCGGGTCCTTGCACTTGCAAGGCAGGCCACCGAACCGCTGAGCTAAATCCCTGGCTAGACCTTCTGATAGCAGGCAGAGCTCTTCACCTGTTTCTATTCTTATCTCCCTCCTGGAATATTAATGCAGCAAACAACAGTTTTGTTAAACAGTGTGCCATTTTTCAAAAGTGCACACCATCCACCAACCATATTGAATAACAAAGACCCTTTCTGCAGTTTGCACTGTCATTTTCTTGCCTCTGTGCCACACAGAACCCCCTGATTGAGGCCATGACAACCAGATACTGATGATCACCTGAGAGTGCTATTCAGTGTATGCAAATTCCCCTTCCAGGATCCTTAGTAAAGCTCTTGGGGAGGCGGGTGTTGGTGTGACAAAGCATATTTGAAAGAGGAGGGTCAACCATGGATATTACAGTCCACACATGGCTACACAAGGCTTGGCTATGAAAAGCTTTTCCTGAAAACTAAGCCGGCAGGCATATAAAATCTGCTGTTCATATTCGAGGCAGGGAAGGGCTGATAGCCAATAACTGAAATGAATGGGGACCGATCCCAGGCATTTTCCCCCATGGCTATTGTCCTGTCTGTAATCACTGCAGAACTGACGTTCAGGAGATGGAACAGCACAGCCTCAGCAGTCGCAGTCAGGGGAGACTCGGTCCATTCTTCACTGACTGCGCAGCAAACACTGTTAAAGGCAGGGGAAGCCATTTGTTCATGAATATACATTTGGTACATATAAATGCTTTGTGCCATGAATATTTATCTCTTTCATGGATTGCAGCTGTTGTGTATTGAAAACTATGAACAGGTTGGAAACCATTCTTTAGAAACCTATGCCTGTCACCAGTGTGCAAAATCATCCCTGTAAATTTGTCTTTTTCCCCCATCTCTCTTTTGTGGGAATGATAGAATACTCCTCAGGGATTATAATGAGGTTAGTCTGAAATGAATCTGATAAAAACAGAAGATACCTTTCCTTGGGGAAAAATCCCACCTATCATCCATCTATCATCTATCTATCTATCTATCTATCTATCTATCTATCTATCTATCTGATTCATTTAAACTTATTTAAGCATTACCTTCTAATTTGAATTGCTTAGGTAGTATTATAACTAAGGAAGTTTTTTGTCTACCAACTGTTGTTCTGGTTATGATGTATTCCATTGTCATCAGAGGTGAAAATATCAGACCCTGTAAAGTAATTGTAGGGGTGGAAAATGACACATGATTTTTATCACTGAAGTTGGAAATCTTAAGTCTGGGATATTCTAGTTTGGTAATTTGTTTTTACTTCACTCCTATCCTCTCTGTGTGCTCTATAATTTAGCCACTCTTTTTTCTTTTTCATTCCCCAACCAAAGTTCTCTTACGCCTCAGGACATTTGTTAATGCTGTTCGCCTGTCTGAAATATTTTTCTCTCCAATTTAGAGAATGCTCCTAGCTATTCTCTTAACATATTTTTCTTTAAGAACCACTCCAAACATTTGAGCATTAGGATATATTGTGATGTCTTCTCTGACCCACCTTATCTCTAAATACCACTGTTCCATGATCACTCATGCTAAGTTTCTGCTCTAGATTACTTTGTTGCACTTCTGTGGAATCTTAAACAGCCAATTATTATTTTACAACTATTTTTTTGATAGCTCCTTTAGTATCAGGGAAGTTTCCAGAACATAAGAAAAGATAAAGATAT